>NC_077227.1:116961160-117708869 GCF_027887165.1 Monodelphis domestica | reverse complement strand
TTAACTTTAGATTTGGCTATGGTTTAGGGGCTCCCCTAAAACGAGGGATTAAAAAGTATTCCATGTAAACTGTAAATCAGATATAGGACAGCTATTTCTTTCCTCCATACAAAAGAAATGCTTAGCAGAAAATTCACAAATATATACTGAAAAAGAGTAGTGTTATATTCTTCCAGAAAGTTGAAACTCAAAATGTCAGAGCATGAAGTATTGTTTGATTGCTGAGTAGGCATTTCATATTTGCAGTACTTGTACTATTTCCCATAAAGGTGATCTTTCCTAGCAAACAGTCTACGATTTCGGCTCTTCTTCCTTTCAGAAGCAGTTCTCTCTTCTGAGAAGCACTATAGTTATGATAGGGTTTTTCTCCCATAGTGCAACTGCCACCAACTGAAGAACTTAAGAGGTTCAGATCTTTTGAATTCATGAGATTGCCTCCAGGGCTCGAAATGTCCATTTAAAGATTGACATTTGATCCTCTATGCTCAGAGAAAGAAACAGAAAACAGAAGAGGTATCTAGGGCATTGAGAGTCAATCTCAATCTCACTTGGGCCAAAACATATGCTGGATACCATGTAAGAAAGTTGACATTTTTGCACTGAGGAGAGACTCAAAGAATACTGATATTCTTGACAGATGGGAAGAGAGAGTTCCAGAAGGTGGGGTCACTCCCTTTATAATCTACTGAAAGGGTATCTCTTCCTGAATTAGTGGCCAATTGTCTCTGAAGCAGTCACCTCCTTCTGCTGCCATCAAAGAGACCAAGGGATTCTCTGTCATCCCAAGACCTTCAGGGCTAAGTTAGCAAACTTGGCTGCTTGGAAGTGGCCAGTGTGAAGTCTTAACACTCCATCAAGAATATGAAATTGCATGTACAAAATACTGATTACACATGTCATTTATTGGGGGGAGAGTGGAGAAATGTTGCTTCAATTTATTGTTTTGCTCTAAATGTTGTTCAGTCTTTATCTCAGGAGCAGTATATATTCCTAGATATCTCAAACCAGCACTTATGAGTTCTCATTCTCTGTCTCTGTCTGTCTCTATATAATATATATGTATAAAGATCTCTCTCTCTCTCTCATTATCCATCTATCTATCCTACTTTCCAAAACATGGCTATATTAGTTTAGGCAATGCTGGCACAGAATAACTTGGTGACTATGAGTGAATCACCTATTCTCTCTACTTCTCCCAAGTCTCAGTTTCTCTTCCTTTGCAATTTTTGTCCATGCCCTGCCATGATTCCTTCACAGAAAATCTACCCAGGTTACTAAAAGCCTTTAAATCATTCAGATTTCATGGATATCATTGCTATATCAAGGCAGTCCCTGTGTTATCTGTCACTTAATTTTCTTTTAAATTATAAACCATCAACACAAACATATAAATAAAGAAGATTCCAATAAAGAAGAGGGGGCAAAACAGAATTGTATATGATATCACAAACTATTTTCAGTTTAAGTGTATATTAGATTGAGGAATATTGCCATGTTTATGTCCTATTCTGAATTTGTAGTTTTCTTCTGTGTATTATTTGTTTAATTGATGCTCCTTTCATTCTTTTTTTAAAAAGGTCTCTTTAGGGTGGCTAGATAGCACAGTGGATAGAATACCAAACCTGGAGTCTGGAGAACTTGTGCTCAAATATGACCTTAGATTCTTCCTAGCTGTGTGTCCCTGGGCAGATCAATTGTCTAGCCCTTATTGCTCTTCTGCCTTAGAATGAATACTTAGTTGGCAGAAGGAAAGAAATCATCACATCTCATAAACCCTCTGCCCTCACCAAATAAAAATCTTCTCTTGTTACAAAATATAGCCTATATCCTTTTCAAGTCATATATATCCCTGGTATGTTAATTTATGTTGTAGTCATTGTTCATAATATAATGTAGCCTACTTATAACCTCCCAAAAATATCTTTTAGGCCACTGCAGTTTTGATTCTTTTGGATTAATCTATGGGTCACAGGCATAACATATTGGGAGAATATTGATTTTTAAAAGATGTGCTGTAATATCAGGGGCCAGGTTGAAATCAGGGAAAAGACCATATACTTTTCCTAACCTGATGTAGCACAATCTCCTATTTCATTCTAGAAACAGTAACATCTTCAGAGCCTATCTGAAAGATATTTTCTCTGGGTTAACTCAACTGACTTTCCACCCAACTTCCATTATTGGGGAGATGTATGATCTCTTAGAGCAATTACAATTCAAAAACTGCATCTCTTGTGTCTAACATATACTATGAGCATTGCAAGTAGTGATTTCCCATTATAGATGGAAGTCTGATCAGAGGGCCAACCTTAACATTTACTCATTGTCAATGACATATTTGGGTGACCATTCTATACCAGCCACCATTACTCACAACTTTGCTCTCAGTACATTTTCTGGTGAGGTACATGGAGAAATGATAGGCTATTCTCTACAAGCTTGGAGAAAAGAGCCCTAAGTGAGCTTTGAAAGCCTCACATCATTGACTTAATTTTAAAATGTCTTTCTGGGATGCATCTTCCTGAACAACCAGTACTTTTAAAGGAATGCTAAGGAAAAATTTTAGTCCAAGGGGATTCAGATCTTGATCTAGAAAAATGGATACTTTGATTTCATTTGTGTGCATACCTCCTGCCCTAAAGCAGATTACTACTCCCTTCATTCCTTGTAGAAAGTTTCATAAATTGCCACCATAAACAAGAAAGTTAAGAAGGGAGAAAAAAAAGAAAGATGGAAGCAAAGAAACAAGCAAGAAAAGAAAGATAGAAATATGGAAGGAAAGAAAGAAAACAAAGATCTTGACTTGGTAACCAATCTACTGGAGTTGAGTTTCTTCTAAAGTAGCTAAAAAACAAAACAAAACAGACAAACAGTTCATTACTACCAGTACTCTGATGCCTTTCCTTTCCAGCTTCCTAGAAACTTGTACATAGCCTTTAGGAACCCAGGGTCATTTCCATGCCATGGGGTGGCAGCGTAGGGTTTAATAAAGATGCTTAATAAATACTTGTTGAAGTTGGTGCAGTGGAAGTGACTAGAATGAACATCAGGGCATCAAGAGGTCTCGGATCTATGCCTCCCTGTACCACTAACTTCATCAGACAAGTCACAGTCTTTATGGGACCTTATTTGCTTCCATTGTTAGAAAAAATAGATTGGTCTAGATCAGGTATTCTTAAGCTTTCATGTGTGTTTTATGGGCTCCTTCTTAGGGTACCGTTTTGTTGCCTATATTCTTAATCGAAGGAGATGTTAAATTTCATTTAGAGATTATTGAAAATAAAGATAACATTTTTTCAGTCCATGATCACGGACCCCCAGAAATCCATCCCAGCACCTCTAGGGGGTTTGTGGACCTAAGGTTCAGAGCCCCTTGTCTAGATGATGTTTAAGGTTCCTCCCAACTCTTAAATTCTGTGGGTCTGTGTATTCCAGGCTAGATGGCAGAGGAAGAGATGCCAGCAATTCAGGTGTACAGATCACTAGAGTCATTTGGCCGAAGGCAGCAGTGAATGAAAGTTGGTGCGGTTGGGGTGCGGCGTCAGGAATTCTTCCCTCTCCTCAGAAGGGAGGAGGGATGAGTGTGTGTGTAGCCCGGCATGGAAAAGCCTCCTCTTTCCTTTCTTTTTTTCTGCCTCCACTAGGCAGCTGCCCGGTATGTAGGGTACGGGGCTGGGGCTGGTCCCCAGCTGGGTTAGGGGCGTACAATTTTTAGGAGACCAGGCACACCACCACAGCCGCCCGAGGGACTCAAGGTTATGTAAGGAGCGGGAGGGAGGGAGAGAGGGAGGAGGCAAAGAGAGGGAGGAGGCGGAGGCGGAGGCGGAGGGAGGGAGGGCTCGCCGTCGGAGCGCCCAGCCGCCCCGCCCCCGCCCTTGCCAGGCGGCGGCCCCACAGCCCAGCCGAATGGAGCCGCGCCGGGATTGAGTAGCGAGCAGACTAGGAGCCGCATGTGCCAAGTTCGGAAGCGGCTGGAGGAGCTCTTCAACAAGAAGCGAATGCCAGAGAGTCCCGTCGGAGTGGGTGGCCAAGCAAGCCTGCAAAGATGGGGTGAGTGCAGCACCGGCTCCTTACCTTCCTCCCTGCCTTCTCTCTCCTCTAGCCCCCTTCTTTTTTTCCTTCCCCCACACCAACCATTCTTTCTCCATATACTTCCCACTTTCCCCTCTTCTCTCCTCCCTTTTTTCCTTGACTATTTGCTCCCTTTATCTTTCTCCCTATTTCGGGACTCTCACCTTCTACTCTCCCCAGTGCCCCATAGTGGTACACTGCTCTTCTCAGCTTGGAGCTCGCCGGGCAGCTCCAGGCTGGGGTGCTCGGTTGGTTCTCCAGCTCTGATCTCCCTCTTGGGGGCAGGTTTCTGACCCAGCCCTCGTTTATCGATTTAGTCCCCCCAGTTGCTTCATTCAGTCCTGTCCACCCCGCTTCCTTGAGTGGGCGCCGCGGGGCTCTCTCTGGAACTGAGCTCGATTGAACAGGGAAGAGGAGCCGGGAGCGGGACTTGTTGGGGGGCAGAGAATCATCATCTGTGGAACTTGGGTGCCCTCTGCCTAGGGCCTCTCAGAAACTGGGAAAGGGGTGGGGGTGGAGCTGTTAATGTAGAGCCCGCCGGAGGAGTGAGGCATTGCTAGGCAGCCACGGCTTTGGAACTGGACACATGGGAAAACTGGGTGGATTTTCCTCCTGTCTTTTCTGACATATCGAGCGCCTACAAAACGGGCCAGGTGGTGATGTGTTGCAGGCTGGGCTGCTGGGGCACTTACTGATTGGATGGAGTGGTCGGGTGTGGACACCAGTGTAAGAACGACTAGAAAGTTAGTGGGGGAAATACTGCCAATTCTTCGATCTTCAGGAGTCGTAGTCTGGTCAAATTTAAGCTCAGGGTGTTTAACCGTAGAGTGTAAAGAATTTTGTTGCTATAATTTTAGTGATTGATTTTTATTGCAATCAGCGTGGAAATCAGAGTTTAGATATTTAAGGGGGAGAAAAAGCACCCTCCACACTCATAACCACAACCCTTCACTCCTCCCCCCCCCCCTGCAAAAAGCAACTCGAAGAACTTTGCACCCACTTGGAGTTCATTAAGGATGAAGATTCAAAGTGCTAGGCAGACTTGGCTTTGAATGGCGGATTAAATAAGATTAATTTCACAGGTGTAGTTGGGGTACTTTGATGCTGAATTGACTAATCAGTATGCGTATACAAACTAATTAAAAAAAAACAACCTGTATTTATTTTCATCTCCTCTGGTGTAGCTGGGTAGGAGCCATGAGTCACAGTCAGTCAGCACTGACTACAAAACACTACATTACTACGACCAATACCTTCCAATTGTGCAGCAATTAGCTTACACAGCTACTTCATACATTATCTCATCAGATCCTTATAATAACTCTAGGAGGTAGGCAGGGCAGCTGCTATTATCCCTACTCAGTAGATGAGGAAACCGAGACTGAGGCTAGTTAAAAGGATTCTCCCAAGATCATAATGCTAGTAAGTCTTTGACTGATGGTTGGAATCCAGGGCTCCCGGTTTAGAAAATATGGGTGGTGTCCAGTTGTATCGACTGTTAGTGATCCAGCAGACCATACTGTCCATGGAGTTTTCTTGGCAAAGATAGTTTGCCATTTCCTTCTTCAGTGGATTAAGGCAAATAGATCCAAAGTGATTTTGCCTAGGATCCCTCAACTAGAAAGTGTCTGAGGCAGAATTTGAACTCAGGTCTTCCTGATTCCAGGCCCAGCCCTCTATCCACTGAGCCCCATGTTAAAATAGGAGCTAAAATAGATCAATTTCCTTCTCAGTTTTATAATGGAGAAAATAAGAGCAAAAGCAGGGGGAGAAATGGAGCCTTCCCAACTTAGAACATTATTGGTAAAAGTCTATAAAATATATATGCAAATGTATGCATGTACATACCAGAATTTCAGGAAATAGTCCCTTTATAGGGACTTCTTTTTTATTTCCTTCATGGAATAGTTTTTCTTTTCTTTTTTCTTTCCTTTTTTTTAAAAGCACTTTCTGTCTTAGAATCATTATCTGGTATTGGTTTCAGAACAGAAAAGTTGTAAAGGGGTAGGCAATAGGGGTTATGTGACTTTCTTGGATCACACAGCTAGGAAGTGTTTGAGGTCACATTTGAACCCAAGATCTTCCACATCTATGGAGGCCTTGGTTTTCAATCCAGTGAGCCACCTAGCTGCCTCCTAGGCAATCTCTTTTTCCAGTCAATAGTTCCTTAGAGTCTATGTATTACTCCAGTATCAAGTTGGACCTTAGTACATTTTCCCATAGAAACAATCATATAAAAATAGTGTTCAAAAGGTTTATAGTATTCTCCTCTTCCTCCTCAATTTCATAAAATTACCAGCCAAATGAATTGGTGTGTATATAAAGTGATAAAGATTGCTGGAGTGTCCACCTGAGTGGAGGGAGTTTTAAGGGAAAGATAAGGGACAAGAGACTTTTATGAGGGGGAAATGGTGAAGAATGAGTAAGTGGGCTATTCTAATAGGTTGATAGTGGTTTATTTATCCCATTGGTGGTGTTTTTCATATATAATAAATTGATCAAGGTTGAGTTTTATGCACATGACTACTTTGGTCAAGAAAGCATTGAGTGGATCAGTTCTATGAAACTATATGGCCTCTCCATTGCCTACACAATGCAACTGAGCAAGGAGCATTTTTGCATTTGGGTAATTTCTCTGTAGTCCCTTGACAGAAGATTGGCTATGTACTATTTTTAAAAATCTAGTTTATATAGTGTAGCAGGAAACTTTAGAGGATCTTGGATTCTAGAATTGTTTTTGGAAGAAGGGGGTAGAAAATAAAATTTTAAATATTGAAAAGCTAGCTAGAATCTAGTACCTAAAGTTTCTTTTCTTCAACTCCTCATTTCCTTATCTGAATCATTAAAGTCCTAACTAGTGGTAAAAGAAAAGATAGATAGTTGTATACAAATTAAGATATTTAGCAAAAAATCCTAAGAAAAATGCCAGTACTTCTTTTTTGTGTGTTTGAATTACCTGAAAATTTAAAATAAGTTTTGCTTTGGGCAATTTGTTTAGGAATTTTAAAATTCATTATATTTAAAATTCAGATATCAAATACCACCTATTACATAGTTATAAGTAAACAGTAAAACAATTCTTCTACTAGGATAGTTGGTAGCACAGTTGATGGACAAGTCACTTAACCTCAAGTGCAGCTTTTTTGTCTTAGAATTTATATTAAGACAGAAAATAAGGGTTTAAAAAAATCTTCTACCTATCATTTCTACCTGCCACCTTCCTCTTTTGGGGGTGGGAAGGTAGGGGGTCAAGGAGGTGGGAAACAGATTGGCCACATTTCAAAGTCAAATAGATTCTATCTGATTCTTAACAGAAAATTTGGATAATTGGAAGAGAGAAATGGAAAAATGGCCATCTTGAGAAAAAATTGTGGTATTTTATGCTTTGCATCTTGTGTCACAAAGATTTTGTGAAAACATAGTTAAGGTCTTAAATAACTATTTAAGATTCCATGTCTAATATGGTACATTAAGATTTTTAGGTTTTGCATAATTTCCACTTATCTCCCTCCACCAAAGTTATACCATTTAAAGCTTTAGGTAGAGCATCCCTTGAAAATGTCCCCAAGAAGGTTTTAAAAAAAAACAAACAACTATTATTAACACAGTAGTGATGTTAATGCTAGCTTGGAAACTATAATAGCTACCCAGGCTGCTTAATGCTTTTTAAAGAGTTTGCTAAACAAGCAGCCTCAAAGAAAACCAAGAAACAAAAAAATAATATTTGGATGCAATTTTCTTTTAATGTCAAAGTCAGACTTAGAGTTTTTATTGTGATCTTGTAATTATTGAAGACTGTTGGCCAGATCCTGACTATGTTTATGTTTTCTTTTTACTCTGCCATAGAAAAATAAGAAAAAAAGTTTGTCTACCATTATGATTTAGTCGAGTCCATTTTGTTAATTTTTATGAACAAGACTATTTGCATATCCTTTATATACACCTTTTTGGGGGTGGAGTGTTCACCACAGATAGCATTGCAAGTTAACGATGACATAATCTTGGTTATCTGAAACTATGGGCTTCCTTTTCAGTAATGTTATACTTTACCTATTGACTTTCCTTTAATGAACATTGCTACCCTTTTAACTTTCCATTCTTTCCTACACCCAAATGTACACTATTGTAATTTTTTTTTGATGATTATATTCAGATACAATATTGTTGGGTAATTTTTTTCAATTTTATTTAGTCACTTTAGAATATTATTCCTTGGTTACAAGAATCATATTCTTTCCCTCCCTCCCCTCCACCCACTCTTCCCGTAGCCAACGTGCAATTCCAGTGGGTATTACATGTGTTCTTGATCAGAACCTGTTTCCATGTTGTTGATGTTTGTACTAGGATGTTCATTTAGAGTGTATATCCTCAAGCATATCCCTTTGATCCATGCATTCAAGCAGTTGTTTTCCTTCGGTGCCTTTATTCCCAGTGTTTCCTCTGAATGTGGATAGTGGTTTTTCTCATAGATTCCTCCAAGTTGTTCAGGGTCACTGCATTGCCACTAATGGAGAAGTCCATTACATTAGATTGTACCACAGTGTATCAGTCTCTGTGTACAATGTTTTCCTGGTTCTGTTCCTCTCACTCTGCATCAATTCCTGGAGGTTGTTCCAGTCCCCATGGAATTCCTCCACTTTATTATTCCTTTAAGCACAATAGTATTCCATCACCAGCATATGCCACAATTTGTTCAGCCATTCCCCAGTTGAAGGGCATCCCCTCATTTTCCAGGTTTTTGCCACCGCAAAGAGCACAGCTATGAATATTCTTGTACCAGTCTTTTTCCTTATTATCTCTTTAGGGTACAAACCCAGCAGTGCTATGACTGGATCAAAGGGCAGACAGTCTTTTAGCACTCTTTGGGCATAGTTCCAAATTGCCCTCCAGAATGGTTGGATCAATTCACAACTCCACCAGCAATGCATTAATGTCCCAACTTTGCCACATCCCCTCCAGCATTCATTACTTTCCTTTGCTGTCATGTTAGCCAATCTAGGTATGAGGTGATACCTCAGAGTTGTTTTGATTTGCATCTCTCTGATTATAAGAGATTTAGAACACTTTTTCATGTGCTTATTAATAGTTTTGATTTCTTTAACTGAAAATTGCCTATTCGTGTTCCTTGCCCATTTATCAATTGGAGAATGACTTGATTTTTTGTACAACTGGTTTAGCTCTTTATAAATGTGAGTAATTAGACCTTTGTCAGAAGTTTTTGTTATGAAGATTTTCCCCCAATTTGTTGCTTCCCTTCTAATTTTGGTTGCATTGATTTTGTTTGTACAAAACCTTTTTAATTTGATGAAATTGGGTAATTTTTAAAGGACATAATGATGTGATTTTTGTCTTCCCAGGACTGTTGTGGGCTTGTTGTTAAAAAATACTCAGTTTTAAATTATCTACAATTAGGAAACAATTGACTTCTTATCCATAGCTTTTCAAGCAAATATTAGTTGTGTTTCTTCTTTTTACCATCACAGATCATAAGAGAATAAAAAATGCAGCAATACTTGGCTTAATGTAATAGTAATCCTGAAGAGTTCTGTGTACATCAAGTCAGTACTAAGTGGCTACTATGTGTTAGCTACTGTGCTAAGTGCTGGAGTTTCAAAAAAATGGTAACAGACGGTTTCTGCTCTCAAGGAACTCACAATTGAATGTGGGAGACAGCATGCAAATAACTATTAGAAACAAAGAGTATGCAGAATTAATTGGAAGTAATCAGCCTAGGGAAGACTAGAATTGAGAGATAAGGAAAGACTTCCTGTAGAAGTTGGGATTTTGACTGGTACTTGAAGGAAGCCAAGAAGATGAAGAACAGTTCAAGGGAAGGGGGATAGGAAGTGACAGTGAAAATTCACAGACATGGGAGATAGAAAATTTTGGTTGAGGAACACTAAAGAGATCAGTGTTACTGCATCACAGAGTATATACTGGAGGAAGGGGGACGGAAGGGATAAAAAGACTGGAAAGCTGGGCTTGCAGGCAAGTTAAGAAAGGATTTGAATGCCAAATAGAGGATTTCATCTTTGATCCTGAAGGTGGTAGGGAACCACTGGAGTTTACTGAATAGGGTGGTGACATGGCCAGACTTGTGCTTTCCAAAGATCCCTCTGATAGATGAGTAGAGGATCAAAGTGGGGTGAGAGAGAGAGAATGAGAGAGCACAATGTGTGCAATGTGAGTATGAGTATACATTCACTCTCATTTCAAGTGCATTAAAGGGACTCTGTCTTTAAAGGATTCTTATAGTGAATCCTTAGGCAATGGTCTAAGTATTCGCTGGTTTCCCAGATGCTTAGTGTCCTTATATTGATTGATCTCTAGTTATCCAAAGCCTTTTTTAACTGAGTTGTATCACTCAAGTTTATATTTCCCAGGAATATGCTATGTTCCAAAATTATCTCTCCTTTTCCCCTTCCTATAACCAAACTTCCATTATCTGCTGAAACTACTAGGTTTTTGTAAGAGTATAAATCTGATTAAAATAATTAATACTGAAGTATAATGATTAAAAGCTACCTATCCCTGAGTGGGTGGGGCAGGGAGGTATTTGAATTTTAAAAGGAACTTGATTCAAATGAAAATTTGGTAGCTTGTTGGAAGACATGTTTTTGAGCTGGGAGCCTTCTCATGGCCCTTGTCTATGGCTGCCTCCTCCCATTCCTGACATGCCAGAAGAACAGGAATCAGCAGTTTGGCACCCCATTTCTGAAAGGTTGCCAGTCCCTATTCTAGCCAACTGAATAATATTGTCCTCCTCTGAAAAATTATAATCTCTCCTTGAAAAAGATGGATAAATCTTGAAAAAAATTATCAAAAAAATTATTTCATTTACAAAAAGAAGCCAGTAGAAAAAGACATTTTGAAAATGCCCTTTTAAAGATGTTAAACCATAAAATGTCTTTCCAGACTTAGAATTTATGGAAGGTCATAGTAGGGATATTCTAGAAGCCAGCACCTGTTTGACTGGGAGGCTGACCTTAGATGACCTCTATTGTTCCTTTTTTCACTTCTTTGAATCTATGATTCTCTGTTTCATCGTTGGGGAAAAAAGTCTTTTGTGGGCTTATTAACAGTTGGAAATACTGTCAGTTGGGCAGTTTCAAGTGTGGGTGCACTTTTGGACATATAGGATAAAGAATAATTATCACTCATCTTATTGTGGATAGTCTGGAGAGGTAAGATTATATAATAATTACTTCGTTAATATTCATTGACCTCTTTTTCATCTCCCACCCCAATCTTTGTGTCATTGTCCTTTTGCTATAGACTGGCAATCATAGGTCTATCCTGGAAATGGCAGAAGGGGTTTGGGTTGAGAAATGCCACCAAAACTTAACGTTATGCTTGGGCTGTACCAGTTGTCTGATTTTTCCTTTGAATTAGATCTTAAAACACAAATGGGAAATTTAGAAGGGAAAGAGATCCTAGATATAAAGGTCATCTTTAGTCATTGTATGGCTCTGAACTTGGGAGTGGTCCCTTAAATAGGAAAAAAATACATATAGGCATATACTAGAAAAACTATTCATTATGGAATGCATTGAATTAAAAAAATAGTATTTTGACCCATATCATGTTTGCATTTTTATTATAAACATAGTAATTCATCTTAAGCTTTGAATTATGACTAGTGGAAAAGAGAAGCCTTAGAAGATCTAACACAATTATGCCACTTAATGGTTTATAATTATAGATATCACTTAGTAAATGGGAAGGGATTGTTTTTCAGTTGTTTCAGCCATGCCTGGCTCTTTGTAATGTCATTTGAGAGTTTTTTTGGACAAAGATACTGTAGTAGTTTGCCATTTCCTTCTCCAGCTCATTTTACAGATGAGGAAACTGAGGCAAACATTATTAAATGATTTGCTCAAAGTCACACAGGTAGTGTCTGAAGCCAGATTGGAACTCAGTCTTCTTGACTCTAGACCAGATGCTGCATCCACTGTGCTCTTCTAGAATCATCCAAATCCAAAAGAGGAGGCAGATTGTCAAAGATTAATGATGATAGTGAATCAAGTTCCAGGTACCCAAATTATATCTCCTTATTTGATTAGAATGATCAGGGTAAAAAGCAGAATGTTATCTGAAGGAAAACAGTAGTGAATATAGATGCTAAAGCAATTTATTAACAGAAAAATCTCTATAAATGTTTCAGAGAAGGCAAACCAGGGTTAAAGAAACATTTCCTGATGCACTTATGCATGATAATTTTCTTCTAAGAAAGAAAAAAAAGTGAATTTCCTTGGTGAAAGGAGAGGGAAGAAAATTCAAAGCAATACATGTAGGAGGAGACAAAAAGAAAATCAATGTATATTGGAGGAGAAAGAAGGAAAAATCAAGAATATCATGTTTTAATTTTAGGACAGAGAGAGGATTGTCTTTTTTTTCTTTTTTTTCCTTTCTTTCTGTGCATCTAAATAATTATCCCCAGAGGCTGGGTGAAGATCTACAAAATTGTAAGGTGAACTTCTCTCACAAAAACTTAAAAAAAAAGTGTCAAATAAAAACTTTTCATTGGAAAAGGAAATTTGTTTATTTTCATCACCTTATACTTGGCATATAAAACATGAACTACAGTAGAACAGTATAACTATAATAAGAAAAACATTTATTAAAAGGATCTTTTTTTCAGATTAGGACAATTTTTGTGCCAGTGAGGTGCTATCTTTATACATCTTCATTATATGCTTTACTTTTTCAGATATTTGAAGATAATTTTTCCATCTCTCTTCTCCTTCTTCCTCCCTTCTCCAAGTCTTCCTGTTGCTTGGTTAACTCCTCAGTTCTCTCAACAAGAAGTAACAGTTTGGGGAAATTGAGTCCCAAGCATGTGAAAATCTGTTTTCTTATATTTTAAGTATAAATGTTCATTACCTGGAAAATATAGCGTATACCTCTGAATTGTATTTATAGGTTTTGGAGGTGAGTACTGGGAGTTTGAACCAGCTGTTGTATGTTTCTTAGCAGGGTATGTGTTGTGTGGGAAGTTTGTCAGGGTTGAAGATTCTGCTGAATGCATGATTAAATCTCCTGCAGCTCTACCTTCCAGAGCTGTTAGTCATATTGTATCACTTTGGCAGATAGAATTTATTTAAACTATATTTTGGAATTAGTTTGTTAGAATATAAATATGCTTGTGGTAGAACACATTTAGATGGTTGTCAAAAAACTAAGGAAAGTTTTATTCATAATACTGGTTGATGGTCTGATTATAATTCATCTAAGGAACAGGGAAATTTGGTTTCATACCAGTCTCCTTGCTTTTCTTTCCTTTTTTTACAAAAAAAGCTTTGTCTGGGCATTAAAAAAAAACCCATTATGAACAGCAAGAATAATTAAACAGTGATTCAAGGCTCCCAAGGAAGGGTAACAGGATCCTTTTTACGGTGGAGCTAGTGTCTCCTATATTGGGAGCTGCCTGTTGAATACTTAAGTCTTAAAATGTAAATTTACATTATCCATGAAACAAAAGTGTAATATGGCTACTGATTTTTTTCAAGGGAGTGGATGGCATTGGGCCCATAATATTATTGACATAGTAAATTTCCAGGGGGGAAACTCCCTCAACTAATGAAGATCAATATCAGCTTTGTACTTGACAAATTATGCAGTTGCTTGGGGGCACTGACAACTTAAGTGGCTTGCTTGGGGTCGCATAGACATGCTTTAGGCCAATCAGATATGATTTATTGAGCATCTACTATACCTGAAGTACCAGAGGTGCATGGTGTGTTCTGGGAGAAGTAGCATCTCTGATATGAGGGCTTGCTGAGCCCCTTTCAGGTTTGCTCGTCCACATCTATCTTTCACTTACCTCTCCCTTGTGGCTCCAAAAAGTTGTAACATGTGCAGGGGTCACATAACAAGTAAACCATTTTAGCAGATGGACTAACCCATGTTGAGGGTAACTGATGAGCCTCAAACTTGTTGGTGAATTAGGGGAGTGTCTGCCTCAAGCAGTGTAAAGCAATGTGAATACTTCCCCCAGGTTTAATTAGCGGATAAAAACAATTTGTTTCAATGGCCATGAAGGCAGCTGCAGCAGGTGCAATGGAATGCTTACTTACATCTTGGTCAGACATCCGAGATGCTATGGCCATTTACTGAATGCCAGGCCATTGTCAGTTATCCTGACTTTTGTCTTGCCGCTGGATTTGGATGATTCTGGAAGAGTAAGTAGAGTTGACGACTTTGTCCAACTCTTTCTCCCTTAAATCTAATTCACTTGTAAGTCAAGACATCACTCCATAATGCCATTGGACCTCTTTGAATTACTATTAGAGTGGATCCAGTTGAGTCTTTGTGCTATCAGGAGCCACGAATGACAAGTCATGGTCATCATTTTTGACATCAACCTGAAGGAAGAGACCAGCTTCTATTAGTTGTATTCACAACTGTCATTCATAGGTTTGTTCAGGTCTTTTTTGAGTCCCTTTATTTTCCACCAGGCTAAGTACTGAATTCTATACCACTTATTGAGGCAGTGAATACTCTAAGTTCCTCACCTGCTTGTGGCAAGTGGATCCTGTTGACTTTAGGAGTTTATAATCCAATGGAGAAAATGAGAGATAACATAGGGGCCAAAAGTGATATATAAGAGTAGAGACAGTAGCTCTGTATAACCATCACATACTGTCAAATGGGATTCAAAGTCTTATTTGTTTCCAGTTTAGCTTACTATCAGCATTCAAATTCTTCAGTGCCTTGTTAGGCAGTTAGTGCAGTAAATAGGACACTGGGCTTTGAGTCAGGAATACCCAAGTTCAAATACCACTTCAAACATTTATTAATAATGTGATTATGGGTTAGTCACTTAGCCACAGTTTTCCTTAGTTTCTTTATCTGTAAGATAATAACATCTACCTTCCAGGATTGTTTTTAGGATCAACTGATATAATAATTATAAAGTATTTAGCATAGTACCCTTAACATAATAAATGTTAGCTATTATTAAGTATAACAAGTTGTTCATTTGAAGTTTGTGCTAACTATGCTCATTTTTTCCCCCATGAGATTTGCCACATAATAGTGGTACAAAATAGAAAATTTTGTTCTTCTAATGAGTTCAACTGAACAATAGTGACCAGGGCTAAATAACCTAAGTCTAATTTCTCAGCTACTCAAATGAATGAATCTGTGTGTTCTCATTGATACAGACATTCTTTTTTTTTCTCCAGAAATGCAAATCACAACTCATCCATATCTGTTTGGATATGAATGGTTTAATATATCCTCTGTGGACCTGTTTTTTGAACATGTGATCTAGTTCATGGCCTCAGTTGACACTTTGATATACAAAAAAAGCTTGGAATCTTTTTAAAATGAAGAAAATTGCAAGTCCTCTTAGTAATGCCTAAGTAAAGTTAGTAAGAACTTCCACCTTTTGCTCTTTTTTATTCGTTTGTCTATTTTGTGGAAATGAAAGTAAGAAGAAAAGAACATTGGATTCAACATGTACAACCAAAGAAGAGAAGCAAATTTTCAGAAGCGAGAGAGATATCATAGCATCAATAAGTTATAGATTTAATCCCTAGTGTTCATCTACTATCGTCCCTTCATCTTACAGTTAAGAAACCTGCAGCTCAGAGAGTTGCGATTTACCTGTCCATGATTAAATAGCTAGTAAATGTCAGAGGCCAGTTTTGAACCTGAGTTCAAACCTGAGGACTTTCAGTCCAGGCAGCTATACCATGCTGCCTCATTTTGAAGGCCAATCAAACATGCTTCTGGCATTAATTAAACATTGAGTTAGAAGAAAAACTATTGTATTGCTCCAACAGATGCTTATAGGCACACCATGGAGTCATGTACTGTAACTGGGGTGCTCTGAGACCTTTTTCAAGGCCACATAGACATTCCACTGGCTTGTATTGTTATTGTTTATCAAATCAGTATATTAACTGAATGTCTCCCCTGTGAAACTGTTATTATTACCCATTTTCTAGATGTGAAATTGAAACTCAGGGAGGTTAAGGGATGGAAATTTTAGACTTAATCTCCAAGTCCATTGCTCCGTACATGATGCCGTACTCACTACTTCTCTCTTACTAACAGTTTAAGTCATTTGGACAACAGTCTATTTACTTATCCATAAAATGGGGATGACAGTACCCACCTTCAGGTTGTTGTGAGGTCAGCCAGGATAATCTATGTTTGGACATGTAATGTAAATGTGAGGTAGTGTTAGAGTGGCAAACTAATATATAGTTAGTAAATTACTTCATGAAAAGATACTTCTACTAGTCATTCTGTTATACTGAATTGGAGAACAAAGAACAATTAACATATTTTGGACAAAGGTATTATTCTCCTTTCACTCTCCTCACCCCCAATCATGTGTAGAGATCTTTTGCCAGTAGAATGCTTATATGATTGATCAATGTTGTCTGACTAGAGGAGAGTTGTAGATCATTGTGTTTACTAGGTATTTTTTCTGTGGTGTGTGTATATATATGCTAATCTTCTTTAGTAAGTGGTTTTATTTTTGACTAGATCTGCATTGGTGAAGTATTGACCAGCTATCCTTATAGACTTCCTTGTTCTCCTTATTTGAAGAATAAACAGCTTTAGGTGTTTTCAGGTTAAGGTCCTCCTTAGGGAAACCTACTGGCTAGAAATGTCTCTCTGGAACTGAGGAATCCCTACTGGAGTACTGAGATCTGAAGCTCTCTTTGTTTTAGAAACCTGGCAACTCAGTCTTCTTGAGCAGAGTAGGATAAAGAATTAAGGATGGAGGATATCCAAGTATTGATGTATCATAGTTTAAGCCTAGGGAAGCAAATTCTGCATTGGAAGTTAGGAGACGTGTTCTTCAGTCAAATAGAAAGTTTTATCTCTATGAGAGGGACAAGTCATTTTTCCTTTTGTTTCAGTTTATTTCTTTATAAAATCAATCAACAAACATTTTTCAAGTCAGGAACAGTGTTAAGTACTGAGGATCCAAAGACCAAAGCAAGGAGTTTTCATTTTACTGTTGGAGACAACATGTACGTTTATGCATATGAAACAGATGCAAAGTAATCTAGGATGAGAAGAAATTAGTAGCAGGGTGAGTGACCAGGAAAGGATCTTCTGCAGAGAGTGGTGCTTGAACTGATTCTTGAAGGATATCAGGGATTCTAAGAAACAGAGATGATGAAAATGTACAATGGGTAGAGATTCAGGTGTGTGTGTGTGTGTGTGTGTGTGTGTGTGTGTGTGTCTAACAGCAAATTGACCAATATAGTTGGACCATAGAGTATCTGCAGAGGAAAATAAGAAAGGAGAGGTAGGAAGGAACCAGGTTGTAAAGAGCTTTAAATTCTAAGCAGAGGAGTTCATATTTAATTATAGAGATAAGAGGAAGCCACTGGAATTTGAAGAACATGGTCAGAATTGTGCCCTAGGAAAATTTCCTTGTCAGATGAATGGAGGATGGATTGGAATGGGAAGAGATTTGAGCCTAGAGACCAATTAGAAGGCTGTTACTTTAGTTCAGGCAAGAAGTGATGTAGAGGGAGATCTGGGAGAAGAGGACTTATTATGCAAGAAATATTGTGGAGATAGAAATAAGATTTGGTAAATGATTGGCCCTTTGGGGTGGATGAGAGTGAAAAGTTTTTGTGAATGACACCAAGGTTTTGAACCTTGGTTACTGAAAGGATTGTGGCACCCTTGACAATAACAGAGACAATATTGGACCTGGTTGGGTTTTCTGGAAATGGCTAGAGATAAGATTTAGGAGTAGATTGTTACTCCCTCCCTGCATATTTTCATTGTTACCTAACCCATATATTATCTGAGGAGTCTAGAGACTATTTCCTGATGTCTAGTAGAAAGAGGATTGAATTGAGACATGGGAGCCTTGGGAGAAGAGAGAATACCTACCAGCTCTGCTAGATTCTAACTTTGGTTAAGTTGTTTCTCCATGAAGGGTTCTAGTTTTCTCATGGGTAAGGTGAAGATTGTAATCCTTGCTCCTGTTGCTTTACTGAAATAATAATTATGTGTCCCTCTCAAAATGAATATGTTTACTTCTTTCTCACTGACAGAATCAGATCCACTAAGTTTAATGAGAACCCTCAGCAGTAGAGCATGATCTGATTATCAAGTTTTGCTCTTTCAGTTATTCTTTTCTACCCAGCAAATTTCTCCAATGATTCTCCCTGGGAAGTAATCATTTGTTGTGGGTTTGAAGTGGAATCACACAGCCTGAATGAAATGGAACCTCTATGCAGCCACTTCAAGGAAAGAACCTTAAAAAAATAGCACTGCTTGGCTTTTCTTAATTTTAAATGTTCTAAGATCATTGCATAAGTGAAGCAATGCATCATATTCTGAAATAATGAAATTGAGTACAACATGAATGTCAACATGTATCATGGAAGCTGGTAATATTCTTTAGCAGTCTAAGTTACATACTCAGCTGCTTGCTAAAGGCCAGTTGGACAACTGACAAAAGTTAATATTGTTTAAAATATCTTCCTTAAAGCAGTTGTTGAAATAGGTACCCATTTGGAAGTGATATTAAAATAAGAAAAGGAAGAATAATAATTGAATGAAATTTTCCACTTGGGACTACATCCATCAATTCTTAAATACCAGTCTTGTAAATTTTTTAGTGTGCTTTTGTTTTCTTCTCACCTGACTGCCCAAATGAAATGACAGTCCCCTCACTCAGTTCAACCCAATCTTGTGTCCTAATAACTACTATAATATTGGCATTGATCTTTGTACTCCTAGAAGAAAAGCCCAGAAAACAACATTTTCCCTCTTTTTGGCAGAGTAGTCTTTTTCAGAAAGGCATATAGAGTAGGGTCATAAAGAGAATTTCACATATTAGCTTTATATTTTGAAAAAAGTAAGGAACACATATTATTACTTTGATCACAAATGATCACTTTGGGGACCCGACATTTGTTAAAGACAGGCGGGTTTTCAGAGGTGCTTAAAGGAGAACTTCTGAGTGTAGTACTTCTAAAAATCATTATAAACTTTAATAGCTAGAAACAAAAGCAACTTAATAAACATGAAAATAAAGGAAAAAAAATCTTAGATTAGACTAACAAGGCCAGACAAAATGAACTGCCCAACAAAAAGCAAACAAGAAAAATGTTTTTGTTCAGTACCTTTATAGGCCTGTGTGAAATTCTACCACCTCTGGCTATATTTTCTTGTTTCTTTCTTTAAATATTGCTTCTATCTATCTATCTATCTATCTATCTATCTATCTATCTACCTATCTCTACATAGATATATACACACATACACATAATTTTACTAATTGCATTTGCTGTTACTTTGTATTCCCATATTTTTATTTCATTTTAATAGAAATATAGTATTTCATCATATTAATAAAATAATTTATTCAACTATTCTCTGACAGGTACTTTTCTCCTTTTCCACTATTGCATGTAAAGAAGATATACATTTTTTTTCAAACATAGGTTCTTTTCATAATGTTTTTGGTATACAGCCCTACTAGTGGAATCTATGGGTTTAAGGGTAGTTCTATTTTGTGACTCATGTGACCGCGAAAATATGGGTTTCAAGACTGTGAATTGTCCAAACTGTAAAGATAATTTTTAGCGTCTTGATTTTATATCAAAAACAAATGTTCACCATGGGAAAAATTCCCAAATATGAAATACCCAAGTCAGCTGGGTTTTATGGAGATTTTAATTAATATAAATGAAGGAATTAAGGAAAGGGAAAGAGACAGAGTAAGAGGAAATAGTAGGGAAAGGCTAGGGTCTAGGCTAATGGCCTAGGCCTTTCTCTTTAAGAGAGAAACTAAGTCAGTCTTTAATCACTCACCACAAGATCTTTCCAAGCAAAACTCTAGTGTTCAGAGACCCAGCAGCCTCCTCTGACTCCTAACCTCCAATTCAGCTTCCAAAGCTGAATTAAATCAAACTACCTTGAACTGGTTCAGATAGCTCCTTTTAAAGAGAAATTTCTCTTGTGTCACCTTCCCAAAATTTTCAGGGCTTTTCCTAGGACAGCCCATTCTTAGTTTTTAGTTTTCACCTTCTCTGGGTAGCTTATATCTTCTGAGTACTTCACACCTTTGCTAAGCTTGCCCCTTGCAAGTTGTCTGACCTTTTAGTGATTAATTTGACCTTCATAGGTACTTAGCACCTTTTTGTATTAGATCTAAAAATAGACTTAGCTTAAGAGTCTTAGCTTCACTATAAGTATGGGTTAAGTACTTTTTCATTGTTCAGTAAGGAGTTTACAACTTTATCTTCCCCTAAAGTATGCCTAAGTATGGGTGGAGTAATTTTAAAGTTCCCAATACATTCCTGACCAAGTACCTCCATTGTTTAAGTGGGGAATAACCTTAACCATAACCTTAAGATAAGGTTCCAAGGTAGAGTCTGAGAAAATTTTAAAATTCACATTCATGTTATATAATTGTATAGCTTTTTCCAAATGTTTGTTTTCATCTGGACTCCCACCAGCAATTTATCTGAGTGCCTCTTCCTACAACACTACCAACAATATATTTTTATATAGTTTTTTGCTCTTTTTGTCATTCTGGTAGATGGATCTTAAAACTCTCTTGGCTTTTATTTCTTTGATTAGTAGGGAATTTTAGGATTTTTTCCTATGTGCTTAAGTTTACCTTTTCTCCTATGACAATTACTCATAAGACAGTTGCATTTGTCTTAGATATTTCAGTTCCTTATAGATTCCAAATATCAGACTTTTGCTTTACATATTTATTATAAGTTTCCCTTCCTCCCCATTTATTTCCCTTTTAATATTAGAGATATTGCTTTTTGCTATGCAAAGTCCTTTTGTCTTTGTATAATCAAACTCAGCAATTTTGGCTCCAGGGATTTCTACTCTTTTGGTTGATAAAAATAACCTTCCATTTTATAGCTGTGACAAATATGTTATTCCCCATGAGTCTTCTCAGCATATAGTGTCCTTTCTTCCATTTCATCCCACTGCTGGGTATCAAGGTCCTCCAAAGATGCCTTTCTTAAAGTTCATTTTCAAGAAGAAAACAGTCATAATAGGGCTGGGAAAGTTATATTTCATGCTTTTTTAATCCTGTACTGAGAATGGAGAAATCCACCTCCATTCCTGTACTGCTTGGTGCTCCTTCTACCAAAAAAAAAAAAAAGAAAGAGAAGAAAGTTTCTTTGACATCCAAGGGAGTCCCTTAGTAGCATAGGAACAAATCCATGTGCATGACAGGCATTGTTATGCTGAGACTGAATGAAAATGAAAGAGTAAAAGCAGTTTCCTGGTAAGCCTTTATCTTCCCAGATCCAAGGAAGAGGATGACTTATTCATTTAATTACTGTTTCTGTTCATAAAGTCCTTTTGAGAGGCACTATGGAATAGTGGAAGAGCCCTTACCCTAGGTTTCAGGAGACTTTAGTCCTCCTCCCCCCTTTTTAAACTTTAATCTATTGTCTTAGAATTAATAGTGTTTATTGATTCCAAGGCAGAATAATGGTAAGAGATAGGTAGGGAGGGGTTAAGTGACTTGCCCAGGGTTTCACTGCAAGGGTCTGAGGCCCTATTTGAACCCAGGACTCCCTGTCTCTGCACCTGACTCTCAATCTACTGAGCCACCTAGCTGCCCTCATGAATATAGTTTTAAAGGAGTATTAAAATTGTTGATAATCAGAGAATTATCATTTAAGGTCTGGAAAGAACCTTAGAGGTTATCTAGTCCAGTGGTATTAAAATCTCATAGAAACAAATCTCTTCAGTTCACATATTGTGACAAAAATTATTGATCAGCAGAAATGCCAATAAAAGAAACAAAGTCTCTAAACCAAAAGGAAATAGATTTATTGAGAGAGGGCCAGTCTCATAATAAAGCCAGACTCTGGTCAAGACCAAAGACCTAGAGTCTTATGAGTGGTCTCCTTGTTTACTTAAAAAGTGAAACTAAGTGTAATACAATCAAGACCTATGGAGTAAGAAAAAACATATCAAGTAAGAAAAATCATATCAGGCAAGAATAGATTAACAAGTTTAACTTATATAGTAACAAAATAATGCTAAATCTGCTAAGAAAGAGAAGTATTCTCCTTAGAACTATCATGATTGGTCCCAACAGAGTAGAACTGAGTGAAACTGATGGTCCCATATTACATACTCTCTTGGCTTATGCTATTTTCTTAACTAGTTTTAAAATATCACGTCAGCTAGTACAAAAATGATCATAACTATGCTAAAGTCACATCTTGACTAATACTAAAAATAATCATAAAGGGGTGAGGGAATTTCACATTCACATCATTAACTTAGAAAGCCACAAATTAACATTTGTACATGGGTTGTATTGAATTTAATTTTTTAAATTAAACATTTGCCAATTACATTACCGTCTTGTTCCTGGGCACTCCAATTTTTCAAGTCTCATCAAGCTAGCCTAACTCATTCATTTTATAGGTGAGGAAACTGAGGCCCATAGCAGTTGTGATTTGTTCCGGCCACACATATAGTAAATGGCAGAACTTAGTATAGGATTTGAACTTGGATCTTTCAATTACATATTCAGTGCCTTTTCTACTATAACACATTATACTTAACTTCACCAGGTCCCCAGGTTCCCCACTGGGTAAAATAGGGATAATAATTAATAGTCATAGTAGCTAGCATTTATATAATTCCTACTATGTGTTGAAGACTGTGCCAAGTATTTAGGTGATATCTTATTTGATCCTCAGAACCCTGGGAGGTGATGCTATTATTATACTATAATTTGTTTTTGATGGACCATTGCAGGCACAATCTTCCTTTTTTGAAAAAAAAAGTGTCTTTTGAATGTTCCTTTGTGTAAAAGTAATATTGAATTGTGATATTATATGAAATAATTTCCTCTTAACCCCCAGTTCAAGATAAAACTTGATGCAAAACTTCATCCAGTTTTCCCCCCAGGTTATGAAAATGGGTTAGGATCTTTTGTCTTTGTTAAGGATAAAAGGATTTAAGGCAGGCCTGAGCAGCCTTGGTGAAGGTAGATTAAGGGAAGTCAGCAAGCTCTAGCAGCCATGTTGGACTCCACATGGCTGAATGTGTTAGCATTTTCTTGGTTGAAGTAAGGACACTTCCCTCTTGTGATGAAGTAATGAAGGAGAAGTTGAGATCTCATTTGAGCTCCATTTTTGCCTCAACAGATTGTGGAGAGGGTCAGCTGACCAGATTATGATATCTTGACCAGTTAATTAATAAATAATTTAAAAAAATTTTGCCTCAAATTTTGGTACACCTTCAATAACGTATTATAGACTTTTGCCAGGTATAATCTATGTTCTAATTTTTGAAAGTTAGACTACTTGTTCATCTCTAGTTCTTTTGCACTGCTTCCATTCCTCAAATTTGAGGATTTTGAGAGTGATTTAGCAATCTCATCCATCATTTTACAGTACATTACTATAGTGTATTTCATCTGGTCTTGGTGACTGGAACTTAATTGCTAAATAGTCAGAATCAGAGTGAAAGTGATCTTAATGGCCAACTAGTCCAACTCACAGATGAAGAAGTGTCATTCTGCAACACATCCAGCAAGAGGTCATCTCCCTTCCCACTGCAGATCTTCAATGAAGGCATATGAGACAGAATTGAGTGTGCTATTCACAGAGTGAGCATTCAGCTTACAAAGGCTAGTTTGTTACCTTTGTTGATTGAAGACTCCTGGACAAGCTTGGGAGGGAGATTGATGCAAGACTTTAGAAAGGGCAATAAAACAACTCAGGTGCTCCCCATACCTCACTGAACTGGATTGGAAGCACAGGTGTTTTGGATTGTGGGTCAAGACTCTGTGTGTGTGTGTCTGTCTGTCTGTCTCATTGGGGGAGAGGAGGAAGGAGCCTTGCGTTGGAAACTTGTATATATTGGTTGCCTGCTGCCTAGTCAGTTGGCACTTCTTAGCCCATCATTGAAATACTCTTTCATGAAGGGAATAAAAAACTGCCTCTTTTTACTCCTACCTTCTGATTTCCAGTTTTGTTTGAGTGAGTGGGGCACTTGTGTTCATTTTTATCTCACACAGTTTGAGTGGGGCACTTGTCATAATTTTTATCTCATGCAAAGGGAAACCCAACTCCTCTCAAAGTAGTCCATTTTCCCTTTGGGTAGCTTTTAAAAGTTTTTCCTTATTTTTTGTTGTGTAGTCATTTTTCATTGTGTCAGACTTGTGACCCCTTTTTTGGGGAGTTGTTTTTTTTTATTTTTTGGCAAAGATACTGAAGTAGTTTACCATTTCCTTCCTCAGCTCATTTTGCAGATGAGGAAACTGAGGCAAACAGGGTTAAATGACTTACCCAGAGTCACATAGCTAGTAAGTGTCGAGAAACTGAGGGTCCACTGTATCAGGTTTTTGGACTCCAGGCCTAGCACTCTATCCACTGAGCCACCTAAGTTTCCTTATATCAAGCTTAAATTTGTCTCTTTGCAACTTATACTGCCATTTATAATTTCCATTCCTTTGAGTAGAGATGGAAAGGAAATCCAATTCACATTTTATTCATTGATTTAATTCAACATTTGATGACTTAAATGGTAAAAATATCAGAAGTCCGTAATTAAAAAAAAAGAAATCAAAGAATACTTCCTTGAACTTGTTCAGTGTGGACGTCTTGGTTCCAAATGGAGAAGGTAATCAGTAAAAAACCAAACAAACCAGTTACCCAAGTCAGGTATTTTAGTCTAGGAGAATCTGGAACTTTTGTTATTTGGATAGCTTGATAGCTTATGGGCTTGTAAAAATGGGAAAACCCCAAGGGAATTTTGGTCCAGTATCTGTTTATTCTTTCTACTTAAGAAGCTAAGGCAGTCTACAGAAACAGTGGTATTAAAAATAAAATTGTGACAATCTAGTCAACCCCAGGATATTCACACAATTCAGGTGACAGCATGTTCTGTACTGCCTGATAAGTAATGTATACTGCCAAAGGAAGTTTGGGAGTTGACTTAATAACTGTGACTTTTCCCCATTTCATTGGTATGTGTGTATGTGTGTGTGTGTCTGTCTCTCTCTGTCTCTGTCTTCTGTGTTGGCATTGCTTCCCAAAGGCAAATTCTTTGAAGTTTAAGAGACTGAATTTGAGTCACTGAGTTTCTTTAAGTCACTGAATTTTTTTTTTTAGGTTTCAGTGTAGGAAGGAAATGCTTGAATAAAGGTAGTAAAATACTGCTTTAACAAGCTCTGAACATCAGTATTTACATTGTATAATAATAATAACAGTATACAACTTCTTTCAAAGAAGAAAGCCCATTTTGGTTTTTATTTACATAAAACAACTATATTATCAGGAGGAATTACATACATAAAACAATTGTGTATCATAAGGGGGAGGCTGGATGACAAGATATTTTGAATCAAAAGAAATGCTTTTCTGTAGCCTTCTCCTTTCACAGGAAAGAGGAGGGACCATAGTTATGGAGAGTTTCATACATTCCCAGATGTAGTAGCTTACTTCAATTGTTTTTTTTTTAACTATTTGAATTTTTTTAAGGAATATGTGTTGCAAGGTAAGGTTAATTGGATAATGGTAATTAAAGGAGGGAAATATTCCAAAATGATTGTGATGTAAAAACAAAGGACATCAATAATCCTTCACACTCACCCCACCCCAAAAAAGGAAGCATGATTTGCTAATATTTAAATTCTATGACTTCATTACTATATTTGAGGGAGAGGGAAAGAACATCTTAATTTTACCTGATTCTAGAGGGGGAATGGGTACCATTGCTTCCTGAATGAGATGACTCCAATCTCTCAAAGAACAACAGTTAAGGATACTTTTGGCTGATATCTATGGAAATGGTTCAACATCCAAGTACAATTCTAAACTCAAGTTATCCTTTCTTAGCTTGAAAAACTTTAAGAATTCCAAAGGAAAATAAGCCTTAAATTCAAAATAGAAGCAAACTCCACAGTGCAGAAACATTATTACCTCGCATTTCAAAGCACAATGATAACACATTATATAATTTGCTGTGGTGTTGGACCAAGCAGTTTACTAACTAATGATGCTTCTTACCCTTTACCTTACTAATGTCCTTCTCTCTGATCATCTATTCCCAACTCTTCCTATCCTTTCCCTAGACTTTCTGAGCATAGAATTAAAAATTTCAAGGAGTTAAATAGAGAATTGTGTAGAGGCTGAGTTAAGGAATGAGATGGCTGAAGATTAAATGTGAGAATGAGGGTTAGTATTTACAAGAAAAATTTCTGGAACTGAAGATTCTAGAAGTCTTGAGGGACAAGTTTCTTACTATAATTTCCATTAATTTGGAAACTACTAAGGCAATTATAGGTTTTTTTTTTCCCTTATGCCTATCATGGAACCAATAAGTGAGACAATATGAAAGGCAATGTGGTATATAGTTAATAGAGCTATGGACTTAGAATCAGGAAGACTTGGTTTCAAATTCTGCCTTAGACTCTTAGTAACTGTGTGATCCTGGGCAGGTAATTTCCTGTCTAATTGTCAGTTTCCTTTCTGTACCATGATGGAGTTGGACTTGATAATCTCTAAGGTTCCTTCTAAACTTTGAATTTATGATCTATTGATCCTACAAATATTTTAGCCAAGTTTGATTGCCTTTGAATGAGTGTGTTTGAAATATGAAAACAATATAACCAAGAAATGGAAGGTTTGATTGATGTCTGAGAAGTTACTTTAAAAAGGGCAAATGAAACATGTCCAAACATGCTAAAGCATCATTAAATTTTTGAAGTAGCTGAAAGAATTAGATTCAATTGAAGTGAATCAACAGAATATATTTTCTAAAACTCAAATCAATAATCAGCCCCATATGGATTAAATATGTATTAACATAGCAAGAATGTATATATTAACATAAGAATATAATTTTAAAAGGTTAATTAAATCAAGTATTTCTTATGAAAAAATCTAAAATGATTTGATTGAAACCAACTCTATCATGATTGATAAACTGTAGCATGCTATAATGGAAAAGGCCATTTGGTTAGGTGATAGACCTGGTTTCTTATGATTCCCACACTGATTTTCACAAAATCTCTTTTGTCTTGTTTCCAGGATAGGCATAAGGGAAAAAAATTGTAATTCCTATATTAGTTCTCAAATTAGTGGAAATTACAGTAAGAAACTTGATATTTAAGGCTTATAGAATATTCTTCTTTAGAAATTTCTCTTGTAAATACTATCCACAGTTCTTTCATTTAATCTTAAGATATTTCCTTGCTCATTGCCTAAGTTTACTCAGTCACTAGATAATTTTCTATTTAACCACTTATTACTTAACGTCTTTGAGCCTCATTGTTATTTATAAATACTCGAAAAGACCCATGATTTCATAGTGGAGATATTCCTTCCACTACTTAGATTGCATTCCTTCTTTTACTTTAATAGATGGTCTTAATGAATTAGAATAGCTGATAATGACAATAAAAACAATTTTGTGATTAACCTACATAGGTCTTTGGATTACTCTCAGTCCATTGCCACGACTTTACTGGAAACCTTTCCAGCTTGGGAGCATCTGTCATTCTATCTTAAAAAGCCTTTGAGTACCCAGGGTACTTTACTCACCATGAGATACTATGGTAAAAGGAAGGCAATAACATCTACATGTTATGTCAGTTCTATTTGTCTAGAACTTGTGTTATGTCTAGGTTCTACTTGCCTCAATCTATTTCTTTTTAGATGAAAAAGAGTGTATAAAACAAGGGTACAAGGTCCACAGATTCTGTCCTTCTCAGTAGTCATTCTAGCTTTCTTCAATGCCCACCCTAGAACTTTGTCAAGATGCTCTTAACCTCTTTGTCTGGAGTATGCTTCCTTCTAGGTGCGCGCCAGTGTGTGTGTGTGTGTGTGTGTGTGTGTGTGTGTGTGTGTGTGTGTGTGTACATAATTCTGGGTTCCTTTCTTTGCAATTTACTTCTTGCCTATTCCCTCCCAAGAGCCTAATGCTCTCAGACTCAGAACTCAGCCTGATTTTTGGACTTGAAACACTTGAGAACAAATGAACTCTGGGTTGCAACTGTTTCCTTTTCTATCATCTCAGAACTACAGAAACTCTAGCAACTAGTTTGAGTAGAAAGAAGATTGTATATCTTGATCACAGACCATGAAGAACTTGGTGGAGAAAGGAGCCATAAATTGAGCATCAGTAGCATAGACCTGAAGAATGGAGACTAGGGAAAGGGAATACGTAGTATATTAGAGAGGGGTACTGTGAAAAGGAAGGAACCAATATTCAGCTGTTGGGGATTGAATATTACATGACACTTCCTCCCCCTTTCTCTAAGCTGATTTGTTACCAATGGAATCAGTCAGTCTAGACTAAAGGGTAAGTGGGCTTCCCCTCCACCTCTTGCTTAACTGATGGATTTGAAGTTCCCCTCCTAACACATAGACTCTGATTCAAGTTCTATTATAAATCAAGATATCTAATTTATTTGGGTATAAAGTTATTGAAAAAGTAATGAAACGGCAGAGGGAAGAGGAAGTCCCTATGATTTTTTTTCCTATATAGCTTTTGAGGGTTTTTCCTAGGTGATCTTTTTCAGGAATAAGCTCTGGGTTCCCCTGAGGGAAAAAGAGGGTCTTTATCCCAAAGACTGGCTCCAATTGAGAATTGAGATCTTCTTCTGTTCAAGCAAAGGATTTAGAGATTTGTAGTTCTCCCTCCCAGATCCAAAGAGCTCAAGATCAGAAGAACTCTGGTTTTTTTCCTCTAACTGCTTTTGAGTCTGGGTGGAATTCCATCCCATCTCCTCAGGTCTTGTGAAGGTTCCATTTGCTCCTCTTCTGATGCATTTCTTCAAACTTCTAAGTTCCTTGTTTCTGGTCATCCCTTTGTTCACATAGGCATAATATAATTCAAGATAGACATGAGTGTTTACCTTAAAAATTTAGCCAGTTGTCAGCTGCAAAGGGAAGGCGGAAAGAAAAGGATTGGGGTAGGAGAGTGGAAGAAGGGGAGCATGAAAGAAGGGAAGAGAAAAGAGAGTAGATATACTTTGTTTTGTATTATATGTGACCTTTTAGAAAAAATAGAAGGAAAGAGAGAAGAAAGTTCAGATGAAACCTGTGAGGGGAGGTAAGCTTGATCAGTGAAGGTCTGTTCCACAAAGGATAAGGACAACTACCTAGCCTAAGGGCTGTGGACTAAGGACTCTTGTAATTAAGTTGGGATAAAACCAATGGGCATGGGTAATTCAGTACCAATTTGTTTTGCTTGAATATGCATATTTATTACAAGGATGATATTTTTGGGTGGCAAAGAGAGAAAAATGCTTGTTAATTAAGAACAATTTAATTTAAAAAAGAAATAGGGAGTTTGCAATAAGCTTCAAATTAGTTGAGAAATTGAATTTACTTTGGGAGAATATAATCAGGAGAAAGGGGACCAGGATTGTTATAAGAGGCTTTTGGGTATTTGGCTTAGTTGGCTAAGGCTAAAGAATCTGTTAAAACTCATGAATTAAATAGTGAATGGAGAAAACATTAACAAAACCGGCAAGAGTGAAAGAGTTGTAAAATCTGTAAAAGATTCAAGAGAAGGACTAATTAGAAGGTCAAAAGAGTTTGAAGAAGTAGGAGAAAGAACAACAGTAAAAGATTACTATAACACTTTATGTAAAAAAATATGATCAGTTTAATATTTGTCAATTGCTTGATTCCTAAATTTGTTGCCTTGAAGGACTCTATATTTAAAATTTTATTTCTCCCTAAAATCATTTGTGATATTTGGAAGCTTTTGGGTTTCCTGGAGTTTTTTTATTAAGAGTTTTAGGTGGCATAGCAGTAATTTTCAGACACCATTACATCCTATAACATAATTTCCTTTTGAACTTCTTTCTTCATTTTATACTTTATTACTATTTCCAGCTTTCCCACAATCTCCAAAAATTACAAAAAAGTAATTTTGCTAGATGTATTTTCAGTGTTTTTTCATGACAGCAAAATGCATTCCTAGTTTTTCCTTTGCAGTCAGGTATCAATGTTCTCTTGTCAATGACATATTAAGGATGATTTACCACATACCCAGTTAGGGCTTCATATGGGCATGCCTGGTTCCTGAAGGTCTCCTGTTTTAATTTATAGAAGAATCAGACTTGATTCTGCAAGAGAAAGAACATGAGAGAGAGATCTATGACTTTACATAACTCTGCCTCACTTAAATCCAAATCACAAGTCAAGACATCACTGTGATGTCATTGGTCCTCTTTGAAAATGAAGGCTGAACATCAGCAACAGAAGAATACCAGGATCTTCCAGTAAAGATGTCTAGTCTATTACCTCTCTGGATTAGGCTTTTCCATAGCACACATGTTGTATTTGGAAAAACTGAGTCTCTGTATTGAGAACTTAAATGTTGAGAGAAGGCTGAGGTTGAAAAAACAGCAATTAGGATCGTTTAGGGTGATGGAATCAAGTGGTAAAGATTCTTCTTTCAGTTGTATACTTCTTGCTTTATTTGACTCATCGTGCCTTTTGTACTATCCAATTCTTTTGGGGATTCATCCAAGTCAATCTATACATAGTGCTATAGAACTATGGACAGTGGCTAATCTTTCTTGTGGAAGAACCAGTTCCATGTGGTCACACAGCTGGCAAACCTTTTCACTTAAAAAAAATGGAGCAATCCTAGATTTCTTTAAAAAAAAAAAAAACACCCTACTTATTTTTATGCTAGTTCAAATGCCTGAATTTATTTTTAAACTTTTCATTTTATAAAGCAAAGATCTATCACACAGGCTTTTCCCTCAGATAAAAGGTTCCTCTTTGACCTGATACAACCTACATAAGGTGTCCTTATATACTTTTGATTTGAAAAAGATTGTTCTCTACTTGAATTTTGAAATGCATGTGTTCTGCTAATAGGGGAAACATTACAAGGTAATTTCCAATGTAAGGACTATTAAAAATAATAGAGAAAAGTTTCAAGTTTAAGATAAATTGCATCTATTTTATAAATCCATTAATTTATGGATAGTGGTTATACTAAGAAAAAGGTTGAAGCCAGCTTTCACTCCTGGGGTGCTCTCCAAATCAAGGAATATAGAGAAAATAATACCTAGTTCCATTTAAATATATGTAAAACAGTGTTTCTATGTGTCTTTTGTGGAAGCCAGATCCAGAGCTAGGAATTCTAACAATGGGGCAGATTCAGTACAGGAGCTGAAGATCAGGCAGGGCAGGGCAGAGTGTCTTAAGAGATGAGATGAGTTTAGTGTTATGCCATGGTTGAGGTACCCTAGAGATAGAGATCATTGTGGTTGAGGAAGCTTAATCAGAGGGTTGCATGTATGAAGAGGACATGGGGTTGGGGTGGAGAAGTAGACTGTGAATTAGATATTGAATTTATTGAGATAGAAATAGGTTACACAGATCAAACTTTTTAAGTGATTATTGGGTGATGGTTGCATAAGGAAAATCTGAAATATAGTAAGCACTTTAATAAATATTTTCCCATTTTTTCCTTGAAAGTGGTATTGTGTAGCAAAGAATAGAAGGTACAGAGCTGTGGCATGTTTAAGGGAAAGGTAGGTTTCAGTAAACACCACAAAATAGAAGATGTCTAAGGAGAAAAGATCTAGGATCATAAATTTTGATCTGGAAGGGATCATAAAGATCATATAGTTCAACCCCCTCCTTTTACAGATAAGGAAACTGAGGCCAAGAAAGACAAATTGGCTTTTCTAAGGTCACTTAGGTAAATGATAGAACTGAGCTTCAAATTCCTTAAGTTAGTCATCTAACTCTAATTGCTGACAGCTCTTCAAGAGGAGGGAGTGCAAAGGAGAAATAGGCATTAGGAAGAAGAGGATAGGCATTAGGAAGTCCCAGGGTTGAATTTACTAAGGGCATCAAGGTGGAAAGTGCCTGCAAAGGTTGATGCTGCATATGTCTTTTCTCCCTGCTTTGCTGCTGAGCCTGGGAGTCTTAGAGTAGTTCTTCAGGACTGGCACTTTAAAGGAGGAGGCTGGTCTACCTTCCTCTGCTCTAGGAGGAGGGACTTCTGGCCCTAGTACCCTGGGATGTGAGAGGCCAGGCTGGGCCAGGATCACTGCCTCCTGGAGGAGGAATTACATTCTCCTGATAGCATCTGGGGCACAGAGGGACTGGGGCTAATTCTAGCTCTTGTGATTTCAGAGAAGCAAGATCCTACCAGGGATATGCAGCAGTGTATTTCATCTTGGGGCAGTATAACTTCAAAGGTCAGCCACTCTTGTATTAGCTGTGGTGAATAGAAGTAGGCATAATTTCATGTCTGCATAAAAGTCAGTTGCCATTGTTTAAACCAAATAATAAATTTAAAATTTTTTGTGAAGTTAAAGAAATTGTCTAATATAATGCATATTAAAAGAAATTTTGGAGGATTTAATGATGTCAGGGTAAGAATTTGACCCACAGGGTTAAAGAAGTGGGAAAAATATCCATGATGATGTATGTGTTAAGTGATTGTCCAGTTAAGAAACAACATAACCCATGGGCAGTTCAGTGGTTTGAGAGCCATGCCTGGAGACAGGAGGTCCTGGGTTCAAATTTGTCCTCAGACACTTCCTAGCTGTATCCCCTGGTCAAGCCACTTGATTCCTATTTCCTAGCCCTTATTGTGCTTCTACCTATGTGCCAATACACAGTTTTGATTCTAAGACAAAAGGTAAGGTTTTCCTTTCCTTTCTTTCCTTCCTTCCTTCCTTCCTTCCTTCCTTCCTTCCTTCCTTCCTTCCTTCCTTCCTTCCTTCCTTCCTTCCTTCCTTCCTTCCTTCCTTCCTTCCTTCCTTCCTTCCTTCCTTCCTTCCTTCCTTCCTTCCTTCCTTCCTTCCTTCCTTCCTTCCTTCCTTCCTTCCTTCCTTCCTTCCTTCCTTCCTTCCTTCCTTCCTTCCTTCCACTTTCTGTCTTTCTTTCTTCTCATAAAAATGGGTAGAAATTCTGGACTGGATTCCAATTATGCTTCAGATCCAAGGCAAGTTATTGAACTCTCACTATCAGTTTTCTCATCTGTAAAATGAGGATAACAACTCCTACCTCACAAATCTGTGAGGATCCCATGAGATTGTGTATATAAATAATTTAGTAAAACCTTCAAACTCTTTATAAAAGGACCAAGGAAGATGGTGGAAAGGTTAGAGATGCAATGCATTCAAATAAGAGATTGTCTTGGAAAAGGAAACTGAAGATTTAACTTTTGATAAAGAAACAGGATCATTCTGACAGAAAATTAACATGAGGAAAGTTTCTGTAAAGACTGTGCCTCTCATTTTGAGAGAACAGAAACTCTGAAGACATTTGTTATATTCTTTCAAGGGAAGCGAGACAAACTAATGCATTTTTAAAAAGGAAAATGGTGACTGGTGATGAAACAATATTTCTATTATGAGCTGGAAACAAAGCTTTAAAGTCAGCAGTAGCAGTGTTCTCCTTGCCTACAGAATTTGCGCTCCAGCTGGACTGTGGGTTTTAGGTCACTGGTCTTGGCTCTCAGCAGGGCTGATATACTGGCTGGTTTTAGCTGAAGGTGTGGTTTGGCAGGTGGATGGATACAGGTGCAGGCTGTGGTTACCAGCAGAGCTAAAACTATGGGTGTGGTTGATATAGCCAGGAATCTTAAAGGTCAGTCAGTCTTGTGCCAGTCAGCAAAGATAATAGGTCAATGGCCGAGTGATTAGGGCCTGATTTGTGCCTCTCAGACAATGAAATAGGATGAAAGCCCACTTTTGAGGTCAGCCATATAGTTGTTTCCAAGGGATCAATGATTATGGCTCCCATTCAATGACTTATTTTACAGGATTATTTTCTTAAAACAAGCCTGTGAGGTTAGTATTTTTAATTTCTCTTTATATATTATATATCTTTATATATTATATATCTTTTATATCTTTATATATATTTAAATATAATATATAAATATATATAAATATATATTTATATATTATATTAATATATAATATATACATAATATATAATATATAAATAATATATAATAATATATAATATAATAATAATTAATAAATTATATATTAGTTAATATAAAATATATCTTTATATATTAATTATATAAATTAGTAAATTTAATTTCTCTCCTGGGGAGAGAAACTTAGTTAGGTATGATTTGTTCATGGTCATATGGTAGCTAGGTGGCACAATGATTAGTGTTGGACCTGGAGTCAGTAAGACCCAAGTTCAAATCCAACCTCAGATACTAGGTGTGTGACCATGACCCTGGGCAAGTTACTTAACCCTGGTGGCCTCAGTTTCCTCATCTTAAAAAAATGAGCTAGAGAAGGAAATGGCAAAACTCTCTAGTATACTTGCCAAGAAAACTCCAAATGGGATCATGAAGACTAGTACAGGACTGAAAAATGACCAAACCAAATATGGCTAGCTTTTTTCCTGACTTCAAAGTCCAATGCTCTTACCTCTCTATATCTGCCTTTGGAAGTTTGTCTGACAAAAGTGAATGGGCACTCTAGGTCCACTTGGTTGTCTCTATCCTTCAGTTATCTTTTCTATCTTCAGGGTTTTGAAGAGTGCTATATTGTATTTGCCTCCTACTCAAGTATCAAAAGCTGAGTTCTCTCTTTCTCTTATTACTATACTATTTCATCAAGGTGGATCTGGTTCTTCTTTATCAGGGCACAAGGGTTCTTTATTGGCTTGGTAGAGGTTTCCTTCCTTTCCAACTCTTTCACTTTCCATTCTTCAGTTTTACTGTGAGAAAATTGATTTTTTCCCAAAACCTAGGATTAGTTTTCTGGTGGAAGAGTCTAAGTCTTGGGACTTTGAAACCAACATTTCTGAGATCCCAAGAAAACATGGCTATTACAATCACAACTGAATAAAAGACTAATTTGATTTTCTGACATTAGTAGCAATGCTCATTCAGAACTCACCTTTAATCAAGTTAGTTTGGTTTATGTAGAAATTTTGAAGCATTTGAGGCAGTCTGATATAAAAATTGTGAATTATGGCATAATTTTACATCATTCTATTATTTTGGCTCACAGTATATTTGCTGAGGAATTGTTTTTGATAAAACCATATTATCCACTTTTGTCCACTACTTGCTTTCCCTCTGAATCATTTCAGACTATTTCAGAAACTCTTATCTACCCTCAAAGGACAAAAATTTGGCATCATATTAAAAAAAACCTAGTCTTTGAAGATAATTCTGAATGAGTAGGTCCAAGAATGTTTTAAGCACTGGCAGCATTCTTGAAGTAAGTGTATAAAGTCTCTGAAGGATTCTACTTTGAGGGGATATGAGTCATTTCAATGTACAAGTTCTGTTTTTTGTTTTTGCCTGGATTTCTATATGTAGGGTATCCATAGTATGGCTATTTCTTCCATTGATGCAGATTGTCAACTTCTTTGTAAACTATAGTCTTAGAGTGGCTTTGGGCCCTAAGGTATTAAATGACTTGCCTACAGTCATACACCTAGTATGTTGTTTTCTTGATTCCAAGCCTCCTTCTCTATCCATGATGCTCTTCTATTCTATTATTATTATATATAACATATGTTATGTATATTATATTATAATACATTATTATATTATATTATTCTGCCATTAGCTATATGTATTAGAATATCATGACTTTCTATCTCTATATTTCTTATTCTTTTATTATTTCTCGGCCTTTTTTTTTTAAATTGGTTCATGGTGTTATGGGGAATGTGTTAGGAAAGGGGAAAGGGTTCATACAAAGGATAAAATCACATATAAATAAAATGAATTTATTAACAAATAAGGGAAGGATGGGAAAGGAATGAGGGAGAGGTTGGCATCTGACTATAAGCCTAAGATATTTCCCACTATAAATATTTTCCTCAGCTAATTTGTCTAAATAACTAAACTACAGATAACTAAGGGGTAAATCCAACAGGGATCCCAGAATCTATCTCACAGAGTCCTTGACAGGTAGGTAGCAGGAATCCAGCTGCTGAGTCCCCAGATGTCCCAGGGAATAGAGAGAAGGCTCCTCCAACATACTCTTTCCACCAAAAATGTATGGGAAATCTTCCTCTTAGCCTTGTTGTTTTATTCAGTCAGCTTTCAAGATGATCCAGGCACATACCCTTCAGGCTTCACTATCAGCTTCAGACAGCCAGTTGGAAACTGTGTCTTCAACAGCTTGGAACTTTTCCCCTGTCAGCTCTCAGAGAATTCTGAGCTTGAGGACTGCCAATCAAACTACTGTGCAACTTCTTGCACTTTATAACTTCCCTCTCTACAATGGTTAGCCTTAATTCTTTCTTTTGAAATTAAATTTCCTTAATTTTCTTACATTGCCTTTTCATAAATTCAGTCACAGGGGACCCTTGAAATTAAAAGAAATTTGGAGTGCTATAATTATTCAAGTTTACTCTTTTGCCTCATTTCTGTCTCACATTCAACACTTTTGAGTAGTACTATTAGCATTAAGGGAAACAGACACCATTGGAAGTGTTTGGGAAACCAGGAGGGACTTATGGGACAAAATGTTAGGGAAAATCCCAAGAAAATGAAAAGGAGAAATAAAGCTTCTGATGACAACCCTATGTAGGAAAGAGGACCTCAAGCAGTTCTTTTGAAGGCTTGAATTAGGCATCTTACTCTTTCTTTCACCAAGATTGTGCTGGTGGTAATAATAGAGGGCAGGATTCAGAAGGCCTTTGTGATGAGAGAGCCTCCGAGTTAACAGAGAAACAGTGAGGCATGAGGGAAAGTTAAGAGGTAGAAAGGCCAACAGAAGATTACTACTACTTAAATATTCTTTATTTTGCTTTTATTTGAAACCTTAGAGGAGACAAAGTTAAATCACAACCAAGAGATTCAATCAGGCCCTCCCTTACCTGACTCCCCACTGTTATAGGAAAAATTTCAAATGATAACTTTAAACTAATTTGGCCACAAATGATCAAAAACTTAATTTCTTTTAGGGCTCTTGGGCACCCTACACTCTTCCTGCTTGCATCAAGCACAGAGTCATAACTAGAAATCCTTGTACCTAGGGAAAAGTGGAGAGGTGACTAAAGAATGAATATTTTTGTGCATAGGTGAGGGAAACTGGTGATAGAAGTCTTGGGAGTTGAGAAGTCAAGTCAACAAACATTTATTGACTATTATGTGCCAAATAATGTAATTGCCTCAGAAGGTATAGACATTCTTGAAAAGGGCAGAAGTTAGAATGGAGAAGACAATTTAGAGACACTACTGATTTTATTGGGGAAGATGGAGAGTGGACTAGAGGTCCATAGATTTGATAGTAACAAAGATCTAGAAAGGATGGGAAAAACGGTGGTTACTGAGTGATAGTGCTGTTGGAGAGCAAGGACTACTCAATTCTTCTTCCTGTCTCAGTGTACCAGGGAGCAAGAGATGTGCTTTCTTTAAGACAGAGGTAGATTTCAGGGAGTGAATTCTTTAAAAAAAACCTATGCTTTCTGTCTTAGAATTGATAATAAGTATTGGATCCAAGACAGAAAAGTGGTAAGCACTAGGCAGTTGTGGGTAAGTGACTGCCCAGGGCCACACAGCTAGAAGTATCTGAAGTTATATTTGAACCCAAGACCTCTCATCTCCAGGTCTGGCTCTCTATCCACTGAGTCACCTAGCTTCTCCAGTGAGACCTAATATTTAATCAGTAAGCAAATATTTAAGTGCTTAAGTGTGTCAAACTAGAGATAAAAATACAAAGAATGATGTTTCATGATTGTAATCCTTACCTTTAGAGGGCTTACTTTCTGAAAGATGGAAGGAATGTGAGAGGCAGAGACCCTAGGGTGAAGAGATGTTTATTACCAGTTGAGGACAGTTCCAGAGGGCCCCATAGATGAGGAGCAGCAGAGGAAGTTAGGTGCTGCTGGGGGGAGAGAGAGGGAAGGAACTGCTCAACTAGGGCTGAGCTGGTTAGGGATTAGATTATGGGGAGAGACTTAAGAGAAAGGGGAATTGGAGATAGTAGGTTGCTACCCATAGTTCATGAGGGATGCCAAGTATGAGAAAGCTAAATGGATTCCAAAGTTCTCATTAGAATGTGTTTCAGTACTGTTGCAAATAAAATTGATAATGTAATGTATGTGAAGAGCTTTAAAGCACCATATAAATGCTACTCTTATGACAGTTTCGAACCCCATCAGTTGATTATTTAATGGATTATTTGTTTTGACAGGAAACACATCAGCTGTTACCATAATAATCAGCATGCATTTATTGAGTGTATACTCTTTTTAGGGCACTATGCTTGGTGCTGATGAAACCAAGGGAGAGGTAGGGAATGATGGCTACCTTCAAAGAGGTTACTTTGGGAAAGGAGTATGAATGCCTATGCTTGCCTTATATATCACTAAATAAAAGTCAGTGGAAGGAAAAGGGACTAGAAACACCTATGAAAGCAAAAAAAAAATTTCTGGAAACCATTATAATTATCATGACTGGTGTGATTCCAAACCCAAATGCCAATTGCTATTCTTTTCCTTCCATGGTACAAATCCCCGAGGTATGAAAACATTTTAAAATTTTGAACTGAATGGATTTTTTTTTCATTTGCAAGTTGCTATTTTTGTATCTTGCAGAAGGCAAGCAGTAAAGGAGAGGAAATGCAGAGCTCAGAGGAGCCCTGTAATTACATACGATTATTTGTGAAGAAAAGCACAATTTCTCTCTTACCTTTTTGGATGGTATTTGAAACCACCATACAGGTTAAGTTATTTAAAACCAAAAATTCAAATATATGTCAATGGTCACAAAAGAAATAGGGAAAGATCAAAGATGGTTTGAAGACCTATCACTAAGTTGACTTATCATTTTGTATGTGAAAGGTAGAATGTAATCCAAGTGCTCGCCTCTTTTCTGCAGGGAAAGGGACACAGTTTAAAACCAAGTTTTCACCAAAATCTCAAGTTGATTCACAATTTGACCCTGCCAATGACTCTGCACTTATGTGAAGCATTTGACCATTTGGACACATAAAGAAATGCCATCAATAATTTACTAGAGAGTGAGCTTCTTGAGGATCATGTCTTATATTTCTTTGCATTCCCCAAATACCTAATTCATAGTGAGAAACCACCAAACATTTAAAGTGAATATAATAAGTTTTTAAAAATTATATATATGAATTTAAACAAAGAATATACATAGCTTGGATTTTTCACATTTCAATAAAATCAACAAATTTCCCTTGGGTACAGCTACTGAAGAGTATAATGCATTCGGGTTAAAAAATGCAACGATACTATTTCACTAGGCTTCTACCACAAAAAAGGCCCATTACAGAAAGCCTCATGTTGGGATTTTTCAGGACCAAGAAATAGCAAAGCAAGCAGCGAGTGAAAAACATTGATCTTACTTTTTGCAATAACTTTTAAAATAAATGAAAATAAATTATTTAATTCCACACCACCACGAAAATTAGAGTTGATCTGGAACGAAGACACAGGGGAGGAAATTTCAAAGGTGAACATAAAATGAAATAAGCAAAACACTTAAACTAGTTAAAGTAGTTGACTCATTAAGCTAGTTAGCTCAATCTAATTGGACTTGGAGTAGCACAAAAATGTGAATTTAAGGTGGTTCATGAGTTGTTTGCTTTTATTGTGCTGAGCACTTGTTTTTTACTTTCTTGTTTCTGTGGCCAAGAGTAGTTTTGGAGCCTTCTGATAGAAGATTTACTTGCAAAGAGATCATTAACAACTGTGAAAGTCTTAGCTCTTCTCAGCAATACAAAGACCCAGGATGATTCTGAAGGGCTTATATGACAAAGAATACTATTTTAACTCCAGAGAAAGAACTGTTGGAGTCAGAATGCAGATCAAAGCATACTATTTTTCACATTAGTTTATTTATGTTTTTATTTTGGGATTTTGGTTTTATATGAGTATTCTCTTACAATAATGAACAATATAGTGATAAGTTTTGCATGATAATTATATGTATAACCCAGATCAAATTGCTTACCATCTTTGGGAAGGGAGAAAGAAAAAAGGAAAGGAGACAATTTGGATCTTATAATTTCAGAAAGCTTAAGTGGAAAATTATTACATGTAAAATATAATATCTTTTAAAAAACCAAATAGATCATTAATTGGATGTCGGATTTAATGACTATAAAGCAATCAAAGTCTGAATGTAGTATTTTAGCTCAATTTTGAATCAATCAACATTTATTAAATTTCTATTATGTGTCACATTCTGATAATAAAAAGATGAAAAATTATTCAGAACTTTCCCTCAAGGAGCCTACAGTTTATTTGAGGGAAGTATGCCATATACATATACAAGACATTGTATGCCAAACTGAAATTTAAGGAGGAAGGGAGGCTTCAACTGAGAGAATTAGGGAGTCTGTAGGTCAGTCAATAAGTATTGATAAAAGAAGTGTTCATTATGTTTTAATTGGTAAAGATAGAAAGAGGCAAGATGAAGTCCTTGCCCTCAATGATCTCACATTGGAGAGACCATCTAATAATAACAATAATAGCTAACATTTGTATAGGGTTTACTGTTTGCTAGGCACCATGCGAAGCACTTTACAATTTTTATCTTATTTGATCCTCACAACAATATGGGATATGGGTGCTATTATTATCATCACTATTTTACAGAGGAGGAAACTGAAGAAAACAGAGATTAAGTGATTTGTCCAGGACCATACAGTTTGTAAGTCTTGGGCCAGATTTCATCTTAGGTCTTCCTGACTAGAGGCCTGGCACTCTAAACAAGATACAGTAGAAATGGAAAATCATTTCATAGGGAAGGGGGTAGGGAGCCAGGGTGAAGTCAGAAAAAAGTCGCCTGCAGAAAGTATAATTTGAGCTGAGTCTTGAAGCTTTGGGGAAGCCAGGAGGCGGAGTTGAGGATGCGTGGGAGAGCAGTGGAGGGGAGGGAGAGGGATGGGGAGAGGGAGAGAGAAAGAACAAAGGATTAGGAATTGGAACATCAAGTAGATCAGAATAGCTGGATTGTAGAATGTATGGATGAGAGTGAGATGTAAGAAGATTGGAAAAGTAGGAAGGAACTACATGTGACTGACTTTAAATGCCAAAACATGAATTTTATATTTGATCCTAGAAATAATAGAGAACTACTAGAAATTATTGGGTAGAGTGATGATATAGTCATAACTGTCCTTTAGGAAAAATAGTTTGGCAGCCGAATAGAGGTTAAATTGGAATGGGGAGAGACTCGAGACAGGGAGAACAATTAGAAGGTTATTGTAGAAATCTAGGAAAGAGATAATCAGATTCTGAATGAGGATAGTGGCTATGTGAATGGAGAGGGAACATATACAAGAGATGCTGTGAAGACAGAAACAATGACAGATTTGGTATGTGGGGCAAATGCATGGAAAGAGTCAGATATGACTAATATTAGGAGTAATTAAGACAAATTTGGACAAAGATTATAATAAGTTCAATTTTGGACATGTGAAATTCAAGATGCATGATTTGTACTAAGGAGAGTTAGGAACTTAAGGTCTATGGCTGGATCTATCTATGTGTCACTTGCAAAGGGATGATAACTAAGCCCATGGGAACTGATGTGATTACACATTGAGATAGCATTGAAGCAAAAGAGAAGGCTTGGGTCAGGACAGAAAGATTACAAAGGGGTTAGAAGCAAGTTAAAGGAAGAAGTGGAGGCATCCTGCATAGATAACTTTCTTAGAGAGTTTAGCCCAAAAGAGGAGGAGAGTTATCAGATGATAGCTACTGGGGATGGTCAAATAAAATGAGGATTTTTTTTAATAAGGATGAAGGAACGTTGAGGGCGTTAGTTGTTGTTCATCCTTCATTTCAGAAGAGTATCAATGATATCATGAGAGTGATGTCTTGACTTATGTTTGAATTGGATTTAAATGAGGCAAAGTTGTACAAAGTCATCAGCCTCACTCCTTTCCAGAGTTATCAAAGTCAATGACAAAAGTCAGATTGACTGGTGATGACCTAGATGTAGTGGATGACCTTGATCTCTTCAGTGTCTTACCAAGCTCTAAGCACTCCCCAATGCCTGCTTCAGAAGCTGCCTTCATGGCCTTGGGAACAAATTGTTCTCATCTACCTGTTCCATCAGGGAAGTCTTTTTCATACATTTGGAATAGATATGGGGCTATTAGTACATTATAGGGAAAGAGTCCTATGGATCAGTAGATAATAAGTACCAGAATTGGGATTAAATGATAAATTTGGTTTATCCCCTTAAAAAAGGTTTACTGAGTGATGGTAGCAGAGGAAGGGTTTGGAATTGGTGACTCCCCCACCACAACCATTGAGTGGGGTTGGGTGGGTGATGGTGTATGTATACAGACGAAAACAGACTGGAAAGAGTAGCCAAAGATGAAGGAAGAAAATATGAAAGGGTGAGGATGATGTGCATTTCTGGTGTAAATCAAATTAGTCTTTAGGAATGTGCAAAGGCTAGAGTGGGTGTGCCACATTCTGGAAACAGTAAACCAATTTAGTTGGAATGTAGTATGTATGAAGGGAGAACTGGACTGGAAAGTTTTGTTGGAGATTGACTATGGAGAGCTTTATATTGCTAAGCTGGGAGGTATTATAGGGAGTGGACATTTACCTGTGAAAGGGTAAGGAAATGGCAGAAGATCTGTAAAGACTATGTATATACCTTGTTTCAGATCTTGAATAGTTTTTTTGTTTGTGTGGGAGTCTGAAGAAGCCAAGTATCTGCAAAGACAATGAACGTTCACTGAATCCTTTAACTTCTTACTGGAAGGACTAAGAGTTTATAAAAGAAGAGAAGCAGCATCTAGGAACAGAACTTCACAGAATCAAGAAAGCCACATGGGTGGAGGGGATTTCAATCACTTTCTCTCAACCCCATCAACAATGACATCTTGTAGCAGGACCCCATGTCAGAGCCTAGCTGCAGTGGTCCATCTAGGGAAGGAAATGAGAAGAGACAGCATTCTGAGTCTGGAACTGGGATGCTGCTTGGGACATACAAGGTGCCAGAGCCAAATTTCTAATGGTTCTGGAGAATGAGTTGCAGTTATTTCCAGAAAAGTATGGTAGAACCCTAGGAGAGGAAGTCAGCCAAGCTGGAGATAGTGAAGACTACAGTCCAGCACCAGAGCAGTCACAGTTGGCCCCAAAGAGTGAATAGCCCAGCAGGGAGGCTTTGTAAGGACATCACCAGAAGACATGGGGGAGGGAGGACAGACTTTGCAGTACTGGTGTTAGAAGTTGTCTTGACCTCATGTGTTTCTCTTGTGAATTCTGTGTTGACTCTTAACCTTGATGTTGTTTTTATTGGGGGCAGCTAATTGGTCTAGTAAAACAACATTGGACCTCGCATCAGGAATACCCAAGTTCAAATCCAGTCTCAAAAACTTCCTATCTATATGAGCCTGGGCAAGTCACTTAACCTCTGTTTGCCTCAGTTTCCTCGCCATAAAATGAGAATGATAACATCTGTCTTGTAAGGTTGTTGTCAGGATCAAATGAGATAACTATAAAGCACTTAACATAGTTTTTGCACATAATAAATACTATATAAATCTAGCTCTTATTGTTATTAATGAGAGAATGTATTTCCTAAATTTATGAGGCAGCTGGGTGATGAAGTAGAGCCTTGGGTTTGAAGTCAGGAATATCTGAGTTCAAATCTGGCCTCAGACAGTCGTTAGCTGTGTGGCCCCAGGTTAAGTCACTTAATGTCTTTTCCCTCTGTTTCTCATCTGTAAAATGAGCTGGAGAGGGAAATGGTACACTGCAGTATCTTTGCCAAGAAACCCCTAAACAAGGTCATGAAGATTTGGACATGACTGAGCAGCAACCAAGTTAATGTTATTATTATGCTTTTCAATAGATGCTTTTAGTTAGATACAAGGGGAACTCACTGGTAGGAGATTATAAGCTTTACTTTTAGGAATGGAGGAGACACATTAACACCTTGAAATTAAGATAGTTATCCCCAGAAGGACCCAGCCTGCTAATGTGAATGGGGGTGGGGTAACTCAAAGTGGTGCTACATATAGACTAGGAAGTTGTCTACTTACAAGTGTAATTAAGCCCCGGGGAGCCGATGAGATCACCAAGAAAGAGAATATTGAGGGCTAAGAGGGCAGACAACAGCCTTCTGGGATATCTATGCTTTGGGGATGAGTGGAGGATAATGATCCAGCTGAGACAGACTGAGGAGTCATCTGACAGGTAGGAGGAAAACCTGGAGAGATATGGAAGCAAAGAAAAAATGGAAGGTTCAATAGTAGGAGAGTGGTCAAAACAGTTAAATATTTTGGGAAGGTCAGGGAAGATGGCTACTGGTTTGGGGAGGGGGTAAGGATGAGGGAGGGAGGGAAGAAACAAATACATTTAACAATAAATCTTTGATCCTAGAGAGAACAACTTCAGTAAAGTAACAGTGTAATAAGACAGATTGTAAAGGGTTGAGCAATGAATCAGTTGGGAGGAAGCAGTGCTGGTAGACAGCTCTTTCTAAGAGTTTAGGAAGAAAGAAGGATATTAGAAGAAATACAGGCAATTAGCTTGAGAGAATTTAAGAAGTGTTTTGAAGGATGTACCAAGATATGCTGAGATGCTGATTCACATTAGAATTTTGAATAATCATGCTGACTTCTTGTATTAGCAAGAAACTTCAAATATGTTTGATTAGTGCTGATGTCTTTTATTAGCAGATTCTACTAGAAACTAATAACACGTTTGCCTTTTCTTTTTTCTCTACCGCCTCTGAAGTGTCAACTGAAGCTGTTAGCTTCCTCATGCATGCATGGAATTCTCTCTTTGTCTTGAGTTGGTAACAACTACTTTAAGCAAGTTGAATATTACAGCCTTGGGGGAGTGGGGAAGAGGGTTCACTCCATGTAATTCATTGTTCATACTATATTCTGCCTGGTAGCTGACCAAAATAGTGTAATTCTTTTGTTATTAGGCTCTGGTGTTAAAATTATAGATCAGAGAGTTCTTTTCCTGTTGAGGTCATTTTGATTTATCTCTGCTTATGATCTGCCAAAATAGATACTATTAAAAATGCTTAATGTACATTGCAATTTTTCATTATTGAGAGACTCAGTGGTTCATATCAGTTTGCTAGGGCAAAACTCTGGATGCTGCTTGCTTTCTGAGAAAGGAAGACTCGAGTCTAAGTTGCCCAAACTGAGCTAATATTAAAATTTTTAAGAAAGAAGTGTCCAGGGTATCAGAGGATCTTGTGCCCACCCCCAATATACCTGAGGAGAGTTACATTGGCTCTTCTTTTCTCCAATCTCTTTGTTCAAAAGGATCTCCCATGTAGCTGGTCTTCTTACTAGCAGGATCTTTCCCAAAGACAGTCCCTTCTTTTCATACACTATTCAAAAGGTATCACTCTCTTCCTGACATGAGCCCCTCAATAACCTTTCCTGTTCACATCCATATATGTAGAGTCTTTAACAGCCCTTTCATAAAAAGAGACTTTCTCTTTAAGCCCTTTCATTTACTCCATCCAAGAATCCCTTACTCTTTTAAAATTGTTGATGTTGTAAACTATAGTGAGTTAAAATGGTTGGAGACATAAATTGTAGTGAGTAAAATAGTGGAAAATATAAATTGTGCTAGATATAAGAGTGGGTGAGTAAATTTGACCGCAGAAAATATGTTTCACTACAGTATCTTGGTTTTTAAATCAAATATAAGGTGGTCGCCAGGGAATATATTCCCAATCATGAATATGCCCAAGTCAACTGGGTTTTATAGAGAATTTAATTAATAATACAATGAGTAATCAAAGAAAGAGAGAGAGAGAGAAAAAAAAGGAAATAAGTATGAAGGGCCTTAAGCCAACATGGCCTAGACCTGAGTCTTAAGAGAGAGAGATCAGTCAGTTAGTCTTTTATTACTCACCACAAGGTCTATCTAAGCAAGGATTCTAGGGACACCAGACCAGCTCCATCTCAGCTGATTTCACCAGAGAGAGTTCCAGCCAGAGTCCTCCTCAAAGAGAGATCCAGCCAGAGACTGTTTCAAAGGGCCTCTCTCCAGAGCCTCCAGAGGGACAGAGGCCTCTTGGGGGAAAAGTGTGTGTGAGTGTGTATGTGTGTCTGTGTGTCTGTGTGTGTGTGTGTTGAATGTGGCAGAACAAACCAGGGTTCATATTTTTAGAGCCATTTTTAGAGATATCAGAAAGTACACAGGGGTGAAATCAAATGATGACCAAGGCACCAATCATGCTTTCACACTGGGCAGTAGATGAAATCCATCAGACAAGTTACACTAGAGAAATCTCCCACTGAAGACAAGTCACAGACAATCTAAACCTTGAACCTGGATATTGGTGGGGAGGAAATCAACACCTGGGGAAACTGGGGAAATAGATGACATGTGGGCAACGCTTATCCAAAGGGCATACTTAGAATGCTCCTGGGAAACTAACTGTGACCTCAAGCACTGTCCATGGTGATCACTTGAATCAATCATAAATTGCTCTTGAAATACCCAAAAAACAAACAAACAAACAAAAAAAAAACTCCTCAGAGGAGCTCCAGCGAGACCTCCTTAGAGATTGTCCTCCAAGAGCTTCCCTTCTCTAGAGGCTCTCTCAAGAGATTCTTCCCAAGTGATCCTCATAAGAGCTTTCTCCAAAAGGATTGCCTTCAAGAGATTCTGCTTTTTCTTATATAGGGGTTTTCCTCCTATGTCACCTCCCCTAAGTCCTTACATCTACCAATCACTGTAGACGTTTTCCATAGGACAACCCATTCTAAAAACACTGCTGGGTTGACTTAATCCCTTTAGTAAGTTTGAATCAGAAAAAACACTGCTGGGTCAACAAATCCCCTCAGTAAGTCTGAACCAGAGAAAACACAGCTGAGTCTACTAATCTCCTCAAGAGAAAACCTCTGAATAAGTTTTCACCTCTTTCCTCCTGGCAAGTTTACAAGTTGCCTGACCTTTATAGGTACCTAGCATCCCATTGTATCAATTCTAAAAACAGGCATGGCTCAAAGAACTCCCTGCCTCATCATAAGCATGGGTCCAAGTACTTTCATTGTTTAGCAAGGAGTTTTCTCCCCTAAAGCAGTCTTAAGTATGGGTGGAGTAGAGGTCCTCCCATAGCAAGGAGTTTTCTCCCCTAAAGCAGTCTTAAGTATGGGTGGAGTAGAGGTCCTTCCATTTCTGATCCTGGCAAGTTCTCACATCAAAATGGGGAATGTTTCCAGTAGGGAATTTGTTCCAATGGAGGATTCCTCAATGTGGAAATTTTTAACATTCACAAGTCTGAGAAATTTCAAGATTTACACTATGTGGATGGAAGACTCCTCAATTAGAATGACCATCTTGCCCCTGTCTTGAAACCTACTCATTGATGGATTTCTTATGAAATATTCCCATGCATATATACTGTAAAGCTGTAGAACCTGGCATCCCCATCCTGAAAGGTTGTGAATTAAGCTTTTTGAGAGCTGGGACTATTTTTGTTTGGTTGTTTTTTTTCTCTGTATCCATAGTGATATGTATCCATGACTTAAAATGTTTGCACTGGTTTGAAAAAAGGAAAGAACTATCCTCATGGTTCTTTTAGGAAATATTAACACTGTATTGAACCTTATTCATTATCTCATTTGATTCTCCTAATAATCCTGTGGGATATGCAGAACAAAGATTATTTCCAGTTTAGGAATAGGAGAGTAGCAAACAGAAAGTTTTACTGACTTCTCCAAAGTTACACAGGTAGTAATGGTAGGATCAGAATTAAAACATTAGGTCTTATGACTCCAAATCCATTACCACGTGCCTCTCATTTGAGATAACATATACCAAATAGACTTGGGGAAGAATGATAATTAAGGGGAGAAGTGGAGAAAGAAAACTCAGTTTAGTTTGGACAAAGAGGAAGGTACAAAATAGATCTGAAGAGAATATGGATACCTATAACATCCAAGATAAAAGACCAGTGGAAGCCAGTAAGTACAATTTCTCAAGTCTTACAAAGCTGAACTGGATCATTTGTACTTTCTTACTTCTTCACTGCCTGAAGTAGTTACTGCTACACTAAAGAAAACTGGTTGGAGAGTATATTCCCATTTGAATGGCCAAGGGGAGGATCATAGTTGATAAGGAATGAAGGCATATGTGTAAATTGTAGATGCAAGACAGAATCCCAAGTCCTGCAGTGATAGCAACTTGGGCAAATAGTTGATAGTCAACTGGCTGCTAGGTTGACAAGTATCTATGGCTATGAAAAAAAAAATTGCATTCTCAGAATACAGCAGCATCTAGGAAAAGTTTGCTTGAGATATGAGAAGATTTAGAGCTTATGATTGCTCTGTTCAGATAGTAGGCACTTAGTAAATACTAACTGATTGCTTGATATTTGAAGGACCGTCATGTGGGAGAGGGATTAGATTTGTTGTTTTGGTCCAGAATACAACTAGGACCAGTGGGTTGAAATTTCAGGAATGTAGATTCAATTCCAAAGGAGGAAATATCTAATTGTTTTGTGATATTATTCAATTGGGCGCTCTAGAGCAACTCAGCTATACCATGATTACTGGATCCTAAAGATGCTCCCTTCACAAGATTTTCCTATCATGCCTAAGGTTTTCTTCTATACTTTATATCATTCCTGAGCTTATAAAACAGACAATTTCATTCTTGCTTCTTGATATCATGGCATGTAACTAGTCCATCTACTTTTCTTGTCATACCTTTCTATAGTATATTTTACATCACTTCTGATGCTAATTTCTTCTTTAGTAATATTTGGAAGTGTAAATCCCGAGAAGGATGTGTAAGAAGATTAAAAAAAAGTCACACAGGATGGGAGTGCTTGTATGTTGCACTCTCCATCACTGGGAGGAAATATCCATATAGACTTTTATTGAAATCTTTTCTTATCTTGTGCCTGTCCCTCTATTTGGGTGAACTGTAACCACAATTCATCAGAAAAAGTAGTATTTCATGATTTTCAGAACGATTAGGTCACTGAAAGGATATTGCTATCAAGACGATACTTTGAACTACTCAAAAATAGGATGCATTTCTTCGTGTAGTATTTAGCTGTCTGTCACTAGATTTTTTTACCTCTCATGCTCATCCTGACTCTTAAGATTCTATGATGTGGGGGCTGCTAGTTGACTCAGTAGTTAGAGAACCAAACCTAGAGACAGGAGGTCCTGGGTTCAAATCTGGACTCAGATACTTCCTAGCTGTATGACTGGGCAAGTTACCTAACCCTAATTGCCTAGCCTGTACCACTCTTCTACCTTGGAACCAATTACACAGCATTGATTCTAGGATGGAAGGTGAGTTAAAAAAAAATTCTGTGATATGGAGGCAGCTAGATGGCTCAGTGGATAGAGTCAGGCCTAGAGAGAGAAGATCCTGGGTTCAAATGTGGCCTCAGATACTTTCTGGTTGGGTGTCCCTGGGCAAATAACTTAACCCTAATTGCCTAGCCCTTATTGCTCTTCTGCCTTAGAACCAATATTTAGTATTGATTCTAAGACAGAAGATAAGGGTGTAAAAAAAAAGATTTCATGACATGATCTTTGTAGAGATTTGCTATAGTCTAAAGCAGATTTAATCTCTAATTTTCATGTTGGGAGATGATACCAGTTGCTACCTATATGACCTTGGGTAGGTCATCTCATTTTAGATCCTCAGACTTAAATGCCCTCTAAGGTTCCTTTCCATATATAAATCTAGGGCTTGTTATTTGTACCTTCCTTTATGGTTTAATAAACTGTATAAAAGTATGGTTGCTGATAATGTTGAACAGTAAATTCCAGTTAGCTTGAGAGACTTAACTAATATGCAGGATAACCAAAAACATCAGAAAATGAGCACAAGTTGGGACTGCACCTTTGAATGGTGATTATGCTTTTGTGGTTGAATAGGCAAATTAACAACTCTGTCACACCATGCCATTCTAATTTTATCTAAATTTGATTCTTGAGAAATTTAAAAAAAGAGCCACTTTGAGTGGCAGTCCTTGCGGGTGGCTGTCAGGTAAGTTTCCCTAGCCAACTGTTTTCCCTAAGGCATATATACAAGAGGGGAAAAAATTTGAATCAATTTGCTAAAGCAAGTACCCAGTTCTGAATTTTCTGACCATTTTCCAGTGTAGAAAAGATAGGCACTAACATATGTTGGATTTTTATTAGCATTTTCCCTTAGAATGAACATTTTTAAATTGGTAAAGGAAGATGGAATTTGTTTGCATTTGGTCAGTCCCTTCTGCTACAGGCCTGGAAGCTGCGGTTTATCTCTGTCATCTTGGGCAACACACTAATTTTCTTTGTTTTTGTTTCCTCACTTGTAAAATGATGATATTAGATGGATTAGTTGATCTGTCTCTAAGGTTCTCTTTCACTTCTGAAGTTTGGTGATTTCCTTGGGCAAAGCCCTCTATTTGGAAATGAAATAATAAGTCTTTATCAAGAATTGACTTTGTGCCATAACCTTAATTTTATTTTTGACAGATTTTGTTTTTTAAAAAATATTTTATCTTTTGTTTTGCTGAAAACATTCCCTAGCTTCTGAATTCTGATGCCTTCCCTCTGTTATTTCCTATTTATCCTCTATATAGTTGCTTTGTATATACTGACAGTTCTTGCTTTATATAAATTAATATTACACAAATTTGACTTTACATAAAGAAAATCTGCTTTCCAAAAAAAACCTATGTTAATTGACTTAGTACTGTGCCTTCTCTCAGTGCTCTGACCTCCCATCTGCCCCCCCTCCCCCCCCAAAGCCCTCTGAGCGAAAGCAGAGAAGCAGATACACTGAGAACCCCGCTCTCACCCCCAGGGACCTTGTTTTGAGACCTCCACTCAAAGAGAGGAGATCTTTGTCTTTCTCTGTCCACCCACCTGCATGTCTGGCCTCTGGGTAGTCCTTCATCTCCTGTCTGTTTCAGTATCTGCCCCCAGGTGTCTGCTACTCCTCCCATGTTCTTCCTTTTTATTCTGGCCCACCTTTAATGTGGTGTTCCTCCTCCTGCTCATTCTTTTCTGCCCTCATCCCAAGGTGCCCCTGGATTGTGGACCTCCTCCCTCCACTGGTGGGTGCCCCCTCTGACTTTCTCTTTTCTCCAAATCCTAAGGCAAATTTGCTTTACTTAAAAATTGCTTTAGGTAGAGGTCTGCTTATGAAAGCAAAAACTGTCTGTTTTTGTTTGCATGTTGACTTCTCCATAAGTCTATTAATTCCTTGAGGACAAGAACTGTCTTTCACTTCTTTTTGTATACTTGACACTTATCATAGTCCCTTCATATTTATAGATTGATTGTTTTTTTACATTGCCCAGATTTCCCTCTGTATCTCCACCCAGAGAGCCATCCCTTATAACAGGATGTGGCAGATTTTGTTTTGACCCTATATATACTTCCTATTAATCACTCCCAACAGACCTCCTTAGAAAGCACCTACCCCAACGAGTCAAACAATTATTAACTGAAAGGAGGGGCATGGCCTTTAATCAATGCTTTCTTCAGCTCTTAAATTCTAGTAACGTAAAAAAACTTTTAGTGCATCTCTTTAATTTGACTCCTCCATTAAGGAATGGGAGGAGGTATCGGAGGTGTTTTCTTTTGAAAATATCTAAAATTTTAAAAAGAAAATTAAACTCAAGCAAAGCTACTACTTTGGGAATGGGTTTGGAGTGAAATCTGTGATTTCATTGTTCTTGGAAACTCTGAATAAGGAAACCTCTTTTACCTTTGGCAACTACTCTCCAATTTATAATCTTAAGAGTTGATTGGGGGGCACTAAGAGGTTATGTATCTCAAACCTAGGTATTCTTAATTCAGGACTGCCTTCCTGGCCACTACCCCATACCATTTCTCAATGATAGTAATAGAAGTAGTAGCTGGAATGTAGAAAGTATTTTAAGAATTATAAAAGTGTTACACATATTATGTCATTGGATTTTTATAACTATCGGTTACATGCTCTTATCATTCCTATTTTGCAGATGAAGAAAACTGAGGCTCAGAGAGGTTGAGTGATTTGTCTACCATCATGTAGAAATCATATTTGAACTGAGTTTTAAACCATTCTCTCCAATATACTAAAGCTGCTTTGTAAGATACTATAAGCGCCACCTCATTTTTCAGAGATTAAATGCAGTATATATCTGTCATATATGTTTATATATGTTCAGAAATAGGTAGTCATTCATTTTTTCCAATCCAAAGATGATATTTCTATAATAGTCTCTTTAAAAAAAGCATCATCAGCACTGAGGCAAGACCTTCCACCAGCATCAAAAGGCTCAGATGATGGTTACCATTTTTTAGCAATAATTTATTTTAAAATTAAGGTATACACATTGATTTTTTTAAAAGACAGGAGATTGAACATTTAATAGATTATAGGATAGTGTAAACATAATTTTTATACTTGCTGGGAAAAAATATGCGACTTGATTTATTGTAGTTGTCTACAGCCAAACCTGGAATATTTCCAAGGTATTGACTATATGTTTGCTTGTGTCTTTTGATGTCTAAGAAGTCATTATAATTAAACAATATTTGGTTGCATTTTATTGTTGCTTTCATCTATATTGTTACATTTGTGTATATCGTTGCTCTGGTTCTCCTTATTTGTCTCCAATGTTTTCCTATGTTCCTACATATTTTTCATAGTTGTTATTCCTTATAGCGTAATAAATTTCTATTCCATTTGGTTTAGCCTTTTCCCAGTTGCAAATTAATCAATACTTAAGGAAATTAATTCAGATGATTCACTGGAAGGTTAAAACTGAAGCTGAAGCTTGGCCACACAATGAGAAGTCAGGACTCATTGGAAAAGACCATGATGTTGGGAAAGATTGAAGACAAAAAGTGAAGGGGACAGCAAAAGGAAGGGAGAGATATATAGTGTCATAGAAGCAACAAAGATGAACTTGAACAGACTTAGGTAGATAGTAGAAGACAGACAGACCTGACACGCTATGGTCCATGGGGTCATGAAGAGTTGAACATTGCCGAACAACAGACAACAACAAAGTCTCTGAATATCCACTTTGTTTCTAGTTCTTTGCTACCACAAAAAGGACTGCTTGGAATTATTAGAGTATGTATGAGATCTTCCTTTTTGCCCTTGCGTTCTTTAGCTACATGCTTTTCCTGCCCCTTTCTTGATTGCAATGAAGTGTAATGTTGAGATCATTTGGTTTTTGTTGTATGTTATTACCATGGAGTAAGTGAGCATGAGATAATAGTTATTATTTTGTAGGTAACACATTTGTAAATATGCATGCTAGATACAGAGAGGAGACTATTCTTCATCTTCTCATCCTTTTCTTATCTAGCCAAATCCCTACTTTGTGGTATGGTAGAAAAAAATATGGGAACAGGCTTGAGGAGAACTGGGTTCTAAAGTGTTACTAACTAGTTATTCCTGCCCCCTGTGGATTTGATAGTTCATTAAGACTATAAACTCCAACTTTTTGATGAGGCATAAATTTTTTTCTTCTTCCCTTAAATTAAAAAAACAAACCAACTTCTTCCTTGTTCATCTATCCTGAATCTTCAAGAAAAACTGCACCACTCCCACATCATTTGCCCTAGCTTTGAATAAAACTTGTCCACTGACCACCTCAATCCTTACTCATCTATCAATATCTAACTCTTTTTCATAAAATCACAAATTTTATGAGTTGGAAGGAATGTCAGGTCAACTAGTCTGACTCTCACTTAGCACAGATGCTGAAGGCCAATGAGGTCATTTCCCAATAATCTTCAATGTGTCAAGAGGTCTTCACAGTGGATTTTCTAGGTATATGTTCTTGGCCCTGTGCTGCTTAATATTTTAATAAAATATATGTATTCATGAAATTTTCAAATGGCACCAAGCTAGAAGGCATAGATTTAAAGGGGAAAAATTCTAAAGGAACTGGACAGGCTAGAGCATTGGACCAAATCTTAATAAAATGAAATTCAGTCAAGATAATTGTAAAGTTGTCGTCTTCTTTGTCTTCGTCTTCTTCATCTTCATCTTCTTCGTCTTCATCTTCTTTAAATTTTTGTTGATGTCCTTTGTTTTTATTTGTTTATTTTTAAACTTATTTATTTAATTAATTAAATTAACATATTTTCCCATGATTACATGATTCATGTTTTTTTCATCTCCTCCTTCCTCCCTTGCCCCTCCTGGAGCTGATGAGCAATTCCACTGGGTTTTATATGTATCATTGTTCAAAACCTATTTCCATGTTATTAATATTTACAATAGAGTGATCATTTAAAGTCAATATCCTCAATCATATACCCATCTAACCATGTGATCAATCATATGTTTTTCTTCTGGGTTTCTACTCCCACAGTTCTTTCTCTGGATGTGGATAGTGTTCTTTTTCATAAATCCCTCAGAATTGTCCTGAATCATTGCATTGATGCTAGTAGAGAAGTCCATTACATTCAATTGTGCCACAGTGTATCAGTCTCTATGTACAATGTTCTCCTGGTTCTGCTTCTTTTGCTCTGCATCAATTCCTGGAGGTCTTTCTAGTTCACATGGAATTCCTCCAGTTCATTATTACTTTCAGCAATTGTAAAGTCTTAAAGTTGGGACCACAAGACAATTTCATGAGAACAATATGGGTGGGGAGTATCAATAGCAAAATTTCTGAAAAAGACCTGGAGGTCTTAGCAGCATACATGCTCAAGGCAGCCAACCCCCCCCTCCCCCACAAACTACATGATGTTGAACTTCATTAATAAAAGCATTGCTTCTAGGAATATCAAAGTGATAGTCCCACTGTTCTCTGCTCCCTGTTAGACTTCATCTGAAATAGTATATTGAGTTTGGGACATCATAATTTAAGAAAGACATTGATAGCTGGAAAGTATTCAGAGGAAGGCATCCATCTAGTTGGTGAAGGGCATCCACTTCATGTCATATAAAACTTTATTGAAGGAATGGGGCATGCTTAGCCTGGAGAAATTTGATTTAGGAGAGACATGAGTTCTTTTAAGTATTTTGAAAGTCTATCATATGGAGGAAGGATTCGATTTTTTTTTCCTGTTTGACCTTGGAAGACAGAACTAGGAGCACTGGGTGGAAATTTCAAAGCACCTAATTTAGGTTTAATTCTAGGAAATACTTTCTATGAATTTGAACTGACAGAAAATATAATCTTTAGGCATCATAACTACTATTTGCTGAAAATTAACAGTTCAAAACAATTTTATACATTTTCCCCAATTTTTACATTCATTTAAAAAATTTCAAGTTCCAAATTGTTTCTTTCCCTTTCCTCTCCTCATCTTGAGAAGGCAAGCAATTTCACATAGATTATGCATAGTCATGTAAAACATATTTCAATACTAGTCATGTTGTGTAAGAAATCACAGACAAAAAAAAAGTATGCTTTGATTTGAATTTAGACTCCATCAGTTCTTTCTCTAGAAGTGGACAACATTTTCAAAAAATCATATGTCCTTCAGAAATGCTCCAGATTGTATTGCTGAGAGTAGCTAAGCCATTCACAGTTGATCATTGTATAGTATTGTCATTACTGTGTACAATATTTTCTTGGTTCTACTCACTTCACTTTGCATAAGTTCATATAAATCTTTCCAGGTTTTTCAGAAAGCATACTGCTTGTCATATGCCACAACTTGATCAGCCATTCTCCAGTTAATGAGCATCCCTTCATTTTCCAGTTCTTTGCCAACACAAAAAAAGCTGTTATAAATAATTGTGTACATATAGATCCTTTTCCTTTATTTTTAAGTCTCTTTGAGATCTGGAAAAGCCAACAGTCTTTCAGATAGAGGTCTCATATTTAAAACATATAGTGAACTTTGTCATATTTATGGGAATAAAAGCCAGTCTCCAGTTGATAAATGGGCAAAACATATGAACAGACAATTTTTGAAGGAAGAAATCAAAGCTATATATATGTATATACTTATACATATATATATGCACATGAAGAAATTCTCCAAATCACTCTGATTAGGAAATACAAACAAAACCAAAGGTATCATCTCACACCTATGTTGGCAAACAGGACAAAAGGTCAAAATGACAGGGGATGTAGAAAAGTTGGGACACTAATACACTGTTGGTGGAACTGTGAATAATTGATCCAACCATTTTGGAGAGCAGTTTGGAACTATACCCATAGAACTATAAAACTGTGAGTACTCCTAGACCTAGAAATATCATTGCTAGGTCTATTTCCCAAGGAGATCAAGGAAAAAGGCAAAGAATTTTATGTTCCAAAATATTTATAGCAAGTCTCTTTGTGGTGGTGAGAAACTGGAAATTGAGGGGATGCTAATCAGTTGGGAAATGGCTAAAAAATTGTACTATATGATTGTGATCGAATACTACTGAACCATGAGAAATGACGAACAGATTAATTTTTTAAAAACTTGGAAAGAACTACATAAAAGAAGACTGAAATGAGGAGAATCAAGAATATATATACAGATACATATTTAATATTTGAAGAATAACTTGTGAATGTTTACCTTTAGAAAATACATTGAGAAGTGGAACACAAAAGGCTATATGTGTGTGTGTGTGTGTGTGAGTGTACATATATATATATATATTTGCCAGATGATGCCTTCTATGGTTTGGGGAGGGGAAGGGAGGGCTAAGATACCTGGAAATAAGTTCTATTAATTAAAAAAAAGCTAATCAAAGTAATAGAAACAGTGCCTTTGATCACATTGTAGCCAAATAATTGATGTAATAAATTTCTCTACTTTCACGGGGCATTTCAAGTTACTTCAATATTTATTGAACATCTGCTCTGAGTAAGCATTGGGCTAGGCACAGGGAATACAAAGACAGACAACAGTTCCCTCTCCTTAAGGAGTGTATTTCTAAGTAGATCAGGGTTCTTAACTATTTTATGCATGTCATAAACTCCTTTCATAGTCTAGTGACTTCAGAATAATGTTTATAAATAATTGAAGGAAGGGGCAACTAGATGACTCAATGGCTAGAGAGCTAGAAATTCTGGGTTCAAAAGTGACCTCAGATACATCCTAGCTATGTGGCCTTGGGCAAGTCACTTAATCTCAATTGTCTAGCTCTTACCTCTCTTCTGCCTTGGAACCAATGCTTAGTATTAATTCTAAGATGAAAGGTAAGGGTTTTTAAAACAAACAAATAAATAATTGAAGGAAATGCTAAATTTCAGATAAAGGTTAATGAAAATAGAGATGTAATCCCCACTCTTGTCATGGACCCCATGAAATCCATCTACAATTTGTGGACCCCAGGAAAAGAACCTCTGTATATAAGGAGATATGGCATTACAAATAAATGCAAAGCACACACAACAGCTGACATCATGCCACTTTATGTAGGAAAGTCTATCCATTGAGCCACCTAGCTGCCCTGCATATCATATCATTTTCAAACACAGGATAATTTTAAATATACAGGCTAATTGTAACTTAACAGCTTGTAGAATTCTAAAAGTGTGGAAATTTAAAAGAAAAATCAATGCTTGTTTGAATTCTACCTTGTTCTTGGTGGGACATATAATTCTTCGGGCTTTCTAAGCTATGGAAATGTTGTACAAACTGCTAAACCCAGGAGGTGGGAAGTCATGCTGATAGGAGGCTATAATATGAAGGGCCATCCTAATTTCTTTACTTTTCTTTAGAGTTGATCTATCCTGGCATTTCCTAGAATAACCTTAGCAGTTAAATGCTTTCTGCTGCAAGATAGAGTGAGCTAGAGTTTTTCCTCTCTTCATCAAGTATATGTGTATGGACTAACAGCTATTCAAATTGACAAGTGGAGCAGCAAACTGGGCCAGAGAACCCATCACTTTTTCTCTTTTGGAATTCTTGTCATTGGAGCATCCTGGGTAACCCAATTTTTATTCTCTTCTATGAAAATATTTCACTAATTTTGTAGAGGTGAAAAAGTGGAATATTTAGGAGCTAGTTACACTGATCATGCAAGTAAGAGATAATCACAATACTTCACGGTTGGAAGCAACCTCAGAGATAATTTTTTGGTTTCCTCTTCATTTTACAGAAGAGGAAATTGAGACCCAAAGTGGTAGTAAAATACCTTGAATAGCCTCAGGTACTTACTAGCTATGGAACTTTGATAAATTATTTAACCTCTGTTTGTCTTAGTTTCTTCATTTGTAAAATGGAGATAATAGCAATACTTACCTCACAGAGCATTGAGGATCAAATGAGATAATATTTGTAAGATGCTTAGCATAGTTCGTGGCTCAGAGTGTACAGTTCAATTGTTTTTCACTCATGTCTGACTCTTTGACTCCATATGGAGTTTTCCTGGCAAAGATACTTGTGCAGTTTCCTTTTCCATTTTCTTTTTTGAATTCATTTGACAGATGAGGAAACTGATGCAAGCTAGGCTCATTGACCTGCCCAGAATCACATAGCTAATATGTGTCTGAGGCCAGATTTGAACTCCTGAGGATGTCTCCCTTACTCCAGGCCTGGCACTCTATCCACTGTGTCCTGATACATAGAAGGTTCGTCATAAATGCTTATTCCCTTTGGTTCCTTCCCTTATCCAAGGGCACACAGTTAGTTTGTGGTGGAGCTGGGATTGGAGTATGTCTTGGGATTCTGACCCTAATATTCTTCTTACTATGCTACACTTGTATTTCACTTCTTTAGAAGCTTTATGATCTCATTTATGTGATATAACTTGTTTACTTCTCTGTGGATTATTTTATTCCCCTCCTGTGTTCTCTGAATTCATTCTATTCATCATTTTTTCGGTAGCATTAACTTTCCAATCCATCATTCACAAAGTTGCCAAAGTGGTGAAGTCAAGGTGGTGGAGGGAGAATTTAGTTACTTAGCCTCGGCTCCCCCAAAACTACTGACAATAACACCATAATGACAATGACACCCAAAAACACCAAACAGAATTCTTGAGTGGGAAAGTCATGAGTCACAGAGTCATTTTTCTATCCCAGAGCAGCTTAAGAAGATAGAGAGGTCTACCAATATAGGAGTGGGAGCCAACCACGGACATAACACAGGTGAAGAGGCACTAGGCTATGGTGATGGCACCAGGCAGTGGTAGCTGTGGTGGGTAGCAGTCTAGTGCCCAGGAAGGATTGAATACCTTGTCAGAAAGAGATCCCAGGGAACTTGGGTACTAGCATTAAGAGAAGAAATAGGTGCAATTTCACAGCTTTGTCTCTCATCATCCAGCCCCAGATCACAGTTCTAGGATGGAAAGAAAAAGTTGAATTCACAAGGGAGCAAGGACCTTACAAGTGTAAGGAATAAAATGTAGACTGGAAGGGCAATGACCAGATCTCTACCTGCCATGTCAGCAGCACCAAAAACTTATGAAGGCTCCCAGACTGAACTATGAAAGCAGCAGAAGGACATAAAGGACTGAAGCTCAGGCTAGTTATCCATCCCTCATTAAGAGCCCAACTCTTAAAATGTAAGGTCAAGAAATAGACTAGAAAAATAAGGAAATACACACACACACACACACATACACACACACAAAACCCTGATTGTAAAAATCTACTATGGTGATAATGAAGTTTAAGATGAAAACTCAGAAGAGACTGCTGTGAAAATATCTACAAACAATGCATTAGAGAAAAATGTAGATTGGACTGAAGTCCAATAAGAATTCCTAGAAAAAAACTGAAGACCTAAGAAATGTAGTGATTAAAATAGTGGGAGTTATAAACTGTAGCAGATAAAAGAGTGTTTGGCTTAAATTGTGACCGCAGAAAATATGGTTTCAAGACAGTGTCTTGTTTTAAATAAAATATAAGGTGGTTGCCAGGGAAAAATTCCCAAATATGAAATATACTCAAGTCAGCTGGGTTTTTATAGAGATTTTAATTAATACAAACAAGGAATTAGAGAGAGAGAGAGAGAGAGAGAGAGAGAGAGAGAGAGAGAGAGAGAGAGAGAGAGAGAAAAGGAATAATGGGAAAAACGGCTAGGCCAGCCTTAATAGAGAGAGATCAGTCAGTCTTCAATCCACTCACCACAAGATTTGTCCCAAGCAAAATTCTAGTGTTCAGAGAGACACCAGCTGTCTCCTCCAATTCAGCTTTTTCCAGCTGACTGTCCTCAGCTCCCTTTCTGAGCTCCTTTTAAAGCGAATTTTCTCCTATGTCACCTCCCCTAAGTTCTTACATCTACCAATCACAGTAGATTGTATCCAAAGGACAGACCAATTTTAATTCACACCTAAGTAGGCTCTCACCTCTTTGCCACTTGCAAGTTCACAGTGTTGCCTGACCTATATAGGTACTTAGCACCCTTTTGTATTAGATCTAAAAATAGGTACAGCTTAAGAGTTTTTTGCCTTACTATAAGTATGGGTTTAAGTATTTTTCATTGTTCAGCAAGGAGTTTCTTCCCCTAAAGCATGCTTAAGTAGGGGTGGAGTAGAGGTCTCACATTCCTGATCTAAGTTCCTTCATTGTTTAAAATGGGGAATGGTCTTAACCAAATCTTATGAAGTAGGGTCTGAGAATTTTTAAGATTCACAGAAAGAGCAATATTGAAAGTCAGGTAATTGAGAAGTAGAATAAAAATTGGGAAACAAAATGAGAGAGTGATATTCCGAAAGCATAGGCCTGACCATGTCATCCATTGATCAGAAAGTTCTGGTGTGTCTCTATTGATCCTGGCATGAAATACAAACTTCTTTGTTTGAGTATTAAAGCTCTTTGCAACCTGGTTTTCCCTTTCAATTATTTGTTATTTACCTTCAGAGTTTCCACAAAAACTGGCCTACTTGCTGCTTCTGATTTCTAGAGATTCTTAACTGGAGGTTAATGAACTAGTTTATATATGTAGTTTGATAATTATATTTCAATATAATTTGATTTCCTTTGAAATCCTATGTATTTGTTTTATGCATTTGAAAACATTGTTCTTCTAAACAACTCTAAAGCACTTATAATGAAAAATGCCTCCAGAAAAAGAACTAATGGAGTCTGAAAGTAGATGGAAGAATGCTTTTTAAAAATCTTTATTTTTCTTGGCTTTTTTTTTTTTGGGTCTGTGTTTTCTTTTTGCAACATGGTTAATGTGGATATATGTTTTGCATGACTACACATGTATCATTTCTATCAAATTATTTGCCTTCTCAAAGAGGAAGGAAGAGGGAAGAAGGGAAAGAATTTAGAACTCAATATTTTAAAAAAGAATATTAAAATTGTTTTTGACATATAAATGAAAAATAAAATGTTTAATTACAAATTTTTAATTAAAAATATAGTCTAATGGAGGGTCATAAATTCAGCAAATCCAGTAAGTTTTTAAGTCCCTCTTTCTAGGCACTGTAAAGAGAAATACAAAGCATAGTGTAAAGGAAATACAAAGAAAAAAAACAGATAAATGTATTTTACAATGGAAGATTGTACAAGGGTAGTTCAAGGGAGTTCAAAGAAGACTTCATGGAGGAGCCTTTTGAATTGGGCATTAAATACAAACAGGAACTTAATAGACAAGGAGAAGCTGGAGGGTATTTCAGAAATAAGGACTAACTTGAGTAAAGGCACATGGGTACAAAGAATAATATGAAAAAAAAACTAGAAAGGAAGAGGGGGTGATACCAGATTATAGAGGGCCTTGTATACCAGGCAAATGGGTTCAGAGTAACCCATTTTGTTCAGTCATTTCAGTCATGTCTACCTCTATGCCCCCAGTTGGGATTTTCTTGGCAAAAATACCAGAGTGGTTTGTCATCTCCTTCTCCAGATCACTTTACAGATGAAGAAATGGAGGCAAACAGGGTTAAATGACTTGTCCGAGGTCACACAACTAGTATCTGAGGCTGGATTTGAACTTGGGTCTTCTTGACTCTAGGTCAGGTCTTCTATCTACTATGCCACATAGCTGTCTCCCAAAATTTTGATTTGCTAAATGACAACTTACATAATGCTTTATTGTTTATAAAGTACTTTTTTCTTGAGAACTCTAATGACTGACTTCTTCTCCACTTCCATGCAACCCCCTTGTCAGATGCTAGGGCTTCCTTCCCCAAACTACCTCGTATTCATATAATTTTTTAGGCTCATATGGATACACGTTACCTCTTCCTCTCGGATGGCTTTTTGAGGGGGGGAATTACAGTATTTTATTCCTGTCTTAACATCTATATATTACCTGACACATGATAAACACTTAATAAAATGCTTGCTAATTTTGTACCCAATGTTCTTGCTCCTGATTGAGCATTTTCACTGACTGTCTCTCATGCCTGGAATGTTCTTTATCCTAATTTCTGCTTTCTAATTTCTCACGTTCCCTTGAAATCTCAGCTAACTGCAAAAAGGCTTTCCCAGTTCCCCTTAATATTCATGCCTTCCACCTGAAACTAACCCCATGTAATCTCTGTATCTTGCTTGAATGTATTTGTTTGCCCATTGTATTTCCCATTAGATCCTTGAAAACAGGTACTGCTTCTCTCCTTTTTTTGTGCCCCTAATATTTATTTATTTGTTTGTTTGTTCATTGATTTAGTGAGCTAGCTAAAAATCCCAACCATCTGTCATAGAAGCTATACTAAGTATCTGTTCCAAGGCAGAAGAGGGATAAGGACTAGGCAAATGGGGTTAAGTGACTTGCTCAGGGTCACACAACTAGGAGGTGTCTGAGGCCAGATTTTGAATTCAAGGACTCCTGTCCCCAGACCTGGTACATTCTAGCCACTGAACCACCTAGCTGCCCCTCTCCTTTAAAAACCCTTACCTTCTGTCTTAGAATCAATACTGAGTATCATTTTCAAGGCAGAAAAGGGTGTATCTATCCCTAATATTTAGCACAGCCTCTGGCATATAGTAGACATTGACTACTAATTGGTAATATATGTATCACATCTCCATTTTATGAATTTGAAACCTAAGATTCAGATTCAATGGCTTCTTCATCATTATTGAGCTCTTAAATGGCTGAGCCTGGACCCAGGTCTCCTGAGTTCTAGTCTAGTTCTTTGTTCTCTAGTCTGTATTTCTTCCCACATTATGCTGGTGAATAGAGTGCTAGATTTAGAGTCAGGACAATCTGGTTTCAAATCCTGCTCCACATGCTACCTGTTTGATTTTAGGCAGGTCTCTTAACCTCTCTTGGCCTCAGTTCCATTACCTGTAAAGTGAGGGGATTGGGCTTGTTGGTCTCTAAGGTCCCTTCTAGCTTTAAATCTATGAGCCTTTGATTATCTGTCATTTAAGTATAGCTCTGCCTTTATGTTCTCAAGTTCTTCAAATATCTTCAACAGAATTCCACAGTCATACAAGAACTTAATCTAACCCAAACTGTGTACTATTGATATTATGATGTAAGAGCATCATAGTGTAGTAGAAAGAACTCTGTATGGTGGTGGTGGTGGTGGGGGGATCAAGAAGCCTGGAGCTTTGTTCTGGATCTGCCACTGATTTTAGAAGGATTTAACATCTCTGATCCTCAGTTTTCTCATCTGTAAAACAGTAAGGGTCTAACCTAAGGTCTCTTTCTAGATCTAACATTTAAGGATTTAATGAAGCATTATGAAATGGCTAGCATAATAAGGTCAGACTTGTTTTTTCCTCAAAATGAAAAAAAAATATAAATAAGAACTATGGATTTTTTTCTCTAAAGGTTTACATCTTTAAAAAGCTAGAGCCAAGACATCAAGCCAAAGGTCATGAAAATCAATATTATCCTGTTTACATTTTTCCTTAATTTAAAATCTAATCAAGAATCCATATACCTATCAATAAGCTTGGAAATCCCATCACAGAGTTTGTGGGGCAACTAAGTGGCATAGTGGATAGAGTGTCAGTAATAAAGAAGACTCATCTTCCTGAGTTCAAATATGGCCTCTGACACTTACTAGGTGTGTGATCCTGGGTAAGTTACTAACCCTATTTGCCTCAGTTTCCTCATCTAAAAAAATGTGCTGGAGAAGGAAATGGGAAGCCCTTCTAGTATCTTTGCTAGGAAAATGTGTCTTTGTGACTTGTCTACAACTGAAATGTTGAACAACAAAACCACAGAACCTATGTGGTGCAATAAATAGAGTACTGGACTGGAGTCAGGAAGACTTGAATTCATATTATGCCTCAGACACTTAATAGCTGTAATGACCCTGAGCAAGTCTCTTAAACTTTGTCTGCCTCAATTTCCTCATTTACAAAATGGAGATTAAACTTTTTTTACAGATGAAGAAAATGAGGATCATAGATGTTAAATATTTCTAAAATCACTAGATTAGGATTGTAGTGAAGATGAAATATTTGTAAAATCCTCTGCAAACCTTGAAGTGCTATAGAAAAGCTAGCTAATGTTAGCTATTCTATACTTGTATATTTGCTACATGATTTTTTGATTCAAAGTTACAAATACAAACAGTATCTAATTATTCTTACTTTTAGTGACAATTACTGTCAGTTTTTAAAATGTGTTCATTGAACAGCAATTGCTGTTTGTTCACATCTTAAAGACTTATCCAAAAAAAGAGTGGTTCTTACTGACTGCCTAAAGAAATACTTTGCTATCCTGAAACATCTGTTTTCTATTTAAATCTCTCAAGAAGGAATAGAAATATACTTGAAAAGTGCTCCTTCATCCTTAACGATTAAATTCTAAAGAAAGAAGGAGGCAAAAATGGGTAAGAAGGTAGTTCCTTTTAGGTTACTTGTAGAATCTTTAGTTTTTCCCATTTCAAACTATTGTTATGCTGCCTACTCAGTAGTAAAGGTCTGATTCTCTTGAATTTTCTATTTATACTGATTTGTATACTAGTGTGGACTTCACTGTTCTATTTCCAGCTCTTATACTGACTCAACTGTCTGTCTTGGGACAAGTCCCTCTTCCGGAGCTGGTTTCTCTTTTCTAAAATGTGGGCGGCAGTGCTGACCTAATAGGATAGTGACAAATAAGGTCTGCAAAATTTGTCACTACATTCCCATAAAAAAATTTAGCGATACCAAGAGTTATCCTACATGTTACTTGAAATCCAAGAGGAAAAATAGTATATAATTTTGGTTTTCCATTTATTCATAACTCAGAATCATAATCCTATTGGACTAAATGGGCCTCATTTAGTCCACTCTCTTACCTCCAAGTAAAACTATTTCTCAAGATTTGCAAATGCAATTAAAATATGCTAACCCTTGGAAAAGAAGGTGGGTTTCTCAGAGGGCAGGCTTTGAATACTATTGAGTGTTCAACCCTTGAGACCAGATCAGTTCCTCTGGCTGCTCAAAACTCCTCTTTTCTTAGGAGGGTCATTTAATACTCCATTACTCCTTCCCACTTCCCATGATGGGATGCTTGTCTTAGATGCAGTTGCCTCATGTTCCAGAAAAGAGTGATAAGATAATTCCTTGGGTAAGCCCCTTCTCTTCCTTTCTCCCCTCAGGGTTCCTCTGAGCTTTGTGGAAGACTGCTGCCTACTCCTTCCTTCCTATTCTCTTTCTCCAATTTCCAGGTTATCCCCTTCTTTGCTAGAACATCTACATCCCTGTTTTTCCCCCCTTAATCATTTCCAGAGATAAATAACCAAATTTGGGAAGGGTTAAACCTTTGAGGAGGGGACAGGGTTTTCCAGGAGAAGCAAAGGAGAGTAAAAGGTTATAATTCCCTAGCATACATGAGGCATCTGATTAGTCACACCCATATATTACCTCATGTTTTGCTTAACTACAATTAACCTTAATCCCAAACAAATGATTATATATCCTAGATTTCAAAATTTGTTGAAAGAAATGTCTATAGCCCTACTTACAATCTACCTCTTCAAAGTGATTAGTTTATTGCTTTTAAAACGATTAAAAGGAAACTGAATTTAAAATGAAGGAAGGCAAATTTTACAAAAAAAGGAAAATATTGACGTTGGAGGGGCTGTGGAAAATCAGGTAGGAACATTCATCCACCATTGTTGTAGTTATGAATTAATTGGTCTAACCATTCTGGAAAACAATTTGGAAAAGTACTTAAAGTTATTCAACTGTGCCTGCTTGCTTTGGCCCAACAATATTAAAATTATAATTATAAAATTTTGAGATTTTAAGTTATTCATCTAGTTCAGAAAAAATTGCGGTTGCAGGTAAATTATCTGTATTTTTTTTTTTGCATGAAATATTTTAGATGTCACCTGTGGAAGCAAGAATGGCATTTCTAGAAATAAATTATTATATGGTGGTTTTGCTAGCTTATAAATTTCATGAATGCAGGGCTCATTTCTTATTTTGACATCTAACAAGTCCTCAGTGAATATTGGAGTGAATGGAAGAAAGGGGAAGGATCATGGGGTAATAGATTTAGAACTTGTACCAAGTTTGCCTTCTTAGCAATAGGGCATGCTGAAATGAATGTTATAGTTTTTTCAACAGTCACAATTATTTCTCCCTTGATTCACAAATAAAAACCTCTTTGAAATTCTTTCTGAAGCAACAAGTCTCAAATTCATAGAGAACAAGAATCTGGTGTGAGCATGAGAAGAAACTTTGAAGAGGCAAATTATTAAAAACATTTTTGATAATGGATAAATGTAGATATAGACTACATAATTGCATTTGTAGTAATTCATAGGATCATTGATTTATATCAGACTCTATATATAATATGCATATTATATATAGACTCTCTATATAATAAATAGAAATCATCTATTATGCTCTCCCTTATTTTCCTTTTATTGACAGGAATGATTCATTAACCTAAGACAGAGAAATTCACTATAGTAAATAAAGACAACAAATAGGAATACTAATTATGTGTTATTTAATATTATTTGGTATATTAGTTATTATATACTAATAGTAATTCATACTGGTAAATCAAGATAACTTATAGGAATATTATTTATTATATATTTTGTGTTATATATTTTATAGAACAATATTCAACATTGTTATATTAATTATTATATACTAATACTAATTCATACTACTAAATCAAGAGAACTTATAGGAACAGAAATTATTTATTTGATATTATTTATTATAATTTTGTATTATATATTTAATACATCAATATTAAATATTTGTTACACTAATGATTATATACTAATAATAATTTACTCCACTGAATCCAGAAAACTTATAGGTAAGAAATAAACATTTATATAGTACTTACTATGTTTTATACACTGTACCAAGTATTTTTATTTGTTCATTTTTACAAATATTATCTCATCTGATCCTTATAACATCCCTGTGAGGGAAGTACTATTATAAACTTGGTTTTACAATTGAGGAGACTGAGGCCTAGGGTGATGAAGAGACTTGCTTGAGTCTATACAAATAGTGGCCAATCTGAGATTCAAACCCTGGTCCTCTATTCAATGTGCTTTTCATTCAAGTGGAAAAGTACTGTACTATTTTGAATATTTAAAAAAATTTTTTTAAATCCTTATCTTCTTTTAAAATTGATACTAAGTATTGGTTTCAAGGCAGAAGAGTGGTAAAGGCTAGGCAAATGGGGTTAAGTGATTTGCCCGGGGTTGCACAGCAGCAAGTGTCTAAGGCCATATTTGATCCCAGGATCTCCCACTTCCAGGTCTGGCTCTGTATCTACGGAGTCACCTAGCTGCCTCTGTTTTGACTATTTTTTCAGGAGAATCTTAACATACTTATCTGAAACAAGAATATGAATCTTTGAATATTTAGAATAACATAATAATGAATGAGGAAAACTGATAGTTTAATTTCTTTAGCATCCAATGATACATTTATACATTCTTTATTAGTAGTATGGTCAAGTGCCAATTCTAATCTGAGGAAAATAGTTGAAACAGATGTAAAGAATTAAAATTAAGAGTTTGACTAAATATATGAGAATTCTAAGAGATAATACTGTGGTTGCCAATTAAAAAAACAACATTACAGTTCAAGTCAAATTGACTTTCAGTAGCTATATTTACAAAGATGTAGAAAGAGTGAAAGTAGAGAAATGTAAGAGGGTAGAGTAAGAAATCTAGCCTATCACCCTTGTTAACTGGGAAAAAACACAGAACTATTAAGTAGTCAAAATCATTCTTTAATCAAGGGAAAAGGGGTTCAATGCAATAGTAGGCCTCAACACAGAGCTGCACGCCACAGGACTACACAGAGCCCAAGGACTGAACTCTGGGCACTCTGGACACTGACCCCTGGGAATACCAAACTTGAGAGATTGGCAGTTCCAAGGAACCATTAAAGTTGGGGAGCTTAAATACCTTTCTAGGTGGAACCTGGGGGCTGAGGATGAGAGGGACAGTTGATTGAATTTACAGTGGTAACAAAGGAAAACTATGAGTTCCAGACAGAGATAACTCCCATGTGACAAGGTCAAACCGGGAGCCTTTGCCCTCAAGCTAAGTAAACTGGGCTTCATTTAATCTTTCAAGGCTACAAGTTTGGGGGCTTCTAGATTCCACGTTGACACCCTAAATGTTGCTCCAGTCCCTGACTCAACCCATGCAGGGCTCATTAACCCCTCAGCCAGAGGATTAATTAAACAAGGGTTCAATTCATGTGGCCTCCTCCAAGAAGGGGAAGCCTCTCTCGAACTAATCTCTCCAGAAGCCAGGAAAGGAGGGTCAGCTTCTCACTCGCCCAAGCCAAAGCTCCAAAGGAGAAGATCCAGGAGCAGTCCTTCAAGAAGCAGTCCAAGAGTCAAAGTCCAAGATCAAAGCCCCAAGTTGTAGCTACAAGCTGCAGTACCAGTCCAAGATCCTTCAAGCAGAAAATTCAGGCTGAAGACCCCCTTGGATAGAAAATTCTGGACTTTTATAGTTCTTTTTCCATGTCAATTCCTGTTCCTTCCTCCACTTTCCAGGAGTCTATAAATTTCTTTGGCACTGACCAGGGGGTGGTCAGTTGCTTTTGGAGTTGTCACCCACTTTTAGCAAGTGATTTGGGAACTCCCCTACTTAGTGTTAAGTAGGGCTGTTTAAGTTTTTGGTTGATTAATTTACAAATAGGCAAGGGGAGAGTTAATCCTAACTTTACACAGAGTTATTTATTGAAAAATAGGGTGAAAAAGATTCAGATATTTATTGGATGCCTACTGTGTCCTTAAGATTGTGTTGAATGGGGGGCAGCTGGGTAGCTCAGTGGATTGAGAACCAGGCCTAGAGACGGGAGGTCCTAGGTTCAAATCTGGCCTTACCTACTTCCTAGCTGTGTGACCCTGGGCAAGTCACTTAACCCCCATTGCCTAGCCCTTACCACTCTTCTGCCTTGGAGCCAATATAGAGTATTGACTCCAAGACGGAAGGTAAGGGTTTAAAAAAAAAGAAAAAAAAGATTGTGTTGAATGCCTTGGAGTACTGTACACAGAGAAGGTATAATTACTATAAAATTCTCAGTCACATAGGGAATACATTCCTTGGAAACACTAACTTGAAACTATATAACCGGAGAAATTACATTTATGACCTAATTGATTGTGTGTAGTCAAGTTCCATTTAGAGTAGAGATTCTTATTCTGTTTTGTACCATGAATCCCTTTGGCATCATAGGGAAGCCTAGAGAACCCTTTTCAAAGTCATATTTTTATGTGCATAAAATAAAATATATAAGACTACCAAGAAACAAATTATATTGAAATAACAATTGTCAAAAAATAAAAACAACTTCATCGTCTCCAGGTTAAGAACTCCATATCTAGAGCCAGAGGTGGCTCAGTGAATAGAGCACTGGCCTTAGAATCAGGAAGCCTCATCTTCATGAGTTCAAATCTGACCCTAGACCCTTTCTAGCTGTGGGCCCTGGGCAAGTTAATTAATTCTGTTTCCCTTAGTTTCCTTATCTGTAAAAAGAGTTGAAGAAGGAAGTGGCAAAGCACTCCAGAATCTCTGCCAAGAAAACCCTAAATGGCATCAACAAAGAGTTGGAAGGTGACTGAACAAGAACAATAAAGGGAGTTGTCTTTAAAAAAAAGAAAAAATTCCTGATCTAAGAGAACCATATTGCTCTCTGATTGAGAGCTGAGGAAGTGGGAATGTTAAGAGATTGGATAGAAAATATAAAAAATGAAACTCGAAGGTCTCTAGGCAGAACTTTGAAGTAGGAACTATAGGTAGTATCCCCATTTTATAGATGAAAAAACTGAATAAGCCTCTTTGCCCGTGATCATTCAGCAAATGTCAGAGCTAGAACTGGAACTTGGAGTTCTTGTGACTCCAGGCTCAGTTATCGACTAGATTTATATCTTGGAGGTTACTTGTATAAGAGTAAATTACCACAGAGTTTTGTAAGGGGAAAATGATATGATTACGAGCCAAACATATAGAAGAAGGTAAAATCATGGAGACTTGATAGAGAGATCATAACTTTAAAGAATGAGCAGATTTTGATTAAGTAGAGATATGAACAAGTATAGCTTGAAACAAAAATCTATTTGCCTACATTTATTTAAGCATGACCTAGTTGTTGAGAATCAAATTAATGTCAAAATGTTATTTATTAAGTCTACCCAAATATAGATTTACTTAGGGCTACTTCCTAAAAATTTTATCTTGAGTAGAACTATTATATTTTGTTCAGTATTTTTCAAATAATATTCTTTTCCATGACATTCTGTCCTAGTTCATGTCCTTATTTTTGTCTGCTAAAACAAACATATCACGCGAGTTCATCTGTATACCCCTGGATGTTGTTTTGAGTTGACCACTCAGAGTAGTGCTCTCATCCTTTGCACAATTAGCAATAAAGGCCGTTTTCTGTCTGTGTCATATCATGGCTCTTCTCTGCTCATTAGAAAGATTCTGGGGGGTATACTCCACCCCCCTGCACACACCATATTACATATTTGAGGGTTTTGTTTCTTGACTCTGTGCACCAGAGAAATCAATTTTTTTTTCTTTTTCTGTTAATGGGTGTTTACAGTACCTTATCTACATTTGTATTATCATTAAGCTTTTTAAGATAGCTATACATTTCCTTTCTTTATGTGTCCTATGCTGGCTTTCTCATTCTTTTTTCCCAAACTTAAATTTTTTTACTCATTTTGACTTAAGAAATTGTATGGCTTGTGGTTTTAGGAGACAAAATATTTTGATATTATATATATTTTATGCATTTCTGAGTTTCTAAATTTTTTCTGTGTTATTTGCTGGGTGTTATGTGTCATCTTTAGCTTCTGCAAAATTCTCAAAAAAATTCTCATTTAATTTCTTATGCCAACCCATGATATATTGAAATCATGATGAGGACAGTCATAATGTAGAAAGGCTAGCTATATCACAAATTGAAAACTGAGCTCTTTGGGACTTTAGACAATTAACTCAACCTCTATGAGAATCTTTCCCCATCTGCAAAACGATGACTCCAAAACAGATATCCAGAATGATCTGGATTGTCTACTTTGTAGGGTTGTTACCAGACAAGTACTCTTGGTAAAGCATTGCCAATCTTTAGAGGAAGTGTACTGTAATGGAAAAAGGGCTGGTTTTGAGAGTCAGCTCTACTATTTATCCATCTGTAACTCTGAGCAAATTAATTCTCCTCTTTGGGCCTCAGTTTCCTCATCTGCAAAAATAGGACAGGATTTAAATCTGTAAAATAGGACAATCTCTGACATCCCTTCCAATTTTCAGTCTGTTCTTTTGACACTAAATTGAAGAACTGATCTATAACATGAATATAAAGCTTTAAACAGAGAGTTTCAGAATTAGAAATCTTAGAGTTGGAAGAAAAAATCCAGATATCAATACAATGCAAGAAATGGAGACCTGGGTCCCAGACCTGTTTGTTCCCTGTTCAGTTTTTAACTACAAACCTCAGTTTCCTTATCTGGAAAATGGTGGTAATAATATACTACCTACTCCCCAAATATTTTTGTGAGAAAAGCGTTTCATAAACCCTAAAGCACAACATGAGTATGAGTTAGGATGTGAATTATTACTACTATAGAATTGAGGTTGATCCATTGGAGAAAAGGGTCTCCAACTCTAGGAAATAACACAAAGAGGTGATTTTAAAGGACAGATCATTAATAATAGTTCAGTAATTGTCTTGTCTAAAGCTCACATTAAAAAGTGGTATTATAATGATGTCAATGTCAAAGCAAAGGCATTATTTCCAAGTCTCAGCAGTGAGGGCTTGTGTGGACTGAAGGGTACTACCTACACATGTACCATACTATATTTTCCTTCCTCTGGTCATGAAATGACCATAATGATAGATTTCCCCTTTGTCATGGTCAGAGGAAATGCCATAAGTACTCCATAGCAATTGTCCTAAGTGACATTGATAAAAGGTAAGATTAAAACTTTGAGTTAGTTTCAATTGTGTTGGTATGTGCTTGGATAATAATAGAATGTAGATGGAGCAGAAATACGCCATGTCAAGCAAAAGTATCATCATCAAAACATAAAACAGTAATCTTGGCAACTAGTGGGAGAGGACTTGGCTTCATTTCCAATCCCTTTCTATTCTGAGCCCAGAAGTAGTTGGCTAACCTTGTTGGGGGATGATAGTGACTGTTCAATCTGGACCATCATCATGAGTGTTGATTCATTACCTGTCAGCTGTGGTTGGCCAGGTATATGCAAGCATACGTTGGTCCTCTCTTTGGCTTCTTTCCAAACTGAATACTTTTTTTTTAGAAAAGCCTAACCAAAGCTGAATACCCAGAGAGAGTAACTTCCGAGTTTCTCTCTCTTTAAGATGATCTTTAGAAATGAGTGACCTTTTGCTGTGGTTCATATTTCCCAGGAAAGATCCCTGGGAGAATATGGATTAAATATTGGTGGCAAGTCCACATGCCTCTGAACTTGTGCCCATTCTATTCCTCCCATCTAGATTCTTCATCCTGCTCTCTCAGGCTCAGTTATGTATTTTCTTTGAGGTCTACCTTAAGATAACTCCTTTTTTGGGGTTGCCTTTCCTATTAAATTCATAATTTATTTATTATTTATCTATCTTTATTAAATGCCTACCAATTCAGGGCTGATGGGATATGAAAACAAAACATCCACAGACAGTAGGAAGCTGAAATTCTACTGGGATGATATGTCATGAACATAAATATGCAAATATCAAACAATAAAGGGACTAAATGGAGCAATTAAAAATAATATTTTCCTTTATAAATGGAGCAGTTTTTAAAGCAGGAGACAAAATTAGGGATAATGAAGAATATTTCAGGAAAGAATTATCTTAATAGGAAGATAAGGATTATAAGGGAGGCAGCTAGGTGGCATAGTCGGTAGAATGCTGGGTTTGAAGTAAGGAAGACTCACCTTACTGAGTTCAAATCTGGCCTCAAGATGCTTACCAGCTCTGTGATCCTGGGCAAGTCATTTAACTCTTGGCCTCAGTTTCCTCATCTGTAAAATGAGTTGAAAAAAGAAATAGCAAGCAATGCTAATGTCTTTGCCAAGAAAACCCCAAATGGGGTCATGAAGAGTCAGATATGACTGAAACAACTGAATGACAACAAGGATTACAAGAGGTGGAGATGAAGTCCATTACAGGTATTGGCATACATTAAAAAAGAGTGTTCAATTCAGAAAATTTGTAATGTAGCTGAATTAGAATGGGTTGAGTATATGAAGAGAAGTGAACTGAGGCTAGATAGGTAGGTTGGAACCAGGATGTGGAGTGCGAAGGAGTTTCTTTTTCTTAGACACAATAGAGAACCACTAAAGATTTTTAAGCAGGCTAGTGGCTTGACAAACCTGTGCTTTGGAAATATTATTTTGGAAGCTATCTGAAACTGCCATGATCCCTGAGCTCTCCTGATGCCTGGAGTGATGATGTTTGTCCCAGCAGTTTTTACTGAATTAGCAAAAGCTTTGTGTAAGGTTATGCCAAGCCTTGGGAGCAATCCAACTTCTCTCTTGGTTGCATGAAGATCATTGTGCACAAAGTTCTCTCTTGACAACCATTCCCTGCCCTTCCTCATCATGCTAATGTCTCCAGTGTGGGGGTACAAATTAACATCACTAAAGGGGGCTCAATTTGAATTAGTGTTATTTATTTTTGTTCAAACCATTTTTCTGAAAATGAAAGGAATTGATCAAATTCTCCCACCCGTTTTAATGCCTGCATTTGGTTGCAAATGCCTCTCCACATGAATGATTGTGTTGTAAGTCAGTGCACACACACACTAAGTAAGGAAAAAGAGAGTACACCCATACACAAAATTTAATATTCAAATGAGATTTATTGAAGGATATTCTGTTCTACCAATTAAGGAAGAGGAGCTGGACATTACAAATCTTCAAGTGATTAATGGTCCTTAAGTGAAGGTGGTAGGTAATAGTTCATTGAAGATATCCTACCATCTTTCCTCTTTTGTATAGGAAAAGTCCTATCTATCATTTGTTAGTTTCCTTCATTTCTCAGGGGTTGTAGGACAATCATTGGGATTGGGAGAATAGCAAAATGCTGTCTGTTTCTTCTGCTTTAAGATCTTCTAGATCTAAGATTTGAGATCTTTAAGTATTGTAATTGATTGAGGGGGTGAAGAAGGAAGAATGGAATCGAGGACAGAGTCTGACTCATCCCATAACTAACTTTGGGTTTGTTTGTATAAAGATAGGAACCTGTTCTTCATGGATATGTCTGGATTCTGAGAAATTCTCTCCTGCAGAAATGATCATGAGCTCATATATAGGTGCCAAAAGGTTTTATTGCCCAATTTTCTGATTTAATTCTTAATTCTCCTGAACCAGGCTCTAGGCGTTAGTGTAGGTACAATGAGCATAATATCATGGTCTTAGGACTTTGGGTTAGTACTTCATATACTAGAGTGAATTTGCATCTATGAGATGAAGCAGGAGGCAATCAGCTAGGGCTGGATTTGGTTGAGCCAGGAAGTCAATGTGGTCCTTAGTTTTGAGAGTGCCAACTGCTACCCTAGTTCAGGAGGTGAGGTGAATGTTATAGCACTCTTCCCTTGTTAACCCCACCCCATTCTCCCAGATTCCTTGGTGTTTCCAGATTATTGATAACATTTAAGAGAGTAGTTGGAATACATTCCTTAGAATATGAAATTTGGTTGAAAAGAGTAGAAAAATAGGGTAATGTGGACTTGACTGCTCCAAGAGGGAGAGAAATCTTTTTAGGAGCTCATCAGGGAAAGGAAGCAGATTTAGGAGAGCTTGAGAGAGAGCAGGGTGAAAGAAAAGCTTTTTAAGATGAGGGAAAAAATTTATAGAATGTTTTCCAGATAGAGGTCTCATGTCTAAGATAAACAGAGAATTTTGTCAATTTCATAAGATTATGAGCTATTCTCCAATTGACAAATGATAAAAAAGCATGAACAGTTTTTAGATGAAGAAATCAAAGCTATATATAAGTATATGAAAAACATACTGTAGATCATTATTGATTAAAGAAATACAAAAAAAACAACTCTGAGAGATCATCTTATACCTATCAGATTGGCTAAAATGAAAAAGGGGAAAATGATAAGTAATGGAAGGGATGTTGAAAAATGGAGACACTAATATACCTACTGTTGTTGGAATTGTGAATTAATCTAACCATTTTGAAGAATAATCTGGCATTATGCTTCAAAAGCCATAAAACTGTGTATACCTTTTGATCCAACAATACCACCATTACGTTTATTTCCTAAAATGATCAGGGAAAAGGGAAAAGAACCTATATGTTCTAAAATATTTATAGCAGCTCTCTTTGTGGTAGAAAGAACTAGAAATCTAGAGGATGCTCATCAGTTGGAGAATGGCCAAACAAGTCATGTCATATAATTGTGATGCAATAATACTATGCAGGAAGAAATTATGAACAGGTTAATTTTTTTAATGGAAAGAAAAACCTATATGAAATTATGAAGAGTGAAGAATGGGGGAGAGAGGAAGGGAGATACCTGGGAATTTTAATGTAACAAACTACTTAATTAAAAAAAAACAAAAAGAGGATGAAAGAGATCTAACTATGTTAATAAACACCAAGCAAAGAGATAATTGGGGAAGATGTTTCTGGACTAGGAGAGGTTACTTAGATGGGGCAAATTCCTAGACAAACATTTAAAAAATTACTTTGTTAAAAACTACTTTGTTATATTAAAATACCAAGTTATTTCTTTCCCTCTTTCCCCTCCTCCCATTAGACAAGGCATCATATGACTATATATATATATATTAGAAAATATATAAACTATGTCTTGTTTCTGTTCATTGGTTCTTTCTCTGGAGGTGAACATACACAAATCATTCTTCAAACAATATTTCTGTTGCCATAGGTAATTTTCTCTTGGTTCTGTTCATTTCACTCTTCGTTATTTCATCTATGTCTTTCCATGTTTTTTAAAAATTATTCTGTCATTTCTTTGTTGTGCATTAGTAGTATTCAATCACAACCACATGTCAAAACCTATTTAGCCATTCTGTATAAAAAGATATTTATTTACTTTTTTTAAAAAGGAAAAAGAAAAAAGACATTACTTTGTACCAACAGTGTATGCTAGGCAATTCAGAGTTTAATTCCACCATGTTCCTTACTTTCCAAATTAAGTTCATCCCCAAATAGTGTTTGCCTTATATTAAATTTCTATAGAACATTTGAAACCTATGTCTATGTGCTATATGCTAAAAAAAAAAGAAAACAGAGTCTTAAGAAACTTTAGAGGTGATCTAGTCTAATACCTTCATTCTGCAGTTGAGGAAACTGAAATATTTCTAGACTGAAGTTGGGACATACCCAAGGTAGCAAAGCCAGAATTTAAACCTACATACCCTTAAGGGCACTCCCAAATCTTGGCTTTTTCCTGCATAAAAGGAATTCATTCAGAAAAAGTGGGACTTGGGAGCAGTGGTTTTGGGATCATTGGCTAGGACATTGACCTCAGTGAAGAAACAAAGTTTTAAAAATTTCATTATTCCATAGTGTCTAAGTCATAAAACTATGATGGTCAAGGAGAAATGCTGGCTTATAGGATTCTGTTTTCCCATAGTGTGCTCATAGGATACTTTTTGTAGGGTCAGGGCTCTAAGAAGTCAGTCCCACTCAGTTGTCAAATTTATTTGACCATGTGACATACCCATTCCCCAGAGAGTTAAATTTTAGTGGCTACCTATTACCTCTAGAATTAACTTTAAAAATTTGTTTGGGTTTTTTAAAGGCCTTTCATAGTTTAGCTCCTTCCAACCTTTCTTTTTTTCATCTTGTCCCACTGCAGTGACACTTGCCTTCCTTGCTCCTCCTTGACTCTCCATCTCTTGATCAATATGATATAGCTCTTTGATACAGCAGCCAAATAGCCAATATTGGGCTGCATTAAGAAAAGCATAGCTTCTGGAAATATGGAGGTGATAGTCCCAATCTATTTTGCCCTTATTGGACCTTTCTTAGAGCAAGTAAGTACTGTGCTCAGTTCTGGGTATTTATGAGTATTGAAAAGTTGGAATGTCTAGAGGAAGGCAGCTAAAATAATGAAGAGCCTTGGTACAGGTTATATACAGGGATCTATTGAAGGAACTAGAAATGTTTATCCTGGGGAGGAAAAGATTCAGGGAGGACATAAGAACTGTCTCCAAGTATTCAAGGGGCTGTCACATGGAAGAAGGATTAGATTTTTCTTTTTGCTCCTAGTGGGTACAACCAAGAGCTCTATTTGGAAATTGAAAAGAGGCCAATTTAGGCTCATGTCAGGAACAGCTTCCTAATAATTAGAGGTATTCAGAATTAGATTAGGCTGTCTAAATGGGGTTTCCTTCCTTAGCCATTGTCAGTAAATATTTATTAAGAATCTGCTATGGTAGGCAACTAGGTGGCTCAGTGGATTGAGAGTTAGACCTATAGATGGGAGGTCTTGAGTTTATATCTAGCCTCAGTGGATTGAGAGTTAGACCTATAGATGGGAGGTCCTGAGTTTTTAATCTAGTCTCAGACACTTCCTAGCTTTGTGACCTTTAGCAAGTTCCTTAACCCTAATTGCCTAGCCCTTACCACTCTTCTGCCTTGGAACCAATACTTAGTATTGATTCTAAGACAGAAGGTAAAGGTTTAGAGGGGGGAAAAAAACCCTACTATGTACCTGGCACTGTGCTGCACTCTGGGGATACAAATAAGAAAAAGATTGTCCTTGTCTTCTAGGAGTTTACAGTCTTAATAGGAGAAGACTATACAAAAGGAAACCCAAAAGTTCTCCCTTCCCCCTTCTCCCATCCTGGGTGCCTGAACCTAGAACATGATGTTATTCATGGAGTTGAAACCAAGCAGAAAAGCTATGAAGAAATAAAAGTTAACTGGAAAAGCGAGGACTTGGGAGTTCATTGCTCTGGCTTCCAGTTGAAGGGGAAAGACAAGTAAAGGTAATGAAGAAGTGTTGAGTGTTAAAGCTAAAGCAGAATTTATTTCTATGATGATGAGGTATTAACTGATGGCTTTGGGGAGGCATAATGTTTGGAGAAAGCAAGCAGAGCAGCTGATGGGAAGTGAAGGCCTTGGAGGTCTTCAAGCAGAAGCTAGATTACCATTTGTTGGGTGGATTCCTTTCACGGAGCGATTGCACTAGTTGGCCACCAAGAGCCCTTATAATTCTCAAATTCTGTGATTCTACATTTCCTTTCTGTATTGGTTGTAATTGACCATCGGTGGGACCACGCTGGCCAAGTCAGGAAGTCCAGGATGCTCCTTGGTTCTGCATATGGTACTTCTCACCAGATCATCCTAATATTTTACTTTAGTTTTTCATGTTTATTTGCTTTTTCTGTGAATAATCTTGGGGAGGAAATGAAGAGCAGTACCATAGTTTGTCAATAATACTAAATTCTTCTGAGTGTTGAGTCTGACTAGGATAGACTACAAAAAGGAAATATGAATCTGCAAGTGGGTGGAAAAGTGGCAGAATCTTAATGTGGGCATGTGAAAGATAATACATTTGGGGATTAAAAAACCCTAAATTAGACATAGAAAATAGACTTTCAACTATCAGTCATGACTCAGAAAAGGCACCTGTGAGTCATTGTAGATTATTCTCTCAGGATAGTGTCTCAATGTGCTTCTGTGGCCAAAAAGGCCAATTAGATGCTGGGTAGCATCAAGAAAAATCAGATCAGACAATATTATCTCACCCTGTTGTAAAACTGCACTACTGTCATGGCTAGAATACCATGTTCAGTTCTGTGTCTCAAAGGAGATATAAGAAGACTAGATATATCCAGAAAAGGGCAACTTGGAGCCATGGGCAGAAAAGGAAGGTAAAGGGAGTGGTACAGATGGAGGGAAAAGTAGCTAAAACTAAATGTGTCTTGAGGGAGGAAGATTTATTTATATAGCCTTATGAAGAAATCTGGCTCTAATTTTCTTCTTTTTTGTATGTGTGGGAAAAAATTAAAAACTGAATCATGGAGGCAGCTAGGTGGCTCAGTGGATGGAGAACAAAGCCCAGAGATGGGAGGTCCTGGGTTCAAACCTGGCCTCAGATACTTAGTCATATGTCCTTGCATTCCCCATGCCTAGTTCTCACTGCTCTTCTGCCTTGGAACCAATATGCAGTATTGATTTTAAGATGAAAGGTAAAAGCTTTAAAAAAAAATTATCCTCTCGGGCAATTTCAATTTTTAAAAAATTCTGACATATTATCTTCAATATTATCTTTTTTTTTTTTTCTGGGAGAACCTCAGTAAAATGGAAGGGAAGGACTGATATGGCTTTGTGCACATAATAGACACTCAGTAAATATTTGTCATTACTTCATGAACTCCATTTACTGAAACCCCTGCTGAAGAAAAAGGATTCTTGCTGCTTAAACGACCTATAGTTATGAAGCAGCATTTGGTGACACATATTTCTAGAAAGGAGATGAATTCAAATGACAGTAAGAATTTGAGGCATGAGGGGAATGAGAAGAGGGCAAACTACATGACATCTGTGAAATTAAAAACACAAAGACAGTGTATTACATCTAGTCCTAGCCTTCCCCAGGTTATATGTACAATAATATCTCTGTCACTGAAGACTGATTGGGAAAAATGTTGAGGGGTTTTATTTCCCAGGCCCTTTCCTGTTTTTACTGCCATGAGGTAAGCTGATGTTTCCATTTTCCTAGTTTAACCTGCACAGAAATTTAGGCTTATACCATAGAACTGGAAACTAGACCATCCTGAGGGAAATGCACATCTGTGTATATGTGTGTATGTATCTGTGTGTAAAACATTAGCTTCATCAATCACAAATAAATCTTGTCAAATATAAATGCATATATATAGCAAAGAAGAATAAGAAAATGAAATTACAAATAAGTGATGAACTCTTTTCTTATTTAACTTATCACCTTCTTTTAGTCCTTAAACTTTCTCTAATAGCATATTGCCAACTTTTAACCAAAGTCTCATTGAAAAGTCTGTATTCATATTGCTTTATTTTTTCCCCCTAATAAATGAAGAGTCACAAGTTTTTAAAAAGTTCCTTATTTATTTCTGCCTTAATGTTCAGAGAAGCCAGTTTCCTCAATCCAAAACCCCCCAGAGTATTTTCTTTCTTGACACAAAACTACCCTCTGTGACTTCTTTCTGAAGTAGTCTCCTCCTTTTGATTTTTTTTTTTCCTGGAACATGCTTCCCTTCCACTTTTTGGCTTTTAGCCAATCTCTCTGTGAACTTTGGAGTTGGAACCAATCTCTTCTGAGCTGTCTTATATATTTTAGTACTGCGATGATGTCATCCCACTTAGATTTCAGAAGCTAGATGAATGACTTATTTTTATACACAACTACCATAGGCTATATTTGTTTTGAGCATAACATTTTGCACATACAAGTTAAACAAATAGACTTTTCCCATACCATGAAACAAATAAAACAAAATTATAATTTACTTAATTTTAAAACTAAATTAAGCAAAGTATTAATTCACTATAATACAATTTTATGTCTGTATATTTACAGAATCATTTAATTGTAGTGTTTTTATTCAAACACAGCTAGATAACTTTTGGGCATGGCTTTTTATTCAGTGGATCACTACAAACCAACATGATTTCACTGAGTATATGTATGTTATACCAAAATAATTCTATTTCTTTTCTGGACATGATTACTACACTAATAAGGTAAATACTACAGAAATAGTATACTTGGATTTCAGCAAGTCATTTGACAGTCTCTCATATTTTGGGATGAACTATTAAGACCTGGGCTATGCAATAATAGTATATTTACTTGGATTTAGAAGTAATCAATGTCTAGACCAGAGAAAGGCAATTGGTGAATTGATGTTATAGTAGAAGATCTTTGTAGGAATGCTACAGGACTTTGTTTTTGGCCCTGTTCTGTTATCAAGAGATAGTGAAGAAGGCCTCTAGCATGTTTGGGTAGACCACTCCCATCCTACCCATTCATGTAAGAAAGATAGGACCAGCTGGCATGGCCAGTTGCAACTCACATTATTAGAGGCAATTTCTGAATTGATGAGATCACAGACCTTTTTGAATATCTGAGTAGTTCTCGTGTCAATTTCCTGATTGTTCTATTTTACTCTATTTCATGTCATATGTATTTTCTTATGTTTCCCTTAATTATACACCATCTTCTTTAATTTCTTCATTCAGTAACAATTCTTTGATAATAGCCTTTGCTCCTGTCCTCCTTAGGAGTTCCTGGTTGGTTATCTGTTGCAGTCTGTTCACATTCATCATGTACTTCTCTACTGCCTGCTCTGTGATATTTATCTTTAGTTTTTTGGAGGCCAGGGTGTTCCACATCATGATACCATTTAGTAACATCAGTAATTGGGTCATAGAACAGGTTTGTGTGTGTTGTTATGTTATGCAAGGATACTTGGAAGATTTCAATGTATGTGAAAACAGTTCTAAGGTATTGGTGTATTCTGCCAAACCAAATGCCTTTTCATTGGCCAAAAAATAGCAGACTCAATGGAATCTTATATTCTTTATGTCTCAGTTAATTATGAAGTGATTGAATTCGTTGTTGAATATTGCTTGTGAAAGTCCACTTGTCCCTGGAAATATTCTGATCAGGATGTCCTCAGTTTATGTATAGATGACCTTTGTAAAAAAATTTGTGGACATGGGAGAATAGCATATTAAGTTTTCTTAATTGCCTTTTTTCAGTATTAATAAGGTCTGAAAATTTCCCCCCCAGCTTTATGGATCTGTCATCTTTTCCTCTATCACTCCATCCCTTATTTATTGATAGCCAAAATGCCCTAACAATTCTATCACCTACAGCACATGTCATCCATGTGTGCTTGGTGCTTCCTGGCTGCTTTTTCTGTTTTTGTTCTTTAATTTCATTTCTATTCCATTTAAATCATCTTAGGTACTGTGATATTAGGGTCTAAGTATAGTGGTTCCCTATCCTTAAAGGAGAAAGCTTTTTGTTGAAATGATTTTGGCAAATGTTCTCTTCTATTTCAACAAAGTACAAGATAACAATAGTAGAAAAGGAAATGGATTTAACCTTAATTGTTTCATATTCAGTTAATTTACTGGCATTTATAGGTGCTTACTATGTTCCCTATGTTGAATCAGGCACTGGAGATACAAAACAAAAATAAAATGCTGTAATCCCTGCCCTCGTGGAGTTTAGATTTCTATCTAAGGAGACAATAGATACACAAACAAATGTACACAAAGTAAGTAGGAAGGAATTTCAGTAGAGAAACACTAGAAGCAGAGGGAATCAGGATAGGCCTCATGTTGAAGGTAGTTTTTGACCTGAGCTTTAAAGAAAGGGAAGGGTAGTTAGGTTTCAACTGTTACCTGAAATCTAAATTCTTAGGTATATTCCAGTTCTAAATGACTTACTCATTGTCTATGGCTTCTATAGGAAGCTTTTAAACTGTCAAGTTGTGAGGAGTTTTCCCCATCTTTACCTGTAGGTAGACATGTGGAGTTCCCCTAAGTTAAAGGTATATATAATGATCTTCACTTTTTCAGTGAATCAGTGATATGATCAGCATGGGTACTCCCTCTGCCGGTCTATAATATTATATTTAGAAATGGAACACTTCATTCATAAATTTAGCTGTTAAGATGGAAATTAGAGCCTTTTAATATTTCCTTAATTTAATATGTTCAAGGTTCTGGGATTTCATTAGTGCCTATATTTCATCTACCAATTTATATGTATTCCTGCTGTAATGTCACATTCCATACAGTTCATATCTATCACCTTCCAGAGGAGATCTGCCCAATTCACTACACAGCTTTCTTTTGAGTCTTTTAATATGTCAAAAAGAGAGAACCAGCTACCCATCTGTTATTTCTCATTCATGTTCCACAAACAGACTTTTTTAGCCATATGTGTACTCAGTTATATTTTCTACTATGTTCTTTCTTGGTGCAAATCATTATTGGTAGCATACACCCACCATGTGCATTTTTCATTGCCCCTTCAGCCAGTTATAGTCTTGATTTTCCCAAGATGATCATGTTCCATGATTAATAGTTATGTAGCATCACTGAAGAATATTAGGGTTAAAGAAACTAAGTTTTGTTTGAGCTTCTAGGGATTATTGAAAGCATCGCCCAGTTTCCCAAATACAACCAAACTTAATTCTCTAATCAATTTTATCCCAGCTTATTGTCCATCTGCGGCATTTGCCCAGGATGAAATAGATTTGCTAACTAATTCACTGGGCTGATCATCTATTTGCAAGTCATAGTCTAGAGCTACAATTGTTTTTCCATTTTACCTTTTTCAATATGGAAGGTTACACTATTATTGCCCTTTTATTGGTGTCTCTTTTTACCAAGAGGCATTATAGTAATGAGGCTTGGTGCAATTTAATTGCTCATGTTTGTATTCTGGTGATTACAGTTCCTAATGATAAAAAAGGAAGTAATAAGATTATAATGTGGATTTTATCTTTGACTTTTGTTGTTCATTTTTTAGTTGTGTCCAATTCTTTGTAATCCCATTTGGGGTTTTCTTGGCAAAGACACTGGATTTGAACTCAGGAAGATAAGTCTTCCTGATTCTACTCACTGCACCACCAAGCTACCCTTATGAAAGATCAGGGAGCCTTAAAATAACATTTAAAGTTTACCATGTAGGTGCTTTGTGTAATGGGTGGTGTATTATTAGCCTCTTAAGAAGTATGACTTGGGGGGCAGCTGGGTAGCTCAGTGGATTGAGAACCAGTCCTAGAGATGGGAGGTCCTAGGTTCAAATCTGGCCTCAGACACTTCCCAGCTGTGTGACCCTGGGCAAGTCACTTGACCCCCATTGCCTAGCCCATACCACTCTTCTGCCTTGGAGCCAATATACAGTATTGCCTCCAAGATGGAAGGTAAGGGTTTAAATTAAAAAAAAAAAAAAGAAGTATGACTTTGCTGTGGTCATACAACTAGTGAATGTCAAATCTACAAATCCAAATCTACCACCAAGCCAGAGCTCTTTCTGTTGTTCATTCTATGATCAAAAGGGGGAGATTTTGGGGAGAATGGCTGAACAAATTATGATACCTATTGGTGATGGAATACTATTGTGCTCAAAGGAATAATGAACTGGAGGAATTCCATGTGAACTGGAACGACCTCCAGGAATTGATGCAGAATGAAGGGAGCAGAACCAGGAGAACATTGTACACAGAGACTGATACATTGTGGTATAATCAAATGTAATGGACTTCTCTACTAGTAGTAATGCAATGATCCAGGACAATTCTGAGGGACTTATGAGAAAGAATGCTATCCACATCCAGAGGAAGAACTGTGGGAATAGAAACACAGAAAAAAAAAACAAACAACAACTGTTCAATTACATGAGTCGATGGGGATATGATTGGGGACGTAGACCCTAATAGATCACCCTAGTGCAAATATCAATAATATGGAAATAGGTCTTGATCCATGACACGTTTAAAACCCAGAGGAATTGTGCATTGGCTATGGGAGGGGGATTGGAGAAGGGCAGGGAAAAAACATGACTCTTGAAACCAAGGAAAAATATTTTAAAATTTCAAAAAAAATTATGAAAGGGGAAGATTTTATACAAAATACAATTTACTGCTAACCAAAGTAACATCAAATATTGTAGGAAAAAATAATAAATTCTAGAATCCTATCAGATTTAGAGTTGGACAAGTCTTTAGATAAGAGTTCATATACTCTTACTTGAATTATGAAGCACACCTAAAACATTCCCAACAAGTAGTTATCCAACCTGTGCTTGAAGACTTTTCTATTAATAGGGAACTCGTGATTCCCAAGGCAACTTATTTAACTTTAGAACAATTAATTATTAAGAAGTTTTCCTCATGTTGAGCCAAAATCTGTCTCCTTTTATCATACTCCTTGTTCTGCCCTCCAATGGGATGTAAGTGAGAGAGTGTACTAGAACCTCAGTTCTGTGTCTTACTAGCCATACAGACTTGGGCAAAGCACTATAACCTCTGAATCTTAATTTCATCATTTATAAAATGAAAATATATATTCTGCCTGCCTCCCTCATAGGGATATTTAAGGATCAAATGAGATGATTTGAGCCCAAATGCTTCAAAATCTGCAAAGTGTTAAAATGATTAATTGTTAAGAACACTGGTAATTTATTAATCATTTCCTGAAAACAAAGTACTTTTATTCATGATTTGATTGTTGGATTAATGTCTTATACAAATCCTATCCAGTGGTAGCTTTGCACAAAAAAGGCATTCAATAAATGTTTGAATCAAAGAAGAAAGCTAGCTGAAATTGTAATTCAAGGATCAGTGCTCTAGGTTACTGAATAGCCTTAAATACTAAAAGTTTTTGTACTGAAGCCCACAAGCTGTCTTGTATTAAATTCAATGACTACACTTCAATTAGGAAACAGAGAAATATTGCTTAGATGACCTTGAAATTCTCTTCTAGCTCCTAATCTATGCTCCTATAATCCTATAATTAGTTCTTTAGTGAAATTAGTATTTTATAGAAATAAATTTCAATGTTCAATAGTGTTTGTATCACTAAAGCATCATAGCAGCCACAATGCTTTGTGGTCTCTAACCCATAACTACAGAAAACTAGCAGGTGTTATTTCTCAGAATAATCATAAAATTCATCATTTGTGCTGTTCACCAACTCCAATAGACTATTATATTCCAAGATAAAAATTTCAAAATATAAACATTTTAAAAGACAAGATAGTTCTGTAGTGCTTTTGTATTAGCATTAATCAAATAAGAGCACCATCTTTCAAATTAACATTTTAAAAATACTAATCTGCTGACAGGAAGATTTTTGGAACAAAATTTTAAAAGGAGATTTTTAATAGAAACTTTTCCAGGATAGCATACTAAAAGTAGAAGGCCATTAATACCTGCAGATTTATAATTCTAGAGACTTGGGGATTGCTATGACAATCTATGTTCTTTCCACTAGTGACTACTTTGGTTTTTATTGAACTCCATTGGGTGCCTAGCTGCTTTCAGAGGTTAATGATGTATGGCTACAGGGCCAATTTGAAGTATTTTGACTCTTGGGAAATCTAGGTGGGGAGCTGGAAATGAGGTGGGAAGTGGGAGCTGAAAAAATCTGTATTTTGAATTGATTTGCTAATCAGAATTCCATTTACTTAAGATCACTAGAAATAGGAAACTTGAATGGGACCTAAAGAAAGAAGGGACCTTTTAGAATAGGAAAGCAAGCCTGGATGTAGGATAGAGACTTTGGAGAGTCAAAAAAGCAGCATGAATAAATCTAAACAGGGTTAGTTTGGATTCTCCAGATTACAAACAAGATTAGTCCAGTCCAGTCAAATTTCTTTTCATCTAACTGCTTTTCCTCCACTAGAAGAGAGAAAAGACAAAGAGATCAAAGAGGTATTCTAATGTATTTCATGGTTCTTCTTCATTCTTCCTCAATTAATAGTCTGGCAAGATCTCATTATTTCTAGATCTTTTAAGAAATACTTGAGCTGTCAACAGACAACTACAAATGAAATATAAAGTAAATTAATTTGAATGAAGTCTGTGACTTATCAGTTTAATTGAGTCTCATAATGTATAATAATCTTATAGTGAACACATTCCTACTAACATGTCCTTCATTTTAAAGTATTTTACTGAAGATTGTTACTTTTAAAATTCCAGAGTGGACTTGGAGGTTCCAAGGTTCTAGGCCTTCTCCAATGCATATTCCCAAGACTCCATAGAACTTGATCCATCTTTGGGGAATTGAGGCAAAACCTGAAGAGATACATACGTCTCCCCCCAAACCTTGCCCCAGTATTAATTTCTTTATGGGACTTCAGTTTATGAAGTAGTTCCTAGAATAAAATGAGGAGTATGGACCAGGTGAATGCTATGATCCTTTCTATTTCTTAATCTATGACCCTGTATATATAATAAATACTTAATGGATGACTAACTATCAATTTCCTTCTTCAAATGATGCTTTTTACAGAGGAGAAAACTGAGGCCAGCAGTGTTAAATGGGTTAAGTGATTTGCCCAGGGTCACAAAGCTAGTTAAACTCATTGAGAGGAATATTCCCAACTCTAGACCTGGTACTCTATCCATTGTGCCACTTACCAGTCCAATGGCTCTTAATCAAGAATCTAATGAACATTTATTACTCATGTATTTTGTTGGGCCAGATGAGGACTGCATGAGTTATTTTTGCCTTCAAATCCTTTATGATAGAGAGATGTTTGGAGAGACATTTTGTGTCATGAAATAGAGAAAAATTAAGTATGGTTATAGTATAAATTATTAGTATAATAGAAGTTCAGAAAAGGGGGTGGTAGGAAATTGGCCAATATGACAATAAAGGAAAATAGTAAATATTCAAGGGGATGTGGTAAAATTGGGACACTAATGTATTGCTGGTGGAGTTGTGAATGAATCCAACAATTCTGGAAGGCAATTTGGAATTATGCCCAAAGGGTTTTAAAAGATTATATGCCCTTTGATCCAGCCATACCACTACTTGGTTTGTACCCCAAAGAGATAATAAGGAAAAATACTTGTACAAAAATATTTATAGCTGCACTCTTTGTGGTGGCAAAAAATTGGAAAATGAGGGGATGTCCCTCAATTGGGGAATGGCTGAACAAATTGCGGCATATGATGGTGATGGAATACTATTGTGCTGAAAGGAATGATAATCTGGAGGATTTCCTTAAGAACTGGGAGAACCTCAATGAACTGATGCAGAGTGAAATGAGCAGAACCAGGAGAACATTGTACACAGAAAGTGAATCATTGTGGAATAATCCAATGTAATGGACTTTTCTACTTGTAGCAATGCAATAATCCAAGACACTCCTGAAGGATTTATGTCAAAGAATGCTATCCACATTGAGAGAAAGAACTATGGTAGTAGAAATGCAAAAAGAAAACATAGGACTTATCACATTGCTCTATTGCAAAGATGAATACTATGGAAATAGGTATCAAGTGATAAAATTTGTACAACACAGTGGAATTGCTTGTCAGTTCTGGGAGGGGAGAGGGAAGAAGGAAGGGAAATAAAATGAATCATGTAAACATGGAAAAGTATATTTTAAAAAATAAAATAAAGCAAAAAGGGGGTGGAACTCAGTCTGGAAAAAAGGAATTGCCTTGAAATTTGAATAACTGGTAGGCAATGGTTAAGTGGAAAAGAAAGGCATATAGTACTTGTGTGGGAGAAGAAAAAGCATGAGCAAAGGTAGAAAGGAAAGAACATCTAGTGGCAAGTTGGGTAGATAAAGAATTGGTTTGACTGTAACAGCATATTCATATTGAAGAGTAGTAACAAATAAATGTGGACAGGTGGGATAGGATCAGCTCATCAAGGAACTTCAGAAATTAAGTGAAGGTGTTTGGATTTGATATAGGCAACCAAGAAGAAGACAATGGAGTTCCCTATGGAGGAGAATGTATGTAAAAGAAGTGTGGTAGGAAGGTAGTGGTTATGTGAGATGGAGACAGACTATTAAACAAATGGCAAGTTGTATATAAGATGATGAAACCCTAGATAGACTAGGAGATGGGGAGAGGGCAGTGGGAATGAAGAAGGATAGAGAGATTATAAACCAGAGAACTTTGGAAGCCAAAAATATTTTTGTGTATACTCACTGACTATAGAGATAAAGAAGGATGAGTCAAAGATGACTCTTAAGTTTTCAAGCCTGGTGTCTGGGAGAATGGTGGTGCCACTGACAAACAGAAACAGAAAAAGTTGTAAAGAGGAGGGAGAAGGGAATGATATAACCCACAACTGTTCATTGAAGAAAACAAAACATTATATCTTAGGACTGTGGGATTTAGAGCTAGAAAAAAACAATTTAGTCCACCTCTCTCATTATACAGTAAGGAAACAGAGGTCCATAGTAGTTAAATAACTAGTTCAAGGTCATGTCCCTATACTAGAGTTTTTCCTGAGGGTTTGCTTCTCCATATTGGCAGGTGGTTTAAATGGGGATTTGAGGGGAAAAAAACACACAGGATAAGAGATGGATTTGTCCATGACTCATATCTGTAGGCTAAGAGGAAGTGTGGATTTCACCTCCTCCTGACTCCTGTCATTACCTTGTCTTTTAAAGCTCAAGATTATTTTAAAAGGAAAAAACAATACAATTTCTTAATATTATCAATTAACCAACCTAGCTCTGAGCAATTTTACAACCTGCTTAACACACACACACACACACACACACACACACACACACACACACACACCCATGCACACAATCGAGAAACTTCAAAAATATTTTGTTTGTTGTATTTTTTTAACACGGCTTTGGCTTTGTTCCCAGGAGACTCATTAATTCCAGTATTGCTGAAGACAAGCTTCTTTTAATCTTGTTATTATATCGAGTTTTGAAAAAGGAGAGAATATGTCATCTTCCACAAACTCATATGTCTGTTTTTCCTTTTCCTATCTATTCCAGAGAACAACCCATCTTTACCACCAGAGCACACGTCTTCCAAATAGACCCCAGCACAAAGAAGAACTGGATGCCTGCAAGCAAGCAGGCAGTCACCGTTTCCTACTTCTATGACAGCACAAGAAACAGCTATCGGATTATCAGTGTGGATGGAGCCAAGGTAGGAGGGTGTACTAGCATGCCTATTACTTGACTGCTTGTTGATGAATGCCGGTTTACATCAGGGCCCCTTCACTCAGAGGAAGGTGGAAGATGGGGGATATACATAAAGACCACTAGAGTGACTAATGAATATCCAGGAGTATAGTCCCTACTGCAAAGGGATTTTTACCCACTCCTCTATTTAACCTCATTTGACCTACTCCTGACTAGCAAAAGACTCCAGATCCCTTTGTCTGCCTTAGTGCAACGAAGAACTGAACACCTTCTCATATCTGCTGGCCATTGATAGCTCATCTATCACTTGGGAAGAAAAGGTCACCTTAGTTGCAGTTACCTGTGTAACAAAGTTAATGTAATGAATGATCTCATTTCCTTGAACTGAGGCAAAGCCGAGACCCAGGATGGTAGACACATCTTTTATCTTTTGTGTTTAAAAGAGCATGTCCACTAAATTGGTATGCATACTTTCATAAAGCACTGTTTTTGGATCAACTGGATATAACAGCTTTTAACTTGTTCCTTAAAATCACAAATCTGAAGCACATACTTTTTATATAATGTTTCTGTAGAAAGTAATTAAAAAACATCTGAAACTAGGTCCAAGAATTATAGAATCTATATTTCCTGCCCTAAACTCCATCCTGAGTATCAATTCTATAGTCCTTTTGTCTGTTAGATAGTTCTACTTAGCCTACCACATCAAATCTAACATATCTAAAACTAACTTGTTATCCCTGTCCTTCCCTATTACGTATGTAATCACAAAAATACTGTTTTTCTCATTCTTGACATTCTCTATTTCTGTGTTTCTAGTCTCTCAGACTTGAAAATTGGAGGTTATTATTGAATCTTGCTTCTTTTTCACTCAATAAATACTTAGTCGCTAAGCCTTTGAAGTCTTTCTTCAAAATGCCTTTCATTTCTTCTCTTTTGATTCCTGTTACTACCACCATAGTCTAAACCTTTACTCTCTCATGGTTAAAATCTCCTAACCAGTTTCCTCCCCTCCCTGTTCCTATTCCATTTCCAGGTCATCCATTATACCACTTTCAGATGAGTTTTTCTATAACATTAGCTAACATAATCATGTCTAAGCAGTTTGAGCTGGTGTTGAGGGTACATAACAAGTGTTATTGCAGGCAATGTTTCCCTGTCCAATTTGAGAATGGGACATTATTTCAGTAAACTTATTTGAAGGTCTTCTGGGTTAATAATAGATCCCAATCTACTGTTTGGTGCTATTTGCCTTAAGACATAAATTCTTCAGTTACAGAAAGTTTTGAGGGCCTATGTACCTAGCTGGGTGTCATTAAACGCTGAAGGATTTGAAAGAATAAACAAAACATTTATTAGTTGCTTGAAATATTTAAAGCATTGTGTTAAGTGCTGGAGATCCAAACAGAAATGCAATACAGTCCCTGCTCTTCAGGAACTTGCCTAGATTCTGTAGAAGGTTTTAGTTGCAAATCAGATGGAAAGGTCTCATGGTTCTTAGGTTACAGCAGCAAAGCACTTGTGTTAATGCCTCTTCTTTAATGATATTTCCACTGATAAAGTCATATTAATTTCCAATGTGGGACTATTTGACAATGCCAAGGACTTTGATGACAAGAACTTTCTTTTCTGGGTTTCAGTAGCTATAACTGTTAACATCTGCAGGAGCAGTTGCCAGGCTGCATCTGTCTATACAGGAATTGCCTCTCTGGATGATATTTGAGGACTCTGGGCTACAAGCTTTGCTATTCCAATGGCTCTTGGGTTCAGAGTTCTGGGTTCACTCCATTGAGGTCTGAAGGGAAATCTTGGTCAGGGTGTTGGCAATTGTCTGACCAGTCTGGTATATGCCACATTCAATCTGTGTGGATAGAATTTGCTCCCCAGGACTCTCTTACCCAGCATTCCATTTGCATACACACATAGTGTTTACACTCAGTGTGAGCACACAAATGGGATTCTGGGTAAGAGAGTCCTGGGGAGCAAATTCTATCCACACAAATCTCTCCTTCTAGGTGCCTTGCTTGCCTGTCCTGAGTTTGGAAGTTGCTTGGCAATTGGTGGAGATGCTTTGCTCATTCTGCTCAGGAATCATATCCTCCCATGATGGCTTTGATGGGCTGATCTAGAAGGAGGACCAAATCCTTGTTTGAATCCAATTCAAACAAATCCTTGTTTGAATGTTGATGGTAGTTGGCCAGCAATTGTCACTGATGGTAATGAGGAATGTAAATCTCGCTTTACAGTGATTTATCCCCTCAGTGTTTCTTGTGGCTAGAAGCAGGTCTATGGTTTGGGTAGTATTGCTATTCCCCAGGTTCTTGGGTTCAAGGGCTTAGCCTGTCCATTAAAGTCTTAAGGAGAAATGATGGTCACAATAGTGATGATAGTGGTGTTTGGATTTGCTTGGCACAAACTGCCTCCTGTCTCTCCTACAGGGGATCTTGCTGCTTCAGCTTAGCCAATTTGGCTCTTTTGCAAGTGCTTTCTCTGGTGGTGGCCTTGAGGACTGATCTAGAAGCACTACCAATGGTCTGGGAGATGTGGCTATGATCGCTGTGGAGTTGTGACTGGAAGTGGCTCTGGTGGTTTGGGAGGCAATGCTATTACCAAGAAAGAAGTATAAGATAGGGGTGAGGTCTTCAACGTATTTGTAAAAACATGTTCCTTTTTTCTTCTGTATTACTCTTTCCTTGTCTTTTTATAACCTTCTTCCTTACATGGTTTGAATCGTAGAATCATATAAATATAAAAAGAGCCTTAGAGATAATCCTGTTCAACTTTTTCACTTGAAAGATAGGGAAAATGAAGCCTAAAAAGATGAGATGAATTTGGCTAATTAATTAGCTAAATAGTGATAGCACTAAATTGAAAACTCAAGTCTCTTTAGTCTTATTCTGATTTATTACTCCTATATGCCATGCTACAACTTGGGTGTATAATGAAAATTTTCCTGATGTTAGATCTAAAGGGCTGTGATGATATGATGTGGATTTAAAATGTCACAAAAATTTAGTGTTGGAAGGGAGCTTGCTGGATTATGCCCAGGAAGAGGCAAACTAGCCCCCCCCCCCTTTTAAACTTTCTCTTGAGATTGTTGGTTGATCATTAAACTCCAAATCATTTCACTTCTCTATGAGGTTGAGCTCAACCCTCCTGGGGTGTCACCAAGCCATTTTGAGTAGAGGTAGTGAGTCAGGATGGCCTATTTTCTTCCATTAACAGCTAATCCTGTTAGTTCATCTACTACCCCTGAGATGCGTTTGTACTTGTAATTTGGAGTGTTGTGCTATTAAGGGATGTATTGGACTTAATTATAGATAAAAACTACTTTCCCAGAGAAAGTACTTCAGCCTTGTTAGCTGAGCTATTAGAAGCTTGGTGAAGTGTTAGTGACAGTATAACTGTATAGATAAGGGCCTTCCATATACAAAGACAGTGGTGAGCAGGGTAGAAATTAGTCCAATCCAGAAATAAGGGAAATCATCTTGAGGCTCAAATAGTCAACTTGTTAGGCACTAGTAGGAAGAGAGTATACATCTCAAGGGACAACACAAAGCTAAAAGATAGAACTATTTGTGTTGCAGTTCATTAGAATAAGATTTTCTAAATATTGACTGGAAATCTGGGAGTCACTGGAGTAGTGGTAGGGAGTGATAGGGAGATAAAGGATTGAACCTTATACCTACCGAAATTTACTAGGGGGGCGAAGCTGGGTGGCTCAGTGGATTGAGAGCCAGACCTAGAGACTGGAGGTTCTGGGTTCAAATCTGGCCTCAGACACTTCCTAGCTGTGTGACCCTGAGCAAGTCACTTGACCCCTATTGCCTACCCCTTAATACTCTTCTGCCTTGGTACCAATGCACAGTATTGATTCCAAGATGGAAGGTAAGGGTTTAAAAAAACAAACAAACAAACAAACAAAAAACCTTACTAGGGTACACAGTGGAAGGGTCTGACTGTAATGAAGTATTATTAATTAATAAAAATGCTTAATAATAAGAGAAATGCAAGCCAAAACAACTTTGAGGCTCTACCTCATGTCCATCCAATTGGCAATGATGATGGTAAAGGAAAATGACAATTGTTGGAAGATCTGAGACGCCTGGCACACTAATGTACTATTTGTGGATCATTGAATTTATCTGACCATTATGGAAAGCAATTTGGAATAATGATAGGAAAACATAACATTTTCTTATCCTTTGCCCCAGGTATCTTATTCTTAGGTATTTACTCTGAGAACATCAACAACAGAAAAAAAATGTTCCAAATACACTAAAATATTCATCAAGGTACTTTTTTGGGGGAGGATAATCAAGAATTGGAAATCAAGTAGTTGCCCTTTTATTGGGAAATGGCTAAACAAAATGAGGTATATAAATAAAATGGTATAGTAATATTTTCTAAGAAATGATGAGTATAAGAATTCAGAGAAGCATGAGAAAATTACATGAATCAGTGAAGTATGTAGTAAGCAGAACAGGGAAAATTATATGCAAACTGATTGCAATAATATTATGAGAAAGAATAGAAGAAAATGCAAATAATCACTATGCAATAATTATAATAATCAAGCTTTGGATATGAAGATGAAATGAGAGAATACACTTCCCTTCCTCCTTTACAGAAATGGTTTTGAGGACTATGGACACTAAACATTGCATTTATTGTCAAATGTAGTTGATGTATCTGTAGTTCCAAAAAAAACTACTTTTTTTGTGTTGCCTTTTTTTTCTGATAGACTACTTTTTTCCATTTCTTTAAATATATATATACATGTATATTTACAATTTTAAGTGGTAGCCTTGTAGGAATGGAAGAAAGAATGTCTTCTGAAGTGAAGGTGATGTTAGAAACAAAGAATATATAGAAAGCTTAAAAAGACACGTTAATTGTAATGTAATTGTAACCAATGGAAAAATGCAAGTTCAGGCACAAATGAGTTGCAGCTTATTTACTAATTCCACTTTGTTCTGTCTTCTGAAACCCATTAAAATGTAGACTTCTTGAAGGAAGGAACTTTTTTTGTATCTGTATCTTGTATCTGTATTTCTATCTTCAGTGCTTTAGATAGTGTCTAAAGGATAGATAGAAGGTGGTTAATAAATCTTTTTTCATTTGTTCATATTATAACTGTTGTCCTTCACAATCCCATTTAATCTGATTTGTCTCTCTACTATTTTATTAAATTGCTCTCTCTAAGGTTACCAATGAGTTAATTCTTTCCAAATCCAGTGGCTCCCCCCCCCCCCCATTCTATTTGTCTTAACATCTTTGTTACAGTTATCACTGTTGACCAACCCCTTCCTTGAAAGTCTTTCTTTCCCTTTGGGACATTGTGCTATTTTGATTTTCTTCCTACTTCTCCAACTCTTGTTTCAGGTTCTCTTTCCAACCCCTTAAAAGTGTTACTATTCTTTAGGGTTCAGCCCCTTATTTCTTTCCAAATCCTCTTCCATGGGAAGATTTTCTACTTTGATGGCTTCAGGGATTACTTTGATATTGATGATTACCTCTTCTGCAACTCTTTTAAAATAATTCTGACTGTCCATTGGATATTTCCATGTATGTATCCAGCTATCACTTGAAAATCAACACGTCTAAAACAGAATGCTTCTTTACTAAGGAACCTGTTTCCGAATCTGTTTTTGTTAGTGTATGCACCTGGATTAATATCTTCTATAGCAGTTCCTGAAACCTGAACTGGCATACTTGAGCCTTTCTGTATCCATGTCTCAGTATTTGAAGATAATCTGCTCATTTTCAAAACATTTTCCCTTAGGTCTAGCCCAGTCTCACTGTATCTGCTGGATCACCTTACTCACCATACCATCCACCCTAACTCTTGTTGTTTAGTCATTTTCAGTCACATCTGACTCTGTGTCCCCATTTGAGGTTTCCTTGATAAAGACACTAGAATGATTTGCCTTTTCTTCAGCTTCCTAGAGTTTCTCCAGCTCATTGACAGATGAGGAAGTGGTGGCAAATAGGGTTAAATGACTTACCCAGGGTCGCACAGCTAGTAAGTATCTGAGGCCAGATTTGCACTTAGGAAGATGAGTTTTCCAGACCCCAACCTATCAATTGTGCTCCCTTGCTGCCTGTTGTCATTATCAGAGCCTTGTTCAAGTTGATACTTCTTGCTTGGGCTATTGCAGTGACCCTGCAGGAAGATTTCTTCCTGCCTTCAGCCTTTTCCCTCACCAATTTCTGTTAGACAATAGACTAGTTCATCCCCAATAACCTTGATTTCAGCAAAGTAGAGCTAATTTGCCAAGAGTACAGGCCCTGTGGGTGTGACTGAGAGCTTCTGGAAGGTCAGAGAAATCATTTTTGTAAACAAAGTAAGAAACAAACGCAGGGATAACCAACAAGGTTGCCAACAATGGTGAGGGTCCAAATGAATCAGGACAATGTAAATTTGTACTAGACTTTAGATGTATACAGCTTTGGGTCTTTTCCCAGCATTCTACCTTGGGACCTGTGAATTAAAACAGAAAGCAGCTTTTCATTGTAGTCCAAGTTTGGGCATGGTAGATTGCCATGAAAAAAAACAGAGAACAATTTGTGCTCAAAGGAATATAGGATGATAGTGAACTACAAGCTGTAGACTATGGAGTTAAAGCCAAGAAAGGAGTATGGCTACTAATAGTTAGGAGGAACCTCAGGGACTGGGTAAAATAGAAGTGATTATATGAGGAGGGCTATTGATTAGGTCATTTTCCAGTATGTATTTACATATGCTTATGATATCATAGAATTTAGAGCTCAAAGAAACCTCAGATCATCTAGTCTATTTAATTTCACAACCTCACAAATGGGACTTAAGAGAGATCAAATGACTTGTTCAGGGTTACACGGGTAATAATAAATAACAGAGTGAAGTTCCTTTTGAATAGATCTCATTTTCCTGGGGTGGGAAGGCGGGGAAATAGCAGCATATTTTTGAACCATTGAGCTCTATATCTTCCCAAGGTGAACACTTTGAAGAATAACATTCACTTGGATATATAACTTCTGGAATTGAAAATAATCTTTCTGCTTTGTAGACATATTTTATATTCTGTTGCTTCCTATATCGCTTATATGATTTATGGTTCAGAATCATTACTGTGCTGAGAACATTTTTCTTTTTGGTTATTAAAACACATTCTTCATGTTACCAACCAACATGATGAGACACTGAAGAAGTGATAGCTTAAAAAAAAAAATCACTGATCTGACACCAGACCCAGAACTACCTCCCTGGGTGAACAAACGAGCCACGAACAAAGCAGTTGACTTTATAAATAACTCTTCAGCTGTCATGGCCACTGACCATTAGAATAACTGCCGCATTAACTTGTAGGTTCTTTTAGCAATTGTGTAGGCTTTTCCCAAATGCCAGATACCTCTGGCAACGCAGCAGGGAAAAACAAAATACCTAATAACTTAAATAGTTGTTTCATCGAACAATGTGTCCTCTTAGCTTTAAACAGCTTCTTGGCTGTAAGTGATCTCCCTGGTTTCAGAGACTGAGCTAAAAATAGGAGGCAAAAAATAGAACTTAAAAAAAAAGTCATATAGGTAGTACTTTTGTTTATTGTTCCATACCACTTTCATATATACAAATGTTTGCGTGTGCATCATCAGATATTATCATGTATTATATCATTCTGTTATATATAACATGCATCATATTATATATAATTTACACATGTATATCACATGGCATAATATTATATGTAACATATATTTTTATAAGGTATAACATATATACATGGTATCTTATATCTACATGTTATATAATATGCATCATATTTCATCTATATTATATAATATATTACACATATTTTATATATTCATATTCTTATATGTGTGAACAAGGAATTTGCCAAGAACAATACGTACATATTACAATACTATATCATTATATAACATGCATCATATATTTTATGCACATCATTTATATATGTAGACATGTCATTATATGTTACATGTATGTGCATGCATATGATATATAGGTTATATGTCACGTATCATTACATATAAAATTTCATTTGCATAAGTCTGTGATGTAGGATGTTTAAATATTATTATCCCCATTTCAGAGATAAGGAAATTAAGGACCAGAGAAGCGATTCATTTTGTCACCAAACCTAGTTAATGTCAGAAAGATACTTTTGAATTTAAATATTCTTTTGATTCTCTCACACTTGAGTAGTCTTGAAAACTTCAAATGGCCTAATAGAAAAGACTTGAGTCGATGATAAAAGATACCTAGTAGGAAAAGGCAGATTTCTTTGAATGATGCTGTTTGAGGGACCGAGGGAAAAATCTCAACACCAAAATTTTCCCTACTGGTTCCTGATACTCAATGTTCTATCATTAGAATTTCTTTCTTTCAGGATTGTCCCCTATTAGCATGCAAATGCTCCTAGGAGATGGGCTATATTAAACCTATTAATATATAAAAATAATATATTATTTAATATATTAAAAGCTATTAATACCTAGATCTGGATTTGTCAGGACTGTTGCAGAGTGACAGCTAGCTGTAGTTGGGTTTTGTTTGTAGTATGTAGTAAAGAAGTACATAGAGGTTCAAATTGTGGATCTCTGGACAACTAGGAACTGACATGAAGGTAAAGAGTACTGGAATAGAGGTAGAAAAGGGGAAAAGGATGCTTTGGTTGAGTTGGGAAAATGTCAGAGAAAATATCACAAGGTTACTTAAGATTGTCTCTACTTTTGGGTTATTATCAGAAAAATTATAAGGTAATGGGGACATAAATAAGGGGAATGGGAAGTTGGTAGGTCGATCTGATGCTAAAGAACATAAATGTAGAACTGGAAAGGATTTTAGGGTCATCTAGTTCAACTTCTTTTTACAAACTGGCCCAGAAAGGTTGCTCAAAGTTACACCAAGTAGTAAGAGATTGAGCTGGTATTCATACTCAGATTATACAGTGCCAATTTTGGCACAGGGAACAAGTTTAGTTTTGCATGATATTGAATTTCAGGTAATAGTGGGACATCCAAATGGAATATTCTCTAGACAGTTGGATATGCGAGAGGGCCACCTATATATGGAGAGGAAAGTGTTAGCCTGTCCTGTCAAAATCCAGACCATTGATGCCTCTCTTCATGTTTAGTTTATGCAGTCTGAATATGTCACTCACTCCAAATCATTTCTGTTGTGCTCAGTGACCCATTTCTACCTAATAATAACCCCACACTTGTATAGAACACTTTAAAGTTTGGCCAGAACTTTCCTCACAAACACAATTGAAGTAGATATACAAATAAGATTGTTCCCATTTGATAAAAGAGGAAACTGAATCTTTGAGAGTTGAAGCCATTTGTCCTTGATCACATAGCTAATAAATATCAGAGGCAAAATTTGATCTTAGTTATTCTGACTTCAAACCTAGTATTCTACCCATTCATCTCTTCTGGTAAATACTTGAAAAACATAGGCACTTGGATTATAATTTTCATCTAATTGTTTCTCTACTGTCCATAGAATAAATTCATTACCTTGGCATTCAAGGCCCTCTATAATAAGTTACCAGCCAATCTTGTTTCTTTCTTCCCAACATGAATCATAGCAGAGAAAAAGCATTGGATTTAGACTTTGAAGTCCAGTCTGACTTTGAATCCTACCTTTTCCATATACTTGTATGACCTTAGACAAGTCAGTTTACCTTGAAAAGCCTCAGTTTCCAATTCTGTAAAATGGCAGCATTACACTAATTTATCTCTGTGATCCTTGTCACTCTAGATGTTGATGAATGTTCTAACTAAGGTACACTGTTCTCCTCATTGTGTCTTGAATACCCACTCCCACCTGCCAGCCTTTTTTCTCGGTCTCAGACTGACTTTTCCCCTCATACAGCTTCCCTAAATTGATTTGTCTTTCAAGGTCCACCTCAAGTCCTAATTCTTTCCATTAGGCCTTACTTGGGATGTATTCCAGCTCCACACATTCTCTGATAACAAGTCATGATTTGTGCCCTCTCTGAATACTTATTCCTACCATACATTTTGCAAGCAATTGTATATTTTTGTGTGTCTTATTTTCCTTAAATTTAATATTAAGCTGCATGAGGCCTTTCCATTTTGACAGGAGGCTAATGCCTGAAAACTAAAGAAGGGCATCCATTTGATGGAATTTCAGGCGTGGAGTACTGAAAAGGGAAATATTTTGAAGTGGAAGTTGGCCCTAAACCACTCATCACACTGCTCAGAAGAAACTCGGCTTCATTCGATAGGTGTCTGACTAAACTCCTTGACTCTAGCCTTGTGATTTATACCTTTTGGAAGGACCCTCCATTTATTTGGTGATTTATCTTCTTTGTATTTTCCTCCGTTCCTAGCACAAAACAAACAATATTTGCCCAATGAATTAATGAATTTGTTTTGGCTGTGATTGTAGTCATTTAATTTTCCTGGTGTTCTCCTTTGGTATTTTATTGATGTCTTTGAGATGAATATAAGCTGAATTTCCTAATCATTAAGATGTTTTATAAGTGGGAGTCTCCTTAGTGGTCCACCTTTTGAAAGCACTGATGCTAGTACATAATTTAAGATTCTTCCAGAATGGTTATAGCAGTTCCCACTTGGAACCTGACTTTGATTTGATTCTGCCACAGGCTAATAAAAGTCTAAACTTCAGTCTTTGCTTATTCATGCAAATTTCTTTAAATTTTATCTTAACTGTTAAAGGTAATGGCACCTACAAAGTCAGGACTTAGCTTCAAGAGAGTCCCTTACTATATACTAGGTTCCAAGGATAAATAGATCTCTTCGTAAAAGCCTAAAAGATGTTGAAAAGTTCTTGGCATTTTGCTTTTCTTCTCCAGTCTCCATTCTTCAATTTGTACATTTTAAAGAATTCACTTTACTAACGAAGACATAGTTTGAACCTGTGGAATGAAACTCCTGCCTCTAAATTTGGTGCTTCCCATTACCCCATAATTTGCCTTGAGAGGTGACTTATTTTTTCAGGTTCTATAATAACACTTTGTATAGCACAATGAACTAAAAGAACTATTTATATAACACAATTTCTATGAAGCACAGTGCCTTGAAGAGCCTGTTCTCTTCATGTACTACAAATAACTTGCTGAGAGAAGTTGTTCCAACATGGCTATTATAATTAAGCCTGACTTTTAGCTACACTTCATTGGAGTCATCATCTCCGTATTTGTATGCTCTTCTCTAATTCCTTCCAAGAATATCTACCCAATGTGCTGGACACCCCTGTCTCTGGTTTTTACTTTTTTATTTTTTAAGGGTTTTTATTTTTATTTTTTATTTTTTAAATTTTATTTAATTAGTCAGTTTTAGAATATTTTTCCATGGTTATGTAAAGATTAAAATTTAGGGGAGACTGAGGCAGGTAGAAATTAGTTTCTCTCTGCAAGGAGTATTATATTTTTATGAGGTTTATTAAAGATTAAGGATTAAAGAAAATACAGGATAAGAAACACATGCCTAGGCCAGAGAGTCCTAGACAAGATAATCTCACATCATGGAAGAGACGTGTCTGCTCCAAAACGGAAGTCCAAAAAGAGAGACAAAAGCCTTTGCAATCAGCTTAAATCCCTTCTCGATCTCCGCCCACCTCAGAATTCTGTGAGATTACAAAGCATTTTGGGGAAGTGGAGCAAGGGCTTGTGGGGATTGAAGTCCAGAGTTCAAGTCTATTTTTACAGTTACAAGAATTGTGTTCTTTCCATAACACTCCCCTCACCCACTCCTGTAGCCGACAAACAGTTCCACTGGGTTTTGCATGTGTTCTTGATCAAAACCTATTTCCATATTATTGATGCTTGCACTAGGATGAGCATTTAGAGTCTACATCCCCAATCATATCCCCATTGAACCACGTAATCAAGCAGTTGTTTTATCTTCTGTGTTTCTACTCCCCCAGATTTTCCTCTGAATGTAGTGCTCTTTCTCATAAATCCCTTAGAATTGTTCTGGATCATTGCATTGCTACTAATAGTGAAGTCCATTACATTTGATTGTACCACATTGTATCGGTCTCTGTGTATAATGTTCCCCTGTTTCTGCTCCTTTCACTCTGCATCAATTCCTGGAGGTCATTCCAGTTCACATGGAATTCCTCCACTTTATTATTCCTTTGAGGGCAATAGTATTCCATCACCAACATATACCACACTTTATTCAGCCATTCCCCAGTTGAAGGGCATCCCCTCATTTTCCAATTTTTTGCCACCACAAAGAGCACAGCTATGAATATTCTTGTACGTGTATTTTTCCTTATTATCTCTTTGGGGTACAAACCCAGCAGTGCTATGGCTGGATTAAAGGGCAGACAGTCTTTTAGCACCTTTTGGGCATAGTTCCAAATTGCCCTCCAGAATGGTTGGATCAATTCACAACTCCACCAGCAATGAATTAATGTCCCAATTTTGCCACATCCCCTCCAACATTCATTACGTTCCTTTGCTGTCATGTTAGTCAATCTGCTAGGTGTGAAGTGGTACCTCAGAGTTGTTTTGATTTGCATTTCTCTGATTATAAGAAATTCAGAACACTTTTTATGTGCTTATTAATAGTTTTGATTTCTTAATCTGAAAATTGCTTATTCATGTCCCTTGCCCATTTATTAATTGGGGAATAGCTTGATTTTTTTTGTTACAATTGATTTAACTCTTTATAAATGTGAGTAATTAGACCTTTACCAGAGGTTTTTATTATGAAGATTTTTCCCTAATTTGTTGCTTCCCTTCTAATTTTGGTTGCATTGGTTATGTTTGTACAAAAATTTTTTAATGTAATCAAAATGATTTATTTTACATTTTGTAATTTTTTCTAATTCTTTCTTGGTCTTAAAATCTTTCCTTTCCCAAAGATCTGACACGTATATGATTCTGTGTTCACCTAATTTACTTATAGTTTCCTTCTTTAGGTTCAAGTCATTCACCCATTCTGAGTTTATCTTGGTGTGGGGTGTGAGATGTCAAGCCAAACCCAATGTCTCCCATACTATCTTCCAATTTTCCCAGCAGTTTTTGTCAAATAGTGGATTTTTGTCCCCAAAGCTGGGATCTTTGGGTTTATCATAGACTGTGTTGCTGAGGTCACTTATTCCAAGTCTATTCCACTGATCCTCCTTTTTGTCTCTTAGCCAGTACCAAATTGTTTTGATGACCACTGCTTTATAGTATAGTTTGAGATCTGGTACTGCTAGGTCACCTTCCTTCACATTTTTTTTTCATTTTTTCCCTTGATATCCTCCATCTTTTATTCTTCCAAATGAATGTTCTTATGGGTTTTTTTTAATTCAGTAAAAAAAGTTTCTTGGTAGTTTGATGGGTATGGCACTAAATAAGTAAATAACTTTGGGTAGGATTGTCATTTTTATTATGTTACCTTGTCCTACCCATGAGCAATTAATGTTTTCCCAGTTATTTAGATCTAGTTTTAATTGTGTGGAAAGTATTTTGTAGTTGTGTTCATATAGTTCCTTTGTTTGTCTTGGCAGATAGATTCCTAAGTATTTTATATTGTCTAGAGTGATTTTAAATGGAATTTCTCTTTCTAATTCTTGCTGCTGAGATGTGTAGGAGATATAGAGAAATGCTTATGACTTATGTGGGTTTATTTAGTATCCTGCAACTTTGCTAAAGTTGTTGATTATTTTTACTAGCTTTTTAGTTGATTCTCTAGGATTCTTTAAGTAGACCATCAAATCATCTGGAAAGAGCAATAGCTTGGCCTGCTCATTGCCTATTTGAATACCTTCAATTTGTTTTTCTTCTCTATGTCAAATAATGTTAAATAAATGTTAAATAATAGAGGTGATAATGGGCATCCTTATTTCACTCTTGATCTTATTGGGAAGGCTTCTAGTTTGTCCCCATTGCAGATGATATTTGCTGATGGTTTTAGATATATACTGTTTATTATTTTTAGGAAAGGCCTTTCTATTCCTATGTTTTCTGGTGTTTTCAATAGGAATGAGTGTTGTATTTTGTCAAAGGATTTTTCTGTATCTATTGATAATCATGTGATTTTTGTTGATTTGCTTGTTGATGTGGTCAATTATGTGGATGGTTTTCCTAATATTGAATCATCCTTGCATTCCTGGTAGAAATCCCACTTGGTCATAATGAATAACCCTAATGATCAGTTGCTGGATTCTTTTTGCTAGTATCCTATTTAAGATTTTTGCATCTATATTTGTTAGGGAGATTGGTCTATCGTTTTCTTTGTTTTTGACCTGGCTGGCTTTGGAATCAGTACCATATTTTTGTCATAGAAGGAATTTGGTAGAACTCCTTCTTTGCTTATTCTGTTAAATAGTTGGTATAATATTGGGATTAGTTTTCTTTGAATGTTTGATAGAATTCATTTGTGAATCCATGTAGACCTGGGGATTTTTTCTTATGGAGTTCTTGGATGGCTTGTTCAATTTCTTTTTCTGATATGGAGTTATTTAGGTATTCTATTTCTACTTCTGTTAATCTAGGCAATTTATATTTTTGTAAATATTCATCCATATCACCTAGATTGCCATATTTATTGCCATAGACTTGGGCATAATAGTTTTTAATGATTGCCTTAATTTCCTCTTCATTAGAGGTGAAGTCTCCGTTTTCATCTTGGATACTGTTAATTTGGTTTTCTTCATTCCTTTTTAAAATTAGATTGACCACTATTTTGTCTATTTTGTTAGTTTTTTTCAAAATACCAACTTCTAGTCTTATTTATTAATTTGATAGTTCTTCTGACTTTTAATTTTATTAATTTCTCCTTTAATTTTTAGGATCTCTAATTTAGTTTTCATCTGATGATTTTTAATTTGCTCACTTTCTAGTTTTTTAATTTGCATGCCCAATTTATTGACCTTTGCCCTCCCTAATTTGTTAATATATGAACTCAAGGATATAAATTTCCCCCTGAGTACTGCTTTGGCTGTATCCCATAGATTTTGAGAAAATTATATCTCCAGCCTAGGAGTAAAAGGGTCTTGGGGCAAATGGGTCTTCTGAAGAAAAGGTGTGAAAACTGGAGCTTCTCTCTTCTTTTCTCTCTTCTCAGACACCTCCCACAAAGGAAGTGAGATGTGTCTGAGGAAGTTGGGGTAGAGAGTGCTGGGAGATGTAGTTTCCCAGGGTTTAGAGCTATTTTAAAAAGGCACACTTCTAATGCCTGACAAATTTATTTTCCTTTGGCTTATAGCTTATTTGAAACTATGTAGGATGGTGAAAAGAGGACTATGTATGGAGTGAGAAAATATGGATTCAAAATCTGGCTGTGATAACTCTTGACTGGGTGAACTTGAGCAAATCAATTTCACTTTCTGGGTCTTAGGTTCTTTCTTAGTTAGATGGTAAGATGATGGTGAACATTATCTTCCTTGATTCTCCCTGCATCCCTATGAGGTAGATAACTGTTATTGCCATTTTACAGATGAAGAAATTAAGACTGACAGAAAGATTAGATGACATTATTGGAATTACCCAGCTAATTAGTTTCCATGAGGCAAGATTCCAGTGTTGGTCTTCCTCATTCCAAGTCTAGTGTTTTAGGTACAATTCCACTAAGCTGCCTCTACAGAATCGTTTTTTGCCAAACACATCTGTGAAACAGATAGTTGTTATTAAGAGACTGAGTAAACTGTAGAATCCTTGCTACTTGGCCAAACTTTTAAGTGCTAGCTGTATTCAAGATACTGAGTGATGAGGATGTTATAGTTAAATTTTAAGTAAATGACTCAGATCACTTCTTTTTCAATAGGTTTCCATTATATTCTTTGTTCTTTAGCTATTTCTTCAATATTCAGTTTAGTATTTCCTCTGAGAATGAGGGAAACTTACTTATTGGGTTCTCTGTCATGAACCTTTTAGCAAAGAGCTTGAAAATTACTTGGTGCTTTTTCTAACAGAGTTGTTGACAAACTTCAGTTTATCAGCTCAAGAATCATTTTTTTTAGTTGGATTTTCTCACTCAAATGTACCTTTCTGATATCAGTGATGTGGCTGACTCAGTATTTGTGTGATAGGTTGCCAGCAGGTTCTTAAAAGTTTTATTCACACAAATCATAAAAGAATATTTACCTCATTTTTCTTTCCATTGCTTAGTCACTATAGCACTAGAATGGGACCAAAATGAAAAAAAGTAAATGAGAGTATCCAGAAATTCCACAAAGCCAGTCTCTGGAGGTCAGAGGGAAAAATAGAGACAAGGATCAATATAGTCTGTTGTATGTGATGAGAGACAATAGGGTATAGTGGGTAGAGGCTACCTTTATTCAAAACTCGCCTTTGACACAACCAGGCTTTGTAATCCTCGTGGAGACATTTATTCTGTTGTGGCCCTAAACAACTCCTCATAAACTAAATGTTGCAGAAGAATGGAAGAGTTGTATTGATACAGAGTGTTTCCTTATTGGGGATTGCTTATACCAATGAAATCTCAAAACCAGACCTCCCCTAAAAAAAAAACAAAAAAAAAACCCTGAGGAAGTGTTATGTTCCTATAATTCCAAACATGTTAACTAGTCCAGAAGAAAATCCTAAAAACTGAGAGTTGGAAAGAAACTAAGAAGCCATTCAGTCCAATCCATTTCTAAGCTCCTCTCAGAATCATTGTGAATATTATAAACTTTTTTTTTAATAGCCTAAACATTATTATGCCCATGTGTTTGGCAATGTCCATGGCTGCATCTCCTCTTCCGTGTTCTTCCCAGCCCTACTTAAGAGTTGCCAGTGGCTATCCCAGGTCTGTTTGTTTTTTTTCTTTTTTGAGATAGGGCCAGGGTGGGTGTAGTAAGTGGGTACTTCCCTATTTTAAAGGCAATAGCTAATGTCTTGGTATTCTTTTCTCCTGCTCATGTCATCACTTTAATGGTTTCATCTTTGGGTGGAATAAATTAAGCCATGTACCCTTCCTTTGTTTGAACCAAGAAATGCCAAATAAAGAAAAGGTGCTTGCTCTGCTTAGTTTTAAAATTTTTATTTTCTATTATAATTTTAAACATTAACCTATACCTTTCAATATACAAATGACAAAAGGATTGTTAATGAAGTTGTGAATTTATCTTGCATTGTTTTTTCAAGTATATAATAAATTTAACATGATAGTAACAAAACTCCCCTGCTTCCCTATAGTTCTTTCTGGACTTGCCTTGAATCTCTTCTGTATATTTAAAAAGTGTTTTATGATGCTCTTTTCTTTCAAATCACTATCATTGTTTGTCAACCTACTCCCCAAATAGTAACCCTCATAAATGAATAAGTATAGTCAAGCAAAACAAACCAACACATTATATCTATAAATGTAGAACTTTTTCTAAGTTTCTAGTCTATCACCTTTGTGGGAAGTGGATGGGAAATTTCCCATCACTATTCTGGTTTTATGATTGGTAAATGAAATTGATTCAAGTTCTGACGTTTTCTAAAATTGTTTTCCTTTACGTAATCATAGTTATTTAACTGTTCTACTGGTTCTGTTCATTTAACTCTGCATCAGTTCATACAGTTTTTTTTGAGTTTTCTATGAATCCATCATTTGTTATTTCTTTAGTGCAATAATATTCCATTGCATTTAAATTCCATAATTTGTTCAGCCATCTTCCAGTTAATTGACACTCACTTTGTTTCTAGGTCATTACTATAACAAAAAAAAGTGCTGCTACAAATATTTATGGGCATATCAGGCCTTTTGCTCTGTTTGACAACTTTAGGGAGTTATCCTAGCAGTGGTAACACCGGTATAATTTTATAAAAAGCCCCTTTTAACTTTAAGGCAGGTGCTGCAATCTGAGCCAGAGACTGTCTGGAAACATTCATTTAGCCAGTGATAGGTTAAATGTGAGATCCTTGTCTTGTGACTAGTGAGTGGACATATTCTTCAGGGAATCAAAACCTATTGATCTTGATATGTTCACAATTTAAAAACCAGAAGAAAAAAAATAAAAGCTAAATTGGAGAATGATTCGGATCATTCTTGGCTGGGGCAAATAAATTGCTTGGTTGGGGGTGTGGAGATGAAAGGTTCCTGGGCTTTGTCATGTATCCAAAAGCAACAAGATACATTTCATGAAATGCTTGATCGTTTTGTATTGCAATTGCTCATGATAAGCATTTACCCAAAAGACCACTGTTAGTATAATTGTAGCTTAGGTATAACATGGGGAAAGTAATGAAACTTCAGAAGTAATTCACCAAAACCTTCCAAATTAAGTCAGCATAAAGGGCAGGTGAGTGGCTCAGTGGATACAGAGCCAGATGTGGTGATGGGAGGTCCTGGGTTCAAATCTTGGTCTTAGACACTTCCTACCTATGTGATCCTGAGAAAATAACTCAATTCCAGTTGTATAGCCATTATCCTTCTTTTGCCTTAAAACAGATACTTAATATTGATTAATAGACAGAAGACAAGAACAGAGACAAATTAAATCAGCATATACCTGGTAACTTCAGTACAAAGGTGTATATAGGAAAGGTGGTAGAAAATATGAACAAACACAAGGTTCATGAGTAAGAATTGAGGGAGGCTGCAGGCAGTTAGGTGGTTCAGTGAATAAAGCATTGAGCCTGGAGTCAGGAAGACTCATCTTCTTGAGTTCAAATCTTGCCTCAGACATTAGCTGTGTGACCCTTGGCAAACCATTTAACTGTTTTCCTCATTTTCCTCATCTATAAAATGAGCTGGAGAAGGAAATGGCACACCTCTACAGTACCTTTGCCTAGAAAATCCCAACTGGAATTATGATGAATCAGACACAACTAATTTACTAAACAATTGCAGGCTTGGAGGCTTTACAAAGCTTCATGCCTATATATATATACACATGTATATATATATATATATATATATATATATATATATATATCATGAAAGAGAAGAAATTAAAAAAAAAAGAGTTCATAGATGTTGAGCATTCTGCATCAAATGGCATCACAAACATGAATGTTGCTTTTCTAATATAGGAAATGACTGGTTGGCAACAATGTGGTAGTTATTTCAAAGTTGGCTCTTTGGGTATAATCATATCATTAAGCAAAAAGAAAAAAACTAATATCAAATTAGATTAAAGAATAACAACCAGAAGAATAAATGGCACCCAATTGAGGCAACACATTTAAATAAACTGTTGTTGCAAAAAGCCAAAATAGATAAAACAACTGTTACCATATCTACAGTTGCCATATCTTGTCAAATCTACTTCCTCTGTTCTCTTGACATTTATGTAGAGAGGTAAGGTTAATAAGCCTTTTACATATATTAAGAAATAGGGAATGAGAAAGAAGATTCTCTTTCCTCTCTTCTATAATTGTTTCTCCAAAATTTTTTTTCCAGTAGCTACTGATTATGTAAGCCCTGATGGCAGAGATTATTTGATTTTTTTTTGTAGTCCCATTCCTAGCACCTAGAAAGTAGGTGCTTAATAAATACTTATTAATTAATTGATCATGAAGATGCATCTTCATATAGTGTGACCATTTTAGACTTATGCCAAGACAGCCTTTCTAATTTATTCTTAATGAAGGAATCAGGAACAAACAACACCAATAAAGGATGTCCCTTGTAGGTTATTAATTTTCCTTTTTGCTGGGAAGAGAGCAAAGCAAGAAAAGGCTGGGAACATGCAATTGAAACACCTAGTTTCAGTGCTTGGACTGGTCCAGATGGCTTCTCACATTCAAATACAAAACATCCTCTCCATTGACAGTGTGACTCATGCTTGTCTTCCAAAGGAAGCAGATCGGCTGGGGAGTAATTGATATAGACAAACTGCATGCTAAAGTTGGCAGAGTTGAGCATTTTGCCATCATTGGACTGGTAACCAATTGACCATCCTTTTAAACTTGACTGTTCTTCCTCTGCAACCCATTCTTTTTTCCAATACCCTATCCAGGATAGCAGATATATGTAGTTTAACATTTAGTTTCATATTCATTTGATTAAACCAGCATATAGAACTCTTTGAGTTTAAAATAGCATCATAACTCTTGAAAGTTAATAATGCAAGTATATGTTATTCCCATTTTGCAGATGAGGAAATTGTAAAAGTTAATTTTATCTCTAATAATAAAATATTATATTTTTGAGGTTTATTAAGGATTATTAGTAATCAAGGAATAAAGAAGATACAAAATAAAAATCACGTGCCCATGGCTGATTAGCCAATTCAGAACCCCCACGCTTAGCTTACAACTAATTTCCTACATCATTGCAATGGCAGAGAAGAGAGGGAGGCGTTACTGCCAGTTAAATACCAATTGTGATCTTGCCAACCTGGGGACTCAGATGAGATTATAGGGAATTCTGGGAAATACCAAGGACTTCTGGGATTGAAGTCTGGGGTTCAAAATTTCCATTTTTACAAAATTGAGGATCAGGTTGAGTGCCTTGTCCATAATTACACAGCTAATAGAATTTGAGTCAGGGCTTGAGCTCAGACTTTCTGGTTACAAGGCCAATGATTTCCAATCCCCAATTCTGCCTTATTTATTGAACTACTTCTACAGTAGAGATCATAACTGCCTGTATACAAATAACTATAATTACTAGGCAGTAAAATAAAATCTATTGGAATTTAAAAAAGAGAAGTCACTTATAGCAGTTAAAACATAATTATGTTGATAACAGAATTCATTTTCAAAGAATGCATCCATTGTATAAATTGAGTTGTGTGTTTTAAAAAAGAAAAAGAAATCCAAACACCCTAGTTTTTTTCCTTTGTAGTAACCAAAGAGGATTTAGAGTTTATTGCTAACTATTATTGCCCTGGAAGCTACCTATACATGTGGAATCTTAGTACTAGATATTTGTCATTAGAAGATGCTTTTGTTTGTTTGTTTGTTTGTTTGTTTTAATCTCTACTTTTGCCAAGGATGAACAAAATGGAGCACGGGAGGCAATACTGCTGACATTTGCTACTAAATTACATCTTTTCTGACTCTCTCACTATTCTATCCTTTACTACCTACTTTCCCAGTTTATTTTCCTTCTTTTTATTTTCTTCTTTCTTTTCTATGATTTAGAGCCTCCTAGTGTCCATAAGCATTCCTTGGCCCTTCTAGAACTCATAAGGGTTGTTGTTACCAGTCATTTCTGTCATGTCCAATTCTTTGTTACCTTGTTTGGAGTTTTCTTGGCAAGGATACTGGAGTGATTTGTCATTTCCTTTTTAGCTCATTCATTTTAAAGATGAGGAAATTGAGGCAAACAGGATTAAGTGCCCAGGGTTACCCAGCTAGTAAGTATCTGAGGCTGGATTTGAACTCACTGAGATGAGTCTTCCTGACTCCAACCCCACATTCTATCTACTCTCTTCACCTAGCTGCCCCCTTAAGGGGTTATGTAATATTTATTGGGAAAGGAAATAGGAAGATTGGAAAACAGGGATAAATGGAGGTTTGTTAAGGGGTAAGGAGAGAGTTAAAGGGAGAGAGGGAATATTGCTTGATGAGGCAAGGGAGGGAGATGCCCCCTGCTGAGAGGAAACAGCAGGGGTCCAATAAGGACGGCTTGTCTTTGAAAGACTGAAACTGAAGTTCAACTCCCTCTATGTATGACCAGAAAAGATAGTGCACTTATCTGACTTCGAATTCAAATAATATAACATTTAATAACTAGTTGGGTTTGGAGTTTTTTCTCAGTTTCAGACCTGAGGCCAGGCCCCAGAGGCTGGCGGAGAGTTTGCCCCACTCCCGTCTACTCTTGTTGTTCTAATTCAGAATCTTAGCAGTACACAGAAAGCAAATAAGAACAAATCTGACCTTCAGAAGCCTGTGTCTTTGGGCTGAACCAAGAAGAGCATGCCACTCCAGACTGGGCTGAACAAGCTCCTCTCTCCTCCAACACCAGGAAGCAAGTCCCACAGGGAAGGAAGGGAGTGCTAGTCACAAGACCCAACTGCAACTCCCAGTTGGGCCCTTCCCCCACAAACTGTCAGTCTTGTTTCCTTTCCACAATCGTCCCCTTTTTTTGTTGTGACCTTCCCAAGGTCACATATTTATATGATAGTTACCAATTTACTAAATCTACTCTAAGGAATTCTTAGCAGGAAAGTAAGGGTAAGGGTAATTTTGGGGTTTTACATTAAATTCAGTACAATACATGTTGAACAAAACTATTACAAAAAATTTGAATATTAGTGCTAATACTACTTACTCTACATTAACTAAAACTAATATATCATGTATAGAAATTATTTACATATAATAAAACAATATACATTGTTCCACATCATGATGTCAGTCAAATAGAAATATCTATGGATCTTTCTATTTGCCTAAGACCTAATGGAACTAACTATATACATATTTACATTTTGCATAAATACAATTTCAGACCCTTATTTATATAAACAAGGTCTCTCAATGTCAGTTTATGATTTTGTCTTTTGTGTCTAATAGTGTTGTGTTGAATTAATACTTATCAAGTTTCTTCAGATTTCCACTTCTCATGTTGACTAATGGATCTCTTCTTTCTTCCATGTTATGTAGTGATGCATGCTATTTCCTAAATGTTAAATTACTTTTGTTTTATTATTTCAACACACTCAGTCTTACATATAAGTCTCGTTTTCCATCTGTCCTCTAATATAAACAAATTTACAAGTTCAAAGTCTTAGCTGTCCATTTAAGCTTTTCCTCTTTGTTTCTTGTCTCTAGCATCTTTTCTTGATGCTTTTCCTCTGGGCTGGTTTAAAATCTTTTCCTCTGGGATGCTTTTCCTCTGGGTTGCTTTTCCTCTGGGATGCTTTTCCTCTGGGATGCTTTTCCTCTGGGCTGCTTTTCCTCTGGGCTGGAAAGTTGTCTCAAACATTATGTGTCACTATTATTTCTTTATGATGTGCTTTTATGTTAATCAGTTTTTGTTTTCATTTCTCAGCACTATCTGTTGTCTTATTATCTTCAATGTCTGTTACAATGGTGTTGAACTTTTTCTGGTTTCATGTGGGAACAGTGAAACCATGAGTCTTTCCCTGCAACTTTTATAGCTGTTGGGGTAGTAAGCAATACTTAATGTGGTCCAGTCCATTTTATGTCTGTAGCCAATTTTCTATTGAAATTTTTTAAGTATACTATGTCTCCTGGTTTGATGTTGTGCAAATTGTAATCCAGGGGTACTGTTTGTTGTATCAAGCCCATTTCATGCAATTCTGCTATTCTTGTCTGTAAAGCTTGTATATATTTTGTTAATTGACAATCTCCACCTATCATGGCAATGTAAGCTGGTTTACAAGTCCTTCCTTGCCAAATTGCATGTCCATATAGCATCTCAAATGGAGAGATGTGCAAATCTCCACTGGGTCATGTTCTAAGATGGAACAGAACTAATGGCAGAATGTTTGTCCATTTTTGGTGTGTTTCTGCACAAAATTTTCCTATTAATGTTTTAATGTCTTTATTTAATCTTTCTACCTGCCCTGAACTTTGGGGATGATATGGTGTGTGGTATGTTGCTTGTATTCCTAGATTTTTATAAATTTCATTTAATATTGACTGAGTAAAGTGACTTCCATGGTCTGAGTCCAATTTTGAGGGAATCCCAAATCTAGGTATGATTTCTTTTAATAGGATTTTGACCACAAATGCTGCATTGTTCTTTTTGGAAGGAAAAACTTCTGGCCATCTAGTCAGTCTGTCTATGATGACAAGGCAATACTTAAACCCTTTGTCTTTTGGCATATTGATAAAATCTATCTGTATGCATTCAAATGGAGTATATGCTAAGGGATGACCTCCTAAGCCTTTGGTCTTATAAACTCCCTGATTGAATTGCATACATATTTTACATTTTTGAGAAATTCTTATGGCATATGAGGATATTCCTGATGCAGTCCAAAATTGTCTCACTGAATTGATCACAGCTTGGGTTCCACAGTGTCCTTGTGCATGTATTGCATTGCACACATGATAAAATAAATATTTAGGCAGGATGGGCTTGCCTAGTTGTGAAAACCATATTCCTCTTATTTGTTTTGCTCCTAAGTTCTTTATCCATGATTGAATTTCCTGCTCATTATAGGCATCAGAAGAGCATGCCACTCCAGACTGGGCTGAACAAGCTCCCCTCTCCTCCAACACCAGGATGCAAGACTCCCCCAGCAGGAAGGACGTGCTAGTCACAAGACACTCCCAGTTGGGCCCTTCCCCTACAAACTGTCAGTCTTGTTTCCTTTCCACAGTTATTAGCTATAGTCATTTGGATAGGAATAGTGTTGTGGAAAGAAAACTGACTAAACAATGAATAAACCTGGATCTTCCACTATTATGTGCAAAGTATTGTCCCAGCCCTTCTAGAAGCTAAAGGACCTTGGATAAAAGTCACTTAAACTCACTAGGTATCAGCCCTCTAGTCTATAGAGTGATTATTTGGGATCACATGGTGACTAACTTTTTATTTAAAATAATATTTTATTTTTTCCTATTGCATGTAAAAACAATTTTTAACATTAGATTTTAAAAACTGTTCAGTTTCAAATCATTCCCCTTCTCCCCCCCCACACCCTTCTGAGAGGGCAAGCAATTTAATATAGGTTATACATGTGCAATCATGTAAAACATATTTCCATATTTGACCAACACCCTTTATAGCTTTAATATTTTAAGCTCCTATGAACTATCCCTGAAAAAAATCCCTGAAAGTTGTTTAAAATAGATTCTTTCCTTCCTTCCCAAGAGGCATCACTGGTACACATCATTGTAAATTGCATGATCTGGGAGGTCTCTTCTGATCCAAGGGTTTTGTCGAGTATTAATTAGGATATGTAGTAAAATCAGTAAATCTGCACCAGAAAAATGCTGAATTACTTGTGTGTGTGTGAGTGAGTGAGTGAGTGAGAGAGGGAGAGGGAGGGAGGGTGGGAGGAAGGGAGAGAGAGAGAGAGAGAAGGGGATGGGGTTACTTGCCTTAAGCCTACTTTTACTAGAATAATTTATTAATGTATCCCCAAGACCGTAGTCATACTTTTGTTTTTGTTTTGTTTTGTTTTTTCTTAGACAAAGAAGACATTTTCTAGTTACTTGGCCAGAAACATGTTATCAGAGGTAGAAATGATACAAGAAACATTGGATACCTTTCAGAATAGCAGATAAGGGAGGTAAAGGTATACAAAGTAATTACATATTAACCAAAGAGACCTCAGATGTGTTGGAAAATATAAAATATGCATCTGGGAGTCTTGAGGTAGGAGGTAATGGAAAGTTGGATTAAGGTGAAGGGACACAGGCTGACCTGTGCTAGAGCAGGGAAGAGTTCTGCAGAAAGAGGTAGGATTCTAGCATTTGGCACAAGACTTTGCACATAAAAGACACTTGTTGCTTGTTGGCTTGAGGACTTGTTTCCAGATTCCTAGGAAAAAGCTGCTGGTAACTAGTGATATCTCTACTCTGGGCAGCTTTTTGATATCAGGAAATTAGATCTCTATCTGCAAGTCATTCCTGATGGCTTCCCCAGGGAAGTTAGAGATATGGGCTGGGAGAGACTCTCCCTTGGGACATTCTTATTTCTCAGTTACCTTGAAAGAACTTAATTAGATTTATCTTCTGTGCCAGCATTATAAGCACAGTACAGTGTGATATTAGCACCTTTCCCTCCCTCCATGCTCCATTTTTCATTACACAGTTGGAAATAAATGGCTGAGGTCACACACCGAGGTAACACACACACACACACACACACACACACACACACAGAGTTATTCATTGCTAGTACCTCCTGTCAATTCATCCATAAGTATAAGTTACTGATATCTTTTTGTTTTGAAAGGACAATGAATGTCAGAGATGCTGAGATCTGGTTATTTGGGTGGGGAGGAGGAAGAAAAATTTCCTTGAAAGTCAGAGGCTCACAGAGGGCAAATGACTTGCAGAAGTTTGTATAGATCCAATTTACCTTCAATTGCTTCAGGCAACAAGCATAAGATGTCAGTGAGATTTTTGGTCTTTGTAGTTTAGTGGGAAACAGAACTTCCCGGTTTATTGACAATATTAATTTCCTTCTAAGAACCTTTTTCTCCTTATATTCATTGACTGCACAATCATGGTACTTGATTTCATTATGCCTCTTACCTTCTACATACCCTGTATATCTCCTATGTTCTTATTTATAAACATTTTGTCTCCCCCATGAGGCTGTGAGCTCCTTGAGGTCAGGGACTATTTTTGCCTTTCCCTTGTAGCCTTAGAACTTAGCACAGTGCTCAGCCCATAGTAAACCTTTAATAAGGTTTGGCTGACTGATGCCTTTGGAACAATTTGCCAGAAAAATTAATCATTCTTCCAGCCCCCATTGCCCAGATCAGATTGATGAAACTCTTTCAAAAGCTTCTGCTCATTTATGTGGATGGGCCAGCTGTCCTTTAGTAAGGTTGAATAGAACTGTAGAATGATTGTAATTAATTTGTAGAATCTTAGAATTGAGATGTACCTTACAGATAATTCACTCCTCAAATATTTATCCTATCTAATTGATAATTCAGGGAATAGAAATATCTGAAACCATGGACAAGCTTCCTCTTATTTCAAGAGATTTAAAATATTTCAAGAGTATTTGAAGCTTTTGGAAGAATATATTAATGGAATCTAGTGAGGGTTATTGGTAACAGGCCCTCTACAGACAGTCAAGGGGTTTTTACCTGTTTTGATATAGACCTGGCCTCAGTGGAAACCCTCCCTTGAGGCCTCCCAACTTTTTCCCTAGTTTTTTGTTTGTTTGTTTTTGCAGAGAACCTTCTTGTCCAGGAATCTCATTTGTCTTCCTCATTAAAGATTGTCATTGAATTCATTTTTCCATGAGTACTATGTATGTGATTGCAAAAAGGGCAAGTTTGTAGTTACCTTTCTTTTTACCCTCTCTCCCAAGAGCCCTTATTAGAGGTAAATCATTCACTCTCCCTTTCTGCCTTTTTCTTTTATTTCTCCAATTCTAGCCTTTTCTGTGGAATTCTTGCATACTTAAGAACTCTGAATGCCTTATCTCTCCTCTAGTAAAATAATGATTCCTGGGTGTATAAGCCTACATTCTTAATAGTTGGACACTATCAGCAAATGTCAATATCCCCTAATTAGTGAATTTACTAATAGATTCCTTTTTTAGAACTCTTGCTCAAATGACTGCCATTCTTGCCCTGTGATGTCAGTCAACAACAAAGTATTAAACACTTAATATAATAAACACTTAGTACTATGTGTACAAAGAAAAACAAAAGCAGTTCCTGCCCTCAAGGAGCTCATATTCTAATTGGGAGAAACAACCTGTAAATAACTAGAAACACAGAGATTATGGTGTCAAAAACCATCTTGCTATAGAGATAGGTGATTTTCCCTAAGGTTTTCCAATCTATTTTTCATGATTTCTCTTCCAAATATTTTTCATGATTTCTCTTTTAGAGTCAGGCTTATAAAGATTTGTACAGGTTTCTTTTTTTTCTTTTCTTTCAGTGCTCAGGAGATTGGCAGCACCAGTTAAGCACATAGGATAAAACTGCAGAAAGATAGAGTGGGGCAAGGAGGTAGTTAGGTGAAATAGTCACAGCCATAGAATCCATAGGGAGTCCATTTATTAGTGTTCATTAAGTCATTCAACAAATATTAAGTGCTCTCTGCCAAGTATTGTGATAAGTTCTGAGGCTAGAAAGAAAGACAGGGTACCTAGGTGGCTCAGGGGATAGAGAGCCAGGCCTGGAGCTGGGAGGACTTGGGTTCAAATTTAGCCTCATGACCTAACTGTGTGAACCTGGGCAAATAACTTAGCCTCAATTGCTTAGCCCTTGCCATTCTTCTGACTTAGAATTAATAGTAAGACAGAAATTAAGGATTTATTAAAACCAAACAAATAAATAGGAGTAGAGAAATGTAATTTTTTTTTAAACCCTTACCTTCCGTCTTGGAGTCAATACTGTGTATTGGCTCCAAGGCAGAACAGTGGTAAGAGCTAGGCAATGGGGGTCAAGTGACTTGCCCAGGGTCACACAGCTGGGAAGTGTCTGAGGCCAGATTTGAACCCAGGACCTCCCATCTCTAGGCCTGACTCTCAATCCATTGAGCTTCCCAGCTGCCCCCGAAATGTAATTTTTTTAAAAGGAGGAACAGCTGGGATAAAGTGCTAGACTGGTGTTGGGAGGATCTGGGGTTAAATGTGGCCTCAGACACCTAGCTGTATGACCGTGGACAAGTCTCAACCCCAGTTGCCTAGCCCTTCCCTCTCTGACACCGATGCTTAGCATTATTTTGAAGACAGAAGGTAAACGTTTTGATTTAAAAAAAAAAATAGGCAGTTTGGTTTCTAATATAGTTTTTCTCTTTGGACTCTTTTTTTCCTCTGCAGGTGATCATCAACAGCACAATCACACCTAATATGACCTTCACCAAAACATCGCAGAAATTCGGCCAGTGGGCAGACAGCAGAGCAAACACTGTGTTTGGTTTGGGTTTTTCTTCTGAGCAGCAGTTGACAAAGGTAGTTTGGTTCTTTCTACAGTATACTACTGTGCTTGGTGAAGTCCTTTGGACTTTGTAGCTGTACATTTAGGTTTAATTCATACTGTCAGTGCTATTTGAATAAAAGTCTTGTCAAAGACAGGATTCTATTTCAGGACATAACTTTTGCCACTATCTGCACTGCTTGCTTGTTAAGCTAGATGTATTTTGCTAACGTAAAGAGTTCTTTGGCAATGAAAAGCAGAATGTAAAATAAATTGTCCGTGTGTAGCAAAATTCTAGAGGCTTACACTACTGTAGAAAGAGAACTGGAATAGTGTCAGAAACTCTAGGTTCAAGTCCCAATTGTACCATTAATTAATTTTATGTTCTAAAGCAATTTTATCCTATCTTTTTGTACCTCATTTTCTTCATCTGTAAAATGAAAGATTGGACAATATCTTTAAGATTCTTCCAGCTTTAATTCAGTTGGGGTGGGGGGCAGTCAAAGCATAGGCAGCTAGATGACTCAGTGGATAGAGTGCCAGACCTGGAGTTGGAAAGACCTGGTTCAAATCATACTTCACCAACTTCCTATGTGACCCTGGAGAAGTCATTCAACACCATTTGCCTAGCCTTTGCCTTTCTGTCTTAAAATTGTTACTAAAACGTAAAATAAGGGTTTTTTTTTTCTCTTTAAAAGAGTTGATTCAGAAGTCTCATGGGTCTAATTTCCTAGTTTATTGACCTTTCCTAAAGTTTTGGACTATAAAAATCTAGAATAAAAGATTCCTTTCCTCAGCTGCATTCATTGTCAATACAAAAATATGTGTCATGCTGTTTTCCATAGTTAGATGTGATGAGTTTTCAAGGTCCTAAAACTTAGATCTCAAGCCTTCTCAAATTGGCAAAATGTATTCCTTCCTTCCTTCCTTCCTTCCTTCCTTCCTTCCTTCCTTCCTTCCTTCCTTCCTTCCTTCCTTCCTTCCTTCCTTCCTTCCTTCCTTCCTTCCTTCCTTCCTTCCTTCCTTCCTTCCTTCCTTCCTTCCTTCCTTCCTTCCTTCCTTCCTTCCTTCCTTCCTTCCTTCCTTCCTTCCTTCCTTCCTTCCTTCCTTCCTTCCTCCCTCCCTCCCTCCCTCCCTCCCTCCCTCCCTCCCTCCCTCCCTCCCTCCCTCCCTCCCTCCCTCCCTCCCTCCTTCCTTCCTTCCCTCCCTCCCTCCCTCCCTTCCTCATTCCCTCCTTCCCTCCTTCCCTCCTTCCTTCCTTCCTTCCTTCCTTCCTTCCTTCCTTCCTTCCTTCCTTCCTTCCTTCCTTCCTTCCTTCCTTCCTTCCTTCCTTCCTTCCTTCCTTCCTTCCTTCCTTCCTTCCTTCCTTCCTTCCTTCCTTCCTTCCTTCCTTCCTTCCTTCCTTCCTTCCTTCCTTCCTTCCTTCCTTCCTTCCTTCCTCCCTCCCTCCCTCCCTCCCTCCCTCCCTCCCTCCCTCCCTTCCTCCCTTTCTCTCTTCTTCCTTCCTCCCTCCCATACAGGGCAAAAAAACCTTAGTTACTTAGTTTAGATCCACCCTTATTTTAGTTCACTGCAATAATTTTTTGGAACATAGCCTTCTGCAAATTTTCTTCCTAGTCTCTAGTGGGTAACTTACTAATAAGTGTCATTATTTTTGCCTCTCAACCATGTACTTTACTTCCACATCTCTAAATTTTGTATTGTTCGTACTGATTCAGCTTACTAAGACCCACTGGAGGGTCACTCATAAAACTCCAGGAGCTCAGGATGATATGCTTACTATACATAAAGTATTATAGGCAATGTTTCCTTTAATTTGTTAAAGTTGTGATTGAATGACCATATGAGCAACAAATGAGGAAACTGGGTCTATGTAAGCAGAGTTTAGTGTTTTAATTAAATAAAAGTTACAGCCAAATCTATCTACCCTCGTTAGTAATGTGCATAATTATTACTGAACTGCATTGCTATTATGCATAAATGGTAAGCCATTGACTCAAATGATTCTAATTTGTGTTACTATTAGATAACCAATTCAAATATTTCAGGAATCAAGTGGGAGAACTGGATAGGTCAGGAATTTGGTCTAAGGGTCCTCTGAATATCTCTTTATTTTTAAGATGGAAGACTCAGGCAAGTGAGACTTACTTCCTTCTCAAAATGTGAGCACCTATGATACAGTTGTTCAGAATTCTCAGATCAACAGATATATCAGGTCTCAGTTATTAGAAGCAAAGCAAAAAACATTCTAAAGTTTCTAGATACATTTAGATTAGTGTGAATTAACCCCTTTTACTCTAATAACATAATAGATATTTATATAGACCATTACGATATGCTAAGAAATAGGTAATCAATCTCATTTAGTCATCAGTCCTCCAGGGAAGATATTTTTATCTCTATTTTTCAGATAAGGAACCTGAAATTCAGAAATGTTTTTTATGGGGTAAAGATTTGAATCCATTTCTTCCAGTACAAGTACTTCTCTCTAGAGTATAGTGCAATAACTACATTGGTAGTTCCCCTCCTCCTTCACCAATTCCCTTTTTTGTTCAGTCATTTTTAGTAATGTTTGACTCTTTGATCCTATTTGGGATTTTCTTGACAGAGATACTGAATTGGTTTGCCCTTTCCTTCTCCAATGCATTTTACAGAGGAAGAAACTGAGGCAAGGAAGATCAAGTGACTTGCCCAAGTTCACACAGTTACAAAATGTGAGGCCAGGTTTGAACTCAGAAAGAGGAGTCTTCCTCAATCTTGGCCAGATAGGCTATCCGCTGTGCCACTTACCTGCTCCTGAACACATCTAGTACATATCTAAGTTAGGATTCAAATTCAGATCTCTCCTAACTTTGTCTAGTATTCTTTTCACTATATCATCTTATATTTCTTTGTTTAAAATTTGCTTGACTGTGTCAGATTGTCTTCCTTTCCTTTACTTCTCTTCAGCCTATCTGAAGCCCATGAAAGAGAAATAAACCAGCTTCTGTAGTCATAGAACACAAGCCTCTTGTCCTGATCCTCTCTCCCAAGATCTAGCTGGCCATTCCTCTTCATTTACACCTGATGCAAATATTTACTGCTTCATTCTCATCTCACCTGCCAAAGTGAATTCCAAAGGTAGTTCTAGGAATATGGCCCGAGATGGCATCTAGTAAACAGAATGCATGCCTGGAGGGGTTTAGTGATATATGTAACTGCAGTTTCCAGAGTATGTCAAGAATTGTGGATGTGGGCTAGCTGGGTCTCTCAGTGTATAGAGAGCCAGACCTGGAGACAGGAGGTGGAAGGTTCAAATCTGGTCTCAGATATATCCTAGCCCTGTGACCCTGGGCAAGTCACTTAAGCCCCATTGCCTAGCCCTTACTGTTTTTCTGCCTTTGGAACTGACACTTAGTATTGATTCTAAAATATAAGGTATGGGTTTAAAAAAAAGAATCATGAGTATAAGGTTAGAGGTGATCAGAAGGATGCTGTTTGCTGATATAGTTTGATTCTTGCTTATGTTAGCAGATCTTCTTTTTCTCTGTTCAACATTATGCTATTAGAATAAAGGCCCCAGGAGCTAACAGAGTATACATAATTTTCCTTTCATAATAATAAAATTGTTTTCTGTGCAAACTCTGATAAACTCTCTCTGTATAATTGTTTTTGACTCATATTTTGAAAGACTTCTTTAGTTAATAATGAAGCAGGAAAAGCAATGAATGCTGGTTTGTTTTTGATCTATTCCAGATATAAGTTGAAAGGAACCTGAAGGGCAATCTTTGTTGTTGTTGTTGTTTTCTTTAAGTTTTTTGTTTTATATGCCACAGCTATTTCTAAATATAGCCCCACTTATCCCCATGAAGTGCTCCCTTTAATAAAGCAAGAAAAGTTATACAAAACTGGCCAATAGATGGACCACATCTATATATCATTTTTCACAAATAACCAGGCATTCCACCCACCCTATCAAAAGAAGGGGAGTGTATTTCATCATCTGCCCTCCAGAATCTGAATTGGTCAGTGTATAACCTGACATTCATTTGCTGGCTAGATTTTAGTTTAGTATAATCCTTTAGCTTTGGCCATTCATTCACTGACAGACATAGGGCATTGCCTTTGTCATATAACTCAAAGAATAGTTTTTGGTATTTAGGCCATGAAGCAGCTGAAAGGTAGGAGACATGGGATATTCTCAGTCACTGAGTATAAATGGAGTTAATTTTTAAGGACGTAAACTTGACCGAACAGAGGGATTAATTGAGAGATGCAGAACCTAAACAACTTATGGGCCAGGATTTTGTCATATTCATGCTCAGGAACCCAGAAGCCCCAGTGCCTGCATGCCAGATAATTCTCTGAATATGCAAATCCTTTTTGAGTATTATTCAATAGTTGATGTTTTATATTATACCAAGTGGATGGACAAATAAATCCACATTTATCTCTGAAAATACATGCTACAAACTGGCAATTTGAGAAAGTGTGTCTACAAAGTCAAAAGGGTTGTTCTCTATTGTCATTATTATACATTTTGGGAGGAATAGGAGAGAATAGAGAAGGGAAGGCAATCTTTTTAATGGGACCAATAGGAACGAAACATTTTCTTTTTATGATGGGAGGTGAGATGTATAAAATATTTCTCTAATGAAAACTTGCTTTCCTCCTAGCCCAGTTTTTTTTTTCAAGCCCAGTTATAGTTTGATTATCCACTTCCTTAAAAGTCTATAGGTGGCTAAGGTTTCTCTGTGATGTTAGAAATGCTAAAGACACTGTTTACTTTGTGCCACCCTGAGGCTGTTAGACACTGGAGCTCCTTTATGTAAGCTAATTATTGCTATCAGAGATAGCCTTATATCTGTGAAAATGATCAGTGAATGGTAAATAGTTTATGATGTGGTGGGTGGGATTGAGGGGAGAGAAGTTTACTGTAAACATTTTGAACTACAGAATTGTTGAATAGTTATTTCATAAATCTTTGAAACATGGTATAGTTTATACATTTTTGCTTTCTTCATCTATAAAGAAGACAGAGCATGAAGCAGATATGCTTAGCCTAAGCCATAAAGTACTTTTAAGATTTTTTTCTGTGACAGACAGTGGGATTTAATTTTTTAAAAATAAGATGAATTTTCTTCTGAGTGAATTATATGTGTTATACTTGGGAGTAGAAGATGTGGCTTAATAAGAAATCTCTTTTGGTTCTGAAATTCCATGAGGATTTTCAACTAGAATAACTTGTCTTCCTTGTTCTTTGGGCTGCTATTTTGTCTCTTCTTAATATGACCTTTTTATCTCATCAATTTTCAAAGTATACTTCCATTATAACTTTTATTGTTCCAGAGATGGAAGAAATTATCCATAGAAGCTGTTAAAATGACGGATACTCTCATGGTATCCTGGAGTTCTTTGGACTTGGACTAATCCTGAGACTATTTAGAAATGGGGTAAATGCCTGGGGATAGGAAGAGGGGGAATATAGTCAGAGATGCAGAGAAACAGGGACCAAGACACAGACAGAGGATGAGACAGAGATAGACAAAGGCAGAAGGAGGGAGTGATATAGAGGGTAAAAGAGAATGGGTGGAGAGAGAGAGAGAGAGGGAGGGAGGGAGGCAGGGAGGGAGAGGGAGAGAGATTAGAAAATCTCTTGTAGCTTTGCTTTCTTTAGGGCATATTTTCATGGAGCTCTTTTAGCTCAGGGTTTTAAGCATTCGTGGAGTGATATTCTTTGAACTTTCACTAGATCAAATTATCAGAGTACTGAACATGAAATCTCCAAGTTTTCTAGATAGGATTTTCCCCTCAGTGGCCAGAGAACTCTTCTTCCCTTCTTAGGATCTAATGGCCCCAAGCCATGAAGGCCTTACCTATATCATAAATTATTCATAAATGTTTCTGTTCTTGAAAAGGTCAGGTGAAGGGGATCTGTCTTTTTTTGTCCTAGAGTAGTATCTCTTCTCTTCTATACTCTATACTTATTCTACATAACTAAAGTGCCCATGTTGTCCTCTTTTAGGATTTGTCTAAAATCTTTCTCCCAATACTTTCATAATCCATTAGGCTTGAAACTATCTTCCCAAACTTTAAGTTTTGTAGGCCAATAATTTGGCTGTTCTCCACTTTACCTTGATCTCAGTCTCCACAAGTATACTAGTGATAATCTACTTTAGTAGGTTCTGGGAAGTACTTGTTCTATGTTTTGGAGAAAAACCAGTTACTTGCTAGTAAATATCTCCTGTCCCTGGAAGCTATCACAGAATCCTTCTGACCTCCCCACCAACAAAGCACTTTCAATGTCAGAGTACACTAGTGGAGACAAAATTCCATTCTGAGAACTATGGGATTTTATAAGAATGACATCCATTATAACAGCTTCCAAGGATAATTCAATTTTGGAGAAACAAGCTACTGGCAAGTCATTGGGTTGTTTCCATTGGCTATTTGGGACCATATTTTTGTGAGGATATTGCATTCTGGAATATCCAAAAGTTAACAGAGAAATGAGACCCTTTCAGAGACCCCTTGTTAGGATTTGAAGAGCATGAATGCTTGTATTTAAGACAGTCTAGGCCTCTTGTTTTCTCATTGTTCTCCTTCTGTTTCTGTTTCATCTCTCTAATAGGGATCATTGTGATCATCATCAGGCATCCAGTGAATGTCTGTCTACAGTGTATCTCTGTTGGGCATGGGAGGTATAAAGGGAGTAGTTTGTATTTTAAGGGATATGTCAGATTTGACAAGATTCCACATCCCACACCCTCAAAGATAATTACACATTGGAATTTTTAAAAAAATTTAAATCAAGCGATTTGAAACTTAAATTTTATGGGCTTCATAAATATTCATGGATAGTACTTGGCTCTAGGAAAAGAACAGCAACCAAAATTCATAATTATGACTGCTGTTAACTATAAATTCTGTTTATTGTCAGTCTTGCATGTTGCAAATCAAATCAATAAATATTTATTGAACTTTGTTATGATCGAGGCTCTGGGCAGAGTTGTATACTTGAATTATGGCTTGGTGCAAACTGAGATTGGCTTATAGGAAATAGATATAAAAGTTATTGTTTATATTCCTGGTTGTGTCCACATGTAATATAGTTGTGTATGTATGAGCATGCATCTCTGAATTTTCCTTAGAGCTATTTATGATAGTTGCTATAGTGAAGGCTCCTTCATGTTTAGTTCCTGTGGGCTCAATCATGATCTCTATGTAGATAAGTACCAGATCAATATACCCAGTCTTAGCCTCTCTCCTAAAAGTAGTAATTTATAGTGAATTATTAATTCAGTAAGAACTTATTAAATGGGGCAGCTAGTTGGCTCTGTGGATACAGTGCTGGGCCTGGAGATAGGTATTCCTGGATTCAAATCTGGTCTCTGATACTTCCTATCTGTATGACCCAGGGAAAGGTACCTAATCCCAATTGTCCAATAATTAGTACTGATTCCTAGAGGTAAGGGTTAAAAAAAAAAGAACTTATTAAATGCCTACTTTGTGCCAGACACTTTGCTAAGCCCTACTGAAATAGAAAAATTTAACATTACCTATCTTCAAGTATCTATCTTGACATTGGAAACACATATGTAGATATAAATAGATTCTTTCTCCCTTCATCTCTCTGTATGTATGTATAGTAAATGCAGAATAATTCTAGGGGCATAAAAAGCTGGGGGGATTAAGAAAGACCATGATAGAATGTGGCATTAGATTTGAGTTTCAAAGGAAGTTAATGATTCATGAAGGGAGAGGGGAAGATGGAATACACTCCAGGAATGGACCAGCCTGAGCAAAGGCACGGGCATAGGTGATAGCATTTTGTCATTTTTTTTTGTCTTTAATTGTAAATACATATATATTAAACATAATGAAAATGTCAAGAAACCTTATATGGAGGCATGTGCCTCTAGTCATTTCCTATAGCTCATGGAAATAAAGAAAGAAAGAAAGTCTGTGTGGTATTCCATCTCTGGAGCAGAGTTTGTAACAAGTTAAAGCAGGGAGAAAAAAAAGCAAAAGAAATCCTTCCTTAACTTAACTCATTGGAAGTCACAAGAATGACAATGTTGACACTTCTGAGACTATCTTAAACTTTTTTCAAAAACAACTTTTTTTTAATGTCATCTAAGTTCTCACCTTTTATCTTTCTAACTCTTTCTTCCCAGATATCTATCCTATATGAAAAAGAATTTAAAAATTAAGCAAAGTTGATCATTACATTAAAAAAATACCTGATGATGTGTAATGTTCCACACCTGTGGATTGCCCCACCCTAACTTCTGCTAGTACAAAGCCATCTCATATTTCTTTTTTGATTCCATATTTATTCTTTGTAATTTTGCTGCATTCATTTAAAACATTGTTATTCTGTGGTTGTTCTTTCCATTTACCTTGCTGTAGTTGTGTTCTTGGCTCTGCTTGCTTTTTTTTGTATTGGTTCATGTAAGTCCTTTTGTGCTTCTCCATATTAATTATAGTACTTCTTTTTTATATCATCATAATATTTTATTCTATTAATCATCACAATATGTATATATATTAAAAATTTGCAATGCACTTTATTAAATAATATTTTTCCCCAATTGCATGTAAAACCAATTTTTAACATTAATTTTTTTTAATTGAGTTCCAAATTTTTTTCCTTTCTCTCTTCACTCTCTCTACCCTGAGACAGTATGCAACTTGACATTGGAAACACATGTGAGATTATACAAAACATATTTCCATGTTGGTCTTCTTGTAAAAGAAAACACAACCTCCCACAAAAAAAATATCCCACAAAAAATAAAGTGAAAAATAGATTGCTTGGATCCATCAATACTTTCCCTGGAAGTGGTAGCATTTTTCATCATGAGTAATTTGGAATTATCTTGGTTCACTGTATTGCTGAAAATGGCTGTCATTCACAGTTGATCATTATACAATATCACTTACTGTATAACAGTGTTCTGGTTTTGCTCATTTCACTCTATTAATTCATGTAAGTTCAGGTTTTTCTGATATCATCCTTGCAAAGTACTTTATAAATATGATCTTGCTTTAATTCACAATAATCCAATGAAGTAAGTGCTACTATTATTACCCATATTTTATAGAAGAGGAAGATACTAACACAGGCAGAGGTTAAGTGACTCCTAGCTTCACATTGATAGTAAATATCTAAGGCTATATTTGAATTTAATTATTTCTGATTCCAAGACCAGGGCTCAAACCAATGTGCCATTTAGGTGTATTGTTCATGTTCCCAATTTTGGCCTTTCCCAGTTGATGGACATTATATATATATATATATATATATATATATATATATATATATATATATATATATATAAAATCTCAAATTCAAATTTGTCCTCAGACACTTCCTAGTTGTGTGATCCTGGGCAAGTTGCTTAACTCCAATTGTCTGGTCCTTAACCACTCTTCTGCCTTGGAACCAATGCTTACTATCAAGTCTAAGACAGGAAGTAATACTTAGTATCTGTTTTAAGACAGAAGGTAAGGGTTTGAAAAAAAATTATAGATATATTAAGTTAGAAATATCCAGTAGCAATTGGTGATGCATGATTAGGACTCAGGAAAGAGATCTTTTGCAGAGACATACTGATTGGACTTGTTTTTGATAGAAAATATATTCCAACTCATGACAGCCTTGGGAGACACAGTTATTGGGTATAATATGGACAGTCATCCAACAAAGGAGAATGTAAAGAAACCATCAGACAAGTAGGAGAACCTAAAGGACATCATCTCTTTTACTCACTTTTATACCACCCCCCCCCACACACACACATAGACTATAGAGAATATGTGTAAGGAGAAGGTAATAACCACTGTCAAATGCTGTTAAAGTCAATAAGGATTAGGACTAAGAAAAGATGATCACCCTCTGCAATTGAGATGATTGGTAACTTTAAAGAGAGCAATTGGAGTAATGAGGTAAAATACCAGATCACGAGGTACTGAGGAGTGAGGAGGGGAAATAATGGGCTTAATGAGAGTAGACAGCTTTTCTAGAACTTTAACTGTGAACAAGCAAAGATATTTTGGATAATCAATTAATGACAGGACAAAGCAGTAGGTTTTTAAGAATGGGGGAGACCTGGATGTGTTAGTAGATGAAGAGATAATGGAGAGACTGAGGATGTATGAATGTGTGTGTGAGAAAGAGAGAGAGGTCTTAGCAAATGAGAAAGAGAAAATGAGAAATTATATGAAAAAGGAGAGAAAGAGGGTATCTTGTGCAAGTCTTGGAGAGAAGAGACAGCTTTGAATGGACACTGTGGAGTACAAGTCATCTAGGAAAGAGTGGAAGGCTTGTCTTGTGGCATTGAGGGCCTAGCTGAGATTACATAACATAAATTTGTAATGCTCCAAGTCAGCATGGTAGTATGACTTTATCGTGGCTCAGCAGCTTCTGAGGAGGACCAGAGAAATCTGATTGTGGGATAATCTAAAGCTGGAGTTTTGCAAACCACGGGTGGCAATAGAACAGGGAGATAAGAGATTTGAGAGTAAAAGATAGTGTGATCATGGAAATGTAATACTTGGGTATGGCAAGATCATGAGTATGGCCATCCCTGAATATGACTGAAGTAGGATGTTGTAATTTTTTATTATTTGATTACCTTTAGAAATTGTTCTTAGATTAATAATGGCCCATTTAAAAAACTTGGGACAATATGATGTGCCCTGAGATAATTTCTGGTATAAAGCACAAAATATCCCTTTCTTCTCCTCTGAGTTCTGAAAGTAGCATCCTTCCTTCTATTTGTGAAATGTTACAGATAAAAGAGTGGTTGCCTTAAACTGTGACTGCAAAAATATGGTTTCAAATCAAAATATAGTGGTCACCATGGGAAAAGTCCCAAATATTAAATATACCCAAGTCAGCTGGGTTTTATAGAGATTTTAATTAATACAAATTAAGGAATTAATGAAAGGGAGAGAGAGAGAGTAAGAGGAAATAATGAGAAAAGGGCTAGGCCAGCCTAGGCTTAAGCCTTAAGAGAGAGATCAGTCAGTCTTTAATCCACTCACCACAAGATTTGTCCCAAGCAAGACTCTAGTGTTCAGAGAGACCTTCCAGTTTAGATCAGGAAGCTGAACTAAGTTCAGTCACCAAGAGAGAGCCCAGCCTCCAATTCAGCTTTGGCAAGCTTCCCCTTCAGAGCCCTTTCTGACCTCCTTTTAAAGAAAATTTTCTCCTATGTCACCTCCCCTAAGTTTTCACATCTACCAATCACAGTAGACGTTTTCACAGGACTGACCATTCTTAATTCACACCTTCTTTAGTTCTCAACTTCTCTGGGTAGATTGGAAACTTCACAACTCTTTTGTTACGCTTGTCTCTTGTAAGTTTGCAAGTTGCCTGACCTTTTAGTGATTAATTTGACCTTCATAGGTACTTAGCACCTTTTTGTATTAGATCTAAAAATAGACTTAGCTTAAGGGTTTTAGCTTTACTTTAAGTATGAGTTAAGTACTTTTTCATTGTTCAGTAAGGAGTTTACAACTTTATCTTCCTCTAAAGTATGCTTAAGTATAGGTGGAGTAAGGTTAGAGTTCTCACATTCCTGACCAAAGTCCCTTCATTGTTTAAAATGGGGAATGGTCTTAACCAAATGTTCTAAGGTAGAGTCTGAGAATTTTTAACATTCACAAGTCTGAGAAATTTTAAGATTCACAGAAATAAAGATGTCAAAGCTTTCCCAACAAATATATGTTGGGACATAATAATATGACAGTCTCACTCACAACCTTGTTTTTGTCTCCTCTCCTGTGTGAAGTATTGCATGAATTGTTCCTTCTTTTATTTTTTTCTCCCCCCCCCTACCCCTAATCAGTTCTTCATGTTTCTAGAGCAGAATCCAGATTAATGTACTTTGAGTAAAGTCTGCCACACTTAAATCAATGAATGCTGACAGAAATGATGCATATGAATTTCGGAGCAAACTTCCTTTTCTTCCAGAATGTATTCCTGTATCACTATCATAATGAACCACAGACCCTTTTCTGTTAATTTACCTGATTTTTTCTATCTCATCTGCACTAAGTTAGCTGTGGGAGTAAGAATAAGGTACATCAATTCCTACTTCAAATATTTGTGTTAGTGTCTTTTGGGGAAGCTTACTTGCTCTAAATCCTGAATACACCCTGTAATCAGAAGATGATACTTAAGTAGATAGGATACATAGGCCATAAGTTTCTTCAAGGGTATTCTTAACATTTCCTTGACATCTCCACTTGTATGGCCTTGTTTTGATGTCAAACGCAACATTTCCAAAACAGAACACATTATCCATCCTCCTGCCCCCAAACCCACTCCTCCTAATTTTCCTCTTTAAGTTCAAAGTACCACCATTTTCCCCTTGTTTACACTGGTTTATCCTTTGATTTAATTAATTAACTTAATGCAGAGTCCAGGTAAACTTCACTCATACATAAATGAGGAAACTGAGTCAGAAAAAAGGTTTCTTTTTACCCCCAAAGGACACATAGTGGCATTCAAGCCTAGAGTTTAGATCTTTTAGCTCTCATTCAATACTCTACATAGTGTTCTATTAGGGTAGGCCACCTAGCAAAAATCTTTCCTGGGCTTGGAAAAGACGGATAGTTAGATGTTGATATTGATGGTGTTGTTGTTGATGGTGGTGATGATGTTGATGGTGTTGATGATGTTGTTGATATTATTGTTGTTGATGTTGCACCACCATTTTTCTAGTCATCCAAGGTTCTCAGCCTGGGAGATTTTTTTTCTCATTCCCTCAGTTGCCAGATCAAGGCAATTCCACATTCTCAGCATCTCTCATATCTGTCCTCTTTTATCCATTCACACTACTACCACTTAGTCATCAACTCTCATAGACCAGTAATTTCCCAATTGCTGTCCCAGCAGTAATTCATCTTCCACACAGATGACATATTGATATTCCTGAAGCTCAAGTCTGACCATGTTACTTCCCTACTCTTTGCCCTTATGATGAACTGAAAACTTTTTTGTTTGGCATTTAAAGCCATTAGCAAACTAGCTGCAGGCTGATTTCAAATTGCTTCCCCTCATGTACTTTATCCACTGGCCAACTTACTGTTTCCCCTATTTATGACAATGTATTTCCTGCTTCCTTATTTTTCATAGCCCCCTCTTCCTGTATGGAATGTTACCTCTCTTCACTTCTGCCTCTTGTTACCTCTAATACTCTTCTAGGCTCAGCTCAAGGACCATCTCCTCCAAAAAGCCTTCCCTGATGGCTCCAGTTGCTAGTTGTCTTATGTTTCTTTTCCTTGTGGAGATGAGTTATCTTAAAAAACTGCCCAGTTATTAAAAAACTTAGATTAGCTAAACCTTCTTTACCAACAACATCTCAACTCCTAATTCCATGTCTCATTTTGAATCACTAAAACCACCTTTCTCCAAACACACACAGCTTAGTGAACTATATTTGCTCACAAAAATTTGAGTCTATTTAGAGAACATTGAACCAGGGAGAGGTACCCTCTGATCTTTCTGCTAGAAAAAGTTTAGGCTTCTTAAGGTCATTTCTCTATACCTAACTTTATTCTATGGTTGTGGTAGAGCACTGGATTTGGAATCAGAGTATCCAGTTTCAAATCCTGGCTTTATATAGCTATCGCATACTAATCAAAATATTCCTTTCCTTTTAATCAGAAAACAGACAACCATGGACATGATAAATGGGTCTTTGGTTCTTCTCTGGCCTCTTTCTCAGGAGCTGTGGCTTTTATTTTTTTTTTTTACTGGTATGTTTGGTGTTCATCTGAATGCTAAAGATTGTATAGAGGCTTACCTCTTACTAACTGAAGCATATTCTATTTTCCTTTGGCTTTTCCTTTGCTGTCTTAGGTCAAGCACCAACTTTTTTCCTGCAGGTATGGAGCATTCCAATTTAGGGATGTTTCACAGTGAAAAGACCTAGAAAGACTCGGTCTTTCCTACCTTATGAATATTTAGCAAAATTTTGTTGAAGAGGAAAAGTTATACATCAATGTCAGGAATTGAGGCTGTGGACACCATGCAAAGTCAATATTGATTCATCTCTTAGTCCTAATATTCTTTGCATGACTGAAGTTTAAATAATGAAGCAGAATTATCTTTATGTAATTAAGAAATAAGAAGAAACTTTTGCCAAAATGCTTTAAAACACTGGAATTATTGAAATGTAATTTGGCTTCCATCTGTCTTATTAGTCACCCTACTACTAACCTAGACTCTTAGTGTATTTTCTTTGTCTTTTTTCAGTTTATAAAATGAGTTTTCTGCTATCTTATAGGTAAGGGATCATTTCCAAATGTAATTTAACTAGTACCTGAAACACAATATTTAATAATGTGAAGTGCTAAATAACCTGTCTTCCTGTCCTTCCTCATCTTCAAATTTATATTTTATTATTCTTTGTTCCCTAGGGCACAATGAATTTCTCTGTGCATTTATTAGCAAGTTATTTTTTATCTTCATTTCAATCAATATCATTTTTAATCATTACATTTTAGTAATAACCTGTGAGGTTTTATTAACTTTCCAGTTTTTCTCTGAGAAGTTAAAGAAGTCATAACCTGAATGGCTTTGTTTTCTAGTATTCCTTAGAAAAAGCATTTGCTAGACTCTTAAGAAACATCTTCCTGACTTTCTAAAAATTATCTAAAAAGCTTGCTGTTGCTTTTTTTTTTGCACATTTACAGTATTTGCTGACTTGAGAAGGATGCATAATGGTGATGGTGATTCTGAACAGCAGTAACGTTTGGGGCCAGGAATGACTTCAGTAAACATTATTAATGTTCAGTTTGCAGAGAAATTCCAGGAAGTGAAGGAAGCTGCCAAATTAGCTAGAGACAAGTCTCAAGAGAAAATCGAGACCTCAAGCAATCATTCTCAAGTAAGTAATTTATCCATGAAATAAACTTGTATTTCATCAATTATTAAGTTTCATGAATACTTGGGGCAAAAAAGCAAATGTTGGCCATGGAGAATTTGGAAAAGTTGTTTGTACCTGTTGGCTATCAGAATTCTCCTGGTGTTCACCAGCCTTTTTATACAACTATGGAATGTCACAGGCAGTTAATTCCTATACAGTATTAATGGAAAACTTTTTACTTCAGAGCAATTGCACTTGGAGAAAATCCTTTTAAATATCCTTTTATTCAGTAATACTCCCTGTAATGATTTATTTTAAGGTGAACAAATGTTTTCCTTTTGATGTCTTAAAGTTGATGTTTGTCAGTGATGCTACTTACTATTTATGAGGTATTGAATGTGCCACAACTCATCTTTCTTCACAGATAATCTATTTAGAATGATGGCATCCTGCAGTAGCCCCCTCTAGAGTATGTAGCTGGTTGACTAGAAGGGAGAGTTTTTCAATTGCTCAAATAGCACATCTGCCCTGATGTTTAGGCAAGTCAGGGTGAAAGATAAATTTAAGCTGTATCCTAATTAGTTTTCTTTTGATCAGACAAGATCTAGCTTAATCATACAAAGAATGGCATATTTTTCCAGTAATGATCTTTTAAAAGTGGGTTAGCTAAATACAGTTCATTTTTTTAACCTCCCTTTTTTTTTAACCCTTACCTTCTGTCTTAGAATGGCTTGCCATTCTAAGACAGAAGAGTGGTAAGGGCTATGCAATTGGGGTTAAGTGACGTGCCCAGGGTCACACAGCTAGGTCTGAGGTCAAATTTGAACCCAGAACGTTCTATCTCTTCTATCTTCCATATATATTCTATCTCTAGGCTTATCTAATGAGCTGTATATCTGCCCCAGTCCTTTGATCAATTTAAGACATCTGTATTCACCAAGTATAGTTCTCTATACTAGCAGGGTAGAAAACCTTGCTTTAGGAAAGCTATGCCATCCTAGGTTATGCTTTTAATAGATTCAGTAAAGTGTTATCTCTCTTATTACTTTTAGTAGAAAAATTTATTTCAGAGCTACCATATGGTCAATGTCTCTTTTATTCAGTAATTGCCGCTATTGGCTGGGTATTTGGTCATATATACATGTATTTTATATATGTATATGAATTCACACATAAATATACACATACTTCATTTATATTTATTTTTTTCTCCTACAACACTATTTGATTTACTCTTTCTCATCTGGTAATCTCAGTGAAATTCCTAAACAGTAAAATTCAACTTAAATGTATTTCCTAACAAAAAGTCATTTCTTATTTGGTAGGTTCCTAATCCTATGTTCTTTACAATTCATCTATAGATATTTATTTTATTTTTAGAAGATATGTTTTAGAAACATGTGATCAAAAATACTTTGATGATACTTTGATAGTTTTCCAGCAACATAAGAAAACTGAATAATATTGCCTTTGTTGTTGTTATTTACCAAAGCAAATTAAAACTGGTAGTTGTAGAGTCATTAACTAGAAATTCAGGTCCAATAAACTAATCATTGATATTGTGAGTATTCCTTTACCACCTTGACTAGGTCAATGGCCATCTCTTCAAATAGCAGACATTTAAATTGCTTGTTCATCAATAAAAATAAAATAAGCTTGCCTTAAGCATTTTGTATACCAAATAAATGCCTTTATTTTAGCAAACTCTTTCACATTTCTAACAATACCATAATGCAAAATGTAAGGATTTTAACTAGGTCAACATGAAAAAAATAAGTTTCTCACATATATATATATATATATATATGTTGCTGTATCTTTGAAAACAAATTTAGAATTTGCAAATTGACAATAAATATCTCTTTGCTTAATAGCATTGCTATTTATTCATTAAAATATGCATTGAATATCTACTAGAGCACCACACTAGACACTGTGGGACAAAGTTCTTAACCTGGAGTCCATGGATTTGTTTTTTAAAGTATCTTAATAATTGTATTTCAATAGTTTCCTTTGTAAACTTGTGTCTTTTGCACAGAGGATATATTGGTTTCACCAGATTGCCAAAGGTGTCCATGGCACACACAAAAAGGGATAAGAACTCATGCTATAGAAGAATCAGAAAGAAATTTAATGCAGTCCTGGGGTGATGGAAAGGGATGGCTCCAGTTTCTAGCCTTCACACATTGTGTTCTGGCTAAGGATAGAAAGTGTACAAACCCAGATCATTTTAAGTGTCAGGAAATGATTAAGGATCATGATTAATATTAGAGATAGTAAGTGTTGTGGTTCAGAAGAGGGAAGAAATCATTGTGGACTGGAACAGTTGAGGGGATGAGACTTGAACTAAACTGTGAGGGATAGATATAATTTGGTTACAAGATGAAAGAAGAGTTATTTTGGGATCTGTGAACCTTAGTATAAGATGCAGTTGTGAATGATCCCAGAATGTTGAGAAGGGGTTAATAGAGGCATATGCCTAGAAGAAGCTGAAGCTTCAGCTAAAGGAGACTGCATTAGATAAGTAGACAGACATCAGTCTGTAGAGGACTTTAAAGGAAAGGTTGAATAGTTTTGACTTTAGTCTTTAGGCCATGGGAAATGTCTATAGGTGTCTAGCCATGGCAGTGACTTTACAGAAAATGGCATTTTAGGAAAATCAAGCTGGAAGTCTTTATTGTAGGATATGTTGAAGAAGGAAGGTAGTAAATTAGTTAGGCTACTGCAGTCAGTAGTCAATGCACAAGATAACAAAGTCCTAAGTTTCTATTGCTGGTGTCTTAAATCTAAGCAACATATTAGAATTAACAAAATACCTTCACATTCATTTATAAGCATACTCCACCAAATATGATTAATTGGTTCTTAGAAAGAGTTACATTATGTGAAATAACATTAGAGGGGTAAGTTCCATAGATGCTGTGCTCTTATCATGGAATTTAATTATTTTACAGTAGGATTTAGTTATGTTAACAACCTTGTTACAAAATAATATTAAGACATTATTATATAAGATATGTTTAGATCTCATTTGATTCTCACAACAATCCAGTTGAGTAGGGAGGAAGATAATATTATACTCATTTTAGAGATCAGGAAACAGAGACCTATAGAATTGATTTTTTCCTTGGCCAAGTTCCTAGTAAATGGTGCAACTGAGGTTCAGCTGAGGTTTTGTTACGCTTTCTTCTGACTCCATGGTGGCATTGGGGATAGAGAAGATGACTTGAATGTAAGGAACATTTTATAATATAAAAACCAAGAGAATGTGGTGGTTATCTGATAAGAGATCAATACCAAAATTATGGTTAGGAGTCAAAAGCATAGAAGAAATAGTTAAGTTAATAATAGACCCTCTAAGATGGAATATGGATGGAAAAAAGGAATATTTGAGATTTGGGATATGCTGACAGGATGAAAAGAGGAAGAAGAATCATCAGAAATACTGGAGACCTAGGTAGAAAACCAAGATCTAATACAGTATGATAAAATTCCAAGAAGATATAAAGAAGAGGGATCAACAGTTTCATATGCCAATCAACAAGAATTTATTAAATGCTTACTATTTGACAGGCTCTGTGCTAAGCTCTGGAGATTCAAAAAAGTAAAACTGCCCTCAAAGAGCTTAAATTCTAATATGGAAGAAAACATATATAAATCAGAATATAGCTAATAAATACAGAGATCAGAAAAAATAAAGACTGGGATGGTGATGGTGGTAGAAAGACCATTAGATTTAAAAAGGAAGAAGTTATAAATGGCATTTATCCAGAGCATCAATTTGGTAGGCTGGTACACTTCATTTAGGTAGCTTTCTTTAAGTTTTCCAAATCTATAAAATTGGTCCCTACAGTAGTCCATGAGCTATGTATTAAAGTTTTTAAGGAGATCATTACTAATAATTGAACACTATAGTTTCCATTCTGTGATAACAACTTTGACTTTCACATCTAAATTTAAAATCTTAAAATTTGATTGTTGTATTTAAATCTAACAAATATGAAAATTATTGAAATCTTTCATTTTTCACCACCTTGACTGGGGGGTTGCACGGACAACATACAGAAGGTCTTTGTTTTTTTTTTTCTCTTCTGTTGGTCAGAGATCAAATGAGCAGTTTTTGCATATGCAGTTCTTGAGTTCTTACAATCATAGCAAATCAGTCATAGCTGAGTGTTGACACCTTATAGCCCCCAAACAAATATTTTTTTCTTCTCCTCTTGTTATGGATATGAGTAGAACACAGACTGTCTGTCAATTCTCCCTGGCTCTTGCTATATAGCTGACCCATCTTTTATTTGTTTATTTTTTGTCATCTCTGATGATACTCTTTACATTTCTCCTACATATTTTATTCCTTGTGGCACAATAATATCTCAAATTCATTAATATGCCACAGTTTGTTAGCCATTTCTAATCATTGGGTACATATTTTGTTTCTAGTGTATTATTATTTATATAATCTAGTCATTATATAATTTACATCATATCATTTATAATCACAATGTTTCTAATTTGCTGCTTTTCAGGGAATGGGGGGAGTCTAAAAACTACAAATGTAATAAGCTTGTAAGAATGGTATATAAAGCTTGAATAAATATGTAGTGATCGAAGGCTTGAGGGATCTTCTGTAACTTAAAGGTCTATGCTTTAATGCACAAGCTCTGACATGTCTTATGATTCTTGTAGGAGTGGTTGTCCACTTGTTCCCAAGAAGCAAAACGTTTCACTCTCTCTTTGTGTTTGGATGTACATGTTTACCTGTTCCCACCTGTATGTACGTCTTGTTTTCCATATTTCTCATTTGCACATGTGGGAAGAAGAGTGAATTAGCTTAGTTTAGGCAACTTCTGTGACCCCTATTATAGGAATCAGGATGTGAAACCCCATCTTCTACTCAGGCATCAAGTGTGAATGGAACAGACGATGAAAAAGCATCTCATGGCCCTGCTGACACACGTCTGAAGTCTGAGAATGAGAAGCTGAAACTGGCCCTTACACAGAGGTAATGGTGATTTCACGTCCAAATTATTTCCTATAACTGTTCAATTTCTCCTTGGTGATATGTCCATTCTTTTCACTGGGTGGAAGGGTGTTTCGGCAAGTCAGCCATTAAAGAAAGGAACCTGAATATGATATCTAGAGAAAGCTTTTATGTGAATTGGAGGAGGATGCTACCCAAGAAGCCATAGCATTTTTAAACTTGCTCTCACATCAGCTCTATGCCTGCCCACACATAATAAGAGAAATTCTAACTGAAGCTAACAAGTTTTGGTGTTTTTTTTTTTAAGGGAAGGAAGTTAAGGCCTTTGCTTTCTCTTTTAGGGAAGAAAATTAAGTATAAGCATTCTTCAGTTGAAGCCAGATGAGCAAAGAAGAAATATTTCCATCTGGCCCCTATAACTTAACCAGTCTAAGCTAATTGAACTCCAGGAGTCTGACCCAATGTAGAATGTCTTGTAATCTCATAATTTTTCAGACAGGCCAATCTTATTTTGGATTCTGGACCGACTTGATTTGCATTATACAGCAGTCCTGATTAGGCATTAAAAAGTTCTAAGGTCTTTTTTTGGGTCACTTTGGACTGCTGAAAACAGAAAGATTCCACATCTGAAATTAATCTTGCTCCCAGATTCTTGATTAATGATCGAATGAATGCATATGTGAACAATAAGCTATTTCCTCCATTCAGCTTGACTTCTTTGACATCAGTCTTAAAATTACCTAGTTAAATGAGTTTTGTTAATTCTCACTGTGTGATCTTTGAAATTTAAAGTGCATAGCTTTTTGTCAAGTTCATAGAGCCTTGAGGCTGAATGTTAAATATCACAGAAAAAAGGTTACAAAATTATTTGCCTAATGGTTGGATAAATTGATATGAACATTTAGAAGACAAATTGAGGTCAGAAAGTAGTGCTGCCATCGAGTAGCTGTCAGATTGGTGACTCGACTTTCCAGAAATCTTACAATTAAGTTTTACTATGAAACTCTTTCTAGCTGTGATTGGAGATTACCTTTAAGTGTCACAGTCTTAATAATAAAGAATGATGACTCTTTTAACCTCAATGAACACATTGATGTAGTAAAACTATTTTCATCTCCATGGCAAGCTTTCATAACTGAGAGTTTTTTAAACAAATGCCCAGAGGTTCCATTCTTTAAAAACTTATTGGGAGAGGGAAGCTGGGTGTCTCAGTGGATTGAGAGTCAGGCCTGGAGACGGGAAGTCCTAGGTTCAAATCTGGCCTCAGACACTTCAAGCACTTGACCCCCATTGCCTAGCCCTCACCACTCTTCTGCCTTGGAGCCAATACACAGTATTGACTCCAAGACGGAAGGTAAGGATTAAAAAAAAAAACTTATTGGGAGAGGGAAGCTGGGTAACTCAGTGGATTGAGAGCCAGGCATAGAGATGAGAGGTCCTAGGTTCAAATCTGGCCTCAAACACTTTCTAGTTGTGTGACCCTGGGCAAGTCACTTAACCTTCATTGCCTAGCCCTTAGCCCTTAATGCACTTCTGCCTTGAAACCAATACACAGTAGTGATTCTAAAATGGAAGGGAAGGGTTAAAAAAACTCATGAAAAATCAAATGGGACTAGCTAATGGAGAGTCTCTGCTTTGGTATGTATTGGAATCAAACTCAATTTGGGTTTTCTAAGTCTAAGGTACTTTCTCTTTCATTTTGTGCCAAAGACATTTCCAGGAAGAGGAGGGAAGCTAAAAGGGATCATCTCAGCTGTCAAATCTTCATTTCACTATAGCACCTGAGGGTTTTTTCCTAACCAATGTGTTGTTTCTTTCCTTGAAATTGTTTTCTTGTAATGCTGGTTTATTGTGTGAGTACATCATAGAAGCCTTCCAAGGCTTTGGGGCTTCACAGAAGCCTTTCAGAGGCTCACAGAAGCTTTTCAATGTTTTTAAGACTTCACAGAAGCCTTTCCTTCAAGTCTCAGGATCTAGAATTGCCAAAGGCAATGTGATATGGCTTCAGTAAGTTAATAGTAAGAATAGTATATTAGTAGGAGTATTGGGCACCTAGGTGGCATAGTGGGTAGAGCACTGGGCTTGGAATCAGAAAGATTCATCTTCATGAGTTCAAATCTGGCCTCAGATACTTACTAGCTATGTGATTCTGGACAGGTTACTTAACCCTATTTGCCTCAGTTTCTTCATCTGAAATGGCAAACCACTTCACTATCTCTGCTAAGAAAACTCCAAATAGGGTCATGAAAAATCAGATACAACTGAAGAACAACAGGAATACAGGAGCAATTTGTCAGATTCTAATATATCATTTAATCTTGGGCTACTATTTTGTCTCAGTTTAAGAATTTTTAAAAAGTGTGGCTAAGAGTAACTATTTGACAAAAGAGTTTAAAATTTTAATAATCACCAAAATTACTTATTTCATTTAAAGGGTTAGGATGGCATTTGGCATAGACCAATGGAAAAATGTTGATTGTCTTTAAAGGAACTTGTATAATATAGGAGATAATATGATTCACTCTATAGAAAAAAAAATAGGCTTTATATTAAATGGGGAGAGGAAAAATGCAGGTTCTGAAATATAGAGATATTGACTTCTACTCTGTACCTAGCAGGCCTCTGACAACACCAGAATTTCTGATGAGTTAGCTCTATGATATTGAATCTAACCTTCATCCCTTTCATTGCAACAGTGCCTCCAATGTGAAGAAATGGGAGATTGAGCTGCAAACTCTGAGAGAGAGCAATGCAAGACTGACAGCAGCGCTCCAAGAATCGGCTGCCAGTGTAGACCAGTGGAAAAAGCAGTTTTCTATTTGCAGAGATGAGAATGATCGACTCAGGAATAAGGTAAATTAGGCTGCCTGGAATTGGGTGGAAATGTGAATAGTTGAATGGGATGCTTGGCTTGCTGTATACTGAGCACAGGCTGTCTGCATGAAAAGATAGGGGCCAGTGAGAAAGGAAGGCAAAATAAAATAAGATTATGTGGCTCTAGGCCAAAGGGGTCTTTTTTCCTTACCTCTGGCTAGAAGGAAAATGCTTTTGTCCCTTCATCTTCTTCCTTCCATTTGGCCATTTCCTCTTCCTTCTTTACCTTATAAGCCATAACGTGGAATTGAAGGCTGTTTAAAAAAAATACTGTTATTTAGTGTTCTCAGTTTAGAAAGATAATTATTTGGATGTATAACTTGTGAACTAGACACTCACAGATAGGTTCACTTTCTATGATTTTTTTATTGATAAACATTGTCTGCTTGCTTTGGCAAAGGAATAACTTTAGAAATTAACCCAGATCTCGACATTGAGTTTTTCACAATGCTAACAAACTCAAGTGGTGAATAGCACTGAAACAGTAAAGCATTTAATTGGGGCCAAAATGAATAGTAAAGTAAGGGAAAAACAGTAAGTAACAGATATTGACCCATTCCCTTCCTTCCCCTCCACATCTCTCCTCCACACATTTGGGCTTCAAGTTCAGCCTCAAACCTAGGACTCTTATAAGAAAGACATAGGCAAAAATCTCCCTATAAAATCATGAATCTATCAGAACCTTCTACTACTCCTGCATCTTCTTCTGCTGAAATTAATTTGCACTAATGATAAATAGGGCCTCAATGAAAATGGAGTTCTTATTCTTCCAGTGATCATTTTCTGGTTTTTGGTGTGGTCCTCCTTTAATTGTTCTTTCCTTTCTCCCCTTCAGCAATGCCACTTTACTTTCCCTCCTAAAAATGGAGGGGGATGACCATTACAGGATGTATCAGGTGCATATATTGAGGCTTTATAGTAGGTGTATATATTCAGTCTGTAGATACAAATTATATAATATCCATTAAAGTGCACACAGAAATTATAGGCAAATTATCCTGAATACTTAGGTCATTAGCAAGAACATAATATCTAGTAGCCTTCATTTTAGACTTATATGATTTAAGTAATGGGTTGCCCAATTCAGTAAAACAAAACACCATTATAAATACTATTTTCCCAAAATGTCTCCTATCTATACATCAGAATCATTTAATATTCTTTAGAGAGATATAACAACAGAAATCACTCTTTTCATTATCCCTCTGATCATAAACATCAAGTGAGGTACAAAACTGGGAGATGTATACTCATCAAGATTATTTTATTAATGCAGTGGAGAAGATCCAAGGTAGCCCAAGTTGAAGAAAGAGATTCCCTGTGTGTGTAAGGTCCTCCAGATGCTCTGCTTGTAGATGACAATTTACTGGTTACCTTAAGCCATATAATTGAAAAGCTTCCTGTAAGAGATTCGTAACTGTTTGAGAGTTTGGCTTGACTATGTGCAGAAAAAAAGATGAAAGAGTAAAGGATGTCCACTGCCCAGACTGTTATGCATTTGGAAGGACAGCCAATAGAACTTGCCCATCAGTATGTACACCTGGGAGAGCCAGGGATGACAGTGAGGGGGACCTGGAATTAAATGAAAGATGGCTAGAGGGCTAGATTTCCTTTAGAAAATTGCCAATATCCTTTAATCAATCGATTAAACATCTATTAATCACCTGCTACCCCTTGCTTCTTCTGGAAGCAAAGGCCCATCTTTTAAATATTAATATTTTATCAGTATTATCATATGGCAACAAGAGATGGAACACAACAGTCTGACAAATCAAAAATGAATCTCACATATAGTTGATGTGAAAAGACAACACAATCAATGAGGAACTTTGAAGAATAGGAATAAAAGATGTCATCAGGGAAAAGGACAGTGGGAAGAAAAGATGGGCTGGTTTTGTGGCTAAAGATGATAATAGGTGGATAGCCAGAGTGCTCCATTGGTATCTATGGGATAGCAGGAGAAGTTACGGTTGACTTTAAACACATCAGATGTGTCGTGTATGGGAGGAAATGGATTAAAAGTTATATAGAATGGAAAGAGATGGATCACTTGAGATCTTTATTGCTGAAACAAATGTCCAAAATGATGAGACCACAGGTCCCTCTGAGTACCTGAGAGTTCTCTAGGTGACCAAATGTTTCTATCTTCTTATAGCAAGAACTCCTTTCCTGCTGAGATAGTGTGTGACTCATCCTTGGCAGAGGCTCTGCAGTGGTGGCACCCGTCATTAGACTATTTTGTATTTTGTATTAATGAGCCTTTTCCTGTACATCTGATCACTTTCATACACACTCCCATTCCTCACCCTCTCAAAGTCCTGCCTAAGGTTTCTTTCTTGTCACTTTCATCTGTTCTTCCAGAACTTGTTCCAGATTTGATGAGTGTCTTGATAGATCAACACTTCCTAGTAGATTTTGCCAAAAAGTAACGATGGCCTCAGAAATCTCTTGAGATCTGTACTTGGCTAACTATAATCCCATGATATAGATGAATAGTAACAATAGCCAGCATTATTTGTCACCTTAAGGTTTACAAAATATTTTACAAACATTATTTCATTTTACCTTTAACAACTCTGTAAGAGAGGTGCTATTATTATCTTCATTTTATAAATGAGGAAACTGAGGAAGACAGAAGACAAGAAGGTGTCTGAGGCTGGATTTGAATTCAGGTTTTCTTGACTCCAGGTCCAGTGCTTTATCTATCATACCACCTTGAATATTTTTATTTTTAATATTGTATTTTTATTATATTCCTTTGATGTGGAGATCTGACAATAATAAATTCTGTACAAGTCTAACCCTGACAACCATTGGCTGCCTAAGAAACAGTCAAGGTGTAAAGATTAAAATTTAGGGAAACTGAGGCAGGTAGAAATTAGTTTATCTCTGCAAGGAATATCATATTTTAGAGGTTTATTAAAGGTTGAGAATTTAAGAATATACAAGTAAGAAAAGGCACGTGCCAGGTGGGCCATGAGGCCCACCCAAAATTTCACTCACATCATGAGACGCTTCTGTTTGCCAGCGGAGACAGGAAGTAAAGAGAGCCCCTGCCATGGGCGGAGACCCTCTAAATAATGATTTTGCTCTCAGCCCAGGTGAGAATTCAGTGAGATTACAAAGCATTCTGGGGAAGTGGAGCAAGGGCTTCTGGGGATTGAAGTCCTGGATTGAAGTCTATTTTTTACAAAGAGCAGCTTGATTTCATTGCATGTTTTTCTGATTGGCTTGTTGGAGGAGCTACATACAAGCTAATCTTCCCCCTTCTTCTTCCATAACTGCCATTATGAGGAAGGCATATGATAGACTTTGTGACAGTGATCAGAACCTCTTTCTTAAACCAAGACATCACCTGGTCCTGGAGTATATTTCACATCCCACTTATTCAGGGAGAACACCCTGCCTCTCAAGGTGGAGTTTTTGCTCCAGTAATCCTTCTCTTCACTGGGCACTGGAACATCTTCAAAGAAAAACTTCTCTAGAGTCACCTTACTGCTCTTCTTCCTTGGAACCAATATATAATATTGATTGTGAGACAGAAGGTAAGGGTGAAAAAAAATTAACAAAATACAATTTTTAAAAAGACAAATAATTTCCTCTTTCCAGGCCTCAGTTTCCTCATTTGTAAAATAAGAGGGATTGGACAAAATGGCCTTCTTTAAGGTCCTTTCTTGCTCTATGTCTGTGAGCCTAAGACACTCCTCACTTAAATTCATCCTCCATTCAGCTACCAAAATGATTTCATTGTATATCAATCTGACCATGTTATTCTGCTACTCAATAAAATCCAATGGTCTCTAGAATAAAATATAAACTTTGTTTTTTAAGCCCCTTCAAAATCTAGTCCCAACCTATCTTTATGGCTTTATTTGTCATTATCCCATTTCCTGCACTCTGTCATGTATACAAGCTTACCTTCTATTTATTTCTCACACTCTTGGCACTGCATCTCTCATCTCTGCAGCTTTGCCATGGATGGTGCATATGACTGGAATGTATTCCATTCTTACCTCTTCCCCATAACATCCTTCTCCTCCTTCAAGATGTTGTTGTCCATCTTTTATTTTCAAAGAGGACCAATAACATCACAGGTTGAAATCTTGACTTGTGCATGAATTGGATTTAAGAGAGGCAGAGTTCATTCAAACACCACCTTTTACAATCATGAAGTCTTTCCTATTTTCCAATTGCTAGTGCTTTCCCTATCTTGTATTTAATGAGCTTGTTTATTCAGTACATATCCAGCTTATATTTATTCTATATATACTTACATGTAGACATGTTATCTCTCCTGGTATAATGTAAATTCTTTGAAAGCAAGGCTTTCATAAATACTTGTTCATTGAGGGGACATAGGCTCTGGCTGAAAGTGAAACACCTGTTCTTTTTTTTGTTTGTTTGTTTTAACTCTTGCTTTTTGTCTTAGAATCAATTGTAAGTATTGGGTCCAAGGCAGTAAGGGATAGACAATTGGGGCTAAATAACTTACCCAAAGACACACAACTTGGAAGTATTTGAGGCCACATTTGAACCCACATCCTCCTGACTCCAGGTTTGGATCTCTATCCATTGAGTCACCTAGCTTCCTCTGTTCTATAAAGGATCTGGTAATTATTTTGGGGTGGGAGCTCTATTATTACAAAATTCTTGGAATTATTCTTTAAGCTGAAAAGCCTCAGTTGCAAAAATCATAGAGGCTTTAATGATACACTGTTAAGAAAACAAGGGACCAATACTCCCCTCTGGACAGCTTATCTTAATGATAGAAAAAGTCACCCAAGTATTTTAGTTTCTCAAGTGCTAAGCTTGAAAATGGGAGATATTAATTTATATATATATAAATAATATCCTAACTCCATCATAATTTCTGAATAGTTCACCTCCATGGAAACCTGTGAAAGATTGAGTTCTAAAGGCATTGTATAAGATAGCTGGACTTGGAGTCAACAGTGACCTGGGTTTTATTCTTGTCCCTGATGTTTATCAGCTCATGGGCAGGTAACTTAACCTCTGAACCTCCATTTCCTTATCTGTGAAATATAAAGTAAATAGTTAGATCAATGAGTAAATTTAAAGTAAAAAAGATTTAAAAAAATTTTAGAGCACCTCTTTTATTAATTGTGGGATAATTTACATAAAACACTTTGCAAACCTCAAAGCACAGTATAAACGTTAGCTATTGTTACTGTCAGCAAAGCTCTGAATTTACCATTTTTATGCTTAGCAAAGCTTGTAAGTTAATACAATAATGAAATGGCACCTAGAGGAAGAATTAGGAGCAAGAAGAATGTAAATTATGTTCAAAATAGCACTACATCAATCTGGCATACCTGATACAGTGATACATTGAAGATCTGAGTTTAAATCTGAGTTTAAAGTTAAATTAAAACTTTGACACTAGTTATGTGACCATAGGTAAGTTAACTAATTTCTCTGAATTTAGGTTTCTCTTCTGCAAAATGGGATGAATAATCTCTGTAACACTTTTCTCATTGGATTTTGGTATGATTAGAATTTTGTTTGTTTAGCAAATTTTATGTATCAAACAAATGTCCCCTATAATTATCATTACTTTAAAATTATTTTTTAATAATTTAGAACAATGATTTCCTTGGCTTCCCAAATCTCCAGCTCTTGGGTGCCAGAAGCTTGATGACTGGCTTCAACACAGTTCTATAATCAGTCTTTTTTAAACAACAAAAAATTGTATTGGTGCTTTTCATTTTTTACACCACAGATATTTACCAATATTCCTCTTACTCTTCTAGTCTGCCTCTAGTTTTTTAATCATAGAAGCTCAGGACTGTAAGGGAATTCCCTCACTTTATAAAAGGGAAAATAATCCTGTAGAAGTTAAGGCCATGTTTAGTGAGGAAAGGACTTGACCTGGAGTCACAGAGTTCAGTCAGGCAAAGACAGAGATGTTTCTGGAAGAACCATCACCAAAGCTGTCAAGGAAAATGCCTAAATTTAATTTAAATTTGTATTAGTTGGTCATAATGATACCAGGAAAAAAAAAACACACCACACTTGTAAAGCATTGAGAAGTATGTGGCCACCTTGAGTGTTGAGGCCCCTACCCTTGTTTTCCATGTTAACAGGGCTCCTGGTAAATTCAAAGGGGATAAAGCTGGCCAAGTGACATTTGGTGGTGGGAGAACGGTTTTTCTATCCAAGCTCAGTGTGCCATTTTACTGTTTGATGTAACATTTAGAAGAATGGGTCTAGTGAGCATAAAATCTAATATTATTATGAGAAAATATTTCTTTCCGTTGTGGATATAAGGACAGAAAAGTCAAGACAATCCATTATCTTAGACAATCCATTATCTTCTATAGGAAGATTTTGAGAAACCCTTTTCCTGGCTTATTAGAAAACTTAAGGGAGTCTGTAATTTAGAGCTTGTAGCCACATCTGCCAGGAAAAGCTCCAGAGGTGGTTGTGGACTCAGTCCTGGTAGCACTGTGTGACCCTGTGCCTACATGACTAGGAAGGGAATGAAAGAAGAACCTAGAATCCTGACTCTGCCGATTATTCGTATTCTCTTAGGCATTTACCTTCCCTGGGACTGATTTATCTCTAAAGTGCTGAAAGCTCACTGGCTCTGGAGATCAAGGGCTTGGGTAAAATCCAACCTTCATCATCTACTCCCTCCATGACCTTAGGCAAGTCACTTACTCTCCCTGGACCTCAGTTTCCTCATGTATAAAATAGGAAGAGTGGACTAGATGGTCTCAGGTTCTGAGGTTCTGAGGAACCTTGACATCTCAAGGTGCCCTGGGAAGGCAGAGCTCCTTAGATTCTTGGGGAGCTCTTGAGTCCTTTTCAGGAGGTCCCTGAGATTAAAACTATTTTTCTAATAACACTAAGCTATTACTTGTCTATTAAAATTCTCTTTCCTTTTCCAACTATATATCTGCACGAGGCATATTTTCTTCCTATACTTCAACAACCAATATTTCACAATAAACAATGCAAAAGCAGATAGTGAAAAGCCAGACATTTTCTAGAAAGCCAGAATTTGAAGAGAATTGCAAAAGTATGTAAAACAATGTCATCTCACAAAATTTTCTTTGTCTTGGGAAATATAGTTATTTTTCATAAAACCCATTCATGGTAACTTGTAATGAACAGTTATTTTTAAATGAATATTTTAAAATTGTATGTTTTAACTTCTAAGAGGAAGAGAATAAACTTTATTAAACACAAAAAATTATATTGGTGCTTTTTATTTTTTATGCCATAGATATTTCCCAATATTCCTCTTACTCCAAGAAAATTCTCCCTTGTTTGAAGATAAATAACTAAGTAAATTCAACAGACATGTCTAATAGTATATGAAACATTCAATCCCCCGCCTCCTTCTCTAACAAGAAGAGAGGTGTGTTTCATTGTCTGTCCTCTTGAACCAATATTGGCCATTGCCTTTAATCTGAACCCAGCTACCTTTTAGTGTTGATTCTATTGACATTGTTACAGTGTCTATATTTATTGTTTTTCAGTTTCAGCTCTATTTGCTTTCTAGAAGTTCATCCAAATCTCCTCATGTGTCTCTGAATTCTTCATACTTAATCTCACAATGTACTACTATTCTTTTCATTCATATGATGCCATTTGTTCAGCCATTCCTCATTTGATGAGGAATCTGGTGCCCACTTGCTTTCCAGTTTTGGGCTACTAAAGAAAGACTACTAAGAATATTTTGGTATATGTGAGATCTTTCTGTTTGTATCTTTCTTAGAGTGCATCCTCAGTGGTGGCATTACAGAAAGAAGGGTATAAATGGCTTAGTAACTTCTCTTACCTAATGCCAAATTGTTTTCACAAAGAACTGAACTGATTTAAAGTTCCAGCAAGTGTGTTATTCATGTACCTTTGGCATATGAATTTCAATTCATTTCTTGGAATTTAGACATTTACTATTTGGGACAAACTGACCTGGAGATTGGGTTGTGATGGCTTCCCCTCAATATATGCTACTCAAGAGTTAATTTAACTTCATACTGTCCAAAGTAAGTGGATACACAGGTATTAACTTGCTTTTTAATTGCACGATAAGTAGAGATTTTGTTCTTGCTATTTCTACAGTACTAGCAACAGCCTCACCATAAACCAACACCTCATCCATGGGAAATGTTTTGTTCATCTTCGAGCTCACCTTTAGTACTTCAGTATTTAAAAGAGTTGTGATTTCAGTTATATGAATTGTCTTTCTAATAGAAATGGCAGTTCCTTCATATCTTATGAGAACTTTATTTATTTTTTGAGATGCTATGGAGAGGGGAAATGTCAGCTAGTATTCTGGTAAAGAAATTCTTCACAGTTAGCCAGACTGCTCCTTAAGAAGCAGAATCAGTCTTAAAACTGGTCCAAACTTAAGCCTTTCCAGTTTGGTAGGACCACGTAGTACTTGTGTTCTACTGGCAAAGCCTTAATACAAAACAATATGATGTTATATAACAAGACATCATCTTGTATAGTATGATTGTCATGCTGTATAATATGCAATATGACATACACCTAGCATTTATATAGCATGCCAAAGTCTGCAAAAAATGTTATACATTTTGTGCATTTTTCTTCCTTTATTTTTACAATTTCTAATTATGTATACATGGATTTGTGAGCATTGAGTTCATGTAAAATGAGGTCCTACTGTACTATCCTTATTTTAAAATTCAAGAAACAGAAGCAAAGAAAAATAAAGTGCCTTGCCTAGGGGCACCCCGCTAGAAAGCATCTGAAATAGGATTCAAATTCAGTTATTCTTGCTTCTAATCCAGTGTCCTAGCCACTTAGCCACCTAGATAGATAGAAATAAAATCAGATTTATTCACCTATTCAGTCAGTACCTTCTTTTTTGGTGATTCTGGGGGAGGGAGGTCTAGGCTGCACATCTTCACCTGATTTAAGAAAGAGAAAGCTTCTTGACACTTACGATTTAAACCCTGAATCTATTTCCTGCAAGGAAAAGAGTTAGAGGGCAACTCAACAGGTCCTCTGTTTGGTAGAGCAATGTCTTTGTTGCACTCAAAAGTTTAATGCCGTTCCCATCATTTAGAAACCACTCCTTTACTTTGAGCTATAGTCATATGGCATCATTAGGAGCTTGGGATAAAACAATACATATTCAGTGCATGAATAAAAAGCCATAACAATTTTTTTGGCATGAAAGCAAATAGATTCTAGAGGGAAAATAGTTCAATGGGTTTCTGATCCTAGCTTTTGCTCAAATCCTTGAAGAAAATCACCATTTACTAGCTTGCACAGAAGCATGAAAATAGAAATACAAATTATTCTGAAACTAATAACTAACTAACAACAAACTAAGGCTTGTCATTAATCCTGCCACACTGGGTCATAATTATGTAAAGCCTTAGGTCAAAGGGGGACAGATAGAGCCCTTAGGGTTTAAAAAAGGCCCTATTCTCTTACAGGAAAATGTTGTAAATGAGTTAGTTTTTTGTTTTTTTTTAGAGGACAGCTCAATGGTGGAATGGACCCAAAGTTAGGAAGATTCATCTTCCTCAGTTCAATTCTGGCTTCATGCACTTCCTAACTATGTGACCTTGGGCAAGTCATACAACCTTGTTTACCTTAGTTCTTCATCTGTGAAATAAGCTAGATAAGGAAATGGCCAAACCACACCAGTATCTCTGCTAAGAAAACCCCCAAATGAGATCACTAAAAATAGGACACAAATGAACACCATCAAAATGTTAAAATATGGGGAGCATGATCATGGAAAATGAGGGAAGTTGAATAAAAAGTATAACCTAGGATCTTTTGTGTTCCACCAAGAGTTAATGGACATTTCTGCTTTGTATGTGATGTTTCTTGAAGATTGAAGAGCTAGAAGAACAATGTAATGAAATAAATAAGGAGAAAGAGAGGAACTCACAGCTGAAAAGGAGACTGGAGGCCCTGGAGTTGGAACTTAAAGAAAAGGAGAGGGTAAGTATGAATAAGCAGGATGGTAGAATGTTTTCTGTGACCAGTTCTGGTCTATCTTCTGCCTTACTTGATGAAGGGTGCTTCCGGTAGACTTAGAAAAAGGGGCCATCTCACAAGGCAGGTACCTTGCTTTCTCATAATAAACAGTTTTTACCTGATAACAAGGTGCTGCATTAGAGGTTATACTACTGAAATTTTTTAAATGATTTATTAAGTTAAAGATTCCAATTCACAACCATAATTTCACAAAATAATTTTCTGTGCAGTCATTTTTCTATTTTCTAAAAAGGCCTTAAGGGGAATTTGGCAATGAAAAAAAAATTAAATTCCTCTGTTTTTACATCTTAACTTCTTAAATGAGCCAAGAGAGGTAATCATATTATGTCATCAATTCCAACTAGTGGACCTTATCGCTTTCCTTGTTTTTTTCCCCATCATAACTTTAAAAACCCTGCTTATTATTCTGAGAAAAATCTCCAAGCTCTTTATGGGGGTATTAGTCCACTTAGCATTTTTCTTATAGATGCATGCCATATATTTCATTCATCCTTGGTTACATACCTCTCCTCTCCATCCTTTATACAAAGCCTTTTGAAAATCTGAGCTTATCAAAGAGAAACCTGTGTAGCGGTGCTGGCTTTTTCAATTACATAGGTAATTGAAATTTACCCAAAGGAGAGGTTCAATAAATATTTTATTAGTTGATTTATAAAATTAGATAAAATTAGGATGATGAGATGGGTTTGTAATAAGCCCTACCATAAAATAGCTTTGTAGCTGAGTACCCATAATAGAGAATTTTTCTTAATTAAAAGAAGTTATATGAGTGGGATAATTAATTGACTAGTGAAGCAGTAGATATGAGTCTCAGGGATGTTGCTTTTTTTGCTTTCTGTTCTACCCACTGACAAGATTACTTCTTTAGTAAACATTGGACATAATGCCATATTTACAGCCTCAGAGCCTGGAAGAACTGCGTTCAAGTCCTACCTCTAATGCATACTGACTCTGTGACCCTGAGCAATCACTTAACCTCCCAGTGCTCTTGGTAAATGCCTGGTGATAAGTTGCTGAAATGGTACCAAGATATACTGGTACAGGGAGTTTCCTCATCCAAGAGTTTGCCATACCAATTAAGATGCAAATCCAAACCCTATTCCATAACTCTGCATGAGCACATTGGACCAAAGAAACCAGAATCTTGCTATTAATTTAAATTTAAATCTCATTTTCCAAAAAAAAAAAAAAAACCCCAAATGAGTGTTCTTGCCCTCATAATTCTTTGTACATTGGTCCCTCATTCCCTGTGGGGATTCCTTTCATAGTTACTTCTCCTAGATCCAGAGCTAGACTTATAATTCTGACATAGTTTAATTTCTGGGGTGCCTCCTATTTTAGGACTTTAAGAATAAATGATTTTGTGAGTGTAAGTACTAACTCCAACAACTCGGGTTAATACAGCAGAAAGGAGGTGGAATTATAGGAACTCAATCCAGATTCAAGTTTTGCCAACTTCTACTTATATGACCTTGGATAAACCTCATGTCCTCTTTCTTGGCCTCAATTTCCTCCTCTATAAAAATGGAGGAACTGGATTACAGGGCCTCTGAGGTTCCTTCCAATTGTAGAGCTATGATCCTATGAGGTTCTATTGGCTGAAAAATGGAGTTTGGTCTCACTTAGATATTGGACATAGACGTTTTTGAGCTCTGATCTCATGCTCCACTGGCAAACCCTTCCATCACTCAAGACATTTTGCACACAAGAAGGCATTGGATTAGGTCATTTAGTGAAGGTCAAACATCTCATTTTTTCCCCCAGAAAATTTCTTTCTCCAGTGTCTGAAGTCCTACTGCAAGAGTTTTAGTCCTTTAGTTTAAATTAATCTTTGTTTAAAATACAAATCCCCCTGGGAAGGTTCTAGGCTCAAGAATCAAGTGTGACCTCTGATAAAAGCCCTAGGAGCAGAGTTGCATGTTAGCCTGAGGAGAAGGTGTAGGGCACCATTTAGGAGGCAAAACTCACAGAGATCTGGAGGCTGTGATCACTAAAGACAGCTTTCTATAATTTTTCTTAGTATTGTCCCTACTATTCCAGTGGCACTTTGAACGTTGGTCTCTGTGACTCAGTGATAGCACAGTAATTCTTGAACAACCTAAAATATCTTCAAAAACTCTCCCATATTATGATAATGATCTGGATACATCTGTGTTCAATTTTCATGGGAGAGTAAGTCAGAGTTGGACTATCCCAGGGAATTTGTCCCACTGACTTGGGACTTTGACTGTAATTTTTATAATTTGGTGGAGGAAATAAAAGGACAAAATTTAAGTTAACAGCCCTTTCTTTGGCTGACTTTCGTGAGAATTTGTAAAGAGTGAATGTGATAAAACCAGCTGGGTTGCAAGAAAATGAATAGAACCAAAATACAAATGGAAAGACTACATCTTAATAATATGAAAATGGCAGTTAATTAACTTGGCAAACCAGCATAAACTCAAGGCTAGATTCTTGTCAGTGATATAAGATCAAATTTCAGACCTTTTTAGAACAATTTTAGAAAATGCTTTAGAAAAGAATTTCTCCACTCTCATTCATCAATCCTAGAAATGTCTTTGCAAGGTCAGAGATAAGGAGATTAGTATTGAATTCACTGAGTTCCTGGACATTAGCTACATCCTGCCTTTTATTGGTATATGTCCTTAAAGAAGGTTTTGCCTTTCAGTCTTTTCCATAGCCTTAGGGATTGCTCTATGGAGTTCTCCCATTGCTTTTTAATTTTTAAAAAATTTCCATGTATAGGGGCATCTAAGGGCCTTTGGGGACTTAGTAGACCTAAATATGGAGGTCCTCAGTTCATATCTGGCCTCAGACACTTCCTAGATGTGTGACCTTAAACAAGTCACTGCAACCCCCATTGCCTAGCCCTTACACCTCTTCTGCCTTGGAACCAATACACAATATTGATTCTAAGACAGAAGGTAAGGGTGTAACATTTTTCCCCCTATGGATAGCTTTTATTTTTATATCACATTCCCTTTCTTTTCTTTTACTCAAAGAACAATTTCTTGCAATAAATGAATGGATGAACAAACCAATGAAAAAGAGGGAGGAAAGCTGTTCAATAAAACTAAGACATCAACAGAATCTGAATAACATTCACAATTTTCTATGTCCATAGTTCCTCCCACCTCGACTATGAAAGGAAGATGTATTTTTTTCATATCTTTTTCAGGTTCAAGTTTGATTATTATAATTATATAGCATTCTGTTTCTTTTTACTTTTTTTATTCCATCCATTTAGATTGTTATAATTATATATGTTATTTTTATGGATTTGCTCTTTTATGCATCAGTTCATATAAGTCCTCTTATGCTTCTCCTATTTTTTTACATTTACATTTTTATGGTACATTAACATTGTTATATTCATAATATTCATAATTTATTTAGTCATTTCCCAGTTGATGGGCATCTACTTCATTTCTGTTCTTTGCTACAGAAAGTACTGCTATGAATATTTTGTATATGTAGAATATTTATTCCTGTCTTCCACTTCCTTGGGATATATACTTAGCAATGGATATCTGAGTTAAAGAGTATGAACATTTTAATGACTTCTTTAACATATTCCAAATAGCTTTCCAGAATGACTGAATGAATATAGTGCTTCACTATCAGTGTATCAGGGTATTTATCTATATTTCATAGCTCCTCCAGGACTGAGTATTTGTCATTTTCTGGATGTGATTCCCCTGTATGTTTAATAATAATAACAACAGATTACATTTATACCATACTTTTCTTGTTAGATTCCTCTGATCCATTTTCCCTTTCAGTTCCACAAAAAGGGTTTGATATTAATCACCCCTTACTGTGAATTTAAATCACTAGATTTCCTTTTCTAGAGGTATTTGCATTTAAAACCTTACCTTTAATTGTAAAAATGAAGACTACATACTGTTTAAAAAAAAAAAGACCTCTTACATCAGGATGTTAACCTTTCTATCAGCCATGGAAAGTTTCTGGACGTTTATCTGGAAAAATATTTTCCTTAATATTGAAACAGGGAGACAGAATTACTAGCTATAACTCAGATAAATCCCTTCTGATGAGATAACCATCAAGATTCTTGTTATTTCCATTTGAGAATATAATCAATCTGAAATTGACTTAATTTTACATTGTCTGGTAGTTAGAAAATGGGAAAGCTAGGTTGCACAGTGATAGAGTATCAGGCCTGAACTCAGGAAGACTCATCTTTCTCAGTCCAAATCAACCCTCAGACACTGGGTAGCTATGTGACTTTGGGCAAGTCACCTAACACTGTTTGCTTCAGTTTCCTCATTTGTAAAATGAGCTGGAGAAGAAATGGCAATCCACTCAAATATCTTTGCCAAGAAAACCCCAAATGGGATCATGAAGGAGTTGGACACGATGGAACAAAAAGTTAGAAAATAATTCTGACTGTAAATTTAGAAATTTATTGTTTTTGGTATTAAAAAGACAAGTTATTTCTAATTGCAAACTCAACTCATGATGCCAAACTCAATTCATGATGATGGCTATTTTTTCTTTTTTTAAACAAATTTCATTTATTTAAAATTATCGTTTTAAAGAATAATTATTTAGTATGTTTATTAATATACATATAATTTTATAGATAGTTTTAAATAATTTATCTTTAAGGTTTTTTTTTTACCTTGCCCATATTTTCCAATGTATCAAACTCCTTCCTTGCCCCCCTTCCTTTCCCAGAGGGCTATCTTTTTAACAAAGAATAAAAGGAAAAGACAGTTCAACAAATTAACCAATACCTCTGAAAAATTCTAGATTTTATGTGTTCCATACTCATAATCTCTTCACCTTAGCTAAGAAGCTCCTAAAAGTTTAAAGCTAACAAAAAAAAATTATACAGCTTACCCTGATATACAACCTAGCTTTATTTATACCATATATAAAAATATACATTCTACCCTTATCTCTGTGATTGGTTGCTATGTTAACATTTTCTAGTTCCTCTGATTGTATCAATAAATGTGGAAAGTGATCATTGTCAAAAATAACTTTTCTGGGTTATGATTTTCATACTTTTTTCTGTTTGTTTGGTTTTTTCCCCCAACAGGAGTTGAAAGATCTCCGAAAACAAGGTGAAATCATACCTCAGCTCATGTCAGAATGTGATTTTGTCACCGAGAAATTAGAGGTACTAGTCAGAAAGACATCTGACAGAGGATTTGGGGGAAGGCACTTGTTTTTGTAGTATCTTCTAGCTTCACTTCATTTAGCTTTGTACATGCTGAAGGTTAGAGTTTTTTAATTCAGAGGAAGTGAATAGTGACTGCATATTTGGTGCTTCTGTCTATTCCAGAATTTAAAAGCAATGAGATTTGTCTCTTGGTGGTTGCTGTTATTTTTAATATTAAGGAAGGGGGGGTAGCTGGGTGGTTCAGTGGATTGAAAGACAGGTCTAGAGATAGGAGGTCCTGGGTTTGCCTCAGACACTGCCTAGCCATGTGACCCTGGACAAGTCACTTGACCCCCATTCCCTAGACCTTACCACTCTTCTGCCTTGGAACCAATACATAGTATTGATTCTCCGACAGAAGGTAAGGGTTTTAAAAAAATCTTAAGGAAGGCTTCTCCTTTTAATTTAAGGACCACATCAGGTTTATACTGGCCTATAAATTTCAAAAGCAACATAAAGAATGACTTTGTCAGTTTCTTTCCAAGTTACATCAAGAACCTACCTAAATAACAAATTCCTTTTTTAAGTAAATGCCTCTGCTATTGGTTAATAAATAATTTCTGGGCATATTTCCAAAATAGCCCTATTTCACAAATCCACAGGACAAATATTGTGAAATTTCTGATTTGATACTGTGAGGGCACAGCTTAAACCCAGGTAAGAAAAAGCACCAAAATAGAATCACTGTGACTACACATAGATAGAATCCAGTAGATTTTTCCAAGTAATCTTTATTAACCAAATTTACTTCTAGGGTGAGATATAACATTTGTAAAATGCTGAGCACAGTTCTTGGCATGGAATAAGTGCTTTATAAATGCTGTCAATATTATTATTATTATTATCTTTATGATGATGAATCTCTTCATGACCATTGGTGACAGTAATGATGAGATCTCATGCTGGGGTCTCATTGGACCATATATTTTGGTTTTTACAAGTTGTTTTCATCTTTCCATGAAGTACAAAACATCTGACAAGGATCACTTAGGTAGTTTGGGGTAGGATTTCATGTCCTTTATTTGAGGTTTCATTTTCCCTCAAAAAAATGGCAATGAATGATAATACATGTATAACACAGATCAACTTGCTCACCATCTCTGGGAAGAGGGAGGAAAAGGATGAAGGGAAAAGATAATTTGGATCTTATCATTTCAGAAAGTACTAGGATGAAAATTGTTATTGCTTGTAATTGGGAAAATAGAGTATCTTTAAAATTTTTTAATTGGCAAAGATTTCAAGGTCTATACAATTGACAATCTCTTCTTGTTTGTATTTGCCTTGGCTCTTTGAAAAATGTCATTCAATCAACCTACAAACATTTAGTAAGTAACTATTTTGTGTCAGAAATTATGTATACAAAAAAAAAAACAAAGGAAAGTAATCCTAGCCCTCAAGAAATTTCATTCCATGGGGAGAGAGACAAGATATACATATATAGGTCTATCCAAAACAATTACAAGGCAAAAAGAAGTTAACTTTGAGGAGGAAGAGGAATACTCACAGTGGTGGTGGGAGTGGGAAGAAAGCTGAAGCTTGAAGGAAAACAGTCAGATTCTGAGAGGCAAAGGTGGAGGTGGATGCAATCCAGGCATGGAGGATAGCTTGGGGGCAGTCAATGAATGCCCTGTTTTAGGAACCACAAAAAGGCCATTTTGGTTAGACCACAGAGTGTATGAATGGGAGTAATGTGTGATATAGCTGGGAAGGTAGGATGGAGCCAGGTTGTAAAAACCTTTAAATATCAAACAGGGGAGTTTATATTCCACCCATATGTGGCCACTAAGTTTATGGGACAGGGGTGGGGGCAGATATAGTGATTTGATCAGACCTGGATTTAAGGAAAATGACTTTGGCAGCATTGCAGCAGGAAGAGACTCAAGGTCAGGAGGCTAATTAGGAAACTGTTGCAATAGTCCAAGTGAGAAGTGATCCTCATCTGAACTAGGATGGTGATTGTGGGAATGGAGAAACTGGATTCCATTTATCCATGTTTTCTTTTTCTGATCCGCACAACTACAAACAATTGAGACCAGAATGCTGTTAGATGTCTTTGTCATTCTCTAAATGATCACCCTAGTGCAAATATTAATAATATGGAAATAGGTCATGATCAATGACACATGTAAAACCCAATGGAATTGCTCGCTGGTTATGGGAGGAGGGTGGGGGAAAGGAGGGAAAGAATATGAATCTTGTAAGCATGGAAAATATTCTAAATAAATTAATTAAATTAAAATTTTCAAAAAAAGATTAAGGAAATGATTCAAGTCCAGGGAAAAAAAAAGATGTCTGTCATTAATAGTCTTCATGATTACTAATTTTCCTGACTCTTCTTTTTGCTTTCATGCCAGGCTTCTGAGAGAGAAAATCAAAATCTTGAAGATAAAGTGAGGTCTTTAAGGACAGACATCGAGGACAGTAAACACAGACAGCGCCACCTAAAACTGGAAATCAAGAACTTTTTGGAGGTCCTTGATGGGAAGATAGATGACTTGCATGATTTTCGGCGAGGGCTCTCCAAGCTGGGAACGGAAAATTAGGATGCAAATTGTGATCTAGGCTCCAAGAGTTTCATGTTTGTTTACTCTAAATGTGTGTACTACAAAATAGGAACAGGAAGTACAGCTCGTTTGAATTGTTTTTGTAAATAGAGGCTCACAGTTTGTTGTGTTTTCCAACCAAATGTGCTGCTCACTAATTTCTTTTCAGAATAGAAAACTTTGCTTTTCTGGGCTTATGGATGGATAGAGGATTCTGCCTCAGGAATCAAGAACTAAGTCTACCTTAAGGACATGTATATTTCTTAAGGACTGTTGCAACTGTAGAAACAAAATATTTTCCAACCCAACTACCAATATTCTAAGGAACCTGCAATTTTATTCTTTTTATCTAGTGAAATTGAAATTAGTTGGGATTCCTAATTTCATTTATCAAAAATGTATTAAGGGAAGGGCAGATAGGTGGCTAAGTGGATAGATAGCCAGGTCTGGTGATGGGAGGTCCTGGGTTCAAAGCTAGCCTCAGACTTTTCCCAGCTATGTTACCCTGGGCAAGTCACTTAATCCCAATTGCCTACTTACCACTTTCTGCCTTGGAACTAATACTTTAATATTGATTCTAAGACAGAAAGTAAGGATTTCAAAATACACATAAAATAGTCATGATTTCTGTGCTAGTACATTTTAAATTAGGTAACCCTGAGTTCCTTTGCAAGTCTATGATTCCTGACAGGTGTATGTGTGCTTTGGGTTGTCTTCTAAGACTCACTGCATATGAATGTTGTGAATTTCTCATAGCCAATATTGTGATACTTAAAACAAATGAATTAAGAGACTTCCTGAGAAGAAAGGGAATCCGATTTTTAAGAAATATTGATATGTCCTCTAAATCCATGCACCATTTGCACATGTCACATTATGTGGTCTGCAAGACCGCAAAAAAAAAAGTTCCATTTAAATTTTTAAAATTTATAAGTGAACAACCATGATATATGAGTGACAGACCATGATGGCTGAGCCCACATGAGGTATGGCTTGTAATCAAATAAAACTTAGAACAAGTTTCATCTGGCACATATTTAATTTATATGTATACTACATACATTATAGAATTGCATCCCATTTAGTTGGATGGTGTGTGTGTGTACATATATATGCATATGTGGACATGTGTGTGACACATATACACCTAATAACCTAATTACCATCGCTGGATGATGTCTCTCTCTTATCTTTCTGTCTCTCTTCTCTCTGCCTCTTTCTCTGTCTCTCACACACACATGCCATCTAGCTTAGTGATAATTGGCTATAAATAGTATGCAATTCACTTAAGTGACTATTATTACTTTTTCCACCAAACCAAATCATTTCTGAGGTCAGTGGAGGGAAAATGGGAGGGAGCTAGGTAGATTAGGAACAGTGTGGATCCTAGGAACTCTCCCTTTCTCCTCCAGTACAGGGGGACTTGTAGCACAAATGTTCTGAGAACCACATAAATGCCAGATGTCTCTAGGACTAAGTATGGGAACCAAGAACCCTTGGGTGCCTTGACTTAATCAGGACAATACCCACAACCCTAATATGAGAATTTTTTACCTTTTTATTTAAGGGTGAAGTTCAAACCAGGGCAGCCTCTTGTTCTAGACTAGAAGCAGTTGGAGATGGAAAAAGGCAAAAGCTTGGCAAGATCTTCTTCCTTCTAGCTACCATCTCTCTTTTCCCATGAGAGTTATTTCACATGTCTCTAGGTTACAGAGATGCAGAGGAGCTCAGAGCATCTTCCTCTTCTATTCTTCCTTCAACTGAAAAGAGGAGCCTTAGGAGGAACAAAAATACTTCCCTTCTATCTTTCCCCAGAGGGCTTTAGGTTCCCTCATTAGAGGAGGCTTTCTTGTCTCCAAAATACCTCCCTAACATCACTTGAAGTTCTACCAACTTGACATTTATTTGAATTAACTAACAGATGTGGTAGAGTGGGAGTTAAAAAGGAGCTATCCCATAATCCCCACTTCAAGTGGAGACTCAGTCCCGCCAGCTTAGATGAGAAGAATAAAGTAGAAGCAACCACAATGAGCTCTTAGAGGAAACATCTAGAAAGCTTCAAGCTTTCTCAGGTTGGAGGAAGCTCATTGTATGTTTTCCAGGAATGGTGTCTGTAGTTGCCTTTGTCCTTGGACCATAGATCCATAGATAAGTATTTGTATTTGCCCAGGAGTCTTGACTAGAGCCCTAATTAAAAGAAGGATATCAAAGGGGTTATTGTACCCAAATGACAATCATCCCTAAGGAAGGCTTGATGCCTCTCCTTGAAGGCCAAAAGATGTGAGAGAATTATGCATTTAGAGTCTAAAATGGAGGCCAACCAACAGAAGCCTCCAGTCCAGTCACCATCAATGAAGTCCTTCCTAGAGAACACCATTAAAGTTGTTCAGACCTCAGAGCCAATAGAACATTTGGTTCAGAAGATTTCCAGAATAGAAATAGCTTATAAATTATTTTGAAATATGCTTTCTACCCCAACTTACATTGTACCTTACAGGGTACAATGAAGGCGTGATCACATGAAACAATACAAAGGAGTGTCTTGATGGAACATATTGTGACCCCACCCTAAAGCCATTTAATGAATATTAGTTAAGAATAAGATGTTATTGGAATAAGGTACAAAAATATCTTTTGTTGTGAAAATCTGAGGGAGGAAAAACCTTTATGAAAGCATCTATTGATCAATCATTTTTTTTTTTAAGATTCAGCATGGAGGGAGATTCCACTGTCAGCCTTGGCTTGTCCTTTCTTCTCTAGTTATAAAAAGAATGAAATGATGTAAATACCTGAGGCTCCTCAGAAAGAAAGAAAAGTTCTCTTCAGTGGTCTAGATGGTCCCAATTAGGGATTGCTGAGAGCAGGAGCACAAAAATAAAGCAAATGGTGGATGAGATAGTGTGGTCTGGCTTTCAAGGGACTGGGGAAACAATTGTGACAGTGGTCCTTTATGTTCGTGTGATAATCTTATAGTCTACAAAGCACTTTCACATCTATGATCTCATTTGATCCATGCAATAACCCCTCTATGAGATAGACAGAAAAGGGATCCTTATTCCTATTTAACAGAGAAGGAAATTAAGGCCCAAAAATGTGTGACCTTTCTTTGTGATAGAGCCAGAACCAGATTAGTCTTCTCTCAGCCCAGTGCTATTTCTATGAAAACATCCTACCTTTCTGTTAAAAACATATCAAGCTATTTTTTTCTTGGACATAACCTGCTTTGGGGGATAAAAACAAGATTGTTTTGAGCATATAATTATTGCTTTGGCTACTGTCCATAGCAAAAAAGAATGAATAACAGATTCACAAATCAGAATTCTATTTACAATAAGGATAATGAATATATTTTAGTTTTTATGGGGTCTGCATATGATTACAGGTATTATCACAAAGCATTGGCTGGGTCCCCACCATTTTTTAAACATTCAAATATATTTTTATTTATGCAAAATATCACTTTGAATTTCTTTGCTTTCTCTCTTTACCTTCGGCAAAATCTGAAAGGGAATATTTGATCTCCTAAACAGGTATTACTAGCAGAACAATTTGTTTAAAATAAAACTATTAGTCAACTATAGAAATATGAATAAGGTTCTTTCTCAAGAATTTCCCAATTCTTCCTTTGTGTGGATTTTAGTCAGCATCTCACAATTTTTCAGGCTGCTCCAGAATCACCTTAAAATGAAGAACTGTCAATACGGAAAGTCAATTTCATGGTTACCTCAGAGCACATCAATAAATCCTTAGGAAAGGCAGTTGGGGTCTACTCTCATAGCCATTAGGTTGACCTTCATTATGTTTTCTAATCTATGAAGAACTGGACCTTTGGGGAACTCTTGGTTAGCAGGCAATAACAAGACACTTGAGGTGGAGAACATAGAGAATGTGTCTTCCCAAAACACGAAGAGCCATCCAGTTTCCAAGTATTCCATTGAGCCTTCCTTTGTGTATTGTGCTGCAGCACCTTTGGCCACCACTCTGTGGGTGTATTTAGCTGGATCTGTAAGTGGTAGATACCAAGAATCATTTGACAGCCAGCCCCTTAAAACAAAAGGCTGATAGGAGACAAATGATTTTGATTCTGTGCTGGCAATAATGCTACCACTTAAAAAGTCGATCTTTGATTTCTCTTTCGCAAAGGGGGCAGTATGGATGCTGTTATATTTCAAAGTACTTTCCTGTACAACTAGATGTTGCTGGTTGTTTATTTTAGGTTATTTCACTCTTGGCTGGATTTGTTGTTTGCTCTACATTCGAAAGCACAGACTGTTTAAATGGAGAACACTCATCAAGGTGCCTCTGTATTTTTGAGTTACACACATGATTTCAGAGCCCTTTTTCTTGATCAAATGGTTACCAAAAGAAAATTTATTTATACTATTTGTCTACCTGTGTGTATGTGTGTATAGAGATGTGTGTATGTTGTACATATGTCCCTTAAATACCTCTTATGGTGGCATCTATGACACGAGCACCTAAGAAAATGTTTTTGATTATGGGATTAAATACTGGTCAGCAATAATTTTTAGCCATAGACCAGCTATGATATTGGATATTTAAAAAGAATTTGAGCGAATCTCCTGGGGAATGAGGTTAAATAATTCATGTAAGAAGTGGGAAGGGAGTAAGGAGAAAAGGGTGGGAAGAAGGGAGAGAATTTGGAACTAAAAAAAATTTTTTTAATGAATGTTAAAAATTGATTTTACATGTAATTTGAGAAAAAGAAAACATTTTAAAAAGCAGGAGGAAGATTATTAGAGTGGGGCAAAGTATTCTGTATTTATGATAGAATAATAGAAAAGTTTCCTTTTTTTTTCCCCTAATAGAGACAGAGTGTTGAGAGGGAACTGGTCTCAGAGTCAAAAAGGTCTTAAATGTTGCCTCACTTACCCTCTCAGCTTTTCAGTGCTCTAGGCAACTGTCTAGGGCTATACAAGTTGCCAAGAAGGTAAGGACATGCAGAGAAAGAATGTGTAGAGAATGTTTCCTTACCATGTACCAATGAATTTAAAGATCTTGTCTTCATTCCTGTCTTGAATAGGATAATACTGCATATACTCTGCAAATTATTTATGAGAGGAAGAATTTTATCAGTTGTGTGTGGGCTTCCCCCTCTCTTCCATTTAGATGTAATTCTACAGAATTTAACTCTTTTTAAACCTTCATCAAGAATAATCAACTCTTTGTGACCAACTACAGGGTTTTTAGATTTGTTAGGAGCCTTTGGTAATAAAGATGGTTTCCAAACCTGCTTTTTTTTTTTTTGCTATTATGAGTAAAATTTATCAAATGATTGAGAACACTGTTGTTAACTATGGGGCAACATGGTCACACCTCGATTGTCATTTGTGCCCTCTTTTAATATATTAAGAAGAAACACGCCGAAGTGTTCGGTTGAATTATTGTTAAGAAGTCTTTTATGTTGTCACTGTCTGCCATTAACCAATAGACATTTCTTGCACCAAACATAAGACTTTAACAGTACATGCAGATATGGTCGATTGGTTTACTGGTAACAGTAAAAGCTGTTTTTTATATGTGTCTAATTTAAGAACAAAAAAAGAACACTTCCTTTAAGAACTTATATACCTTTGTGATTTTTATCTGATTCTCTTGTATCATATAGAGTTGTTTTATGTAAAAATATATAGTTTAAGTAAAATGTTTGTGTCTGTTTTATTATTATTTTTAATAAGTAAGAGTTATCTCAGATCTGAATGTATTCTGGTTCTCACCTTTGAGTTAACTAACTGAGGTCCTAAGATTTGGTTGCTTTCCTTGGGGCTGCTGTGGTTTTAAAAGTAGGTTCCTCACTTTGGATGAATTTCTCTTAGATCATCAGTGTCTCTCAGCCATCAGTTCTACTAAGGCATAAGGTAAGTCATTTTGGGGAGGACTACCTTTTCCCATATTTCCTCTCTTCTGGCACAATTAGAAGGGAACGTTCTTCTCTTCCCCAGGGGCTGTCCTTGGCACTCACTTAGTAACAGACTTGTCCCATGCAACTTAAAGTCTTTGATGATCTTGAACCTCTTCCAAGTAATTGGGAGATAATACTAGGTTGCCCTCTCTTGAGGGGAGATAGGTGGCAGAATAGATAGAGCACTGTGTAAATCTTGAAATCTCTCAGACTTGTGAATGTTAAAAATTTCCCCATCAGGGAATTCTTAATTGGAACAAATTCCCTACTGAGAAACATTCCCCATTTTGATGTGAGAACTCGCCAGGATCAGAAATGGGAGGACCTCTACTCCACCTGTACTTAAGACTGCTTTAGGGGAAAAAAAAACTCCTTGCTAAACAAAGAAAGTACTTGGATCCATGCTTATGGTGGGGCAAGGAGTTCTTTGAGCCAGGCCTGTTTTTAGAATTGATACAATGGGATGCTAGGTACCTAAAAGGGTCGGGCAAGTTTTCTCTTGATGAGATTAGTTGACTCAGCTGTGTTTTCTCTAGTTCAGACATACTGAGGAGATTGGTCGACACAGCAGCATTTTTTCTGATTCAGACTTACTGAGGAGATTGGTCGACTTAGCAGGAATTTAGATGGGCAGTCCTTTGGAAAGCGTCTATAGTGATTGGTAGATGTAGGGACATAGGGGAGGTGACATGGGAGAAAAATCCCTATATAAGAAAAAGCAGAATCTCTTGAGGAGATAGATATCCTTTTGGAGAAATCCTTTTGGAGGATCTCTGATGAGAATCGCTTGGGAAGAATCTCTTGAGAGAGGCTCTGGAGAAGGGAAGCTCTTGGAGGACAATCTCTAAGGAGGTCTCGCTGGAGCTTTCTCTGGTGAAGTCAGCTGAGATGGAGCTGGCCTGGTGTCACTAGAATCCTTGTTTAGGCAGACCTTGTAGTGAGTGTTAAAAGACTGACTGACTGATTCTCTCTCTTAAGACTCAGGTCTAGGCCATATTGGCTTGAGGCCCTTCATAATTATTCCTTTCCTACTCTTTCTCTCTTTCTCTAATTCCTCATTATATTATTAATTAAAAATCTCTATAAAACCCAGTTGACTTGGGTATTTGAATAATTGGGAATATTTCCCTGGTGACCACCTTATATTTGATTTAAAAACCAAGACACTGTAGTGAAACATATTTTCTGTGGTCAAATTTACTCACCCTCTCTTATATTTATCACAATTTATATCTTCCACCATTTTAACTCACTACAGTTTAAGACCTCAACCATTTTAAATCTCACAACTGGGCTTAGAATCAGGAAGATATCTTCATGAGTTCAAATCTGACCCTGGGTAAACCAGTTTGTCTCAGTTCCTCATCTGTAAGGTGAGCTGGAGAAGAAAATGGCAATATCATCCTAGTACCTTTGCCAAGAAAACCCTAAAATGGGGTTGTAAAGAGACACTATTGAACAATAGCAACAAAGTCCTCTTTTCAAAGAATGATTCAACAGAATATATGCACAGGGTCTCCTTGACCACCTTCCTGTAAGAATTTAATTTTAATGATAACTAAAATATATGAAAATTATAAATAATATGGTAGTCACCAATTTAAAGTATTGTTGCTCAAAGTTGAAATGTCTTAACTTTTATTTACCAAAGAGGTGGGAAGAGTGAAAGTAGGGAAATACAGAAAGGTAGAGAACACATTAGCCTATCTAACTAAATATTGCTCCGATGCTCAACTCAGCCAGGGCTTGTTGACCTTCAACTAGAATTAAACTCTCTCTAGAAGACAGGAAGGGAAAGCCAGCTATTCACTTACCCAAATTCCCTCCAATAGGCAGGTCAAGATGATGACTCAAGCTGAAGGTGACTCCAGAGGCCAACTTTCTTCCTTGAGCTGACCTTCTTCTTGAAGCTGACTTCCTTCTTGAAGCCAACTTCCTCTTGAAGCTGATTCTCCGAGCCCCAGAAATTCAGGGCCCCTCTTCACAAGGGCCAATCACAGCTTCCAAATTGCACAGCACTGCCCAGGGGACAGTATTTGTGGGAACCACTTCTCACCTTCTGGAGAGATATGAATTCTCATTTCCCGACTGAGTTGAAAGTGTGGAGAGCTCCTCTACCTAGTGCTAAGTAGGGTGTTCAAACTTTTGTTGATTCAATTCAAAAGTAGAAAAAGGAAAGTTAATCCTGTCTTTACAATCTGGTGAGGTACTAAATAAGGGCACTTAAGTTATTGTTAACCAAAATGTTAACTCAAAATAGACAAAGGAAATAAAGGATTCCCTTTCACAAGTGTAAACTCAGAATAGACAAAAGAGAACAAAGAATTCCCCTTTACATTCCTACTAAACCAACCAAATTTTTCTCAGTCTTTGATATATTGTTAAATTTTGAGTGAATATACCTATATTAACATCAGACTTCCGGTGTTTTTTTCTTTTGCTTTTTGGTCTGTTTAAAGAAGAAAGGATTGACAGAAACAAGTAGGAAATGTTTATTGTGTGCTAGACATTGTCCTTAATGGTGGAAAAATAAATAAAAAATAAAAATAGTGTTGTGTGTGTGTGGATGGTGGTGGGTATGTGTGTGGAGAGATTATTGTAAATTTTCCATTATGTAAAGGGTCTTGAGATTGGAATAATTTTGTAACTCTGTAAGGAACTGGTGGCATAATGGAAGGACCACTGGATTTGGTTTCAGAAGACCTAATCTCATTCTGTCACTTAGATCTGGGTGACTTTAGGCAAAGCACTACTAAAATCACTTCCCTTCTTTGAGAGGGGGGGTAGGCAAGATGACCTAAAAGTTCCTTTTCAGCTCTAAATCTATAATTCTATTTGTGGTACAGAATTGTCTCTTCCTCTACCTTTTTGACTTGGGCCAATGCCAAGTGAGAAAACTCTCATAATTCTTTAGAAATTGTTTGAAATTCTTCTATCTCTTCAAGCACTTCTTTCAGAGAGTTTGGTCCCTTTAGAAGTTCTATTGACACTCTTAGCTTTGCTATAATCCTCTAGAGAACATGCTTTTCCAGGTATATGATGACTTGGAAAAATAAGACTTTCTCTGTTCAGTGTTGTGTAGAAAGGCTGTTTCTTGATGTTTGTTCTCCCTGTTGATGTTGTACATGAGTACCCTCTAGAGAAGACTGAAGTCCCTGAAAGTAGCCCCTGGAGAGAAAAGCCTATTGCCTAGATTGCATTCTTTGGAAACCAAACCAATTTTTTCTGAAAATACAGGAGATCCTAATTAAAATGTCCCTTTTCTTGGGGGAAAAATAACAAAACTGGCAGTATTATTTGACATAGTTCATTAACTACTGGTAGTAGAAATGCATCCAATGAAATAATTTGTTGTTTTCCTAGTTTATTAATTTATGTAAATACAAGTATTTCTCATTCTTAAAAAAAAAAAACTTCTCCAATTAAGTCTTCTAAAAACTTCTACCTTACAGGTTATTTAGTTTAAACCTGGGCTTTACTCTTGAACTATTGAGGCACAAACAAGTCACACAAATATGGACCTCTAGAAATTCTGCCCCTATTTCTGAAACTCTATTCTCTATTCTCTTATTCTCTAGAAGTTTCTTAGGGAACCAACAGAGATACTTCAAAATAAACCGTAGAAAGTATGAAGAGAAGTGATGGTCAAACCCTTTTTTCTCCCTGGTTCCCAAATGTAGTAAGATAAATAGACAAGCTAGGATACTTCTGAAGCCTAGTTCTATGGGGTCTTTGAGCCTTCATAGAGCCACCAGGGACTTAGACTCTTAGCCTAGTAAATTGCAACTTGCAACTCAGTGGCCCAGGGATATTCCCAAATCCACAAGAACCATTTATCCTGGGAAGCATTAATTAAAAAGAAAAGCCACTGAAATGCATTGTTTTAAGTGAGAAACAAATCTCAGTCAATGAGCAAGTCTTGATTTTTCCCCTCTCAGTTTCTCCATCTGGAAAATGGAGATGAAATGCTACAGGTCGTTCTTTTATGCTGTAACTCAGAAATTGAGCTTTTTATTTTATTTTAATTTAATTTTTAAAAAACCCTTACCTTCCATCTTGGAATCAATACCGTGTATTGGTTCTAAGGCAGAAGAGTGGTAAGGGCTAGGCAATGGGGGTCAAGTGACTTGCCCAGAGTCACACAGCTAGGAAGTGGCTGAGGCCAGATTTGAACCTAGGACCTCCCATCTCTGGGCCTTGCTCTCAATCCACTGAGCCACCCAGCTGTACCCCCCACACCCAGATTGAGCTTTCAATGAAAGGAACTGAGTAGGAACAATCAGAATAAAAGTATTAAAATAATAACATTCTAAATAAAATAATAATAAAGTAATAGTCCAAATAAAATAGTACATAATAAAATAATTCAAATAAAAGCATTAAAATAACTATTCAGTCCAAATAAGACAATAACACATAATAAAAAAATCTCAATCAAAATAAAATAATAAATAATAAAATAATATCTTTAGTCCAAATAGTTCTTTATTATTTATGCAATTTTGATGCATTATCTGCTTTGGTTTTCATATTCATTGAGGTATGAAGTACCAATAATCTGATGGTTTTAGATAGAAATGAAACATATTAAGTACTTAGTAGGTTGAAGGCATTAAGCTAAGTGCTGGATATACCAATGAAAGTAAACAAGAATTCTGACTTCAAAGAACATATTTTTTCACAGAAAAGAACAACATTTAAAGGGAGACTTAACAGGGAGGAGCAGCCAGAGAGGGGTGGTAGGTTCACAAGTGCACAGGGGAAGATGTTCTCAAAGTGTCCTGAAGGCTTGGTCACCTATTACAGTCAGAGAACCCAGGGGTAGAGTTCAACGTGGGAAGGAGGAAAGATATGGCTAATGGCCAGGCTGTAGGCATCATGGTGAGGGGATGGTTAGGAAAAGGCACCTGGAATTCTATTGAATCATAAAACTCAACTGAGGATTTCCCCCCCATAAGATACCAGCAGTCACCTTCTGTTTATTTTAGAATAGGAAATAGATATGAGGATACTTGAGAAAGTACTTAAAAGTCTCCAGGGTGCACATGGAAGCTGCTGGGAGCTTTTCCATTATTATAAATTACTTGGGCCTGTTTCCTGTGGTGGGGTGATGGATGGCCCTTCCCTGATGAGCCTCTGGGGGATTTCAGTGAGTGGCAAGCCAGGAAAGAATAAGTTCCAGCCATCCTCTGAGAAGGAGCCAGTTCAGGTGGAGGGAGGAAGCGTTTCAGCTCTGACCATGGCTTCATCTCCCTGTCCCTCCTAAACCCTTCCATCTTAAGAGCTTCAAAGTATTTGAATTTGAACCGCTGTTAAGGAATTACCAAGACTACAGACCCTTGCATTATGATTCCAAGAATCTGGCTTTCAGGAATTTATGACACAGTAGAATATGTTAGCTTGGTGCCACTACCAACCATTTTGGTTTGCACTACCTTTTTACTGTTGTCATTTAATTGTTTTAGTTGTGTCTGACTTCATCATCTATTTGGAGTTTTCTTGGCAAAGGTACTGGAGTGGTTTGCCATTTCCTTCTGCAGCTCCCTTTACAGATAAGGAAACCAAGGCAAACAGGGTGAAGTGATTAGCTCGGTATCATAGATAATAAGTGTCTGAGGCCAGAATTGAACTTGGGGAAGGTGAGTTTTCCTGACTAAAGGCCAGACGCTGTATCAACTGCATCACCTACCTTACCTTTCAGATGACTGAACAAATGTCCAAATGTTCTGTAGAGTAGTACAAGCCTATCCTCTGTCTGCTGTTGCATTTTTAAGTCAGACTGTTTTTTTGAGGAGAGAGCCCTAAAGACCATCTTGTTCAAAAACTGGGAATCATTGCCTTATTAAGACAGTGAACCTACTGCTGGGGGGCTCTTTCAGCCAAAATAAACAGATGAGTTTGTACCTGTGTGTTGACTCATCAATGAGTCAACCCTGGCAGTGTAGAGCTCAGCACCACACTCTCCCTCTTTTCCTCCCACCACTACCCCAAAGCACAGCACCCTATTGTGGCTTCTTTGCTTTAGTCATTGTCCCAATTTGGCAACCCCTTCCCTCAAGGGTTCACTGATACTATACTTCGCTAATTCCCCAGGTCCAATATATGTCTCAATTCCTGAGTATCAGGTTTTAAATGTCTTCCAAGGCACAAAAATTAATTGGATAAACTCATTGCACCATAGTGCTGATGGAAGAACGTTATCTTTTTTTTTCTTTTCCTAGTTCTGCTTACTTTATTTTACATTACAATATATCTATGATTTCTGATTATATAAAGTATTAGGTTATATCTTTTCTTTTTAAGTTAAGTTTATTTATTTAATTAATTCATTTAGAATATTTTTCCAGGGTTACATGATTCATGTTCTTTCCCTCCCCTCCTCCCACCCCCGCTCCTGTAGCCAAGGAGCAACTCCACTGGGTTTTACATGTGCCATTGATCAAGACCTATTTCCATATTATTGATAATTGCACTAGGGTGATCCTTTAGGGTTTACATTCCCAATCATATCCCCATCGACCCATGTGATCAAGCAGTTGTTTTTCTTCTCTGTTTCTACTCCCACAGTTCTTCCTCTGAATGTGGATAGCATTCTTTCTCATAAGTCCCTCAAAATTGTCCTGGATCATTGCATTGCTGCTAGTAGAGAAGTCCATCACATTTGATTGTACCACAGTGTATCCATCTCTGTGTATAATGTTCTCCTAATTCTGTTCCTTTCACTCTGCATTACTTCCTGGACGTCATTCCAGTTCACATGGAATTCCTCCAGTTCATTATTCTTTTGAGCACAATAGTATTACATCTCCAACATATACCACAATTTGTTCAACCATTTACTAATTGAAGGGCATCCCTTCATTTTCCAATTTTTTGCCACCACAAAGAGAGCAGCTATATATATGCTGGATCAGAGGTTTTTGTTTTTTTTTAATAGTACAGATGAAGTCATTAGCAAGTCCCTCTGGCATCAACTGAGTGAGATGTATTACAGATGAATAGATAGATGAAGGTTGTCAGGCTAGATATAGGGATTTAAGACTTTTATGCCCTTAAAATGATAGATTAAGAATATAATTCAATAAACATGCCTTCTTATAATAAAGTTTGCTCATCTCTTAAAAGTTTGCCAATCCTTGATTTTTAGCCTACCCTTTCTTTCTTTATAGATGAAGAAATTGGGGTCCTGAGGGATCACAGACTAAAAGAACGTGAGATGCCTCCACAATAACAACCATAAGAAAGATCATTAAGACTTGTGAATTGGAATAATATTTCTTTTTTAAAATTATTTAGTCAATTTAGAACATTATTCCTTGGTTATAAGAATCACATTATTTTCCTTCCTCCCCTCCCCCCACCCTTCCTGTATTTGATGCACAATTTCATTGGGTATTACATGTGTCCTTGATCAGAACCTATTTCCATGTTGTTGTCATTTGCACTAGGATGCTCATTTAGAGTCTACATCCCCAGCCATATCCCCTCGACCCATGTATTCAAGCAGTTGTTTTTCTTCTGTGTTTCTACTCCCACAATTTTTCCTCTGAATGTGGATAATGTTTTTTCTCATAGTTGGAATAATATTTAGAGAGCAATTCCATCTCTCTCATTTTAAAAATGAGTTTAGAAAAAAAGTTTAAAAATTAAAGTGCATAAAAGGGGAAATAATTTATACAAAGTTCTGGCCCACAATTCCATATTTTTTCCTCCAACCAAAGCAACATAGTAAAAGTCAGTGGCAGAGCTAATGCTAAAAATATTTTAAATTCCTAGTCTATGACTTTTTCTTTTTCATATTGTATAAATCTGGATTCTCAAAGGGTTGGCCAACCCCAAGTTACAACCCAGTGTGCTACATATTGCACAGGACTTAACACTTGTAATGGTATGGACAAGTAAGCTTCTTGACTCAGTGCCAGATTTCTTAGGGGAAAGAATAACACCAAGCCATGCTCAAAAAGTCTCTGAGAACTACTCAAGTTAGAGGTCACTCGGGATTTCTCCTTCCATTCACTCTTATCTTCAGATGTGACAATAATATTGGACCAAAGTTTCCTCTGGGGCCTATAGATGCATACTTGCTGAGTGATGGAGATTTCTGCTTGGTCAATAATTGAGGCAAGCATTGTTAAGCACTGGAAATATAAAGAAAGGCAAAAACAGAGCCTCTACCCTCAAGGAAATCATATTCTAATTGGTAAAAAAAACATTCAAATAACGCTATACATATAATGATAAACATATATTGACCCCCTACTGTATGCCAACCATTGTGCTAAGCACTGAAGATATGAGGCACAAAACAGTCCCTTCAAGGAGCTCATGATCTAATAGGAGAGATAACAAATAAGTAAATGAATATGTACAAACCAGTTAAATGTAGGATAAATAGAAAGTAAATAAGAAAGAGAGGGGTTTGGAAAGGCTTCCAATAAAAGATGAGATTTTAGTTGGGACTTAAAGGGAAATCAAGGAAGCTAGTAAGAGGAGATGAGGAGGGAGAGCCTTGCAGGTATGGGGAACAGCTAGAGGAAAATTCCTGGAGCCAAGAGATAGAGTGTCTTATTCATGGGACAATCAGTAAGCTAGTATCACTGGATCAAAGAGTATATAAAGAGGTATGAGGGAGAAAAAGGTGCAAGAAAATTAGAAAGGTAGAAGCAGTTAGATTAGGAAGGGTTTTTTTTTTTAATTTTTTAAAATTAATTTATTTTTTAAACCCTTACCTTCTGTCTTAGAATCAGTCCTGTGTATTGGCTCCAAGGCAGAAGAGTGGTAAGGGCTAGACAATGAGGGTCAAGTGACTTGCCCAGGGTCACACAGCTGGGAATTGTCTGAGGCCAGATTGGAACCTAGGACCTCCCATCTCTAGGCCTGGCTCTCAACCCACTGAGCTATCCAGCTGCCCTCTAGGAAGGGTTTTGAATCACAAACAGAGGATTTGATATTGCTCCTGGAGGTGATTGGGAGCCATTGAAGCTTACTGAATAAGAAGATGATGTGGTTGGAATTCACTTTAGGAAAATCCCTTGGGTGGATGGATTGGAGTGGGGCAGGCGGACCTACCAATCAGCTATAGCAATAAATCCAGGCATGAAGTAATGAGGGTCTTTACCAGGGCAATGACAATGTCAGAGGAAAGAAGGGACCATATTTGAGAGATGTTGCAAAGGTAAAATTGACAGGCTTGGCAACAGATTGGATGTGGGGGATGAGAGATAGTGAAGCACTAAGGATGACACCTGAGTTTCCAGCCAAAGGGAACTGAGAAGATAGTTTTGCCCTCTAGAGTAATGAGGAAGATTGGAGGTAGAGAAGGTTTAGGAGGAAAGATAATTATTTCAGTTTTGGATATGTGAAGCTTAAGATGCTTACTGGATATCCAATTCAAGATTTATTAAAAATAGTTGGAGATATAAGATTGGAGGTTGGCAGAAAAGTTAGAGCAAAATTGTTAGATTTGAGGATCAGTAGCATAGAGATGGTAATTAAATCCATGGGAATTGATAAGAGCACCAAGTGAAGTAATATAGAGAGAGAAGAGAAGAGGGCCCAGGACCGAACCCTGGCGGGGGTGGGGGTGGGGAACACCAGTGGTTAGAGAGTATGATCTGGATGAGCATCCAACAAAGAGAATGAGAAGGAGCAGTCAGGATAGGCAGGAGGAGAACCAGGAGAGATCAGCATCCTGAAAACCCAGAGAGAAGGGAGTATCAAGGAGGAGAGAGTAACCAACAATGCTAAAACCTGCAGAGAGGTGGAGGAAAATGAGGATTGAGATAAGACCATTGGATTCAACTATTAAGAGATCCTTGGTAACTAGATAAAGCAGTGTCAGTGGGATAATAAGGCTGAGTTAGATTGTAAGGGGTTTAGAATGAGAACAGAAAAAGTGGGGGCTCTTATTGTAGATGGTCTTTTCAAGTTTAGCCATGCAAGGCAGAAGAGATGTAGAATGATAATAATATTAGAAGGATCAAGTGAGGGTTTTTTGAGAATGAGGGAAATAGCATGCTTATAGACAATAGAGAATGAGTGAGTAGGCAGGAAGAAATTGAAAATAATCAATAGAATGGAGATGATAGAGGGGGCAATCTATTGGAGGAGATGGGACAGAGTAGGATTTCTGGAGTAGGTAAGGAATTAGGCCACCTCATCATGTGAGATATGGATGAAAAGGGAGTTAGTGCCCAATAAGGCAAGGTTCTCAGTAGAGAGAATGCTTAAGGAGGGATGAAAAGGTTTGGAAGAACTGCTATGGAGAGTGGGATAGTGAGTTGATAACAGAAGAGTAGGATTACCTAAGGGCAATGAGAGCCCAGTGAAGGTTGTATAATGTAATTTATAGTAGGCCCAAGCAAAATTTTTGCATGATTTTCTCTACATCTGTTCATGGAATGCCATATTTGAGGATCAGAAAGAAGGCCAATGTTGCTGGATTGTGTAGTACGTGAAATGAAAGAAGGAAGACTAGCAAGGTAGGAAAGGACCAAGTTGTGAAGGGGCTTAAATGCCAAATAGAAGATTTTACATCTGATCTTGTAGGTAATAGAAAGACACTGGCATTTGTTGGGGGGGGGGGCGGTAACATAGTTTAACCCATGTTTTGGGGAAATCACATTGGCAGGGGAATGGAGGAGAAATTTAAGGCAAGGGGGCCAACCAGTGGTCTATCGTAATAGTCCAGGTATAAGATGATGAAAGCTTACATTAGTGTGGCAGCCATGTGAGTAAATAAAAGGGGACATATTTGGGAGTTGTGGAGGATGATACCAGGATTATGAGGCAGGTGACTGGGAAGATGCTAGTTCCATCTACAGCTGGGAGGAGAGGAGGGTTTTGGGGTGGGAAGGGAGAGAAAATTATGTCTTGTTTTAGACATGACGTTTAAGAAGCTTTTAGATCATCCAATTTGGAATGTCCAAAAGGTAGTTGGTGATACAAGACTGGTGCTCAGGAGAGAGATTAGGTATAGAGTAGAGATCTGGAAATCTGTGTAGAGATAATCATTGAATCCATTTGAGCTGATGAGATCATCAGTTGAAATAGTCTATAAGAAGAATAGAAGAGAGTCCAATACATAGCTTTAGTGTTAAAGGGTATAATCTGAAGAGAGATCTATCAAAGGAGACTGAAAACAAAAAAACAAGAGAATTGGGACAAAGCAGTATCAAGAAAACCTAAAGAGGAGAGCATATTTAATAGAAAAAAAGATGATTGGCAGTGTCAAAGGCTGCAGATGGGTCAAGAAGGATGACAACTGAGATAAAGTCCTTTTGATTTGGCAGCTCAGAGGACACCGATAACTTTTGGAGAGGGAAGTTAAGCTGAATGATGAAGTTAGAAGTCAGACTACAGATGTTTCAGAAGCAATCGAGAGGAGAGGAAATAGAGGTGTCTAATGTAAATGGATTTCTCAGAGTTTAGCCCAGGAGTAGAAGAGAGTTAGAGAATAATGATCAACGAAGATGGTAAGATCAAGAGAGAGCTTTTTAAAGCATCACTTGGGATAAGTGCTTAGAAATAATAACTCCTCACACTTCCAGAGAGCCTGAAGGATATTGTTATTCTGTCTTCACAATAACCCAGTGAGATGGTAATGCAAGTATTAGGATTAGGGTATTTAAAGATAGAAGAGGCCTTATTTAGACCGAGAGGAAATTACTCGCCCAGTATCACACACCAGCAGCAGTAAGTGACAGTCAGGATTTGAAGCCAGGCTTTCTGATCTTGGCATTTTACTTACTCCCATAATTCCCCAGCCGTAAAATCTTAGCTCTATGGGTAATTTGCACAAAGACCCTGTAGATTTCGCACCCCCCTTCCCATTCATTTCAAGAAGAAAAATAATTCCAACAGCTTAGCACTTATCCGGTGGCTATAATTCTCAGCATCCTTGTGGGTACCAACATTTGGCCATTTCTAACAATGCCTCCCAGCTGCTGGTAGGATGCATAGGAAGGTGTTAGAGGAAATGTCTCTTCTATTGTATTCTCCAGGTAACCTTGAAGCCAAGACTTCTGTCATATCAGTTTGGGCTGTCTCTTTGTTTTCAGTGGGCGATTTGGTAGAATATAATTAGGAGTGTGCTGCAGAGACAATTCTGTGAGCCACCCCTGCTTAGCCCCACTATTTCCATGGCAACATTGGTTGCCTGGAGGCCTCCTGCTCCACCGGTTTCATCTGTAATTAGGGTCCTCTTTGGGAAGACGCCATTTACACTACCCAGAGGAGTTTTTCTGGCATGGACACAATCTTGGAGTGGCATTTTTAAAAGGCCTGGGATTCTAAACTGAGTCAGAAAGCCCAGGAAAATGGAGAGGCTTTGGTCATTAGTTCAGGCTTCTATGGCTCCCGGTGTGTACAAAGTATGCCACTCCCCATTCCCACTCATCCATCATTACTGTCCCCACCAAGCCCAGTCCCAACCCTATAATAGTAATGCAGGCATTTGGGAGAGGAACCAGACCAGAATAGACATCACAGAATGTAAGAGCTGGAAGGAACTTCAGAGATCAAATACAATTTCCTGGTTTTGCCAAGGAGGAAACTGAAGATCAGGGATATGACGTGACTCAATCAAGGTTATAGCTACATAGGGGTTGAGTCAGAACTGAAATCAATGTCTTCTATTCCAGGCTACAAAGGGACAGGGACAGTCATTCAGGTTTTTTAGAACAGTCATGTTCAAAGTCTCAGGACAGGGAGAAATCACTAGATCTTTGAAAATACTCATCTAACTTGGCTTCTTCCTACTGGGTCGAGGGTGCCCCCGAGTTGAACACATGAACCCAAATGGGAAGCCCAACCAGCAGCTCCTCAAAAGTGGCCTCCCCAGAATCATAGGTTTTAGAATGTAAAGGGGCCTTAGATATGATTTCATCCAATCTAGTACTCTTCATTTTACATATCAAGAGAATGATCGATGGAGAAGTTAATTGATTTGCTTAAGGACACACAGAAAGTAAGTTGTAAGGTGAGAGCATCAGAGTATATAGTATAGGGTAGTGATAACTCAAACTTTTAGCCTCAAGATCCTTTTACTCACTTAAAAATTATTGAGGACCTCAAAGAATTTTTTTATGTGGTTATAGAAATGCTCTTTGTGACCATAATGTCCATGGAGTTTTCTTGGCAAAGATACTGGAAAAGTTTGACATTTCCTTCTCTAGCTCACTTTATCCATGAAGATCCTGAGGCAAACAGGGTTAAATGACTTGCCCAGGGGCACACAGCTAATAAGTAACTGAGACCAGATCTGAACTCAGGCCTTCCAGACTCCAGGCACAGCACTCTATCGACTAAACCATCTAGCTATTATGAAAATAATTTTGACTGAAAGAGGGATGGCAGAGATATTAAACTCTCCAACTCCCAGTGCTATTGAACCAGATTAAAATGTAATTAGGAGATATCTAACAACATAAATAAAAGTATAAAACATCATAGATTATGTGAATTTGAGGTTTCTAAGTCAATATTCAGTCCATAAAAATCTGTTTCTATTTGAGTTTTACTCCACTGTTGCTACAGACCTCCCTGGGGTCTTACTTTGAGGACTTCTGGTCTAGGAAAAGATGCTGAGTTGGAAGGCAGAGGATCTGATTGATAGCCCCAATCTGCTACTTATTAGCTATGTGACTTTGGGCAAGGTCCCTCTTCTTTTTTAAAAGATTTTTTATTTTACCAATTAAATGCAATAACAAATTTCCATATAAAATTTCCAAAGTCTTATGATCTAAATCATCTACATCCCTCCCTGCCTTCCCACTCCTGGAGCTGGAGAGCAATTTATATGGGTGATATATATATATATATATATGCTACATATAATCATATATATATTATATAATCATGCAAAACATTATCTCCATATTGTTCATTTTTGTAAGTGAATAATCATGTAAAACCAAAACCCCAAAATAAAAACCCCAAGTAAATTCAAGTGAAAAAGCATATGCTTTGATCTGTATTCCAACTCCAACAATCCTTTCTCTGGAAATGGGTAGTATTGTTCATCATAAGTTCCTCAGAATTGTCCTGGATCACTGTATTAAAGTTCATCTTCTTTCAAATGATGGACTTGCATTATGTCTAAAGACTATTCTGGATATAAGATAAGGATCACGATTAGAAGCTTGGTTCTCTGAATCCGAAACCGGAGCATTTTCTATAGTGTTACCTCCCCTAACTAAGTGAATCCAAGAAAATGCCATTTCTAAACTGGAGCTATTTCTGTCCAGAGACTCTGCCTGACAGGTCTAAAGTCTGCACACAGAATCTATTCAGCCTATAAAACCAAGCAGGAAGTGACTGCCATTTTGGGGTGTGTGCCATAATGAATCGCAGCCTTTTAAAAAAATTGCCAAACCCAAGATTCTGACCTGATATTATAGACAGTGAGTCCACAATAGAATGTTAGTGTTGGAGGAGCCTTTGGGGACTTATTCCAATTTTCTCATTTTGCATATTAAGAAACCAAGGCTCAGGTGAGAGAAAATGGTTTTTCCAAGGGCACACAAGCAGTTCCTTTTATGAGCTAGTCCTCTAAGTCTAGTCACTAAGGCATAGATTTATTTTTAAATCCCTTCACAATCCAACCCCAACCTATCTTTCCATCCTTAATGGACACTATGGTCCTTCATGCCTTCTAAAGTCTAGCCATACTGTCCTCTGTTTCTTACACACCACAATCCATCTCCAGTTCCCTCCAACCTGTACTGCACTTCCTCTTTACTACTATCCAACAGATCATCCTTCTTCCTTTAAGACACAGCTGAAGGACTACCTTATGTCTGACATCCTCTACATTTTCTAATGCCTTCCTTCCCTAAATACCTTGTATTTATTCTGAGTGTCTAAATATATCCTTATTGTCTCCTGAGTTGACCATATGCTTTTTTTTTTTAAACCCTTACCTTCCATCTTGGAGTCAATACTGTGTATTGGCTCCAAGGCAGAAGAGTGGTAAGGGCTAGGCAATGGGGGTCAAGTGACTTGCCCAGGGTCACACAGCTAGGAAGTGGCTGAGGTCAGATGACCGTATGCTTTTTAAGAGCAAGTACCACTTTATTTTTAGTCTCCCTAGCATCTAGTAAAGTTCTGCTTTGTAAAGCTAGGCCTACACTAGCAAAATCCCTTATATTTGGTAGGTGCTTAATAAATTCTTTTTGATTGCTGATTGGATGACATTGCTTTCTATGACAATCCCATTTTATCTCACCATGAATTGTCAAGGGGAGTATTTACCTTTGGTGTGGTCATCTAAACTCTGCCTTAATTGATCAACTTCCACAGAGAATGAGTTTTCATTCCCTCCACTTATTGGGGTAGGTGTATGAGACATGGGACGGGCAAAGTAAGTCTTAGATGAAAATCTTTCATCCGTGATGTCAGTGCTCATTGGAGAGATTGTTTTGTGATTTCTGTGAGAGTTAAGTTCCATGAGGAGCTAGCTAGTACTGCTCATCTACCCTACTGATGTGGGAGAGCCAATATGTCATCATTACTGATGGTTTTTAAAGGCATGAGACACTTCAAAGGGCTCTACTTCTGCTGTTTAGGAAGAGAAGTAGTGAGGACTTCCCTCTTTCTCATGGAGGCTCAGAGGTTTAGTGCTGAAAGGGACCTTACAGATCTCCTAGTCCAATTTCTCATTTTATAGATGAGGAAACTGATTCAAAGAAAGGTTAAATAACTTGCTTAAGATCACTCAGGCAGCTAGATGGCTCAGTGGATAGAGCACCCAACATGGAGTCAGGAAGACTCATTTTCCTCAGTTCAAACCTGGTCTTAGACACTTATGTGTGTCTCTGGGCAAGACACTCACTTAACTATGTTGGTCTCAGTTTCTTCATCTAAAAAAATGTTCTGGAAAAGGAAATGGCAAACCACTCCAGTATCCTTTTCACAAATGGGGTAATAAAGTGTCATATGTGAAGAGTCACACAGCTAGTAAGTGACAGAGGCAGGATTTGTACCCAGGTCTTCAGACTTCAAGGCTAGCACTCTATTCACTCACTGTTTCACATCTTAGGGAAGAGAGTAGCAATTGTGGAATATGTTTTTCCTAGCTCTTGAGAAAGGAAAGAGAAGAAAAACAGTGATGCATTCTGTAGTCGATAATAAATAAGCTAAGTTAAATATTCATTGCTCTAGACTACCTCTAAGCAAAGGGAAAGCAAAAAAAAAAACAAACCCAAAATGAAAATGCCACCATCCCCACCAAAATTTTGGAGAAATAAAATGACTTTATTTTGTTTTAAAGCTTGCATTTTTTTTCCTTTTTAAATGTAACTCTGTGATCAAATGTAATCTCTGCTTAGAAGCAGTTTTATCAAAATGAAGTTATATGTCTGATCTCACAGTGGACCAAGTACTAGGAGACAGCATGGTAGAGAGGGTAGAGCATTGGCTCTGGAGCCAGAGAATTTGGCTTAAAAATCTAACTTCCCATATTTCCTTTGTAAGCCACTTAACCTCCTTGTGTCTGTTTACTCACCATAGGTATGGTATCACACTCCATAGATCACGGGGGTCCAATGTGACACCTGCTCCCCTCTTCTCTTATTTTGGATTAGCCTGCTGAACCTAGCCTATATTTCTACAGGTAGATTTGGAAGAATTCTAGGGTTGGGGGCAGCCAGGGCTCAAATATTTACTTTTCTTTCTTATGACCCTTGGTATAACCTCTGTGTTTCTGGCAAGGGTGGGAGTATGGGAAAACATTGCTCTAGTTAACCACTGTATCGCTATGTTTCCAAGCCACACAAAACAATCACAATGATACATTCACTTTTAAAACATAACATTTATTAAAGACAAAATAGAATACAAAAGCAAAATATAACTTTTTTTATAGAAGGAAAAGATAGGAATAATCAAAACATGAGTCTACTAATAGACCTGGTTCACATTCTCCCATCAATGCACATAGTGTCCTTGGGGGGGGGGTATACACAACAGAAATCTAGCAGTAAAACACATAATAAGGGAAACCCATGATTCTGCACTCTAGGCCTTAATGCCCTTAGTTTCTTGTAAGATTATATCACCTCTATTTTCTTCCCTTCTGAGCCTCTCTGCTTTCCTGATGGACAAAGACACCTCTCTACTATTCTTAGGCCGCTGAAACAGAATCAGTGTTATTTTGTACACAGTTACCCTCATCAGGACCCTTAGAAAGTGTCATGTCATATTTTTTTAAACAAAAATGTATCAGCATTTCATTCTTTCAGCAAATAACCCTAAGCACAAGGTCTGCAGCTTTCCAAGTCTCTACCTCACCTGGTACTTAAAAACAGTACATATGCAGATCAGTTAGTTCTTTACAAAATAGGTTTCTGCCTTCTAGAATGGGATCCCACCAACAGTACAGTGCCTACAAAAATAGTTAAACCATATACCACTTTCTCCTTCCCCTTCTCTTACAATATGGAGAACAACAAAAAGCCACACAGGCACCTTTGTGAGGTTTTCCCACTCTTAAGATGCTGATGATGACAGAGGGCAATACAGTTTTCCTTTGTGTGATACATTTTTGAGGCAATGTAGCCTTTCTCCAACCAATCAGCTCCCAGAAAAACAATGCCTTTCCCCCAATGAGCACAGTTCTCAACAAAGTAGCTAAAGAACCTCACTCTTTTCTAATGTCTCAAGTGTTGTTGTCTCATTTTGTTTTGTGTTTTCTGGCTTCTGTTGCAGCTTCTGTAAGTAGCTCTTTTCATGACCAACTTTTTTTTCTGATTCTTCCTATGTTCTGTTTCTCATTTCCAAGAACTGCAATCAGGATCTTGTCATGAATAGCAATAATCTATCTCTAGCTCAAGATGAAAACTCAAATCCATAGTTCTATCAAGAATACTACACAAGAAGATAATATATAATTTGACCCTTTGTCTACAAACCTCTCTTTGATTTAGAGTTTCCCAGTTACAAATTCTGAAAACAGCCATATGTAAATGAGCTGATAGATCTTGCTCTGAAGTCTTGGTGACCTTGAAAAACATGGGATAGCTGAAAACTATACAATAATTCTTCTAAATAATTAAAGCAGCAGAGACTTTAGGAAAGACTGTTCTATAGATAATAACCAGTCTAACTGTGTCTTGTAATTACTAGCTTCCTATAGAGAGGAACAGGTGAACCTTTAGGTGAACAGGACCAAGAGGTCATGAAAGAATCACAGAACTGAGCTTGCAAGATTCTACCTTCAACTGTATATGGATAATTTATCTTGGATGAAATTATTAAAATCAAAGAACTTTCAAGATGGAAGAGATCTGAGAGATCATCTAATCCAAACCTCTTCTCTTACAAATAAAGAAACTGAGGCATTCAGAGGTGATGAGATTTGTCCAAGGTTATACAGGTGAGTAGAAGAGGTGTACAAGGACTCATTACTTCCCATTTGAGGTTTTTGTTTTATCTTTCTCCCTGATATCAGACTACATGTCTGGTGTAGAAGGAGCATGAAGGAGGATCTGTCCTTACCACAGACCTTTTAATATCCCTTCCTTAAAAAACTCAACTAAAGTACTACCTTTCTTAGGAGACCTTTTTTTGGGGCCTCCTCAGATACCAGTGACTTCTTTTCTTTCTTTTTTTTCTTTATTCAAAGATATTTATTTTCCCAATTACATATGTTTTCTGAAATTATAACATCCAAATTGCTTCCGTTTCTTCTTTCCCTCCCCCATCTCAGAGACGGTTAGCAATTTGAACTGGGTTATATATGTATTATCATGCAAAACATCCTTCCACATTGAACATTGTTATAAGAGAATACTCATATAAAACCAAAACCCCAAAGGAAACCATAAAAAACTAATGTGAAAAAATAATATGCTTTGATCTGCCTCCAACTCTACCAGTTCTTTCTCTCAGTGCCTTCTCTTCTAGAATAATCTTCTATTTACTCCGTTATGTATCTTATATGTAGCTTTACCATACATTTCTTCCATTTTATTGTAAGCTCCTTGAGAGCAAGAACTCTTTTTGGGGGCAGCTGGGTAGCTCAGTGAATTGAGAGCCAGGCCTAGAGATAGGAGGTCCTAGGTTCAAATCTGACCTTAGACACTTCTCAGCTATGTGACCCTTGGCAAGTCACTTGACCCCCATTGCCTAGCCCTTACCACTCTCCAAGATGGAAGGTAAGGGTTTATTTTAAAAAAGAACTCTTTTTGCTTTACCTTTGTATCCCTGGCACGTAGCATAGTACCTGGCACACAGTAAGATCTTTAGAAATGCTGTTGATTCAATGAATGGATCCTGAGTTCCTCCCTAGAAAATATGGTCCTCTCAGACACAGGACCAAACCAAGTCAAAGAACCTCTTCTGGTCTGGAAGCAATCATGGCGTTGGTTAAAGGGAGAAAGGATAAAAATCTAAAAGCAGCTGTGATGGGAGTCTCAGATGACAGGAGTTGAATCTATTTAACAGGGGTGTATAGGGTGTTCAGGAAGGGGTAGTATCTCTGGTATGGAGAGCTTGTCGTGCCCTCCTAGGGCAGCTCTCCAGCCACTGACCCCCACCTGACACCCAGCTCTCACTTGTGGCTCCTAGTAGCTGCTAGCATGTGGCAGTGGCCACACCCCAGGAAATGGCTTCGACAAGCTGGCTAAACCTTGTGAGGGTAGCCATCGGGTCGTCGACCCCTGGTGAACCAGGGCTTTGCTCACCCAGCATGTGAAGACTGCTTCGGCGGAACAGACAGAAGAAACCAACAAGAAGGTTCAACGGCTGAGATGGCGACACAGCAAAGCACTGTGCAGTGCTCAGGGCGTGTTGGAGCATAAAAGACAACACGGCCATTCAATGCAGCTGAGGAAGTCTCCAGGTGTAACGACCTTTCGTGCCACTGGACTCAGGCTTCCAACGCCAAGAGAGTGGAACTGTCTCTGTGCATCGACTTTTCCACTTAAATCTCTTTCACGCACAAGTGTCTTTGTGCACACTCATCTATTTTTGGACTTCAAAGTCACATGAGGGTACACCATAGATGAAAACGCACAAAGACAATTGTCATTCTGGGTTACTACTAATTAGACCTAAGATTTGACAATATGATAAGTTAGAATTTTTTTGTGGATTATCTTTAATAGCTGTCAGCCACTTTACAGGGTCTTGGCTATTGTGCATGATGGTCACCAAGAACAGTCCTTATGCTCTGATGATGGGGAGAAAGTATGTAGAGGCAGCGTCAAGCCCTAGAAGCGGCTCTGTCATTAGGGCCAGCTAACATAAGGTGCTCAGTTCCCTACTTCCTAATGTGAAATGACTCAGCCTATAAAAAACAAGGAATGAAGTGTTCTGACCTTTTTAAATGGGGAAACTTAGACCTTGTGGTTTCAAAGTGATCCAGTTGGGCAGAAATCATTAGTAACAAGTAAGGGAGAATTCTACAGTTGAGTTATTCCACACAGCCTGAGCTCCCCCTTCTCTCTCAATTGAATGGATGGAGATAATGATGGGGGAGAAGTGACAAGGGTTTATTACATTTCATCTCCAAAATCCAGTATTAGGGGTCAGAGAGATCCCACAGGAATCATAAGCCTCTCTCTTGGCTATATTGACTCAAAAGCCAATGATCTTCCTAGCACACTGCTCAATGCTAGACATACAGCTGGCACTCACACTTGCTGAACTGAATTCTCTGCACCACCCTTGGGGCAGAGGGTTTGTTCTCTGGTTGGGATGTGGGGGAGTGTGCTGCATTATGTTCTGAATCAAGTGGAAATGAATGAAAGCAAATGCTTATGAGGGTCACAGGAAGCAAGCTACCATTGATTGTTCCATTTTTAGAGAAAAACACTCTTAGCAGGGACTGACACCTGTTGAGTAAGTCTTTATCTGAAAAACCATCACCTGTCATATCTAAACAGGCTTTAGAGATAAGGACTCAGAGAACTGTCCCTTAGGTTAAATCTCTCTCCCAGTGACATTCTTTTAATAAACAAACCTCATTGTTTCTTTCTTTCTTTTTTAAAACCTTACCTTCCATCTCCAAACCCATTCTGTGTATTGCTTCTAAGGCAGGAGAGTAGTAAGGACTAGGCAATGGAGGTTAAGTGTAAAAGTTCAGATTAAATCTCAATAATAAAAATATTATATTTTATGAGGTTCATTAAGGATCATTAGAAATCAAGGAATAAAGAGGATACAAAATAAAAACATGACTGGTTAGTCATTTTCAAATTTCTCCCACCTTACCACCATCACTGTTGATGCTACATCATGCAAGAAGAGAGGACATGTGAGACATTACTGCCAGTTAAATACCAATAGCATGGAGGCGCAGGAGAGATTATAGGGAACTCTGGGAAATGCCAAGGACTTCTGGGGAATGAAGTCTAAGATTCAAAATCTCCATTTATATATAAGTGACTTGCCCAAGGTCACACAGCTAGGAAGTGTCTGAGGCTAGATTTAAATCCAGAACCTCCTGTCTTTAGGTCTGGCTCTCAACCCACTGAGCCACCTAGCTGCCCCTACCCCATTAAAAAAAAGTGAATCACCCATATTTTCATGAGGCTAAAAGTATAATTGTTCCATCTGTGACTTTTTAAAAAGGAAAATCAGATAAAAATGTTTTTTTCAGCAAGGGAATATTTTACACCTTTAGTGTGGGTTGACTCAACCCACAAGTGTTATCTGTGGTAAAGTTATTTTTAACTGAGGATTAAAAAAATGTTAATATTCTATCATGGAACCAAATTGATATGTTTGGCTCACTCTGGCTGCTGTTGTTTCAGCTTCTCAGTTGTTATAAGCAGGACAGATGAGTCACCAGAGGAGATGGGATATTGGAGAAAGGACTGTTGGTGTGGTTTGAGAGCAATGGGATATAGAAGTGAAAGTGATAATTATCCTAAGCTCTTATAAGCCGGCAATCCATTACTTTAAGAGTGGTCTTGCCCAATATTAAGCCTTAAATTATCTATGTAGCTAGTCAGAGCCTTAATTTGGGCTAGGTCCAGGGGGCTTTGCCCCAGGACATTGATGTAATAGGGAAAGGAATTAGAACTTTTTCCAGGAGAGGACATATTTTATTCTCACACCCTTGGCCTCTACCAACCTGTGCTAAATCATTGGCCCTGGGGATGCCACCTCAGGTCCCTGTCACTTTGATACTCCTCTCTTGGGCCCTACCTTCTGCGCCAAACCCCATGAGGGTAATAATTCTCTTTTGGCATGAAAATATACATTTTTATAACATGCTAATTGCACTGGCTATTGGACTATATTTGTACCATCACTGTCCATACCTCCTTTGGCACAATTAGTTTTGCTCTAGATGAAGGCATTTCTGGGTATGGTCTGGGTGGAAATGCTTCAGGGAGGCTGTGATATAGGAGACGACAGATTGGGGGAATCTCATGACTTTAAGGATTTGCTGACTTTGACTATGGATGGATAAAGAAGTCAGGTTCTTATTTTTTAAATGTCATGAAATGCCCATGATATTCTGCCATAATTCATCTCTTCAATGAACCAGAAGTTCTGGATATATGCCAAGCACTATGCTAAATGCTGGGATTATAAAGATAAAGGCAGAACAGATCTTGCCCTTAAGGAGCTTATATTCTAATGAAGGAGACAATGTACACACACACACACACACACACACACACACACACACACACACACACACACACGCACATACCTATATATATATATATAAGACCTGTGAAATTAGAATCTGTTACCCTAAAAAACTACAATTCCCAGAACCCCACTCACTTCCTGTCCTTACATGTTGAGGTAGACAGGATAAATTGGGTGGAGTTCTATACCTAGCCCTCTTTCATTCCTGTTGGCGGTTTCAGTGGAGCGGGGATTTTTGAGCAGGTAGAAAACTTAGTCACATGGTTCTATTTTGTCAGATAATAAACTTTATAAAAATAATACTTGAAGCATTAGACATTAATTTAACTCTTACAGACTTGTGCAAAGCAAATATAAGACAACTGAGGATGGGAAAATACTGGCAGCTGAGTACCAGGAAAAACTTCTGTCAGAATGTGATGATCAAACAAATTTTTGAAGGAAATCCAGAGATTCTAAGAGTGGAAAGCATTCCAGACATGGTGGATATTCCAGACAAGGACATTGCCTTTTGCAAAGGCAAAAAAGATGGTGGATAGAACATGATATATGAGGGATGGCAAGTATGCCAATAGCTAAGCTGTAGATTGCATGGAGAGTAATGCATGAAAAGACTAGAGAGGTAGGAGTCAGGTTATGAAGAGCTTTAAAGGCTGAACAAAGGATTTTGATCCTAAAGAAAATAGGGAAACACTAGACTTCAGTGGGTTGGGGTAGTGAGTGACATGGTCAGACCTGGACTTTGGAAAAATAATTGACACTGAATTAATAAAACAGATTGGAATGGGAAGAGACTTAAGCCAGGAGACTTAAGGAAGTCATTGCAGGAGTCTGTGTGAGTAGAGAAGAAGAGACATGGGTGAGAGATATTGTGGAGAGAAATAATCCAATCTGGCACCTGACTAGATACAGAGACAAGTAGCTAGATATTAGAGAGCCCAGAACACTGGAGTTGGAATAAAGAAGACCTAAATTCAAAACACATCTCAAAAGCTGTATGACCCTGGTGAGTCACTCAACCTCACTTTCTTCATCTGAAAATCAGAATAATAATATTTCCTTCACAGAGCTGTTGTGAGGATCATATTCGATAACATATTAAGTGCTTCAGAAACTTCAACACACAGTATAAATACCAATTGCTGTTATTATTATTAGTGGAATGAATGAGGAAGACACAAAGTTTGTAAACCTGGGTGATAGGAAGGATAGTGGTGTCTTCAAGAGCAATAGGGAAAAGGGGTTGGCTTAGGGTAAAAAATAAATCCAGCAGATTTGAGCATCAGCCATAAGCAAAGTACCACAAAAACATAAAGTTAAATAACATATTCCCTGCCCCCAAATAACTTACAATTGAGTGTGTCCAGTACACCAGAGATGTCTTTGTGACAGTTTTTGCCTTCATCACAGCATCTAGGTTTCTAAGCGAACTTCTCCCAGTTGACCACTTAAAGCCTTGAAACCATGAATTTTTAAAGGGTAGAAAACAAACAGACAGATGGGATTTAATCTACTTGCACCATTGTAATGGAAAGAGCAATGGATTTGGATTCAAAAGATCTGGGTTCAAATCCTTGTGTGACTTTAGGCAGTCTAGGTCTCAGTTTTCTTAACTGTAAAATGAGAGGGTTGGATTAATGAGTTTTAGTTTGAAATAGTTCTATGGTCCTATGACTTATCTAAGGTCATTATAGTTGCTAAAAGTCAGCTAAACCCTAAAACCCAATGAAGCTAAAGACAAAACTTAGAGTAGAGAGACTCATGAAAATTGTCTTGAAATATTTAAAGGCTTATCATGTGGTAGGAGGCAGCGAGGTGGCCCAGTGAATAGAATTCTGGAACCTAGAGTCAGAAAGACCTGAGTTCAAATGCAGCCTCAAACATTTTCTAGTTATAAGACCACAAAGAAATCATTTAAACTTGTATGTCTTGGGTTCCTCATCTGTAAAATAGGTTGGAGAAGGAAATGGCAAACCACTCCAATATCCTTGCCAATGGGGTGACGAATAGTCAGACACAATTGAACTGACCAAACAGCAATATGTGGTAGGGAAAGGATGCTTATTTTTTGTTCCTCTGACACCAATAATAGGACTGAGGCACATTTCCACTCAATGTAAGGAAGATCTTTTAAATAATCAGAGCTTTACTATAAAAATATCAGCTCATAATTATATAATGTGTTAAGGCTTATAACTTTACTGACAATCTGATCCATGTGGTACTTAGCATAATATACATTTTACAGATGAAAAACCAGACTAAATGAGATTAAGTGAGCCATACCTCAATGAAATGGGATGTTCTGGGTAGTTATGAAATCTCTGTCATTGTGAGTGGTCAAGTCTGTATAAGATGACCGCTTGTTTTGGACAAGTGTATTGCCTCAGGATGGCGTTCTCATTCCAGAACCAGAAAAGCATCTCTGCTCTGGATGGAAGGTTGGAGAAGATGACTTATAAGGCCTCTTCCAATTCTAAGCTTCTATGAATAAAATTTATAGAATGTTCTATGAATCTTGTTACCCATATAATCTGAGAGATGTGCATGATCAGGTTGGTGAAGGCACAGATAAATAATTTTACAAAAATACTTACAGGATAGACATGGGGCGGTAGCAAGAATGGGTCATTTTGAGGCTGAGCTCCAAGTGGGGCTTTCAAGCCTCCTTCATAATTCAGTTCAATTCATCAACAACCTAGAGAATACCTACTGCATTTAATCCAAGTCTTTTCTTCTTTGCGTTATTTTGAAAAATGCTTTATTGGTGCCATTTATCATTATATCAGTCATTTCTGGAGGGAAAATCCCTCATTCCTTCAGATCAAATCCATCTTTATATCAAAGGAAAAGTATTACTACTTGTAAAATGGAGATTTGAACCCTAGACTTCAATCCCCAGAAGTTCTTGGTACTTCCCAGAATTCCCTATAGTCTTACCTGTAAATCTTGAAATCTCTCAGATTTGTGAATGTTAAAAATTTTCCCATCGGGGAATTGTTAATTGGAACAAATTCCCTACTGAGAAACATTCCCCATCTTGATGTGAGAACTCGCCAGGATCAGAAATGGGAGGACCTCTACTCCAACTGTACTTAAGACTGCTTTAGGGGAAAAAAACTCCTTGCTAAACAAAGAAAGTACTTGGATCCATGCTTATGGTGGGGCAAAGAGTTCTTTGAGCCAGTCCTGTTTTTAGAATTGATACGAGATGCTAGATACCTAAAAGGGTCGGGTAAGTTTTGTCTTAATGAGATTAGTTGACTCAGCTGTGTTTTCACTGGTTCAGACTCACTGAGGAGATTTGGTTGACACAGCAGCATTTTTTCTGATTCAGATTTACTGAGGAGATTGGTCGACTTAGCAGGAATCTAGATGGGCAGTCCTTTGGAAAGCGTCTACAGTGATTGGTAGATGTAGGGACATAGGGGAGGTGACATGGGAGAAAAATCCCTATATAAGAAAAAGCAGAATCTCTTGAGGAGATAGATATCCTTTTGGAGAAATCCTTTTGGAGGATCTCTGATGAGGATCGCTTGAGAAGAATCTCTTGAGAGAGGCTCTGGAGAAGGGAAGCTCTTGGAGGACAATCTCTAAGGAGGTCTCACTGGAGCTTTCTCTGGTGAAGTCAGCTGAGATGGAGCTGGCCTGGTGTTACTAGAATCCTTGTTTAGGCAGACCTTGTGGTGTTAAAAGACTGACTGACTGATTCTCTCTCTTAAGACTCAGGTCTAGGCCATATTGGCTTGAGGCCCTTCATACTTATTCCTTTCTTACTCTCTCTTTCTTTGATTACTCATTGTATTGTTAATTAAAATCTCTATAAAACCCAATTGACTTGGTTATTTGAATAATTGGGAATATTTCCCTGGCAACCACCTTATATTTGATTTAAAACCCAAGACACTGTAGTGAAACATATTTCTGCGGTCAAATTTACTCACCCTCTCTTATATCTATCACAATTTATATCTTCCATCATTTTAACTCACTACAGTTTAAGACCTCAACCATTTTAAATCTCACATACCTGAATCTCCACCTGGGCGAGATCACAATAAGTATTTTACTGGCAGCAGTGCCTACTTCGCCCTCTTCCATTTTGCAATGATGTAGTAAGTAAGCTAAGGGGGGTGGGGTGGGGTTGAATGGGCTAATCAGCCCTAGGCACGAGGTTTTCTTATTTGTATTTTCTTTATTCCTTGATTTGTAATGATCATTGATAAACCTCAAAAGATAATATTTCTATTATTAGATACTAATTGAATTTTTACGTACTATACTCTGCATTTTAGGAACAAGCCTGCCAGAAACTTTTTATTGATTTCTCATTATTCTAAATTAAAGCATTGTTCTGCATGAAGAGAAATATCTAAGATAGTAGAATACATTTTGGAAATGACCCTAATCCAAGATGATTTGAAGTAACATTTATAGGAAATTTGAACAAGGAAAAAGCCATGATATGATAAAAACAAGATTCTGGTTTAACATTTCACTTCATCAAATGGAATAATAATCACATCATCTTTATGGAATGCCATCAAGAAACACTACTCATCTCTCTTTGACCACTTCCCTTACATATTCTCCAGGAAGTGAACAAAGAGTCTTTTCCCTCTGATCTATGCCTTCCTCTCTTCAGAATAGGGAAAGGGAGTACTCCATTAAGGTGGGTTGCAGCTTTCATCTCTTCAGGAACTGAGATAGTCAGTGATTGTAACTAGAAAATATTTCCAAACTTTGGTTGCCACTTGACCCATATTTCAGAACCTTACCTTTCATTCTTGACTTTTTATATACTTTCCCCAAAGATAAGTGTGTTATTAAAATTCTTTGAACACCATATCTTAATTTTATAATTATTTATTAAATAGCAAAAAAAGTGGATGAGAGACACACACACACAGAGGCAGAGAGAGAGAAGCACAAACCATGTGGGACTAGTAAGCTCTTCAGCTGTTTCTTTCCAGAATAGTTAGAGCCAGTTCAGAGCCAGACCATTCATTCTCCTGCATTCCTGGATCCATGAAAAAAAGGATGACTTTCTGTGCCCTCCACCAATTCATGATCTCTTTAATGTCCCCTTCCCAAGCCTCTCTGATTGGAGAACTCAGATCTCAATCAGGACAAAAAGTGGGTTTTCTAGTTGTGAGGAGTAACCATTTGACATTTAGAATGGCCACACCGTTCATGTGCCACGTTTCCCAGCAGGGTAGACAAAAGGAGGGAGGATTCCATCCATGGATTCAGGGGGATACATTTGAACTTGAATCCTAAGAGCTAAGTTTTTTTTTTTTGCTTTAAAATCAAAAAGTTGTTTTGGGAGCCAAAAAAGAAATATGAATTAATATTAACTTTCCACAGGCATTAGGCCTGAGAATAGGGGTTTTCATTGGGGGCCTTGTTTCCTGAGAAGTATGAAAAGAACATGACTAGCTAATTATTGATATCTTAATATTTTCAGTTAAAAATGTTACTCTCTTAAGTCATTCCAGTCATTGAATCAAATGTTCTTATTTAATTATATTTCTTTTTATCAGTATGGAAGCATTTAAAAAACCTTTTCTCTGAAAAGATTTTATTTCTCAAGTCTAATTAGGCCCCCACTTCTCTGCAGTGAAGGAGATGTTTTCATCATTTTAACCCTTTTCTTAAGCCCCTAGACCAGTGATGGCAAACCTTTTAGAATTTGCTTGCCCAAACTGCAACCCTCGCATGCATGTGAGTTGCCCCCTTACACCAGGCAGGGAAGGGAGGAAACACTCTCATTGGGCTGCTGGACAGGAGGTGGGCAATGTGGAAAAATGTCCTCAGGCATGCATGGAGAGGGGAAGGAGAGCAGCCCCCTCTGGCACACCTGCCATAGGTTCAGCAATGCGGCTTTAGACCTTACACAGGTGAGTCCATCCAAGTCCATCTGAAGGAAGTTCTCTCAATTCTCTTATCCCTTCAATCAATAAACATTTATTAAATTTCTACTATATGCCAGGCATTCTGCTAATCATTAGACCCCAGCCTTTCTGTATACTTCCTTTCCTGCCACAGAAGAAGAGATAATTTTTTTTTTTCTGGCTAAGACTCATCCTTCCATTAATTTTCTTAATCTCTCATTTTTTTTTATTGTCGCAATCCATCTATAACTTCCTCTTTCTCATTCATTCTCGATCTTTACCTGTCCCCTTGTGTATACATCTACATTAAATGTCTCCCTTACTTGACCATGCTATCTTACCCCAAACTCCAATCCATATCTCCTCCTTTTCTCAGTAAAAAAAAAAAAATCTGCAATTCTGTGAGCTTTATGCTTATGGTCTCTCACCAGTCACTTCTTTGGCTTTTATCTTTTTTAAAGGTCAGCCTAATTACCTCTTAATTACCAAATTCAGTAGTTTTCCTTAGACACTATTATCCTTGTTTTTATGTAATATGTGGCATTGTTCACTAATTTCCCCTTGAAATATCTCCTCCAGTGACTTGTTCTTCTGGTTCTCTTCTTGCCTCTCTGATCTTTCTTGATGTCATAAAATATGAGAGCTAGACGTTACCTTAGAAATCATCTAATTCTAGCCTAATCTGTAAGTAAGGAAAGTGATGCCTCAAGAAGACAGGGATTTGTCCAAGGTCATGCAACTGTTACTGATGGAGGCAATTTGTCATAGATCAGGCTTAGTTCAGGTTAGTTTGTTGCTTCAGATTTGGATTTAGAATAAAGTGAAACACTCACAGACCATCTAACAGTTAACAAAAGAAAGGTTACCCAGCCATCATAGAGAAACAACATTCAATAAAGATACAGCACTGATTCAGCTGGGGTTAGCTTTTCTGCTTCTGCCAAGACCAAGATGGTCTGTTGATCAGAAAACTGAGAGGGGGATCTTCTCCTTTGCTGACTGTTGTAATTCGGTCACCAGGAAGTTATGTCAGCAGTTCAATCTCTATTGGTCCCTAGGACCAATTAAATTTTGAACATAGTTTTAAAGGAAAGCTTAGCCTAGCTTGCATGGAGTAGGGCCATAATAAGATATGTGGTTTCCTTTCTTTCCTTCACTGGCTCCTCTAAATGTATGTTTCCCCACAGTTCTTCTTCTCTTTCTATATACTCTCAGGCAACTTCCAATACTAGCTCAATTCAGATGACTCCTAAATCTTTGTCTCCCACCCTGATCTCCCTCACACATTCAATTCTTGTATCTAAAACTGCTTGCTGAACATTTTTCACTTGGCTGTCCAATAGCATTGCAAATTCAAAGCATCAAAACTAAAACTTATCATTTCATCCTTAAACACAGCATCCTATCCTAAAGGCATCCCTAATTTTCTTAGCAATACTATCTTCCCTATCAGCTGGGTGTTATCTCTGACTCCTTTCCCTCATATGTCATGTATGGGATTGATCTTTTGGAACTGATTCTTCCTTCAGAATCTCTTGAATCCCTTTCTTTCCCATCACTACTATTCCAGTTTAAACCCTTGTTTACTTGGATAACTTGGATAGCTTCTAGCACCCACTTCCTCATCTATCCTATACCCCGACATCAGAACCATCTTCCTAATTCAAAAGCATTTATTATGAATTAAAAAAGCATTTATTAAATGGCTATTTTGCACATGCTGTTGTGCTAAGTACTAATGATATAAAGACAAAAATGTCAATAGTGTCTACCCTCAAGGGATTTATACTGGTGGTGAGAGAGATCTATCCCCTGGTAAGTAAATGTAAACTATATACAAAGTAAATACACTTAGTGTGAGGGAAAAGGGCTAAAAATTGAAGGGGCAACCAGGAAAGGAGGCGGTATTTGAGGTGAGATTTAAATGGAGCAAGGAATTCCAAGAGGCGAAAGTGAGGGGGCAGCTGGGTAGCTCAGTGAATTGAGAGCTAGCCCTAGAGACGGGAGGTCCTAGGTTCAAATCTGGCCTCAGACACTTCCCAGCTGTGTGACCCTGGGCAAGTCACTTGACCCCCATTGCCTACCCTTACCACTCTTCTGCCTTGGAGCCAATACACAGTATTGACTCCAAGATGGAAGGTAAGGGTTTTTAAAAAAAAAAAAAGAGGCGAAAGTGATGGGAACATCCCACACTGGGGTTGAAGGAGTAGGTTGGGTTGCACAAATTCAGAGGTAGGAGATGGACCCTAATTTACAAGGAATAGTAGCAAATAGATTCCTTTGGCTTGAGAACCTAGAATGCCTGAGAGTAGTGGGAAATGCATTTTAAAAGATAGATTCAATCTGACAAACAATTAGCTTAGACAAACTAAAAGATGAAGTCCATTAACAATAATAACATAAACAATTTCTATTTTATCTCAAAAATAAAAGGGAATAACAGAAGTTTCTTAAGCAATAGAGTGATATGATCAGAACTGTGATCTAAAATATCATTTTGGCAGCTTTATGGAGAATAAACTGGAAAGGGCAAAAGACTGAAGTCAGGGAGTCAGTCCCACGAAGAGGCTTTTATAATAATCCAGGTAAGAGATTGACAGCCTGAATTAAGGTGGTAGTGATATGAGTGGGCAGAAGAAAAAGGATGTAAGATATGATGTAAAAGCAGACTTAAAAAGCCTTGGGAACTGATTGTATGTGAGACCTGAGGTAGAGGAAAGAATTGAAGATGACTCTAAGGCTGCAAACTTGGCAGACCAACCAATAAACATTTATCAAGTGCCAATTATGTCCAGGCATTGTGCTTAAACACTGGGGGATACCAAAAGAGGAATGGACAGTGCCAGTGTGACAAGGAAATCACTTTAAAAGACTGATATATATTAATTTAAGGTCGCCAAGGAATTCAGCTATGTAATTCCTAAATGAAAACTCAAGTCAGCCGTCAACCTTTTATAGAGTTTAATTACAAACAGGAGGAAGAAAGGAATTAGAGATAGAGAGAGAGAGAGAGAGAGAGAGAGAGAGAGAGAGAGAGAGAGAGAGAGAGAGGGAGAGAGAAAGGGGAGAGAAGGGAATAGGGCTTAAATACTCCTTCTGTTTAGGCTGGGCCAAAAGGCCCAAGCCCTTAGATAGCTGAGGCAAAGAAAGGAGATCAGTCCCTATTACTCACGTGACCAAAATGGAGAAACAGTCTCAGGGGCCTCCACCTCCAGCTTCCTTCAGAGCAAGCTTCTCAGAGCACCTCTCCAACCACTCAGAGCCAAAACTCTCCAACCAACACCCTCAGTCCTCAGACCCCTCTCTCTTTAAGCAAACCATCCAAGTTCCCTCCCCTCAGTTCTCACATCTACCAATCACTGTCCATGTCTTCCCTGTGCCAATGGTGGCTCTAGCTTAACCCAGGACCGCCCAGAGGTCTGTGGCTTTGCACATGTCTGTTGAAGGTCATATTTTCAAATAATTAAATCTTGATCCTTTGCTACAGCCCTTCCTAAATCCTGTTACCCTGAGTAGAGTAGAGATTGGAATAATTAAATTTTGATCTATGCTGCAGCCCTTCCTAAATCTTGTTAGGACTGAGTAGGGTGGAGATTGTAATTTCCAAGACCTGGTTCTGTCATTCCAAGTATCTCTATTGTATCAATTCTAAAATCAATCATGACTCAAAAACATGACTGTTCTATGCTTAAGCATAGGTCAAAGCCCTTTCCATTGTTCAGCAAAAGGTTTCTGTCCTAAAGTAATCTTAAGAAGGGAGGAGGAGGAACCTCCCATGCCAATGGGGTTCACATTCCAATAGAGTTCCCACTATCAATAGGAAATTTTTCAAGTATGAAATTTCCCAATGGTGAAATTTCCAACATTTATAAGTCTAAGAAATTTTAAGGTTTACAATCCCCCCCTGATGATCATTGGGAGACTAGTCTCCCCATTGATCATTTAACATAATTCTTGATCTTCTTGATGAAGTGTAGGTTTTTGGCATCTTTCTGCAACAGTTCATTCTCTGGATATAAAAGTTTCAAGCTTCTTTCTTGAAGATCTTTTCTCAAACAGAATCAAAATCTTTGAGTTTTTTATAACAGTAAAATCTTAAACAAAATTCTTGGATTTTTATAAAAATAAATCTCAAACAAAAAAAATTTCAAAAATAAAAAAAATTCTTAGATTTTAAATTAAAATACAATCCCCCCTGAAGTAAGTATTTAAAAAAATATCAAGTTTAGCTCAGAATGAAATGTTCAGTTATGGGGGTGTATGTGTCAATTATCAAAAGAATAGAAAAATAATCAAAAACATAAGAAAAATTCAAAATAGGCCTTGTATAGGTCCAGTTTAAAGTAATTTCTATCCCACAAGTATGTAGGACAGAATGCAGTAATATTTCACTTAGCCATTTGTAGCCAAGACTACAGGAAGTTGCCATAAGAAGAAAAGAATTAGAATTCTATTTTGATGGGGAGATGTCATTCCCTAGTCTGATTTTTTTTTTCAGAGATATAGGGAGCCAGCATGATAGTCAAGCTTTGTACTTGTTTGAGTACTTCACAAATAGTGTAGATACAAGGAAGTCCTACAACTTAAACATAAGTTAAGCGTCGCAACCTCGAGTCTCACTTTAATATTTCTTGTGTGCTCTATTGGCACTATTCAGGTTTAGTCTGTGCTCCTTGTTTTTATCCCTTTTCCTGGAATCAGACACAAGCATTAATCACAGTCTTATAATATTTTATCAATAAATAGCAGGTTCCCATAGTTTAAAGCTTTTAGGTATATATTGATATTATAGCAAGAGTATATATATATATTAACTTGTATTACTGCAGGGAAAAATAATATTAATATTAATTATGTGTACTGTCAGTACAAAAAATGAGAAAAAAATCAAATATTCTGATCAAAAAATAAAAGAAAAGAGATAAGAAAAATAAGGGAAAAAATCAGTAATTCAATATATTCTTGAAAAAACAGCATCCATTTGTCTATGGATTATTATCTCCAATTCATATGATAAGATAGAGTCCCAATTCATATGATAGGATAGAGTCAATCAGTCTCAGCAGAAGATGCTTTCTTCACATGTGAGCAGTGAATCCAAGAGTCCCTTTCTCCAATCTTTATAGATGTTGGAGTAGTTTTAGTGGGGGACACAACATGCAAACAAATATTTCTTGGAAGGAAAGCTCTAGCACATCTGAACAGCACGCTGAAAAACAAGACATCGCCTTGCTAACAAAGGTCCATAGTGTCAAAACTAGTTTGTTTGTTTTTTTCCAGCAGCAATGATGACTGTGAGAATAGATTATAAAGAAAGCAAAGTGCTGTAGAATTGATGCTTATGCATCAATATATATGCATATATAAATATATGAAACAAAACAGGATAAACAGAGGATAATTAAGAGAGAGAAGACTGTAAGCTCAAATGGCTAAAAGTCAACGTATACCCTCTGGTCTAGTAATATCACTATTGTGTCTATATCTCAAAGAGATTTTAAAAAGGGGTTAGGGAGGAAATGCTTGTACAAAAATATTTATAGCTACTCTTTTTGTGGTGGTAAAGAACTGAAAATTGAAAGGATGTCTATCAATTGGGGAATGGCTGAACAAACTGTGGTATACTATTGTGCTATAAGGAATGGTGAACAAGAACTGAAAAGACCTCCATGAACGGATTCAGAGTGAAATAAGCAGAACCAGGAGAACATTGTAGGCAGTAACAGCAATATTGTGGGATGATCAAATATGACAGACAACCACTCTCAGCAATGCAAATGATCCAGGACCATTCTGAGTAACTTCTGGCAAAGAATGCTGTCAACCTCCAGAGAAAGAATTGTTGGGGTCAAAATGCAGATGAAGGCATATGATTTTTCACTTGTTCATTTGGATATATGTTTTGGTTTTATAAGATTATTCCCTTACAAAAATGAGGAATATGGAAATATGTTTTGTGTGATAATGCTTGTATAATGCAGTTTGAATTGCTTGCCAGCTCCAGGAGGGGAGAGGGAAGGGAGGGAGGGAGACAATTTAGATCACATAACTTTGGAAAACTGATTTGGAAATTTGTTATTACATATAATAGGCAATAAGTAAATAAATTCACCTAAAAATAAAAATAAGAGAAAATATTAAGAACATTAAAAACAGAGAAAGGGGGTGGGGTGGAGACCAGAAAGAAGGATGGTGTTCTGAACAGAAGTAGTGAAGCATCAGCTTTAGCATTTGACCATTCAGTGAAGTTTGAATTAATTTTTATGAATATTGACTGATTTGATCTTCTTGCTCACCAAGGGACTCTCAAAAGTCTTCCCCAGCACTGCAATTCAGAAGCATCAATTCTACAGCACTTTGCTTCCTTTATAATCTATTCTCACAGTCATCATTGCTGCTGGAAAAAACAAACAAACTAGTTTTGACACTACAGACCTTTGTTAGTAAGGCGATGTCTTGTTTTTCAGCGTGCTGTCCAGATGTGCTATAGCTTTCCTTCCAAGAAGCAAATTGTCTTTTAATTTTATGGCCACAGTTGTCTGCAGTGATCGTTGAGTCCAAGAATATAAAATCTGACACGGCTTCCATTTCTTCTCCTTCTGTTTGTCAGGAATTGATGGGACTGTTTGCCAAGATCTTAGATTTTTTTTTTTGGTGAGGCCTCAAACTGGCTTTTATGCTTTCCTTTTTCACTTTCATCAAAACTCTAAGAATTATGGAGAAAACAAGAGAGTTAAAAAAAAAAACCCACCTACTTCTGCTTCATTGGATATACTAAAACCTTTGACTGAGTCGATTACAACAAAATGTTGCAAGTACTCAGTAAGATGGGAGATCCAGATCATCTTGTCTTCTGTGAAGTATGTATGTGAGCCAAGAAGCAAGTGAGAACTGAAAATGGAACAACTTATTTGTTTGAAATTGGAAAAGGTGTACAATAAGTATATTGTCACCTTATTTATTGAACTTATTTATATACAGAGTATATTATGCAAAATGTCAGGTTGGATGAATCAAAAGCTGGAATTAAGACTGCCAGGAGAAATATCAACAATCTTAAATTTACAGATGGAGTTGAGGGCTTGTATTCAAATTCTGACTATCTACTGTCTGTGACATTGGGCACATTTAATTTCTCTGTGACTTAGTTTCTTCATCTGGAGACTTCATCTGAGACTAGACAAGATATTCTTTAAGGTCATCCTTCCAGTCATAAATCTTTGGTATCTTGATCTATTTTGTATGTTCAGAAGTCTTTTTTAGTTTTTGGTTTTCTTCTGAATTCCCAGTCTTCTGAACATTGGACTAATAAATAAGACAAGGAACTTGTTTTATGAAATAAATAAAATAAACCATTGGTTAGATTATTAAAACTATGTAACCAGTATCAAAAATGAAAAAGGCAAAATCATGACCAATGAAGAAGAAATTAATTACTGGGAGTTATTTTGCCTAATTACATGCCAATACATCTGACAATCCAAGTGAAATAGATGACTATTTACAAAAATATAGACTGTTCAGATTAACAAAAGAGGAAATAGAATACTTAAACAATAATAGCAAAGAAAAAGATATTGAACAAACCATCAAAGAATTCTCTAAGAAAAAGCCTCCAGGGGGTGTAACTAGGTGACTCAAGGGATTGAGGGTTAGGCCTAGAGATAGGAGGTCCTGGATTCAAATTTGACCTCAGACACTTCCTAACTGTGTGAGCCTTGGCGCACAGCTTAACCTCCATTGTCTAGTCCTTACCACACTTCTGCCTTGATTCCAAGATGGAAGGTAAGGATTTTAAAAATGAAAGAAAAGGCTCAGAGCTATATGGATTCACAAGCGAATTCCACCAAATATTCAAAGAACAAATAACTCTAATACTACATAAACTATTAGGAAAAATAGGAAAAAGAATTCTTCCAAATTCCTTTTATGACACAAAGATGGTACTGACACCTAAACCTGCAAGAGCTAAAACAGAAAAAGAAAACTATCCAGACCAATCTCCCTAATAAATATTGCTGCAAAAATTTTAAATAAAATGCTAGTAAGATTACAGTATTATATCACAAGGATCATACACTACAAACAGGTGGACCAAGAATGCAGGGATGGTTCAATATTAGTAAAACTATCAGCATAATTGACAGTATCAATAATAAGATCAATAGAAATCATATGATTATTTCAATAGATGCAAAAAAATCTTTTGACAAAATGTAACACTCATTCCTATTAAAAACATCAGAAAACATTAGAATAAATGGGGTTTCCCTGAAAGTGATAAATGGCATTTATCTAAAATCATCAGCAAATGTTACCTGTAATGGGATCAAATTAGAACCCTTTGTAGTAAGATCAGGGATGAAGGAAGGATGTATAGTATCACCACTACTATTTAATATTGTATTAGAAATGCTAGCTATAGCAATAAGAGCAGAAAAAAATTGAAGAAATTAGAAAAGACAATGAAGAAACAAAGTTATCATTCATGATAGTATGAGAATCCCAGAGAACTAACCAAAAAAAAATAGAAACAATTAACAACTTTAGCAACGTTGCAGGATACAAAATAAACCCACAACATGTCTATTTATCACCAACAAATGCAAAAGACAGAAAGGGAAATTCCCCTTTAAAATAACTGTAGACAATATAAAATACTTGGGAGAAACCTACCAAAACAAACAGCAGAAAAAAATTTCATAGCAAAAACCTTTGACAAAGGTCTAATTTCTTAAATTTATAAGAAACTAAGTCAATTGTAAGAGAAATCAAGCCATTCCCCAATTGACAAATGGTCAAGAGACATGAATAGGCAGTTTTCAGATGAAGAAATCAAAACTATCAATAATTACATGAAAGTGTTCTAAATCACTCCTAATTAGAGAAATGCATTTCAAAACCACTCTGAGGTACTACCTCACACCTAGCAGACTGGCCAATATGACAGTAAAAAAAAAAATAAATGTTGGAGGGGATGTGGCAAAATTGGGTGGAGTTGTGAATTGATTCAACCATTCTGGAAGGCAATTTGGAATTACTACTGCTTGGTTTGTACCCCAAAGAGATAAAAGGGAAAAATATTTGTACAAAAATATTCATAGCCATGCTTTGTGGTAGCAAAAAATTGGAAAATGAGGGGGTGTCCCTTGATCAGGGAATGGCTGAACAAGTTGTGGTATCTGATGGTGATGGCATACTATTGTGCTGTAAGGAATGATGATTTGGTGGATTTCTATTTGAACTGGGAGAATCTCAGTGAACTGATGCAGAGTGAAATGAGCAGAACCAAGAGAAAGTGAAACATTGTGGAACTATCCAATGTAATGGACTTTACTACCAATAGCAAAGCAATACTCCAGGACACTCCTGAAGGCTTATGAGAAAGCATGCTATCCACATTGAGAGAAAGAACTATGGGAGTAAAAATACAAAAGAAAAACATATGACTTATCATTTATCACTTGTATATATGGGTATACAATTTGGGGTTTTGTCTTTAAAAGATTGCTCTATAGCAAAAATGAATACTATGGAAATAGGTATCAAGTGACAATATTTGTACAACCCAGTGGAATTGCTTGTCAGCTTTGGGCAGGGGAGGGAAGAGGGGAGGGAAATAAAATGAATCACATAAACATGTAAAAATATTTAAATAACCCAGCAATTATATGAATACAATTATAAAACTTTTCACACAAAGCCAATATAATAAAAATGACAATCCTACCTGAATTAATTTACCTATTCAGTGCCATACTCATCAAACTACCCAAAATATTTCATAGAACTAGAAAAAAAGGGCAAGAATATCAAGAGAATTAATGAAAAAAAATATGAAGGAAGCCTAGCTGTACTAGGTCTCAAATTATAAAATGATAATCATCAAAACAATCTGGTAGTGGCTAAGAAATAGAGTAGTGGATCAATGGAATAGGTTAGATAATTAACACACAATAGTTAATGAGCATAGTAACTTCATGTTTGATAAACCCAAATATCCAAGTTTTGGGAGGACGAACTCACTCTTGGACAACTGATCAGAAAACTGGAAAAAAGTATGGCAGAAACTAGGCAGAGACCAATATCTGACACCATACTCCAAGATAAAGTCAAAATGGATACTTGATCTAAAAATAAAGGGAGATATCATAAAAAAAGGGGGGGGGGGACACAGAATAGTTTTCCTGTCAGATTTATGGATAAGGGAATAATTTATGACCAAACAAGAGAGAGAACATTATGAAAAATGAACAGGATAATTATGATTAAAATTTTTGTACAAACAAAACCAATGCAACAAAGAAGGAAAACAATAGGGAAAAAATTTTGTAGCAAGTGTCTCTGATAAAAGCTTTATTTTTAAACATATGGAGAACGGAGTCAAATTCATAAAAAATACAAAGCATTCCTCAATCAAAAAATGGTCAAAGGATATGAACAGGTAGTTCTCAGAGGAAGAAATGAACACTATCTAATTGTCATAGAAAAAAATGCCAAATCACGATCAGAGAAATGCAAATTAAAACAACTCTGAAATACCGCCTCCTACCTATCAGATTGGCTAATATAACCAAAAAGGAAAATGATAAATGCTGGAAAGGATGTGGGAAAATTGGGAGACTATTACACTGTTGGTGGAACTATGACCTGATCCAACCATTCTGTAGAACATTGTGGAACCACATCCAAAGGGCTATAAAACTATGCATACTCTTTGACTCAGCAATACCCCTAATGGGACTGTATCCCAAAGAGACCAAAGATGGGGGGAAGAATCTATATGTACAAAAACATTTTTAGCAGCTTTTTGTAGTGGTAAAGAACTGGAAACTGAAGGGATGTCCATCATTTAGGGAAAGGCTGAACAAGTTGTGGTATAGGATTATAATGGGATATTATTGCACCATAAATAGTGAACAGGATGAGTTCAGAAAAACCTGGAAAGACATATATGAACCGATATACGGTGAAGTGAGCAGAACCAGAACAATGTATATACAGTAACAGAATATTATATGATGATGAACTGTGAAGTATTAAACTATTATCAACAAAGAAAGGTTCCAAGAGAACCTCAAAGGATTCATGATGAAAAATACTATCCACAGCCAAAGAAGGAACTGCTGGAGTCTAACTGCAGATCAAAGCATGACATTTTTTGCTTTATTTCTTTCATGTTTTTAAAAATTGTATATCTGATAATGTTTCTTCTTTCATGGCATAAGGAATATGGAAATATGTACTGAATGACAGCATTGGGTACAATTCTCTATATATCATTCTATTTACTATCTTGGGCATGAGGGAGAGAAAGAAGCTGAATTGCAACATACTGGATAACAATTGTCAAAAATTATTTCTACATGTAATTGAAAAAAAAAATTTTAGGTGCATTTTCCTCTCCAGAGGCTGATTGTTAAACATATAATGGCATACTCTTGCCTATTGGCCTTTCATTATATTATCATTTAACTGGAATTTATATAAGACAAGCTCTTAAGTGGAATTGACAGGGGTCCTGCTAGGCCAATACTTTCTAGTGTGCCACACTGCTCCTTTTCACTAAAATTTGGTGAATGAGTAAACTAAGTCCTGTAATAAGTTCTTAAAGTTTTATTTATTTTTAAAGTAACTTTTTAGAATGCAATATAAAACCTCACAAATTTCAGAAACTTATAGGGCAACTCCTGACCCATAGCAAAGGTTTTTTCTTCCCAAGAAGTTTGTCTTTTAGACGGATTTAAAGAAAACAACAATTCCATGGCAATAGTCCCTAAAGGTATGTCAGAGTTAGGAGTAAACAGGTGTAATTAATTTTAAAAAGCACACGTCCTGCTTCATTGTTAAAACACTTTAATTTCAATTTTACCTTTGTTATAAAACTCAGAAAATGCTATCATCCTATAACCAAGTATAAAATTGATTCCCAAGGCATCACATTTTCTCCCTAACAGCAAAAAGGCACTTGTCAACATTGTTGATAGAGCTCACAAAGGTGCTTTTTAAATTATTTAAGCTTACCCAAAATATTACTATAAATATTAAATACCAAAATACGTGAAATACAACTTTTTCATATAAAAAATTTTAAGCTACTAAACTGTTTAACACAGTAGAATCTGTATTTAACTGTTTAACACAGTAAAAGTGTATGAGCCAAATTCTACCCATCACCAGAGAATCCATCCACCACAGACAAAAATTAAGTATTTATTTATTAGGGCAGTTAGGAAGTATTTCCTCATTTTAGAATGTTTAGAAACCAGAAAGGGAGAGCATGATTTCCAAGGCCAGACATTTCTTGGGAGAAAAAATTTCCTACCCACATTAGTTACATGATTTTAAAATTTCCCTCTAATAAAATTGTACATGACAAACAAAGTCTGGGTTTAAATTCTATTGAATCTTTAAAAAAATTTTTTTTAATCCTATTGATTCTTAAACCTCATATTCTGCTGGTTTTGTAGTGGAAATGTTAAAATTAGTAGTCATGTATTTCAAAATTATATCAGTTAATGTACTGTAAACTTTCAATTTCTTGTGAATGTAATACTGAGGTACTGAAAATAGTTCTATGCACAGATATGCTAAAGAATAAATTATATTTAAAATATTACTCAAATGTAATCTGTTTACTTTGGTTCTTTAAATTATTCAGTTTTAACAAATTAAAATGTTAACACAATCATTTCAATTAGATAGATGCACTATTTCTGAAAACTGTTCCCCAACACCTCCAAAAACCCTTATTTCTCTACAAGTAAGGTAAAATTGTGGTGTTTACTTTTCTAATGTAAAATGCTCCAAAATCCATGTTAACACATTCTATGCTGTACGTGGCTCAATGGCCTATTAGCCCAGTGATATCACTGCTAGTTTCTTTAATCTCTATTCTCTTCTCCCTTCATCTCTAAAGTGCACATAGTTTGGATGGGGGTGGGGCTGAGGAAGCTTCAGTGTATTTGTTTAAAAGTTTACATTTTTCAAATTTATTTTGTGGTAAAAACATACCACATAACATCCTGATTATTTCCCCCTCCCCCAGGGGCTATTCAGAACCACAACCTATGAAATATAATCTATAGGTTCTTTGGTTCATTTGTGAAAAGATTTTAAAAATCATGCATACTCTAATTTAATAAGAATTAAAATAATGAAAACCGCTGCAATGTGGTTTTCATTCATAAAACACTCCTTTAAAAAAAAATATGGAGGCTGTCCTTCCCTGAGTACATACGCTTCTCAGAAGTCCACATGCGCCTACATTGCTTTATCCTAAGAAGTCCATTATTCCAGCAAACCTCTGGCCTTAACAATCAGGCTAAGTGTCCCACTCTGTGTTATTCTGATCTCCACTATCTTCCTCCTCAGAGTCAGCAGACACTCTCTTAATTCTCTGAAGAGCTGCCTTGATGCTTCTTTCCAGCTCATTGGGTGCTCCTTTGTTGATGTCTGTGACAGGCTCTTGCTGAACCTTTTTCAATTTAACTCCTTGCTTTATGGCAGCCAGAATGTTATCTCGGACTGAGGTTTCTGGAGTGAGCAAAGTGGACTTCTCTGTTTTTCGGAGAAGCATGTCACCATGCTTTAAAGAAGCCAAAACTTTATCCATAGTTCCTGCAACAGATTGAAAAACAAGAATAATTACTATAAAAACAAACCACTTGTCCACAACTGTGCTAGATAAGGAATTCTCATTTATAATATTAAGCTACAAGTGTATTTACATGTAAAATGATTTAAGGTTTTAGCAAATAATCCATATTGACTTAATGGTGGCAATGTTGCAGCCCCCCTGTAGATCCAGTGCTTTTCCTTGAGTTGACCCGCCATCCTATTGCTAATTCCTCTAACTCAAATCTATGAGCAATATAGAAGAGATACAGATATGATGATCATAGGCAATATTATTTCTTAGACATAGCAACTGAGATAATTTGTCATATGTTGGTTAAAGTATAACCGAACTATTCAATTGTAAATCTTGACTCTAATATGATGCAAACACTCCCTTCTAACACATTTGGCTCTTCTATGTCTAATCTACACATGTTCCATACAAAGAGAAACATTCTTTTTTTTTTAAACCCTTACCTTCTGTCTTAGAATCAGTACTGTGTATTGAAGTCCAGAGTTTGAGTCTATTTTTACAGTATTGGTTCTACGGCAGAAGAGTGGTAAGGGCTAGGCAAAGGGGTTTAAGTGACTTGCCCAGGGTCACACATCTAGAAAGTGTCCAAGGTCACATTTGAACTCAGGACCTCCTGTCTGTGGGTCTGACTCTCAATCCATTGAGCCACCCAGCTGCCCCTCATACTTATTTTTTTTAACAAGCCCTAATATATATATATAAAGGTATTTGTATTCTGTATGGTTCCATTTATATAGGACATGTGATATTCTATTTCTAGTTCACAAAGTTGTACTTCTCTAAACTAAAATCTTGGGTACAAGTTTCACTCTGTATGCCTTAAGACATTTGGTCTCTAAATGTGAAAAGGTCCACAATAAAACTTCTAATGAACAATTCGATTATGGAAGGTCCATTTTCTCTGTCTGGTATAACGTAGCCACAAGTAGGATTTGATGCATCCACTGAAATCTGGAGAGAACACTTATGCTACACCTCAGGAATTACAAATGTAGCAGCAAACTTTAGACTAAGCTGGGAGCCAAGCCTTTTGTGAAAAGGAGCTTCGTGAGTTCTTTTTCATTTCCCAAAAACCTTGAGGTCCTTAGGAATGTAAGAAAGACAGAAAGGAGAGAAGGCAGAAAGGTGGTAACAATAACATGCCTGAATAGTGAGTGTTATGCTGGCAATTCTGGCAAACTGTTTAAATTTGCATGTAAAAGAATCTAAATAAACAACTTCAGTTTATATTCATTGTTTTATGCCTCTGTATAACTATATTCTTTCAATGAAAAATTGTAATCAATAGTAGTAGTCTCTCGGTGACCGAGAATGACAATTATCTTTGTGCATTTTCATCTATGTAGATTTACATCTACGGTGTACCCTCATGTGGCTTTGAAGTCCAAAGGCTGAGGCGCAAAGTTTGTGGCACATGGGGCATGGGATGCCAGTTGTTACGGGAGGTGCTGTTGTGGCCTGGTGTCAGTGTTCACACGCAGCGGCGAGACGTTGATGTTGTTCATCTTCAAAGGTGGTGGCGGCTGGTTAATGTGGGTTCGCCAGCTGCTTCTGACAGAGGCAGCAAGTTCTAGTTGCTTTGGTGTAATGCCAGCCCACTTCAAGTTGGACTTTAGCTGATCCTTGTATCTTTTCTTTGGTTGGCCTTGTTTCCTGGGTCCAGCTGACAGTTCACCATAGAATACCTGTCTTGATATTTGCTGTGGGTCCATGCAGATGACGTGTCTAGACCATTGTAGCTGGGTTTTGAGGACCATGACTTCGATGCTGGTGGAGTTGGCTCTGCCAAGGACTTCCTGGTTGGTGATTCAGTCCTGCCATCGGATCCTCATGATTGACCGGAGAGAGCGTTGGTGGAATTGCTCCAGCTGTTTCATGTGCTTTCGGTACAGTGTCCATGTCTCAAAGCTGTAAAGGAGTGAGTTGAGGACCACTGCGTTATACACTTTGAGCTTCGTCGCAGTGTTTACACCTCTGTGTTGGAGGACTTTGGAGTGCAGCTGCCCGAGTGCCTGGCTGGCCTTTTGGATCCTGGCATTAATCTCATGGTCTAGGGACTTGTCATTGGCGATGGTGCTGCCCAGGTACTTGAAAGTGTTGATATTAGAAAGCTGCGTGCCGTCGATAGTTATGCATGGCTGGTTAGTTGGTCTCCCTGGTACAGGTTGAAACAGCACCTCTGTTTTGCTGAGGCTGATAGTCAGGCCAAACAATTTTGTTGCGGTAGAAAACTTGTCCACAATGGTTTGAAGATGATTTTCTTGGTGGGCCATGAGAGCACAGTCATCTGCGAAGAGAGCTTCCAGGATAAATCTCTTTGTTGTTTTTGTTTTTGCAGTCAGGCGGCAAAGGTCGAATAGTGAGCCATCCAGTTGGTATTTGATGTAGACGCCCAGATTTAGATCCATCACAGCATGTCGTAATACTTGGGTGAAGTATAGGTTGAATAGTACCGGAGTGAGGACATAGCCTTGTTTCACGCCATTGGAGATATTGAAGCAATCGGAAGTCTCTCCACCAGAGAGGACTTCCCCTGTCATGTCGACATGAAAGAGCTGGATCAGTTTGACGAATTTTGCTGGGCAACTGAGCTTGCTAAGGATCACCCACAATGCGTCCCTGTTCCCTGTGTTGAATGCCTTTGTCAGGTCTATGAAGACAATGTAGAGACTCAGGTCCTGCTCAAGGCATTTTTCCTGCATTTGCCTCACCGTGAAGACCATGTCAATGGTGCTGCGATCTGGTCAGAAGCCACATTGTGATTCAGGCAGGTTCTGCTCTGAAACAGATGACAGGAGTCCGTTGAGTATAACACGGGCGAGGATTTTTCCAGCAGTGGAGAGTAGTGAGATGCCTCTGTAGTTGTCACAGACTGCTTGTGCGTCTTTGTTCTTGTATAGGGCTATGATGGAGGCATCTCTGAGTTCTGGGGGCATGTCCTCCTCTTCCCATTTGCTGGTCAGCACTATGTGGAATGCCTGAAGCGCCTTTCCCTTTAAGGCCTTGTATACCTCGGTTGGGATCCCGTCTTTACTGGGTGCCTTGCCTGTACTCATTTGTTTAATGGCTTTTTGGACTTCCTCTATTGAAGGAGGGACGTCAGATTGTTCAATGGTGCGGTTTTGGGGGATCTGGTCAAGGGTGCTTTGGTCAACTGAAGAAGGTCGGTTGAGAAGCTGACTGAAGTGTTATTTCCACCTGTTGCTGATGCCTTTTTTATCTTTTATGAGAGTGTCACCGTCAAAGGATAGCAAGGGAATGGTGGTGGGTTTTAATGGCCCATAGACAGTCTTGAGGGCACTGAAAAATTATTTGTAGTTTTTCGTATCAGCAAAGTGCTGGATTTCTTCTGCCTTTTTTCCCCCACCATCGGTTTTGCATCTTCCTGATCTCACACTGCGCCGTGGCTTGGAGAGACTTGGATCTGTCCTTTTTAAGAGCAGAGTTTGTGCTATTTTGCCACTCCATAAAGGCTTTGTTCTTTTTGTTCAATAGGTCTTCAATAGCAGTGTTGTTCTTGTCGAACCAGTCCTGGTGGTTGTGTTGTTTGGGGCCTAGGACTGCCTTTGATGTTTCCTTCACTGCATCTCTGAACTGGTTCCATTTCTCGGTTGAGTTTCCAATGAGTGGTCCCTTGGCAGAGAGCTTGTCGTCCAGGCAGGACTGGAATGTTTGCAAATAAGATGGATCTCTAAGACGACTCATGTTGTAAAATGCGTGAACTGTCTGGGTGCGTTTTGGATGTCGAGGTGCAATGTGCATTTGAAGAGTCACTCTAACCAATCGGTGATCTGTCCAGCATTCAGCTCCTCTCATGGCTCTGGTGATCTGTACATCCTGGATGTCCCACCGGCATACAATGATGTAGTCAATGAGATGCCACTGTTTTGATCATGGGTGCATCCACGTTGTTTTATATTTGTTCGCCATTCTGAACACAGTGTTCGTGATGGTGAGTTCGAACTCTGAGCATTTGCTGAGTAGCAGTAGGCCGTTGTTGTTCATTTTGCCCATGCCGTGTTTGCTGAGCACTCCTTTCCATCTTTCATGGTCCTGGCCAACACGGGCGTTGAAGTCTCCCAGTAGTATCAGCTTGTAATTTGTGGGCACTGAGTGCAGGATAGCACTCAGGTCAGAGTAGAACTGCTCGATGGTCTCCTCTGTGCTAGTCAGTGTAGGGGCATATGCGCTGATGATTGTGGCATACTGGTCTTTGCTGAGAGGTAGGCGGATCTTCATGAGCCTCTCGCTGATGCCCACAGGCAAGTCTGGCAGCTGTTTGAGCAAACTGGTCTTGATGGCCAGGCCAACACCGTGGATTCTGTCTTCATTTGTGGCTCTACCTTTCCAGAAGAAGGTGTATCCAGTGGTGGGTTCGATGAGTGATCCCTCTTCTGGTAGGTGTGTTTCGCTTAGGGCTGTGATGTTGATGTTATATTGCGCCAGTTCTTTACCGATTAGAGCTGTTCTTCTCTCAGGTCTTGGGGTATTCTCTCTATCGAGTTCTGATGTTCCATGCTCCTAGTAGGAGTTTCTTTGTATTATGTTTTCTTTGATTTCGACCTCTTAAAGGAATGACCCACCAGCTGCGGTGTGCTGACCGGGTGTTTGTAGGGCAGGCAATGTTTGGGACACCTTTTCTAGTTCCCTCCCTTGATTAGGGTGAGCAGTGCTGTCCTAGAGAGGGCTGCTCAGTCGCCCAGGATGCTGCCAAATGTCTCTTCTGCCCTACAGGGACGAGCGACCACTGGTCCGTGGGCCACCTACATGCAGGATCGCGACTACAACCGCCAGTGGTCACCTCTACCTGTTGAGTTGCCACTCCCCCATCGCTGCAGGTTTTGAAGAAGGTGGATGGGGTTAGGATAGATGAGTGTGCACAAAGATACTTGTGCGTGAAGGAGATTTAAGTGGAAAGGTTGATGCACAGAGACAGTCCCACTCTCTTGGTGTTGGAAGCCTGGGTCCAGTGGCACGAAAAGTTGTTACACCTGGAGACTTCCTCAGCTGCATTGGATACCCGTGTTGTCTTTTGTGCTCCAGCACGCTCTAAGCACTCCACAGTGCTTTGCTGCGTCGCCATCTCAGCTGTTGAACCTTCTTATTAGTTTCTTCAGCCTGTTCCGCCAAAGCAGTCTTTGCATGCTGGGTGAGCAAAGCCCTGGTTCTCCAGGGGTCGACGACCCGATGGCTACCCTCACAAGGTTTAACTGGCCTGTTGGCTAAACCTTTGATGTATTGATTGTAATCAATAGTAAGGAATAATTCCAATTATTAATTAAATAACTATATAGGATAATCAGTAATCAATAATTGTAGTATGCTTAAAACTAATGATAGAATTCTCTGTAAATATCATTGCCCCAAGGAGAGTTTTGAGCATGCCTTATGTGTCTTGGAATATATGCAGGAGTTTCTGAGGCTGTTATTTCATTTGTCTCTGATGTTAAAGAGTAACTTTAGATATCCTCATTATTACCATATATGGAATAGAGGGGTATGAGCTATGACAAAATCTGACCATTTTTTTAAGAAAAAGACTTTCTTTTCAAGAAGTTACCCAGCCTTCTTCCTAAAAAAACCCATAACCTTCTAGTCAGGAAGGTATCTAGCCTTCAAGGAAGGATCTGACTTTCGAAAGAAAAAATTCCACCCAGCAGACCTTCTTGCCAAGGGGGTATCATGCCTCCAAAGGGAGAAAACAACCTTCTTGCCAAGAAAGACCCCACTTGGCTTGGCAGACTTCCTCTAAATTGAATTCATGCAATCTTGCTTGGGTATATATATGTGTGTATGTGTGAGAAATGTGCATTTACAATAAATTATGTTTTGCTCAGAGAGGAAGGGAGATTGTAGCAGCAATAGGCTTGGAATTTTATCAGGTAAAGCTTTAAATCTAGGTCTATAGGCTGCTAACCCTGGGGCTTTGCTCTGACTAGCTAAACATGATTTGACTTTGGACTCAAACTTGAAAATTGAATTCACAGTTTAGTTCTGAGAATAAAAAGATTTTACAGACAAGGTCCAATTATTTTGCTGATTGTTTTTCACTCCTGTGACCTATTTTTCTTTTGATATAATATGTAGAAACTTTGTGTTCTAAGGTGAAATTGCTACTGCTAAAGATCTGAATATGTTCTAAACTCTCATGCACTTTTGTTTTTTTTATCATTTATAAGAATGGGGCCATGCAAATATGTAATTTAGTTTCACAATAATAGTACTGTGATTTTAATTGGTACATCAATAATGTAAAGTATAGATATGGTAATTCCTTTGATAACCCAGATAACAAGAATCAAAGATAAAATGTTTCTGTATCAACACAAAGCTTTGCCCATAGGCAGCAGTCAATAAATGCTTGATAAATAAATGCAAAATGACAAGAAAACAAGTCTCATTCATTTCAGCAAGTATTTGTCAAATACCTGTAATATGCTCAGCACTGGACTATATTGTTAAAATATCTCTGCAATTGCTAGGGTCATTACAGATTTGTCCTAATAGCTTAAAACCATAGCTATTATGAGAATGTGCTCAGAATGAAAATATTTTACTGATGATCAAGATCCTCAACTTAATAATGAATGATTTGATTATGTTCCTTTTGTATTTTTCTAAGACAGGAAAGCACACCAATTCATTTTAGAAAAATTTTTCTATGACATAGGTTGAAATAAAAAGGATGTCCTACTTATCCCTCTCAGATAAAATGGCCCAAATCAGGAGTTTTATGACAATATTTTCTTCAGTGAAACATACTGATTTCCCTTTAGAAAATCAAGAACTAAATTCTCCTTACAACTAGCAAAAGTTGTTGCATGATGCAAAATAAACTCCCATAAATCATCAGCATTTCTATATATTTGCAACAAAACTCAGCAGTAAGAGAAAGAGAAACTCCATTTAAAATCACTCTAGACAATATAAAATGTCTGGTGTAAGAGAAGATTTGTAAGATTTGAAGAGAGAAGCAGACTGGGAAGGCTGGAGGATTCTGCTGGAACAGAGGAAGGCCAGGAAGGAGAGAGAATTCTGAAGGGAGGAGAGGAAGTAAGCTGATCTGGACAGTTGATGAGAACCTTCTCTGTGGGAAGCCCATCAAGAAGGTTGATCGGAGCAGATCTCTGATCCTGTACTATCTTCCTGTGACTCCTGACTGTGACCCCAAGAAGACAGCCAACTGAAGAAGACTTTACCAAAAGCCATTCACTATTAGAAGATTCCTCTAAAATCAGCAAAGCCTGACCTGCCAGACTTTGGGAGAAGGGGTTCAGTTTTTTTAGGGACTCCTTATTACCTCTTTCCTATTGCCACATTCCTGAATTCATCTGCCCTATCCTTTATTGTTGTTCCCTTAGAAATAAACTGTTTTCATAAGAGCAAGAGACTGACTCCATAATATTTAGGAAGAAAGATTTGGAGTTGAGGAGAAGGAAGTTACATTTCTCTCCCCAGAGAGGGAGAAGTTGTCTGTGTCAAACGAAATCAGCCAAGTCTCTGAGGGAACAGAAGTTAAGGATCTTGAAGGCAATCAGAGTAGGGTTGGCCAGTGAGAGCTGAAAAGGAAGACAATCCATTTCCTCTCTCTCTACTTGACTCAACTCCATCATTACCTCACTCTGGTCCTGACCCAGCAGGGAGGAAAGACTCCTTTCTCTCCCTCACCTTATATATATTACACTGGGAATCTATTTACCAAGACAAACACAGGAATTATATGAACGCAATCACAAAACACTTTCAGCAAATAAAAAACTAGATCTAAACAATTAGAAAAACATTAATTGCTCATGGGTAGGATAAGCTAATATAATAAAAATGACAATTCTTATTCAGTGCCATACTTATCAAACTACCAAAAAACTATTTTATAGAATTGGAAAAAATATAACAAAATTAATCTGGAAGATCAAGAGTATCAAGGGAACTAATGAAAAAAAAATGTGAATGATGGTGGCCTAACAGTACTAGATCTTAAACTGTACTATAAAGCATTGATCATCAAAACAATCTGATACTGGCTAAGAGATAGAAGGGTGGATGGATCAATGGAATGGACTAGGGGTAAATCTAGCAATCTAGTTTTCAAAAAACCTAAAGATCCCAGCTTTTAGGATAAGAATCCACTCTTTGAAAAAACTGCTGAGAAAATTGGAAAACAGTATGGCAAAAATTAAGTTTAGACCAGTATCTCATACTCACTCAAAAGTGAAAAAGCAGAAACCACTCAAATACTTTGAAATTGGAATGAATCTAAGGTCCTAGTCTACTTTGGGGATACAGTGACAATTCTAGGTTCTAGAAATAAGAAATGGAAGTTTAACTTATCAAAGGAAGAGACAGAAATTTCAAATATTTACCTGTACAGAGGTTTAAAGAACTTTTAGAGGAATCATATATTCTTTCAGCAGTTGATTCACAGACCAAGGGCAGTGGCTGATCATCATCCTTCCCAGGTGTTCTCAAATGTGAAGACAGATGAGGGGGTAGAGGAGGAGGTGGTGGTGGAGGTGGAGGAGGAGGAGGAGGTGGTGGTGGTGGTGGTGGTGCTGGTGGTAAATTCAATTCCTTGCTGGGCTCTGGATGTGGTGGGTCACCAAATGGAACAAAAATCTGAATAGGGACATTTCCAGGACTGTCTTTATATTTAGATGTTTTCAAACCTCTGGCTTTGGATGCAGGAGTATTTCTTGTTTGCTTAGAAGATAAATGCACTATTGAAAGTGGTTGAGAAGCTGGTGATGAGATTTTCTGGGAAATATCTTTGGGCAATTTTGGACTAACTGGTTTTGAACAAGATGTTTTAAGCACAAACTGAACTGGGCATTTCTAAAAAAGAAAAAAAAGAATTATATTAAAATTTTGTTAAAAATGACATCAACAAAATTCAATACAAAAACCTAATAATTCCCCTTTATAGAGCACTTTAAAGTTTACAAAGATCTTCCTCTCACCACCCTTGAGAGGTAGTTTTAAGTATTATTATTAACCCCATTTTACAGAGATGAAATGATTTGCCCTAAGTAAGCAAAGCAATACAAAAATAGGCTTTGATCCGGATTATACTGCTTTACAAAACCAATCCTCTACTGCATGTAAATCATCCTTGGGTACCTTGAGTCTACTCTCAGACAAAATAACTCACAATTATAAAGTACTTTCTTTTCAACCATCCTGTGAGATATGTAGTACAAGCAGTTTTCTCCCCATTTTCTAGGAGGCAAGTTTATTGGCTGAAGTTCCCAAGGGCTGATGGGTCAAGAAGGTGCCAAGTCAAAGACTGAGCACTAGAACTCGGATTCTCTGATTCCATACCCTCTTAGCTTCCTCAAGATGGCACTATATCTTACAAAGTAGTGGTTGATCATTTTTAAAAGTATACCTCATTTCATTTGTTCTAAGCAACTACCTCTTGACTACAAAGCCTGTATTTGTTGCAATTCAAAATGAACATTTATTTAATGGAAAGGGAAAACAAGTTCAAGATACACGTAGAGTGGCAACTCATGAAGAATCAGTAACAAAGAGCTGCAAGGACTCCAGGATGAGAAAAATGTCTTATAAAGAGACTCGAGAGATTCCAAAAAACAATATATTATGGAAATAAGCTCATTCTATCTGGTAACATACCAAAGAGTGTTGGTATCTCCTGGTACCTTGCAATATATATACCATTACTGGCCAGTAAGCAATTTATCTTGATTAATAGCTAATAGTTTAAGTAAGAGCCCTTTAAGTAAGGCCTTTTAATTCTATTTATAAATGTGAGGTTTTTAATATTCTACTTCTTCAACAGAAATGGGTTTTTCAGAACATCCTTTTGATCCTATTACTTTTATTTTCTAAAGTTAGATCACTGATTATAGAGTTGTTTTAGAAGAAATAGACTATAAGCTGCCATTTTTCAACTCTATCTCTAGCATAGAGTAGGCCCCTTAAATGTTTTGTGAATTGAATTTAGACTACTTATCTTTCCTGTGAAGATTGGATTTGACTATCTCCTGATTGTAACAATGAAGGTACTTAGCTTTTCCTTAATAGTGAAGATCAAATTGTAATCCCCTGTCTATTTTTAGATTTTAGTCCCCAAAGTGTTAACTCAGTATTTAAAGTAGATCTCCCCATTTTAACTACAAAAGGTATTAAACTAACCCAAAAAAGTGTTAACTAACCACAAAAATGTGTTAACTAACTACAAAAGGTGTGAACACCCATTTCATACATTGAGTGGGCAGTCCTGGAAAGGAGTGATTGGTAGATGTAAAAATTTAGGGGAGGTAACACAAGAGAAAAAGATCTTTAAATAGAGGAAACAGACACACAGGAGGAGTTGATCGAGAGATCATTTCAGTCACTGGGAGTTGGACTGGGATAGATCAATTACTTGGGCTTGGAGTGAAGAAGTCACTTGGAGGAAAAACTGGAAGACAGAGACTTGAGGAGAGACTGGAAGACAGACACTCAGACTTAGAGTGAAGACACTTGGCTGTGGAACTGGACCCCTGGAGTAGCTAGTGCAGGAGACCTCAGATTGCTTTCCTTTTAGATGGTCACCATGGTGAGTGCAAAGGCTGACTTAGTTTCCTTGCTTTTCTGGAGGTGTGAACCTCTGAGAAAGATCCATTGTTTTAAGGCTCTTTTCCCCTGACTGAGGCTTAGAATTTCTACCTGGCTCTGAGGAAGCCATAGCTTTCTCTCTCTCTTTCTCTCTCTTCCCTTTTCTCTCTTCCTTAAGATCTTCCCTCTATTGTAAAATAAACTATCATAAATTACATTTTACTTTAGTAATTCATTTTGGGATTTAGAAACTAAATCCCTGGCAACCACCAATTTAATATATTCAAGTCCAACCAAATAAAAAATCTAACATTCTCTCATAAAAACTTTTCCAAATTATAAATAATTCTTTCAAGCGCTAACCTCTTTAAATGATTTTAGGCGTTGTAGAGTTTTTTGTCGTTCTTGGTTTATCCATTCTTGTTTTTCTTTCTCCTCTTCTTTTCGCTTGTCTCTTTTCTGTATTAAAAAATACATTCACATTTAACTTTTAAAATGTTTATTACTGTCATGAAAATTAAGGTGTCTAAATCTCTTAATCTGTGTCATTGCCACCTGACAAATGTTCAGAAAGCTAGCCATGAAGGAAAATAGATGGTTTAATTTTCTTTATTTCAAAACTATGCTAATGTGTAGTGGCAAAAAAAAATTTTCTTTAGCTACTTACCATTTGAATATTATGATGTTGATAAAACCTCTTTATATTTTCCTGTGCTTGCTGCAATTTGAGGCAATGACTTTCCTTGCACTGATCCTGCCAAAATAAAATAAATAAGAACCTTAATTTTTATTCTTTTTCTGTGGGCCATGTTTTAAAAAGCACATTAAAAAGCAATCATCTTTTAGGTTGCCTGTTCAAGACACCCACCTAGTAAATAGTTTTCACTATAGTTCATCAGTACCTGTATTGACACAATGTTGCCAGTACCTTGAGAAAGAAGAGATTCTTCACCAAAATGAATAAATCCTTCTTTCTGTTAATAATCAATAATTTGTTTTTTTTCCCCTCTGGGAATGTACTTTGTAAATGGGTTTGTTTAAAGTATTTCTTGGGCCAAAACAAAATGTATCAATGATTTTAAGTTTATTTTACTAATAACATACTTGAAGTGCAATATTAATAATATAATTAAATGTAAAAGATATTTTATAGTCTTCTATTTTTACATGACTTTGAACTTATTAAATTATTAAATTATATTAAATTGATTATATCTGACCATCATTTACAATGATGTGTTGAAAAATATATTCTAAAATTCAACCTCACATGTTAGAAACATTTTCTCTCTCTTAGAAGGCTGTCAGAGGAGGTTAAATCAGATGTTCTTCATTACCAGTAACTTCTAACCACTGAAACGTGTAGCTCTTTACAATCTTCCATCTTCTTCAACCTCAAAAATTCTATGACTTGTATGACAGAAGGTACCTGTTGGAAAAGCAGTTCCCAAATGCAGGAACTACAACTCAAATTATCTTTATCCACTTATGCTGTGTTTATTTTAGCATGGGATAACTCAAAATGGAAGTAGATGGGAGTTCTGGGCCTGGATATTCAGAAAGACTCCTTTTCTTGAGTTCCAATCTGGATTCAGTCTCTTGCTGGCTGTTGTGACCCTGGGCAAGTCACTTAACCCTGTTTACCTCAGTTTATTCAGCTATCAAATGAGCTGGAGAAGGAAATGGAAAAACTATTCTAGTATCTTTGCCAGGAAAACCCCAATGGAGTCACTAAGAGTCCAACACTGAACAACAACTCAAAATCCAACAAATGTAATTAAGCTTGCCAAGTCATAACTTGACCCCCTTGGGCACACCCAAAGTTCACTGGAAATGGCTTGAGGTAACAAATTTTTCTTGTCATTAGAGTGAGATAATTCTTTTAATTATTTTAAGTTTCATTTGTGTAAAGGTATTTTAAAGAAAAAAATAACTCTCTGACATTAGAAAAATGAAACCTCATTTTAAAGAAAGATGAGATGAAGAATGTTATTAAAATAATATGTATTTTAAAGTAATTTTTATAACATCTAATTAAAAAAACAATGAAGCACACTTATAAGTATTCTCTATAGGTCTTCTTAGTAATAAAGTCTGTTTAAAAATTGCAATTATAAATACGTTGTGGTGAATTTTTACCACAGGAATTGATATTTTTTTAAATTAATACTAATTCGCTAAGGAGCCTGAAAGAAGAGCTCTTAAGAAGAAATTTAAATATCTATTTAGTAATTGGAAATATTATATAATTGCACATTCTTCTATAATTATTGTGCTGCTAAAAAACCTAGTTTTTAATATATTTTAATCAACCATGAAAAAGAAAATCACAGGAATTAAAGAGAAAAAGAAGCCATAAGTATATTTACTTTTTTGTTCCTGAGATAGGCTCTTCTTGCACAGATAGTCCCTCGTTTGGATTCCAGCTGTTGAGATTGACGCCTGAGTGTCTTCATTTCTAAAATCTGGGAATTCTGTTGTCCCACCAAGTGATCAACAACTTTAAGTTCCTCAGGATTCTCACAAGTATCATAATATACAACTTCATCCTGTTTCTCTAGAAATATGCACCATTAATATATTTTTAAAATGAATGCTTTAATTTATAAAAGAATGTGGATGAGGAATTTAAAACATGTATTTAGTAAATAAAACCAAGAAAAATTTTTTGGTCCATCTGATTTTGTCAGGGTGAGAAATCCTGCAACCCCTCCTCCCTTCATATTGATTAATAATTTGTCTGTAATTTATAAACTTATAAAGTTGCTTGATGTATTGAAAGTTCAAGTGACTTGCTCAGGGTCCCAAATCTATTCTGTGTGAGAGGCAAGATTTGAACCTAAGTCTTGCTGACCCTAAGGTTTTACCCTTCATGCTATGACCTGAAGAACATTCTTTAAATGCTAAATATCTAAATTTAAAGATCTTTTTAATTTTAAAAAGTTAGTTGGAAAATCTTAATTCAAAATATATAATTTGTAGGGGCTGTATTACATTTACTATTATCTCTATATAATGTATATAATATATACATAATATATAATAATATATATATAGTATATATATTTTGTTCACACAGATATAGCTTACCTTTTATTAGTCGTCTTATAGTGTCTAACTCTATAATAAGCAGCATCTCTTCAAACTTCAGTATCTCAAGTTGAACTTCGTACAATTCAAGTTGAACATCATAATACTGTATTTCTAGCTCATCTACCACATCAATGTTTTTTTCAACTTCAGAAAGACCTTCTACCTTATTTATAAAAAAGAATAGAATGTCAATAAAAATAACATATTATCAAAAGTATATTTACAAACTGTCTCAGTTATTTTCTGACAAGCAACATATATGCTGATGTATGGAGAAAAATACTGCTGTAACTTGCCTATTGAATGTGACAAAGGTGCTAGTGCAATGTGACAAATTTAAGTTCATTTACAAAAGGTCATCTTTTATTTTTTCCTCATAAACTATGAAACATTTGTCTTAAGAAAGTGATAGACAGGGAGCAATGTGTTATGTAATAATTTCCTCTTTAAAGTCATAGGAACCCAGGAAAAGTTATATGGCCACAACCCTACAATAAGTAAATTAACAATGAATGATTTCAGAGCACCATTAAATAAGTCACAATCTCCAAATAGTAAAAAGTATGCTACTGCCTTATCGCCCAAAGTAGCTTATCTACTTTTGTAATGAGTTTAACATTTTTAGAAAGGGAATCATATACCTCAAGTGGGTTGAATGCTGATTTTCCTGTCCCTTACTTTTATGGAAATCTATAATAGCATCAAGTTGCTCTCTAGTGGCTTTATATTTGCTTGCTCCATACCATCCTCAAAAATATTTTGAATTCCTAAGAAGAAAGGTGCTACATATATTTTAGGGGCAGTGTTTCACCTTACCTTCTTTCGAATTTCAACTCTTTTTTGATTCAAGCATAATTCTTTGGCTCTCTTGTGTTGTAGACTCTCTCTTGCTAACATGTACTTCAGTTTTTCAAGTCTAGGAGCAGCTAAGGCCCAAGTGGCTTGGCCAAATCTCTTCTCATCCTGTTCCATCTGTTTCTGCATTACTGTTGCATTAAAATTTAGAAGTTAAATGATATAAGAAATCATAGGTTGGTGTAACAATAAAAAACAGGCCACCCCCTCTACTTTTTGCCCCATTGCCCTTAGTTTTCTTTCCCTTTAAAAACACTATGCACAAGTAGGTAATAAAACATAATGATGGTCTTGTTCCTATCCACAGACTCTTAAAAAGAAAAGAGGGAAGGGGAAACAAGAGTTGTTCTTTCTATTCATGTCAGGTCCCTCTTAATTCTTTTGAAAGCAAAGAAGATTTCTGGGTGCTAAATAAAGTACCTATCTCATTATAATTGTTAAATGCAAACATTAAAGGATGAGTCTGTTAAACAACACACTTTGAAACATGTACTGTGTTTAGCTTTACAGTACTGACAAATCCTGCCAATTAAATATAGGGCAAGTGGCAATTATCACTAACAAACATGTCAAAAAACAATTTTAAAATAAATTTTGCCTAAAATGCTTTAAAAGTAACCTCCTGTCCTACCAATGAAAGTCAAATATTGCTTCTTAGAAATCCATATTACTCCTTTTTAAAAAGAATTCTACTTTTCTAGCTCTGATACTTCTAATTTTGTTTTTATTTAACTAAAATTAGACAATGTGGTTATAATTGAATGGTTTGACCATTGCTTAATCCTATTTGCCTGAACATCTGCAATAGTGAATCCTGCAAGGCTTAAAGAAATATCTTTACTCTTGTAATGAATTTTGGGAGAATGTGTGTGTGTGTGTGTGGGGAGGGGGAAGCAAGGATGAGGAAGAGTAAGGAAGTCGAGTAAAGCTGTGAGTCAATAGTAAGACCTCCCCTTGTACTACTCTACAAGGTAGAATGCAGCTTTGAAAATATTTGTGGCTCACCCAAACTCAAATATCATCCTGATGGAGTAAAAGCATGGAAACCACTAAGATCCATGATTTTCAGTCATATGTGCTTCAAAGAAAGCTGTTCCTTTAAAAATTGAAAAAGCAGATTGCCATAAATTTCGGGATATCTAATATTGAAGCAGATGTCTACATGACATTTCCACTCTTAGAGAATGAGACTGTTAGGAAGCACACCAAAATCCTTCTGATAGTTTTAACTCTAATAACACTAGAAGAAATGAAATTCATACATTATCGTTTCTTTTACTTGGGATGAGAAGTCTATGCTCAATCACAATATTCTTTTGTGCTTACCAACCAATGCATTTACTGTTTCCTTGAAATAATTCACAGTGATGTCCTGAATAGATGTCACAGCTTCTTCAGCTCGTTTGGTCCATTTCTTAGCCTCCTTCTGCAATGCCTCTATTCTTTTAGGGCCTAGTTCATCAAAGTCTATGGACTTCTATAGAAAGAAAGAATGAAAGATCTCCCCTCAATAGTGGATAAAGGCAATAAGGATGCCATTTATCCTTGCCCCTCATCTAAAGTTAGGTACCAGGAATTATTTTGGCTACTATTATTACTTTTCTCCATAAAGTTTTGGCTTCTCTCCTGGTGTGGAAATAAATAACACCCTAAAATTCATTCTTGGGAAGAAAAGTACCAAGTCACTTTTTCTTATTTATAAATAATTATACTTTATGTACAAAAATGTATTTGTTGAGAAAGAATTCTAAAAAAAGCAATATTGTCAGCAAATGCTTTGTGGCCATAACAAGAACTCCTCTGTACATAATTCTATATTAGAACTGTAGAACATGTGTGTAAATTTCTCAACTAGTTAAGTTAGATAGTGCTAATTCCATTTTAAGTTAATTTATATTGATATAGCAATTCTAATTGTAGCTTAGCTCTAAAAATTTCTATAAAGCATAATTTACTAATAAAAAGAATACTATAAGTAAAAAGGTAAATCAATCCCCCCAACCCAGTAAAATATAAAAATTACAAATTAAAAGGAAAATTATTTTGTAAAAGAAGTCAAGAGTAGCATGTGCTCATATATTCATTTAGCATGTTGAAATATGGTTAAAGTTTTTGATGTATATTGTTGGGTGGGAGAAGGGAGTGGTACAGTGGAGAGTACAATGAACTAGGAGTCAAGAAACTGGGGTTCTTCAACTCTGCCACTAATCTGTTTTTCAACTAAGATGAGTGATAACATCTTTGTACAATATATGTGTATTTCATTTGTGAAATGAAAGCAATACTTGCAGAACTGCTACAGGGATCAAATGAGATAACAATATATAAAGCACTCTGAAAATCATAAAACTATAGGATAGCATTACTTCATTTCCACTCCCTCCCTAGACCAGTGTAGTTATACTACTAAAAATATTCTTGTATGAGTAACTAAAGTAATCTGCCAATGTAAAATAGCAATAATTTAAAAGTGATATGTGAAATATTGCTTTGCAAACAGTACAATAAACATAAGAAAAACATGAAAAGAAAATAATACCGAAATTTCTAGCTTGTATAATGTTGCAAGCTCTCGCATATCCCTAAATGGCTGCAGCAAATATTGGTAGAATTTTGTTGCCACAGTAACTAATTCTTGGTAAGCTTCATCTTCTTCTTCATAAACTTTCATTAAATCCATCATCTTTTCAGCATTTTTATGCTCATGAATAATCTAGAAGATAACAAGAATTTTAAAGGTTAACTATAGCAGGTTTATGAATCATACAGAATAGAATGACCATGACTACTTTATTTAGGACGAATTTTATGTGTTCACTGATTTTTTTCCAAAACACACTTCTCCTTTAGTTTATAAATCCAGGTCCTCTAACACTAAAGCCAGTTCTCTTTCCATTGTAACATACTAATTCTCATAAAAATGTTTAAAAGGATAACTTCCAAGAACATAATAAAAATTGAATGAATTAAATGTTTTTTTAAAAATTTGGCTAAATTCCCCATCCCACAACAGTATTACATCAGAAATGCCATTCTAGTTCAAACTATGTAGTCTAGTATTTGGTCTTTTAGAGTAAAAATGTATAGTCATGTTTAAAGTTGGGAATATGTCCCAAACATCCCCACCTTCCATTTGTAAAGTGAAAGAGGGAATACTTTTCTTAAAAGTGTATGACCTCCAAGGCCCTTCTAGTTTTAAATTTCATCATTTTAAGGGGATAGTTCTTAATCTGGGGTTTGTAAACTTAAAAAAAAATGTTGATAAATGTACTTCAAATTGGTCCCCCTCCCTTTTTTAAACCCTTACCTTCTGTCTTGGAATCAGTACTGTGTATTGGTTCCAAGGCAGAAGAGTGGTAAGGGCTAGGCAATGGGGGTCAAGTGACTTGCCCAGGGTCATACAACTGGGAAGTGTCTGAGGCCAGATTTGAACCTAGGACCTCCCATCTCTAGGCCTGGCTCTCAATCCACTGAGTTACCCAGCTGCCCCCTGGTTCCCTTTTTAATCCCATACATTTTATTTTATGCATTTAAAAAGATTATTCAGAGCTTATTGGCTTCACCTGCCTGCCAAAGGAGTTCTTAACAAAAAAAAGATTTAAAGTTTTTTGTCTTGAGATCCATCCCTATCATAGGTATATTATCCATGATTTTATCAAAACCTTCTATAATGTATTTTTGATCTAATTTATAATTCTTAAGATGATCTCAAATTCTATTATTCTAAGAGGTCACAGGATTATAGTTGATCAATAATTTCTTACACAGTATTTTTTTTACCATTTCTCTCCATCTTCAAAATTTCAAAAGGGAGGAATCTTAATCTAACCTACTCTTCTACCTGTTTTTCCAGCTCCATAAGAGAAGCTTTTCTTTACAAAGATTAGGGCTTCATGAAGTACTGAAAGGTACACTGTAATTGAAGGATATGATGCTTTTCACTGCTTCCAATACACTTTCCAGATACTAGAATTTTATAATTTCATGTTTATTGTCGATTACTAGATGCTCCAACTTGGATGACCCATTAGCTTCAAAAATGGGGCATGTCCAAAACACAACTCATTCTCTTCATTAAAGCTTCATTCCTCCAAACTTCCCTACTTCCACTGCAAGGATCACAACTCTCTCAGTTATCCAAAGTCCATACACTTGTAATCCTTTCTTCTTCCTCACTCCACATATTCAATTAGGTGTCAAATCTGGTTGAGTCTTCTTCCAGCCATTACTTTTGCCCGGATTCATAGTCACCATCTTAATTTTGACCATAATCATTTCTCACCTGGAACACTGTAGTAGCCTCCTAAATAATCTTGATTCCAGTCACTCCTTGCCATCATTCATTTACTTGCCAAGCCAGTCTTATTAAGGTACAAACCTATTCATGTCCTCTGCCCAAAAACCTCATTGCCTCTAGAATAAAATACAAATTCCTCATTCTGGCATTTAAAGCCCTTTTATAATAAAAATGAAGACCATATCCACTTTATTTCATATTACTCTCACATACTGCAATATTGATTGCAGCTAAACCATAACATGAGTTGTTTCCTAAACTCATCTTCTGCCCACACATTTTCATAAATCATCCCTCCTATACTACGAATACATTGTCTCATCTTGGCTTGCCAGCATCTTTACCTCCTTTCAAGATTCAACTTGGGTATTATCAATACAGTCCTATACATGCACTGTATAAATTCTTCTTCTCTTGAGCAAAACCTAAGCTCCTTGAAGGCAGGTACAGTCTCACTGTCTTCCTATTCCTAAAGTCTGCTAATGTCTTGTACATAGCATGTGCTTAATTAAATGCTAATCAAATGGCTTAACTGCTGGCATTTTTGACATAATCAAACAATATTTTGTAAAGTCTTCAAGAAACTGAAAAACTATAGGATTCCTTTCCTAATTCTGACTTAAAATATGATAGGATTTGAATTTTGCTTCTGAAAGCTTTATTTGTCCACAATAAAGCTCACCTACCATTGTTTTGCCCTTTTATTGATTTATTAAATCCTTGTCCTTTCATTATCTACAGAGTCAATTAAAGAGACTTTTTTTCCTTTCTTCCATAGTTCATGGGATCACAGATTTAGGGCTAGAAGGAACCTTAAAGTCTCTAGTGTAAGGATTAAACTGGTATTTATGAAAATTTAAAAAATTAATAATTGCATTCCCATGTAAATTGGTTTCCTTTGTAATCCTATGTACTTCATTATGCATTTAAAACATTAATTATTCTGAGTTTATAGAATTTTTGGCAGGCTGCCAAAAGGGTCCTTACTCCTTCATTTTAAAGAGCAAAGAACTGAGATTAGGGGAAGTTTATGGAAGGCCACATAGGTATAAAGTACGAGAGGTAGGATTTGAACTGGAATCCCCTGACTACACAGGTTCAGTCCTTTTTGATGTTAGCACTTCAACCCCTCCCCAAATACATTAATGATAATTTCTAAATAAAAGTGGTTGGCATTTTGTGAATATCAACTTTTACCACAATGAGTCAAATGAAACCATCATGGTCCCCATTCAAACAATTAAGTTCATCCTTAAAAAATCTGCATTGAAAATATCTATTTCTCTGGTTAACATAAGTGTTACCCAGCCGTTCAGGAGCTGCACACATATCTTGATCAAAGAAGTCTATAATTTATCTATAGAATGTAAAGATTGAGTTTGGAGAGAGCGCTGACACGAAGGCCTGAATTTCTAACAAAGGACTAGATTTTTGCCATGGGTTCTCAATCCATTTAAAGATGAGGAAGTCAGATGTTTAAAACACCAGATCTTTCCTTCTACAGAGAGAAGGATGGACCTACTGCAGTCACTACACAAATTTTTAATTGGATTGATCTATGTTTGGTAGTAAAAAGCCACTCCCACTTTTGGAGCCCAAGTGACTGTCACGTTTTTCAGGTGCTAAACATGCACCCACAATCTTGGGGCCAGAGGCTTTGGTGCCACTGTACCCGACCCTTCAGGGCCCCTTCCCCAAGGTGCAGGGGATGCTGCCATACCCTCTGGAGCCGCTCTTTAGCCCGGGCCACGTGCCCTTGCAGGCTTTTCTTGCGGAATTCGTGCAGGTTCTCGAAGTACTCATCTCCTGGTTCGGTGTCGGCAGAGAAGAGCGAGTCCAGGAGCATCCTGGCTCCGCACCTGTCGGCCGCAGCGCTAAGGTAGAGTTCCAGCTGACCGCAGCGCTCCTGGAGCACAGCTTCGTCGGGCGCGGGCCTGGCCGGAAAGAGCAGAGTCCATAGGCTCGGGCCGACCTCGGGAGGCAGCGCGGGGAAGCAGGCCTCCAGTTGCGGGCTCACGGCGGCCAGCTGCCGATGAACGCCCTGGAGCTCGGTGGCGGAGAAGAGACCGGCCCAGCTCAGCGGCCCGTACGCATCCACCTCCTGCTCCCCTTCCTTCTCCTCGGCTGGGGCTCTGCCGCCTCCTGGAGCTGATTCAAGGCCCTCGCGGCAGCGCCGCCGCTGCCGCTGCTGCAGGGTCCGGTTGTGACAGGTCACGGCGAACTTGGCCTCGGGCTCGTTCCAGGCCACAATGAAGCGCAGCTTGGGCCGCTCGGGCTCCGAGAACAGGTTTTCCTTGACCGCCACCCAGCCCTCCAGGCTATCGAGCCGCTCGTCCGCCATGGCCCAGCCTTTTCCGAGAAGGGCCGCGGGGGGCGTTCCCCTCAAGGGCCGCGAGGCCCTCAGCTAGAGGATCACACGAATGCGGGGCCTTTCCGGCTTCCCAGGGCCGATGGGGCTAAGGGCGCCTTGGACCCGACCACTCCTCGCAGTCTCCCAGAGCCCAGCAGAACCGGGGACATTTTCCAGAGAGGAGAGACGTCCCAAAGTCTAGTAAGCCTTCACTGTCGCCCTTCCCATTGGACAAGGCACTTCCACCAGTGCCCCAGCCATTGGCGGGAGGTGGGGTGGGGATGAAGGGGGGGGGTCACCCTCCATTGCTGTCCCTTCCATTGGCCGGGCCACTTCCCCCAATGTCCTTCTCATTGGCCGTAACACTCCCCTGGTGCCCCTTCCATTGGCCGAGCCAGGGTGCAGAAGAAGGGGCGGGCCCAGGCGCTGAGCAGCGGTGAGTATGTAGGGATTCGGGGGAAGGGGGTGGAGTCATGCCGTGGGGGGGGGGGGGGGGGGGCGGAGCCAGGCTCCTGGATTTGGTGCCTCCCAGAAGAGAGATCTTTCTCAAAATCTTCCCCCCATCGTGCTCCTCTCCGGGCCCTTTCCCATTTCCAATTCAGTCGAAACTTAAGATGCTATTTAGTTCAATCCCCCCATTTTATAGATGAGGAAAACTGAGGCATAGGAAGATTAAGTGATAAAACTTTGAATTACAAAGCCTAATAGAGGCCACTGTGGTGGATAGTAAGATTGGTCTCTGTCCTGGAAGACACTCTAGCATAACAGAGAAGGCTTGTGTGTAGGCACTTTTAGAATCATAGAATGCTGAGGTTGGAAGGGACATTTAGAGATCATCTAGAGCCTTGGTCAACCCTCTCATTTTACAGAGGAATAAACTGAGGCAGGGAGAAGAGAGAGCACTCATTCAAAGTCACTTTCTATCAGTAAGAGCCTATTATGTACCAGGACTTGTGCTAAGCACTGCTGGGGTACAAAAAGAGGCACTGTGCCAGTCCCTGCCCTCAAGGAGCTTGCAGTCCAATGGTGAGACAACATGCAAATAAATATATACAAAGCAAGCTGTGTAGGGGATAAATAGGAAATCATTAGCAGAGAGAAACCACTGAAATTAAGAGGATTTTGAGGGGATTTTGGTTGGAACTTACAAGAAGCCAGGAAGAACCACTGTCAGAGTGGAGGAGGAGGACAAGCAAGGGGGGGGGGGGGGGCAGCCAGAGAGAAGAATGCCTAGAGCTGGAAGACAGTCTCTTGTCAGCAAAGCACTAGAGTAAGAGTAAAGTAGGGGGTAGCTAGATTATGAAGGGCTCTGCTTGCTAAGATCTTGCTGTTTGTCCTGCATTTGGAAGAGGACCAATGGGGGTGGGAGGAATGTCTTGACTGGCTCATGAATTGGGTTTAAGTGAGGCAGTCGCCCCAAGTCCTCAGCTTCATGAATCTCTCTTCCACTGGCATCCAAGTCCAGTGCAAGACTGGTAATGGTCCTGGATGCAGTGGATGATCTTGGTGTTTTCAATGTCTGTCCAAGCCCTAAACTCTCACTACCCCTGCTTTGTCTGCCTTCAAAGACATTGGAACAAATTGTTCTCATCTGCCCATCTGGCTAGGGGGAAATTTTCGCATGTTTGGGATAACTCTCCCCCTAATCCCTCTATAGGTTTGAGGCCCATTGCTTATCTTCAACCTGGTTTAGTCCATCTCTCAAGACAGACTTACTGGAGTGTGGCTACTGAACACACTATAGCTTCTTGGAGCCACAGGTGAGAGTTGGGTGATGACAGATGGACACTAAAGGTGAATGAGCAGCTCTGAGAAGGACTCCTCAAGTCCTCATGCCGGAAGTGCAAGTCCTCCCTAAATACCCAGAATGCTAAGTAAGGGTTTGCTATATAGCTCACTCTCTTCCAGTATTAGAACTATTTTCAGGTGGCTTCTCAAGACCAGAGCTACAGAAATTATCAGTCCTCCCTTTATCTCAAATTCTTTTCTGTTTTTCCTATTCTATTCCAGCCAGTGGGATCCATTGAGGTACAGTGGAAAGAACAATGGTTCAGGAGTCAGAGGACCTGAATTCTACTATATCCTCTGACATTTACTGCCCATAAGACCTTAGGCAAATCACTTAACTTTTCTAAGGGCTCTAGTTTCCTCATTTTCAAGATGAAAGGGGTGAACTAGATGGCTTCTAAGACCTCTTCTGGCTCTAGATCTATGATCTCGATTCTGTAGGTCTAATTAACATGAACAGGTGAGTAAGGAAGGCCTGGGAAGGAAGGAGTGCCTGGTCTTGGGTGGAGAGACAAGAGAACATGATCTCATATTCTGGAATACTAAGACATTGGGGGCTGGAAAGGAAAATGCAAGCCACTCTCTAGGTCACCACCTTCCTAGTTACTAGGTGCACAATTGACTTTATATTCCTTTTCCCTATCATAGATTGGAAATTGCCCTGCTCTGGTCCCTTTCTCTTCCAATATTATCCATGCTTTTTGAAAACTTACCAAAGTGGTCATTGATTCTCCATCTCTCTCATTATCCCCTAAAGAGAATTATGTATGTCCTCTGTACAAAAATAGTAGTTATACAAAACATACCACTTTATTGACTGCTAAAATAGTAAAATGTATGTAGAATACTGAAAATGTATGTCTTGTTCTGAATCTAGAGTTGGAGATCTCTCTCATTAGATTGTGAGCCCCTTGAGGACAGGGACAGTCTTTTGCCTCTTTTTGTACACCTAGCAGTTAGCACAGTACCTGGCACATATTAGGTGTTCAACAAATATTGATTGATTGATTGACTGAGAGAAGGGAGGTATGGTTTCTCTAGTCGTCAGGAATCAAGATTGATTATTGCAGCAGAATTTTGTTATCTGCTATAGAGGAGAGTACACTCTATCTAAAATAAGGGGAAGGAGGTTACTAAAAGTTTTAGTCATGTTTAGAAAATGAGAATAATGATTTTCTAGGTAAAACTTTGCCAATCACTTATCCTCTTACTGTTCTCCCAAGTCAATTACTTTGAAAAAAGTAGGAACTAGGAACTTTCCAACTCTGACTCATTCTCAAACCGTGGGAGAATCCTTTTCTTTCCTTTTTATAAATTCAGAATACATTTGAAAGTGATCCTTTATGGATGAACCCACCTGATGGGAATATGAAAAGTGGCAAAAGAGAATTACTATTGCTCAGGGTACTACTTAGAGTACAGCTATTGAAACTCTGGATTCCCAGATCAAAGGGGTTACTTCCTAACAGCTTTCAATTGGAACTTTCTGTTTTACAGCTCTCTGACTTGATCCCCAACTTCTGTGTGCTTTCCCTAAATAGAATTTAGGTGATCCTACAACCCAGGACCTAAGATTTAGAGCTGTTATTCTGGTAGAGCTGAAGTTTTTTCAGCATGAGTCAAAGGTATCTTTGTAAAAGCAGTTTCAGTTCTGGTTTTGCCCATTTTTTAAAAACCCTTGTCATCTGTCTTGGAATCATTTCTGTGTGTTGGTTTCAAGACAGAAAAGTGGTAATGAGTAGGCAATGGGGGTTAAGTGACTTGCTCAGGGGCACACAGCTAGGAAGTATCTGAGACCAGATTTGAACCTAGGAATTCCTGTCTCTGGGCCTGGCTCTCAATCCACTGAGCCATGTAGTTGCGTCCTACCCAGTTGTTTTTAATGTTGGCCTTTCGGAGTCTCACTGTTGCCCTAGTCAGATTTTATCTGGACTGTTATGGCAGTTCTGGGCACCATAGTTTAAGACCATTGATAAGCTAAAGAATGTCCAGCACAAGGCAGCTAGGATGGTGTAGGGTAGTGGCTCTTAATCTGGGGTCTATGGATAGATTTCAATATAATTAGTTTCTTTTATGATCCTATGTATTTTATTCAAAGCATTTAAAAACTATTCTGAGCAAGGGTCCATGGCACAAAATGGTTAAGAACCACTAATTTAGGACCTCTATTTCCTGTTTTATGAGGATAAATTGAAGGAACTGGGATTGTATGCTTTCTGCACACAGAAACCATTGAGTTAACAAGAAGTAGTTAAAATAAGAAGCTGCCAGATAGTTTGCTTTTTCTTTTTCTGAGGCCACACTGAAAGTGAGTTTTCCCCCCTGGCCCAGCACCTTCTTCCCCATGCTCCCTCCTCTGTATGGCCTCTCCACCAGGGGCCATGCTATTACATGATAATGTCTCAGGGTCTCTCCTGAACAAGCCCTGATGACCCTAGGTTCAATGAGTCTCCTTAATTACTCTCAAATGATTTTAACAGAGTTACAAAAATTTCTGGTTATGGCTCTGGTGGAAGACACTTTAGCCTACACATCTACTCTCTGTCTTAGGAGGCTTCCCTTCCTTTTTTCCTATCAGCCATGAACATTTTCAAGTTATCATTAATTGTAGGTTAAATAAGAGTGGCAGAGGTATTGTCAACATTGTGAAAATGCACATAGAAAGACGATAAATGTCATCTAACCGTTTGGTTTTGGTACCCAAACCGGAGTCCAAGTGTCAGGGTTCCCAATCAACAAATTCAATCAACATTAAGTACCTACTTGATCCCGGACCCTGTGTTGGGCTGTGGGGGACACAAGGACAGAAAAAAGTAGAACTGCTCCTCTCCTCTTCTGTTTTTGTTTTCTCAGTCACAGAGAATGATCTTGACATGAGGAAGGATAGAACAATAGCAATGAAAAATGATCACTAGGAAGTAAAGGGATGACAAGAGACTAAGTGGCTGTCCTCATCAAGTCCCAGCCACATGACCCAGATAAAATATGTCCAATGGTACTGAGAGAACTTGCAGATGAAAACAATAAAAATGGGAACAGGGAGGTATCGGGGAGAATCAGAGAATGGGAATCCACTGGCCTGGAAGTGGGCAAAAGTTCAAAAGTATTGACTTTAAAAAAGGAGGTAGAATCTTGAAGCCTGAGGTTATCTTTGGGTAATGATCTAAGAAGATTACTGTAGGGATTGTTTATGAGCACTTAGAAGGGAGAAAGGGTGAAACATCAGATTGTACAGGTTTATTAAGAACAGTTTGTGTCAAATTTACCTTATTCCTTTTTTTAAAAACAAGATCATTAGATTATTAGAACAAGAGAACACTATAAACATAGTTTATCTGGATTTCAGTAACACATTTGACAGTTTTATGATATCCTTGTAAACAAAAGAAGGATGGCAATATAGGTAGGCATATTCAGAACTGGTTGACCAATGGGATACAAAGAGTGCTGATTAAAGGAACCTTGTCAGCTTGCCGGGAGAGCAGTAGTGGAGTCCTCCAAGGATCTGTCCTTGGGTCTGTTTGGTCAACATTATCAGTCACTTAGAAAAAAAGAATACTTATCCTGCTTATCAAATTGGTGCAAAACAAAGCTGGGAAGGATTGTTAATCTACTCAATGACAGAGTCAGGACCTCAAATGATAAGCCACAAGAGGGGCAAGGGTTAAAACAGATGAAATTTAATAGGCATCAGTAGTTTTGGACTAACTGGAAATCATAAAGGTCATGGGGACTTGGCTAGATAACCACTCATGCAACCAAAACCTTGGGGTTATTTGGAACTGCAAGCTCAATGTGAGTCAGTAGTGTGATTCTGCTACCAAAACAACTAATGCAATCTTAGCCAGAATGAATCAAAGTAGAGTATCCCTCTCCAGAGTCTTGCCTTATCCTTTCCACCACCAAAATCCCTTCCCCAATACCTATAGGGTCATAAGAAATGTAAGGGGGGTTCTGGAGTGTCTAGCGCATTTTAAAGGATGCTCTTCCATCTTTGGTGTCTCCCTGTCACTCAGCTCTTGCCTGTGGCTCCAAGAAGATGTAGCTTGCAAGGTGACTGCACCCCAGTAAAACTACCTTGGCAAATGGGCTAAACCAGCCCATCTTCTAGGCTGACCCAGGTTGAGGGTAACTGACAGGTCTCAAACCTGTGGGTGAATTAGGGGGAATCCACCCCAAGCATGTAAAAACTTCCCTCCTCTGAATGGGCACATGAGAACAGCTTGTTCCAAGGACCATGAAGGTGGCTAAAGCAGGTGCTGTGAAGTGCTTTTGGCTATCCTGTTGCACCACTGATTTGTAATAAACCTGTAAAACACTCTTCCTAGCTGTGTGGCCCTGGGCAAGTCATAGCTCTTTTGCCTTGGCACCATTATACAATATTGATTATAAGACAGAAGGTTAAGGGATTAAATTTAAAAAGTTTGCCTTCTACTCAAACCAAACTGGGGTGGGCAAACTATGATCCAAAGATCAAATCTAGTCTACCACCTGTTTTGGTATGGTCCATGGCCTATATTTTGCTGATCTCTTCACTAAAACCCCTACAACTTAAATGTCGTACATGTGTACAGGCATCTCTTTCACATCTTGGGTGTTAGGGGTATAGAGCCCTCTAGATCCAGAAAGTCCAAGTAGAATTTTTTGATCTTGCCTTTGTACCAGAAAAAAGTCTGAATTTTCCCTTTTTCTTTTATGGGGTATTTACACTATATATGCATTTATGATTGCTAATCTTTTAAAAATATCTCTTTATTTCTAGTGTTTGTAGGTAGGTGTTTGCTGGCTTTCACTTTCTTTTCACAAATCTTTTAATTATTTTAATTTTAAAAAGAAATTGTATATATTTATGGCATGAAGAGATAAAATATGTTGATATCATAAAATACTATACATATACTTTATGCATTTCTGAGTTTCTCAACTTTCCTGTTTATCTGCTGGCCTTCACAAAACTTCCAGAAAATTCCCATTGAATTTCTCATGCCAACCACCAGTATAGTGAAACCATGATGGGGAAAGTTAAATCTTAAACCACTATATAATAAAGTGCCAGCTATTATTAACAGTGTAAATAAAGACTTTTGCAAAGTCTCAAAGCCTATTCAGATGTCAATTATCACTGTGTTCTTTGGAACTTTTCATGACATATTCTCTTTGAAGCAGTCCTGATAGTGAGAGAGAAAGGGACATTGAGAAATATGGTCAGAAAGGAAGAAATTTCCAAATGAAAAGAAATGATCCAGACAAGGCTCTGGATCTCATTCCTTCCATTTACTTGTTTGTGACCTTAGGCACCTCACTTTAGTCTCTCCAGTTCCTGCTTTCACCAATTATAAAAAGATGGTTGGTCTAGATAATGTCTGCAGTTCCTTCCCACTATAACCTTCTCATTTTATATTCTAATACTGAAATAATCTGAAACTTCTCAGAGTGTCATAGCAGATTGTTTATGGAATAATAGTAAAAGATAGGTCATGTTTCTATAGTGCTTTATAATCCACAAAGTACTCTGGACGGCATGATAGAACTTTTCATGACATAATCTCTTTGAAGTGGTCCTGATAGTGAGAGAGAAAGGGACATTGAGAAATATGGTCAGAAAGAAAGAAATTTCCAAATGAAATTCCTCTGAGTACTATTGGGCAAATATCTTCTAGCGCCCCTTGGAGAACTACTTCAATTCTGGCTTCCTTTTATACAAACATAATTTTCAGGACCACAGATATAGAAAATATAGAAAAATATTTCTTCATTATTTGGTACTTTAAGAAAAAAGAGAAGTAAAAAAACCTAGGTAAAAGAAAGCATTGCTATGAAAGATACTACATTATTTCCTCTCTATACAGAAAGACCTACATTATCATACTTGATAAGAAAGAGGAAGCTCCTTTCCTTGTCCAATTCTAATACTTTGGGGAAATAGAAGAACGGTAATCATTTGCCCTAATACTTGTAATATGACCTTCCCATTCCCTTCCCACCCCCTGGGAATACAGAGCTTTAGCAGGATCTGGAGGAAAGGTGAGGAGAGGATGACAGGATGAGAAAGACTCTTCTAGTAATTTGAAGGTAAATTGTCACTGATCAGAAATGGAGAATCAGGCTAAAAGTAACTGAAGGAAGAAACAGAGTCCTCTACTTCTCTCCCCACTTCCACCCCTTACTCAGCCTCCTAAGGACTGTCCTAGAGCCAAGGAACATTGGATTCTAGGAAAGAATCACTCTTTACAAATGGACAACCTATAAACAGTTACCACGAACACCCACTTTTCTATGACACCCTGAGAATGCTTCTGGAAAATATCAGAGCACGCACTTAGTGCTTGTCCCTCCGAATTCTCAGAAGACTATCTCGAAGGGCACATATTTAGAAGACACATGAAAAAAGGCATTGCCGTTGATTGGGGTCAACAGAGGAGGCTCTGGATCTCATTTCTTCCATTTACTTGTTTGTGACCTTGGGCACCTCACTTTACTCTCTCCAGGTCCTGCTTTCACCCATTATAAAAAGACAGGTTGGTCTAGATAACATCTACAATTCCTTCCCACTATAACATTCTGATTTTATATTCTAATACTGAAATAATCTGAAACTTCTCAGAGTGTCATAGCAGACTGGTTATGGAGTAATGCTTCTATAGCGCTTTATTATACACAAAGTACTATGGACGGTATGATATAACAGATAAAGTACATGGGAGTCAGAAAGACCTGGGTTCAAATCCTATCTCATGCAGTATCTGTGTGACCTTGGCCAAATTGCTCTTAAAACTTCACTTTCCAAGGGGCAGCTCAGTGGATTGACAGCCAGGCCCAGAGATGGGAGGACCTGGCTTCACATCTGGCCTTAGACACTTCCCAGCTGTGTGACTCTGGGCAAGTCACTTAACCCCCATTGCCTAGCCCTTACCCCTCTTCTGCCTTGGAATCAATTCCAAGATGGAAGGTAAGGGTTTTAAAGCAAACAAACAACAACAACAACAAAACACCTTAATTTCCTAATCTGAAATTTGAAGGGGTTGGAGTTTGTGACCGGTAGGGTCCCTTCCAATTATAAATTTATGATCCCAATAGGCAGGTAGTGTATGGATTATATTATGGTCATTTTACAGATTAGAAAATTGGAGGCTCAGAGAGATTTAGTTTGCTGGATGTCACATAGCTGGTTAGTGGAAGAGCTGGGACTTGTATTTATATCTGCTGGTGACAAGTTTAGGGTGTGTTTGTTTTTCTATCCCAGACTGCCTTGCGTCTGCACCACCAAATCTCAGGACTTCCCTAGATTGTGGATCAATTGCCAGGCAACTCCATTTGGCTGGATGTCCCTCTGCAGGGTATCCATAAGGCTAAAGGAGCTCCCTGGGGCGAGGTGCCCTGTTTCTCTGGTCTACTCAGTCTCAAACCACGCCAGGGTGTTTTCTCAGGACACTAAAATTAAGGCAAGCCTCCTTGAACTTTGCTCTAGGAAATCTCAGCACTTTCAGAGCTGCCCTCACCATTCTGAGATTCCACAAGGCTCATCTGTCCTAGAGTTGGACTTGTTGAGAAGTCATAGCTATTTCCCCGTCCTATTTGGCAGCCCTCTCCGTATCTCTACAAACCCTTAACCCGAACCCTGAGCTCTACTACCCGAGACCTGTGGAAGCTGCTCTGAAATCCTAAAAAACACTGATATTTGTGCCGTGCTGCAGGGGTCCCCCGGGGAGGAGTTCCTGCTCTTCTGCTGACCTCAATGCCACCTGGAAAAGTGTTAGGCTATGGTACCACTCATAAACCTCATGAAGAATTGGGGCAACATTCGGCGCTGCTCCTTTCCTGTGTGGAGCAGGGATGGCCAAGTCTGCCCTCACAGGTTCCCAGTAGCCCGGGCTCTAATCAGCAATAATGAGAAAATTAGTTAAAGGATGCTTTGTAAGATGAAACGCATAATAATTACACAGGAGGGCTTGAAACCCTCCATTCCGCACCATGATTTCCAGGGAGCTTTGTAGCATGTGATGGACTCCCTGGTGATGACACCTGAGGAGTGTGAAACTGCTGGACAGCTGGGCCGGGTCTATATTTGTTTCCTTTGGTCATGGCTGGCATGTTGCTATTTGGGGGAAGGAGCAATCTAGAGTTACTCCAATGTGGTTTTCCTAGGCTACTCCCAACAAGCTGGCACTGAAAGGCTGAAGATGAATTCATTATTTTTCTTTGCAGAAATCTGGTGTCATCTGAGTTAAAAGAAGAATTTGTGGATTCTTAAGTTAGAAGGCAAGTTTATATATATTATACATATATGATTCTATGTATAATCATAGCCATTCATTTCTAATCCATGTTGAATGATTAAAAACTCTGACTTTTAACATGTCTGTCCTTGTAGACTGAGTGAACTACTCGATCCAAAAGCTTTCTCTTTTCTTTCCTAGTCTTCACAGTGCTGACTTTAAAAAACGAATGATTTCCATTTGTTTCAGGAAATACACTTCAATATCTTATGTGAAACAAACGCAACTGAAGGTGTTTTGTGTAGGTAAAATTGGATCGCAATGAATAGCATAAATCACTTTCTATTCCTTTTTAAATCAACAGGGATAAGTTTCCATGGTATAAATAGGAATTCTTCTCTATGCTAATTAAAGTTTTTGGAAGTGGTAAAAAGACGGTGTTTAAGCAACATATTTTAGTCTATTTTAAATAACTTGGCCAACTTAATATCCCAACAGTTTATATAAACTAGTATATTTCTGGTAGGCAGGCATGTTTTTATTGATGCATTTATATGTGAATATTTTATCTTTATATTTGTGTATCCTGTGACAGTAATCCAGATTTTAACGATTATGCTCATTGAAGGTGCTCATTTCAGAAACTATTCTTCTAGTATTCATTCTGGGGGTATTTCCCTTCTCCCCCTCTTCCCCCCTTCCCCTGCCCCTCCCCGAGTTGCTGTGAAAGGAAGCAGTCTAGTTGGATGGACAAGTCGATTTAAAGGACCCTGGAGACTGGAATTCTAATGAATAATAATAAATCGCATATTCGTGTGTATGTATATCTATAGAACTAATTATATTACTATATGAAATATGTTAAATGCTGCTAAGAAAACAATAGCTATAACTCCCTGTGGTTATATACAGAACTACCTATACCTGTATATTACCTGTACTTAACATATGTAGTTGGTCAATCACAATCATTCCGTTATCTCCAATTCTTCAGACCTGAGGGGCTCATCTTCAGGTGGCACATCTTTTAGCATTTTAATAGCGCCCTGAGGGTTTTCTTGGCAAAGATACTGGAGTGGTTTGCCATTTCCTTCTCCAACTTTATGCAACCAGGGGTTAAGTGATTAGGAAGCCTCTAAGGTCAAATCTGAACTCTGGTTGTCCTGACTCCAGGCTCAGAACTTTGTCTGCTGCAACTTGTATGTGTGCATGTGTGTTTGTGTGCAACACATATAGACACACAAATAAATATAAATACACCCATGGACAGACGTGTGAGCGTGTGTGAAATCACACACAGACAACAGGACATAATGGATAGAATACTAGACTCAGAATCAGGAAGATGAGTTCAAATGATCTCACTTGAGACGTGTGTGACCCTCTGCCCTCTTGTAGCTTCAGTTTACTCAAATGTAAAATGGATGATAGGATTTCAGTGAGTGGAAATGAAGACCAAGTGCAATTATTTCCTAAGGAACTTTGGAAACCTTAAAGTGCTGTGTAAATGTTAGCTGGAATAATCATTATCATAAAATGCGTTGTAGTTTGCAAAGTACATTTCTCACAATCACCCTGGATGATAGTATAAATAATGGTATCTTCAGTTCACATATGAAGAAAATGAGATTTAAGAAAGCTTAAATGCCTTTAAAATTATTCTATTAAAGCTGAGACTGAAACTCAGATCCTTTTAATCCCAAACTGTGTTTTCTTTTCTCTTTTTATAATAAATTATTTTTATTTTTTAAATGACATTAAATTAAATTAAAAAATTATATTCTCTCCTACTATTCTCTCCTCTCCCCCAAACACTCCCTCTACAGATCTAATTTTTAAAACAAATCCTTAGCTACACAGTCTGGTAAAACAAATTCCTACATTAGTCATATCCAAAAATGTACACATCTTTATGCATTTTAAGTTTGTTACCTCTCTGTTAGCTGAGGTGTTTATCTTAATTTTCTTAAGACTAATTTTTAAATTACTGACAAAGAGTTCTAAAGTGTTAAAAGTTATTTTTTCTCTAATGTTAACATTTTTGTAAACTATTCGCTTAATTCTACTTCATCAATTCATAAAGGTCCTCACAGTTTCCCCTGAAATTGTCTATCTCATTATTTTTTACAGCACAATACTATTTTATTACATTCATATGACAAATTTGTTTAGGCATTTCCCTATATAAGGATATTTCCTTAATCTATTTTTGCTACCATGAAAAGAATGGCTATATTTTATGTTTTATAATGCAGTTCCTTTTTCTTTTTCTTTTATTTCTTTGAGGTAATGGCCTGTTAGTGGTAGAACTGAAGAAAGGGGATGTATTTTGCTAATTTAGTGGCTGGATCCCATTAATAATAGTATGAGTGTACTTGTTTTCCTATAGCTCTATCTCCATTTGTGATTTTCTTCTTTTGAAATCATTGCCATTCTGATAGATATTGGGTGGAACCTCAAACCTCTTTTATTTGTATTTCTTTGATTATTAGTGATTTAGAGCATTTTTTCTTGTGATGGTTTATAGCTTAGACTTCTTCCTTTGAAAATTGTCTGTTCATATCCTCTGACTATTTATTCCCTGGGGAATGACTCTTATTCTAATGTATTTGAATTAGTTCTTTTTATTTCACTATGCTGTTTTTCATGTGCTACTCCATAGATAATATTTTTCTTTTAATATTTTATTCTAGACAGTAACCATTATTGAAAACATTTATTCAAATGAAATAAAGTGATTGTATAAAAAACCACAAACTTCAAATTATTTATATTTTGTGCAAAATATATACATACTAACTAATAACCAAAGAATAACAAAAACATGCTATTTGCTTTCGCTTTTCCTTCTAATCTCTTTTTCTTCCATATATTTTTGGAGTTTTTATTGTTATTTTATTATTATTTTTACAAGGTCATAGCCAGTAAGTACTATTGTTTTGCTATAGTAGGCCTAAGAGAATAAACAGTTTTGTCTTTTCTGACTATATTTTGCCACCTATTCAAAACTCCTCAATTCATTCCTCTACTAGTAGAGAGGGAAATGATATATCCGTTTTTTCACAGCTTGGCTACTGTTGAATTTTATTGATTTTAACTTTCTTTGTCAACTTTCAATACTTGGGAGGCATTGCCATTTGTATTTCTCAAATGTTTGGAAAGTTTGGCCAAATTTATTAAGATATTGAAGTGTATTTCCTGAAATAAATAGTAATAATTCATTTTTTTTAAATTCAGCACTGTGAAGTGTTTCTGAACTGTTATTAAGGAACTGAGTCAAGACTAGGAAAGAAAATGAATGGCAACACAAGACTCAGAACAGCCTGCAGCTGAATTCCATTGCTTCTTTAGCACAAACCTTTAGTTTCTTGAAAGGAAATCTTTGAAATATTTGCCTTAAGCATTTTCTCTAGTTTTATGAATACATGTAGAGTAATTTTAGTAGATCAGGAAATATTCAGTCTTTTGTCTTATAGAGGCAGTATGGCATAAGGTATCCAAGTCCCAGAATTAGTCTAGGAAGAGATGAGTTCACATATTGTTTCTGCCATTTATTATGTGATCATGACCCTTATTATTACTCACCCTCAATCTGTAAAGTGGGAAAAATAATACCTATATCACAGGGTTGTTGTTAGGTGCTAGTGACAAAATGCCCATAAAATGCTTTGTAAATTTTGTAAACTTTAAAGTGATATATATAAATGTCAGTTACTACTATTATTATTATTTTCATTACATGTTTCTCTCCTTCCTCCCCCCTTCCTTCCCTCTAAGATGACTTTTCATCTACTCTGTCTATATCTTTTTTTTTTTTTAAACTCTTCCCTTCTGTTTTAGTATGAATTCTAAGACAGAAGAATGGTAAGGGCTCTGTAATTGGGGTTAAATGACTTACCCAGGATCATGCAGCTAGGAAGTATCTGAGGCCAAATTTGAACCCAGATCCTTCCAATTCTAGGTTTGGCTCTCTATCTATGATGTTATCTAGCTGCCCCATCTCTGTCCATAGCTTAAATGTACATAGTTGTTTACACATTGTTTCTTCCATGAAGTATGTAAACTCTTTGAGAGCACAGACCATATTTTTGCCTTTTCTTATATTCTCAGGGCTTAGCACAATTTAAGGGCCAGAACATTTGTTGGTTGTTGTGTTTGGTCATTCGGTCACATCCAACTTTAGGTCACTTTTGTCCATGGGTCTTTCTTGGAAAAGACACTGGAATGCTGTGCTATTTCCTTCACCTCAATGTCCACTGGCGCATGGCAAAGTGATTTAAATGCTTATTGACTGACCACTGATTATAATTCTAATCCTACTTCCAGAATTCCCTGTGTTGAGTTAAATCTTTGACCAGACAGGATTTCCATGACATGACCACCAGCAGTCTGTGGCCTCCAAAGCTCAACTCTCTGATGCTCCTTGGTGTATTTTCTGGTGCTCCGGTTTATTGCAATAATGTTGGTATGCCATGACATACAGGAGTCCAGGGACCTCACTTCTGGCCTCACTAAGCCATAGTTTGGTTTTCTGCTTTATTACCTCTTATTCATTTCAGCTTCCTCATCTGTAAGAAGTGGGCTGGAAGACCCTTCTAGCTTTCAAGTTCTATCTCTGTGGCTCAAGAAACAGATTATAATCAAGGGATGAAGCATTGTTGGGGAATGAGAGGAAATGCCCATGTTTTGGGTAATAATGGTGGTTTCTGAGGTTAAAATAAAGGTTCTCTCCACTGATTTTCATGGTATATCAGTGGAGTTTCTCAAGGAGTTTCCAGGAGAATGTGAATGAGAAAGAGTTAAAGCCTGACTGGGCTGGCACCTACTCTCTTCTCACTCCCCTATTGTTAATTGCACTGGTATATTGAGGTTCCCTGAGGGAAAGGGGTGGTGGAGACTTGATGACAGGGTTCCCCTACCCAATAAGCCCAAGGACAACCTCAGCTTCTCTGGCACAGAGAAGATTTGGAGGCTTTGCCTCAGTCAGGGATGGTCTTGGTGCCTCTCTCTGCAGCTTGATTCAGGTATCTTCTCAAGTATAAACCAAGAAACTGGACAAATCTGACTATGGTTTCTAATGTTTAATAATGGTACTGTAGGCAAATTGGGAGATGGAAAGTGGGAATTGGTTTCCTAATGTTTACCTAAACGGTCTTTCACCTGGACAGCGTGATTTCATGGACCCAGGTTTCTCTGTCCAGTACCCCAACTAAATAACACCACACTTTAATATGTGCATATCTCTATCTCTCTGGCCTAAAGAATCTACAAATAGATAGTGCAAGAGGGCTGGAAGGGCAGGAGAGCCGGGCTCTCTCCTCTGTGAGTGCACTGTAATTTTGGGGTTTGAGGGACCTTCTCCCCAGTTGAGAGGATGTTGGAGACAGATGGTGGATCTATGGAAGAACTCGAATACAGGAACAGAGTATTCGCTTGTGGCTTTCAGTGAGATCTTCAGCCAGGGAACAGGTCCTGCCAGGTCAAGGACTTGGCTCAAAAAGCCAAGAATCCCATATAGATCTTTCTCAGGTGAGTTTTCCTCGCTCTCCAAGAGACGTTTTCTATCACTCACCCCCTGACGCAAAGATTCCAAAATCGTCTCATGCACTGATCATTACATTTGGGAATTGTTTTGTCTTCAGAGCCTTGCCTTATTTTCAGTTGTTATCAGATCATTTAATCCTGACATGTATCAGGCCCTAGCCTCAGCCCGTGTTCTCTCATCTGGAAACCTTAGCTTTTTATAGGTGATTTTATTAGTGGAATAGACACCTAGGGAGGCAGAGCTTTACACCTGAAAGAGTACTGGATTTGAAACTTGAGGACCCATGTTGGAACCCCATCTTCATTACTTAGGCAAATCTCTGAACTCACTGCATTTCCTTGCCTATAAAATAAAAGGGGCTGAGAGGCAGCTAGGTGGTTTAGTGGACTGAGAGCCTGGCCTAGAAATGAGAGGTCCTGGGTTCAAATTTGACCTCAGATACTTTCTAGTTGTGTGACCCTAGGAAGTCACTTAGCCCAAGTGGCCTAGCCTTTACCACTCTTTTGCCATGGAACCAATACTATGTATTGACTTTAAGATGGAAAGAAAAGGTTTAAAAAAAATAAAGAGCTGGATTTGATCATTTCTAAGCTCCCTTCCCCCACTACATCATTGAACCTGGGGTAGAAACTCCCTCCATCAAGGTAGAAAAGCAACATATGTATAGTTTGTGGACAGTTTTTTTAATCTCTCCTTCTATTCCCAGCACTTATCACGGTGCCTGGTACATAGCATGTCCTTAATAAAGTTTACTGACTGTACTTTTACATGACCAATAAGAAAAAAGTTTACTATATGTAGTCTGTCCCAATGAAATCCAAGTGGCCTGGAGAATGTTCAAAATTCTTAGGAGAAAAAAACTCATTTTCTAGCATTGTAGAATTGGAGCAGGCAAGATCCACCAAGAATGCCAGGGCACCATGATGAAATCGCTAGGGGAACAGAATTTGCCAAACCCCGACCACGTCTGTATTTTATAAGTGATTCTCAACTTAAAGATGTGTCAATGCACAAGTCTGGAATGGTGCTCACTGACAAAGCACAAGATTTTCATAAGCAAATACCAGACTGACTTTTAAAAATTGACTCTAGCTAGCATTCTAATGCTATATCTCACTTGGAAATGTCAAAACCTCCTTCTCTGAATATACAGTCTGTAGACTAAGAAGTTGCAAAATGTCTTGTTTTTCAAGAGACCAATTTCTGAACCCAGTTCATCCCCTGACTCTCCTGATGACAACAGGTCTCTTTAGGCTTGATCACCCACTTCCATTCTGATGAGTGCATGCCAATGAGTGTTGTATATTAAAGCAGAATATGGACCATTTGACTGTTCTCCAATATGTTTGTGCAGCAAGATCCCACGAAAGAAAATCTTTGGGGGCTGGAAAATTGTTTGATCATCATAGACCTTGCGATGGCTTCCTACATTTACCTGTGGCTCACAGAGCATGACCTCATGCATGCTGAAGTGGGCAGCATTGCCCAACTGATTCCAGCCTCTATTTTGCATGCCTGAACTTCTGCAGAAACTTTAGACTTACCTAAGAATAACCAAGTTCTTGTATTGTTAGGCAACGGCAAATCTCACCATGAAGAAGTGGGATGTATCCTTGCCCTCCTCATTGAGACCCTGGGTTCTGAAAGACTATTCCAGTGAATGGAATGCTTTGGCAGCCTATCAAGAAAGAAAGACTTGAGGGCAGCTGGGTGACTCAGTGGATTGAGGGCCAGGCCTGAAGAGAGGAGGTCCTGGGTTCAAATATGGCCTCAGACACTTCCTAACTGTGTGACCTGGGCAAGTCATTCCTTTTACCTAGCTCTGACTGCTCTTCCGTCCTGGAACTGTTAGTGTCATTTCTACGACAGAAAGTAAGGGTTTTAAAAAGAAAGCTAGAAAGGCTTTGGATGTCATGTCTAGTATATAAGGGCCAGACTAGCTATATTAAAAGAGATTCCTCACTGAAAGGTAAGCTACTAGGTGATTAACTTTTTGGCCACAGTAATCCACAAAGATAATAATAGATTAAGGTATGCAGGGAAGGTCTCCACTGACAAAATGATGGATATTCTTAAAGTAGGGGTTCTTAGTATGGGATTCCTAACTTGGGAATACTAAACTTGTTTTTAAAAATATTTTAATAACTATTTCAATATAATTTATTTTGACTGCAATACTATGCATTTTATACATTTAAAAACATTGCTCTGAGAAGGAATCCAGAAACTTCACCAGATTAACCGCCAAAGGGGTCCATGACAGAAGAAATGTTAAGATAATGAAATAATATTTTTGCCATTTTCCTCCCTACCCATCGATGCTCCATTTTATCTACCTCTAGACCAGAATACCCTTCAGATGATTAAATAATATTACAAAAGAGAGTTCACGACAACGCTGATCGGTTGTGCAAATAGTATGTACGACTTTCAGCTTCATTTACAACATTTTAAAGATGTCATTTTTAATGTTCCTTGTACCTAGAATTCTGCTAAAAATGAAAAGATAACAAGAAGCTTATGGTTTTGGCCTGGGGTTATATTTCTAGAATGTCTTCTGATGATGATGATGAAAATTTTGTGGCTTTGGATCAAGGTTTTGAAGGGAAAACATATCAATACAATTCTTTGAAATTATGAAGGAAACTCCTTTTGAAGCAAAATTTGAAAAAAAACAAAACCACAAAATGATGGATATTTTTTTCATGATTCTTTAACAAACACTTCAAGATTGGAGGGAGTGTGTCATAACAGTATCAGGAATGGATTCCCAGCTTCCAGTCTTTTCCTCTTTTTGATCCAAACTATTCCCCACCCCACTCCCACATACAGTTGCCAAAATAATCTTCCTTAATTACTTGTGACCATATCACTGTGCTCAAGAATTTTCAGTGGTTCTCTATTTTTCCTACTATAAAACTCAAACTTCTGCTTGGCATTTAACTCCCTTTGAAATCTGTACCTTTTTCAGTTGTATTTCCCAACATTCCCCTTCATCTACTCTATAATCCGGTCAAATTGACTGATTTGCTTTAACTAATATTTGTCATTCCATCTCCCACTTCCATGACTTTGCACAGATGATCCCCTATGCCCAGAACACACTCCTTTCTGAAGAAGCCTTTCTTCATCCCTCTATTTGTTAGTGCTCTCTTGCCTCAAATTCTTATGTGTTGATTGATTGATCTACTTATAACTCATAATCCCTCAGTAAAAAAGCAAACTCCTGATATACAAGGAATTTCTTTTGTCTTTGAATATTCCAACACCATCATTATTATCATTATCTCAACAATTAGGATTTATATGGCACTTTGAAGTTCACAAAGTCTTCATATGTTTTATCTCATTTGATCTCTACAACCCTGGAGGTAGGTGCTATTCTTATCCCCAACTTCACAGGTGAGAAAACTGAGGCTGAAACACTGCCTTGAGAGAGTCTTTAGCTAATAAGTGTCTGAGGCAGGATTTGAACCCATCTTCCTGGTCCAAGGCAAGTGAATACTCTATGTCCTGACTACATAGCTGCCTTGCACATAACAAAGGTGCCTTTATGTGGAAATGCTCAATAAATGCTTGTTAGATTGGAAGTGTTCCATTGGGTTAATTGTATAGAAATAACATAGTGAATATCACTGAAAGTTCAAAGGATCCTGAGAAAGGCAGGGAAATTTTCTGGAAAGTAAGAAAACAGTCTGGAAGAAGGCTGCTTCCATTTGAAATCCAATCATTAATTTTATAGAAAGGAAGTCATATTGCTTAGGAAGCCATGCAGCTACATATACACTCTACACTCCACTTTTATGACACAGATATGTGACACATGGGAAAAAACAAGGAGCAGAAGTCAGGAGATCTTAGTCTGAATCTGGTCTCTGCCATTGGCAAGGCATTCAGTTCTTTAGGCCCCAGTTTTATACACTGTAAAATGAGAGGGTCTGAAGAAAGGATCTCTAAGGTCCCGTCTTCCTCTAAATGATATTGGGCAAATAACAAGAAAGTAAACTGATATTTTAGAGTTTTCAAAAAATTTCCTGGCTATCTTTAGAAGGCAACCTAATGTTGGTCCCTGTGATCCATATTTCTTAAATAAACACTAACACACACACACACACACACACACACACACACACACACACACACACACACACACGATGGATGTATAAGAGTTGTTTGAGTTTGTTTTGTTGTGGTTCTTGTTTTTTGGTATGAATCTGTGATTTCATCTGTAGGCATAGGAAAATTTCTATCCATTTAGCTCAGCAACTCTCCTGCATCTTATCTAGTCTTAGAGTTGACCACTTACTCGATTCAAGGACCCCTGTCCTAGGCATTGTGGAAGATGGAAAGAAAAAGATAATGTAGTCCCCTGCCCTTAAGAAGCCTTTTTATTTTGGAGGGTGACAAAATAATGAAAAGAATAAAAATTTTAAATTGAGTGAATTTAGAATATATTCTCAGGGTATTGAAAAATAGGAGGAAAAACCCAGCTTCATTCTCACTTCAACAGTGGCCAAATATCTCTTTCCTGTTGCCCATGGTACCCTTCTGGGCCTGCCACTTGTCACATATATCTGAGGATGGGAGTGAGATACAGAGATAATTACAACCAGGGTACCATTTCTGCCTTGGGCACTCAAAATGGACAGAACATGGTTTCTTAATTGTCACTTTGGGAACCTAAAATTCATTGGTACCAAGACTCCTATTGTTACCAGAGCTAAATCCTCAAATGATTAAAAATGTTTAGGTAAGTCACATTTGAACATGTACATGATTTAATGTAGGTCGCAAGCAGTAATGTGCTCGCAGTAAACACGATATACTTTGGAGTTTAATCTATATTGTTAACAATTTCTTAAAATCGATATTATCGCAAAAAAGTAACTCAAGACCTTGTGTGTATAGCCTTTGCCAATTTCCAAGGTGTAAATGCTCAGACTGAAAATTTAACAGTTCTGCTAGAGCTGGTCCCATCTGACTTCAGCAAAACCCTGCTTGAGAAGCAAGATGACATAGTATACAGAGAACTAGCCATGAAGGAAAGAATTGAATTCAAGTCCTGCCTCCGACACATATTAACTCTGACCATGGATGAGTCCGTTAACATTCTAATGGGGATGATCACAAACTATCTGTAAAATCCATCAGAAATTTGGAACTGGTGGATTCCAGATGAATTAACATTTTGTCTCCTTTATCCTCCAGGACTAAGAAATCCTCCACTCATTATCTGAAAAGATCACAAAGAGCAGACCTCCAAGTCCAGGGCTGCTGCTACCATGGAGGAAAGAACCGGCAGGGCTCCACTGTATAGCCAGGACCCAGGCTCTGGTCCAACTGCTAGCCAAAGCTTCAACTTTTATCCCATGGATCTTTACGACTCTGAAGACATATTGAACATCTTCCCAGAAGAAAAAATTCGAACGAGGGAAGTAGCCCAGGAGCCAAAAAAAGGTGAAAGGGCCCCAGAATTAAGTTCTGCCACCCAAGAGGAAGTAGAAGAGCTAGCCCGGTACTATGGCCTGGAAGAGGATAAAGAATTCGAGGGTGAAACTGAGGCAGGGAGTGCGCTTAGGTCTGGGATCTCAGAATACCAGTCAGCTCCTTCTCTCAGATCCCACAACGTGCCAAAGAGGAGAGAAGACAAAGACTGGCAGTATCTGGAGGAAGCAGCAGATGCAGAAGATGACAGATTCCCTGGATGGGGCTCTCGAGGTCAGTATCAGGAATTAAGGGAAGCATACAGGTATACTCGGGGTCGCTCCAGTGAGGATTATGAGTGCTATGTCATACCAGAAGAAGAGGATGAGGAAGAAGCTGCTGATATTTTCTGTGTCACCTGCAAAATTCCAATCAGAGCTTTTGACAATCTTTTTGGTGAGCACAAAGAACATGAGGTCACCCAGCTTAACACCGCAGCAGAAAATGCCCGGGTAAATAAGACACCTCCTTTTCTTCCTGTTTCTATTTAAAGAGTCTCCTCATTGTCACTCATCATCCTTTTGTTTGACAGGACGAAATTCATAAAAACATGTTCAAATTGGAGGAACAGATTATTCAAATGGAAAACTTTGCAAGTCATTTGGAGGAAGTTTTCATCACGATAGAGGTAAGAGAGCATTTTTTTTTATTAACCCCCAATATAGGTTTTTTAAAAAAACAATCATTGGTAGGTTAATATTTATTTGATAGTAGGATACTCCATTACAGAGCTGATTGTCATAGAGTCTTCTAGGGACCAGGAGAGTGAAAGAAACTGCTGCTTCCCTCCCCCCTCATCCCCACTAGCTCATGAGCTGGAGCTCGTAGGCCATCCTGCTACCCAGGTACCCAGAAGCCATCCAGTAGAACCCTTCATTTTACAGATAAGGACACTGAGGCCCAGGAAGGTTAAGGGATTTGCCCAGGGTCATACAGGCAACAAGCCTCTGAGGTAGCTCTCTGTATTGTATATGGGGAAGAAAAGAAGTCAAACCTCTGGAACTGCTTTGAAGGTGATGGATTCTAGTCTCTCCAAGGTATGAACTGTCCTTGAGACCCATATCATGTTGATAAGAGTGACCTTTCCACATTCCCCTCCACCTCATGATGTTCCACCCATTTATTATGCTCCAATGTCTTTGGTCTTAAACTAGCCTATGTGCTGGGGGCAGGTAGGTGGGCAGAATGCCAGGCTTAGTCAAGAAGAGTCATCTTCCCGAGTTCAAATCCAGCCTCGGGCACTTAATGGCTGTATGACACTGCCCTGTTTGCCTCCGTTTCCTCATCTGTCAAATGAGCTGGAGAAGAAAATGGCAAACCACTCCGGTATCTTTGCCAACAAACACCAGATGGGGTTGGTCACAGAGTCAGATGACTGAAAAAAATGACTGGACAATCCTGGCTGTGGATTAAGATGGTTGAGCTACCTGGCTGCACTCCCACAATGCAGTGCATAGAAGCAGCCAGCGATAGGGTCGTGCCGGAGAGGCTTAGCTGGGTAGGACCTTAGAGCACTCCAGCCTCTCTCTCGCTTAACTGATGGAAAACTGAGAACCGGCTTTTGAAAAACCCAGTCGTATTTCCAGAATTAAATCTTAAAACTGGTGGGGTGGGGAGGGGGGCAGAGATCTGATGAGAGGTGCCATCTGTGTTTTGGCTATCCGGATCATAAGAATCCCAGACGCTACCCACTCCTCGTTCCAGGCACTCGCCCCTGCTTCTGAGGCGTCTGTCACGTCACCCTGTTATCTGCACACCCCTGACATTTAACAGCTGCCAGTGAGGTCAAGCACTGGCCATTCAGCAATGTCACCCAACGTCCCTGGAGAAGGTGGCAGGCCCTGGCTGGCAAATTGCTGGAGAGAATGCCTCCATGAGGGTCTGATTCACCATTTTCATTTGAAATATCCCCACTGGGTGGCAAAACACCCCGCCATACAGTTCCTCATGTTGCGGTGACCCCAAACCAAAACATTATTTTGGTGGCTACTTCAAAACTGTAATTTGGCCACAGTTATGATTCGGAATGTAAATACCTGATGTGCATGATGTATTCTCACTGCTACAAACCGAGAGGTTGAGAACCGCTGGGCTAGTGGAACAGACAAGATTGACCCATGAAGCAATAGCCAAGTGTGCAGGACTGGACATGATGAAGCACAGAACAGGTAGTAGTGTTCACAATACGGATGCTGCCGGCACACTTGTGACAGAGCGTGCCTTGGAAGTTCAGAGAAATTGCATGCAATTGGGAAAAGAAAATGTCTTTGAATAAAGACACCATTCAGAGGAAGTAGAGGATGGAAGGGGTAGACATCAGTAAGGAGCAGGAGGGTAAAGAAGACTTCACGGTCGTTGGGCTGAAGGATGGGATTCAGACAGATAGAGGAGAGAGGAGAGGGTGTGCTGGGAAAAGGGAGAAGGGGGCTCCCCCTGGAGAGAGCGCTAGAGGGAGCCTCCAGGAAAGCTCTCCTGGGAGAGGTCAGGAAAGCAGGGCTCAGCAAGATGAAGGGACTTGCCCAGAGTCACCAGCAGTGTGAGTCAGTCATCCAGCCCTTAATAAGCACCTGCTCTGTGCCAGCCACTTGACTTAGAGCTGGGTGTACCAAGAAAGGCAAAAGGGGCCCTGCTCTTGAGGAGATCCCAGTTTAATGGGGGAAGCAACATGAAAACAACCATGTGCAAACAAGCTCCACGAGCATAAATTAGAGATAATCGATAGAGTGAGGGGGATTGGGGAAGGCCTGCTGTAATAACTGGGGCTGATGGAAGCCGGGGGCAGAGGTGCAAAGGAGGGCATTCCGGGCATGGGAGGCAGCCAGGAGCCTGGCAGCATCTTGTTTGGGCATCAGCAAAGAGGCCAGTGGAGGGCAGGGGGAGCTGTAAGGTGCAAGATGACCAGGAAGGGGGGGCAAGGGGAGACTGAGGGGAAGTTATGAAATGTTTTAAAAGCCAAATAGAGGAGTTTTAAATTTTGAGTCTGGTAGTGAGAGGGAACCACTGGAGTTTATTGAGTGGAGGTGGCATTGCGTTGACGTGGGCAGCCCCGGGCTTTGGGATGATCCCTTTAACAGGAGGATGGGTCGGAGGGAGACCCACCAGCAGCAATGGGCAGACGAGAGGAGAGGAGAGCCTGGACCAGGGTGGTGGCAGTGTCGCAGGAGAGGAGGGGTCCTGAGACATGTTGCACAGGAAAAACGAGCAAGCCTGGGCAGCCTATGGGAGAGAGAAGGAGGAACCTGCTTCGATTTTTGTAGGATAAAAGGGATATCAGCTTAACTAGTCTGAGATGGATGTAGAATGGGAAGGACATCTGGATAGGTAGGGAGAAGGACTGCTCATCCAGAGGGCCTCCCCAAGGAAATAGAGGACCATTAGAGGGTGGGAGGCTCTTGGTGGGGAGAAAGAGAGGGAACTGGGGGGAGCTTCAGTGCCTCAACACCCATTGGCAGGCTTCTTTCAGGGCACAGCTGACCCTCGTCAAACACTCTGGAGAAAGAAGGCTGGCTTTGAGGGCTGAAGGAAAAGAGTGAAGCAAATTGGCCTTTGGCTGCCCACACCTGGCATGCACCCTGCTGTTGAGCCCCTTCTGCTAATCTCTTCATTGACAGTCTGTTATTTCTAGCCAGACCCTAATTAAGCTTTAACTGGGTCAGACACGGTTGCAGTAATTTAATTTATTGACCTACAGCACTCAGGCCGTGCCTCACCTCCTCGCCTCAGCCCTTTTCGGGTCGCATTGTATATGGGATGCAAATTCACATCCTTGTTACACTTGACAGGCGAGCTGAATGTTTTTGCCCTTGGACTTTGGAACCTGTCCCTCTTATTTTCCCGGCTTTACCTTCCTGTTCCAGAGGTCCAGCCCCAGGCTGAAGCCACGTATGAGAGGAGGCAGTGTTGTATGGAAAAAGGACTCATTAGCCACAAGGCTGGGTCTCAGTCCCCTTGTCCCAGCCTGGCCCCAGCATTTAGAGAGCAGAACACTTTACACATATTATCTATGTGATACTAGTAGCAACTCTGTGAGGCAGGAGTTATTATTATCTCCGTTCTACAGATGATGAAATTGAGTCTGTAAGAAGTTAAAGGACTTCCCTAGGGACACCCAGCTAGTATCTGACACAGGATTTGAACTGGGGTCTTCCAGTCCAGTGTTCTCCCTTATGTCTGCTGCTGCCCACTGGCTCTTCCATCAGTGAAATGAGGGGAGCAGATGAGGTTTTCGCTAAAGTCTCTTTTAGCTCTAAAAGTATAAGATAAGGAAAATAATATTTAAGGAAGAATATTAAGGAAGTTATATCTATAGAAATGTGTCTGTGGATTGGAATGGGAAGAAGCTCAGCTCAGGGAGATCAGTTCCTCCTTCCCAAAGGGTGATATTCAAACAGGATCCTAGATCCTACCTTCAACACTACATTTTTATAATCCTTTATGTTTTCCAAGTACTTTCACATACTTATCCCATTTGATCCTCAGAACAGCCTTATGACATAGACAAGACCCAGACAATACCGCCCTTTTACTAATTCTCATACACACTGCTCCAACTTCCATTTCTGAGCCTTAATACTACTGGCTGTCCCCCATTCCAGGAATGCTCTTTCTTCTCATTTCCATCTCTCAGAATCATTGGCTTTCTTCTGTCACCCTGAAAAATACAGAACTGCCAAAGTCGTTATAATAATGGATCTTTAATCGGGGCAAGGAAATAGAAATCTTGAAAAAGCACACAGAGCTGTAGCCCTGGGATAATAATCTGGGAAGCCAGAGTCACAGTACTGGGACTTCCTCCAAAATACAGAAAAGGGGGTTCTTAAATTGATTTTAGGGAAAGGGATGGAGGAAACAACCAGGTTACACTACATTCACAGAAGCCCAGGAAAAGACACAATAGTCAGAGCTAGGGTGATTGGAAAGTTACTTTAGGTTTGATTGTCTTCAACTAAGTCCTAGAAAAGAGGCAAATTCATAGTTCATAGTTGGTTCAATCACTGTCTTTCTTTTTAGTTCTTTGTTTTAACACTCTGGGAAAGAGCCAATCTGGAAATTCCTTGAAGACGAGGTTGTCACTTCAGATTTAGTTCAAGTGCCACTATTTCTGCTGCTAGTGTCTATCCCTCTGAGATTATCATCCATCTGATTTGTAGTATCTTGTATAAACCAATTTACTTGCATGTTGTTTTTCCCATTAGAATATGAGCTCCTTAAAGTCAGAAACTGTTTTTGTGTTTTCTTTCTCTAACATTTAGTGCCTGGCACAGAGCAGATGTTTAATAAGTGAGTGAGTGATTAATAATGATTATAGGTTACTATATAGAGCACTTGAAAGTTTGCAAAACAATTTACATTTATCTTATTTGATTGCTATCACCCATCATCATCCCTACTCATGAGCAAAATGAAATGTGAAAAGCCTAATTATTTAGTAAAACAATCAACAAGCTAGAGATACAAAGAAAGAACCATATAGCTCCTTCCCTCAACGACTCTACCACCAATTGGGAGAAACAACATGTACACATGTAAATGGGTTCATAATTTATACAAAGTAAATACAAGGGTAGTTGAGAGGCAGAAATCACTAGAATTGGGGGCAGCTGGGTGGCTCAGTGGATTGAAAGCCAGGCCCAGAGATGGGACATTCTGGGTTCAAATCTGGCCTCAGACACTTCCTAGATGTGTGACCCTTAACCCCCATTTGCCTAGCCACTCTTCTTCGATGGAACCATTACAGGGTATTGATTCCAAGACAGAAGGTAAGGGTTAAAAAAAAAAAAAGACATCACTAGAATTTGGAGGAATCCTGTAGAAGGTAAAACTTGAACAAAGTTTTTAAGGGATTTGAATTCTAAGGGGTAGAGGAGAATAGGGAGTGTATATAGGTCATGTTGACGAGAGATGGAATGTCACATATGAAGGACAAGTGATAGTTAACATTTCATAGTACACATGAAGGGAAATAAAGAGTGTGAAAGGCTTTTAATCACAAATGGAGGAGTTTGTATTTGATCAAAGAGGAAACGGAGCAGAGAAATGACACAATCATACCAGTACTTTAGAAATATCACTTGGACAACTATATACAGTACAGAGGAGAGAGGAGAGAGAGAGGAGACAGGGAGACCAATTAGGATGTTTGGGGCATTTACCAGCCAGGGTAGGAATGCTAGTGAATGTTTAACCAATGACTGGAGCAGAGTCTCTCTTTCCATCGGGTCACAGCGAGGATTTTTGAGCAGGTAGAAAAATTAGTCAAGTGGTTCTGTTTTGTTAGATAATAAACTTTATATAAAAATAATACTTGAAATATTACACATTAATTTAACTCCTACAACACTGAAAATTTAACAGTCAGCTCTAGTACGTCCCTGAGGCCAGGTAAAAGTTGATGAGATCCTGTGAGAATGAGAGATATCTTAGTGGAGAATGAACAAGACCGAGCAAGTGGTTGCATGTCTGGGTTGAGGGTGCGTGGAAATTCAACTGACAACTTTAAAAAAAATCAAAGTGGTTATAATAAAGGGTCTTTAATCTCAGACAGAAAGGTTGCTAGCTGATTGTACTTGGGATCCCCACCTGACATTGACAAAAAGGAAGATTAAATAATCTTTTGGAAAGGAGGGAGGAACAACAGCCAGGTCTCTGGAATTCACAAAATCCTGAGAAAGAGGCCACAGCCAAAGTCCAGGTTGGTTGGGAAGGACCTACGTGCAATTCATTGCTATTTTCTATCTTTTGACTTCCTTGAGTTCCTTTCTGAGAAAATCAATAAAGGGAATATCTGATTATCTGAAAATGACATCATCATCTGTGAGGTTGTAACCAGGGTGACTAGGAAGGTGGTGGTATGCCAGTTAAAATTGGGAAAATTACAAAGAATGATGGGCTGTAGGGGGAAAAATACTTCTGTTTTAGAACATGATAGAGTTTTGTCTTAGATGTCATTTTTTCTGAGATGCATCAGTTGGAAATGGCTAATAAGACCCTGTCTCTTGGATAGAATATAAAATCTGTGTGCCTTTTAAAACCCTTCACAGTCTGGTCTCCCAGGATCTCTACAATCCTTCTCCCTCCCTCCCTCTCATACAATCTTCTCTCTCTCATCTTTTCCCCATACAAACTTTCCACTCCAGCCAACTTAGTTTGTTTGCTATCCTCTGAAGAAATCATATGCGGATCACTTCTAAGGCTTTGCTTATTCCATTTCCTCTGACTATTTTTCCTTTTCCCTCACCCCCAGTTTAGTCAGACCCTACCTATTCTTCAAGACTCAGAGCAATTTCTACCTCCTTCATAAGGCTTTTCTGGACTGCAGAAGCCCACAGTGAGCTATCTTTCCCTTTTCCTATGGCAGCTCCATAAAATGAGCTCTTCAGTTATGACCTGCTTTATCCTGGATTATATATAAATGTATTGTGTTTGTTAGTTTTATTTTTTCAACTATATCATAAGCTCCCTAGGTGTGAGAGACTGTCTTCTTTTGCAGCATCTACAGCCCCTAGCACAGCACTGTTGGTAAATATGTGTTCGATGATGCTTATAGAAGGACTAAAAATATTAGAGTGATTGAAAACAGGCAATCAGGAGACATGAAAGAGGCCCCCTCCTGACTCTAAGGTTTTATGATTATAGCTCTAATATTACTCTGTACACCTGTGAAAAAGTATTGGACACCCTTTCTTCATTCCTGTGGAAGATGAAATGAGAGGAAATAGATTTCCACAGCCAAAAGAGGTTTGAAGTCAGATCCTGCTATGGATAAATGTAGCATTTTAACAGATTATATGAACTACACTGCAAAGGTTTCAGGGCAGAAAGGAAACATGACTAGGTTTCCCCAGGAGAGACTGAGTGAGCCTGATCTCGATAGCATTCAAGGTCGTGTAGAGGAGGAAACACTAGAATCAAATCTGGAAGAGGTAGGGTTCTAGTCCAGGTTTTGCCAATAACTGGATAGCCTTGGGGAAGTCCCGTAACCTCAAATTGTCTCAGCTTCCTTGAAGAACTGAGACAAGTTCAAATGCTTTCAATTGTTAAGCTATACAATCCTTACTTTATGCAGGCTCTTGGATTGTTTGGAAATTGGGTTAGTTCTTGATCTTGTCCCATCTTCCCATCTCTCTTCCCAACCCTTCCATCACCACCCCACCATCCCCAACCAAGACAGGATCATTGCTTTTGGAGTCTAAAGACCTGAGTTTGACGTCTGGCACTGCCACTTCCTACCTTGTGACCTTGGGTGAATTGCTCAACCATTCTGTACCTGGTTTCTTCATCCATAAAATTTAGAAGATGGAATAGATGACCTCTAAAGAAGGAAGGAAATATTAAGCACCTATTACGTGCCAGGCACTGTGCTAAATGTTTTGCAAATATTATCTCACAACAATCTAGAAGGGGTAGGTACTATTATTATCCCCATTTTACAGGCAAAGAAAACTGAGGAAGTTAGAAATTGCTACTTGTCAAGAGTCACACAGCTAGTAAGCATCCAAGTCAAATTTAAACTCAGGTTGGGGGGCAGTGGCTTAGTGGATTGAGAGCCAGGACTACACCCCAACTGTGTGACCCTGGGCAAGTCACTTAACCCTTTTGCCTGGCCCTTATTGCTCTTCTACCTTGGAATCAATAAACGGTGTTGATTCTAAGATGGAAGGTAAAGGCTTTAAAACAAACAAACTTAAACTTGGGTCTTCCTGACTAGGCCCAGTGCTGTCTCTACCATACTACCTCGTTGCCTCTGAACATATCCATCTCCAGATCCCAGGCATTTTCACTGGCTGTCCTTCACCTTATACCTTACATAGGAAGCCTCTGCCAATCTTCCTTAACTTGAATGCCTTCCCTCTGTTAAATTATTTCCATTTTATCTTGTATGTAACTTGTTTGCATATATAGCCTTTCTTTACCTTGACAGCTCAGATCTGCCTGCTTAGCCATCTATTCTCTCACCAACTTCTTGGGACTTAAAAGGGTTATCTACACTAGAGATATTTAACATAACATACACAATACTTTCAAGAAAGGCTCAAACTAGGATAAAATGTAATTTGAAAAAAGGCAACAAAATAAAATGTAAGCACAATAAAACATAAATAATATTGTGTGATTTTCCAAGTCAATTTGCTGCCTGTATGGATCCTCATATATGATTTGGTAGCCCCAGTTTCCAATTGAGTTTGATATTATTGATCCATATTTATGGACAATGAACAGATGGAGGAACCTAGTAAAGGAATCCATATACTCTATTGGCTGGGAACATGAGCCTTCAACATCTCTTCCTTGAATTATGGAGGACTGATGACTTCCAAGTCCAGTAAACTGTCATATATTCTGTATATAGTTTGTTTGCATGCTGCCTTTCCCACCAAACTGACATCTTTTGCCATTCTTTTTATCTCCAGGGCTTAGCATAGTGTCTGGCACACAGTAGGTGCTTACTAAATGTTTATTGACTTACTATGACAAGGAATTGAGAGACCTGTGTTTTAGTCATTGATCTTCCATTAATCAGCTTGGGCAAACCACTTAACTTTCTGATTCCTGGTTTTCTTCTACATGAGGCTTTGAATTCATTGTTTCTAAAGTCCTTTCTAATTCTAAGTTCAATAATCAAACATTTTAATTCAATGTAAGTATTACTAAATATAAATGTGGCTAAAAATTTTATAACTTGCAAGCATGTAAACTAAAATAACTTGTCTCAAAAATCTTACAGGAGAATTTTGGAAGACAGGAACAGAACTTTGAGTTGCACTATAATGAGATCTTGGAAACTCTTGCTCAGAAATATGAAGAAAAAATGCAAGCTTTAGGGGAAAAGAAGAGAGAGAAACTAGAAGCATTGTATGGACAGCTGGTCAGTTGTGGTGAAAACCTTGACACTTGTAAAGAACTGATGGAAACCATTGAGGAAATCTGCCATGAGGAGAAGGTTGAATTCATAAAGGTAAATAATGATAAAGGAGAAAAGTATTGACTGAGATGGAGTATTGATTGATGCCATTGAGTGTTTATGGTGTGGGACAATATCACTTACCAAGAATAAGAGGCTATGACTTTCAATGAGTTGGTACATATTGGTTGATTCATCTAACTTAGGGGAAACAGTAGAGTTGACAGGATGGCTGTCAAATGATAATGCAGTGGATCTGCAACCTCATCCACATGGACACTCCCTACAGTGGTACAAATTGCAACCCATCTATCCCTTCTTACCTTGTGTGATTCTGGTCCATGTCTGGCCCATAATGCTCCAAAGTGGGACCAGATAACATTTAAGAGGTTTTCTTTCAACCAATGATGCATTTATTTGTTACAAATAATCTCCAACGATGCTAGGAAAATGTTTTCCTGAAATGCTACCTCTAAAGATCCAGAACCATAAAACCACAAGTTTTTTCAGGTTAAAATTGCATATAGATTTTTATTTCTACTAGCCTCTTTTTCCTTCCATTTTTGCTAACTATAGAACACAGGGATGGGTATGTTTCAGTTTAGAGAGATCTCTATTGACAGATACACCTTTTAAAAAATCTTTACTTCTATCTCTATAATGTCATTCAATTAATATTTGTGAACTCCTATTCTAGGTAAGACCAATCAATTATACTGAGGTTCATTGAATTTAAAGGTATGTGATGGTTTCTAAATCAAAGACCCCTCAGGCCTCAGAGGATGGCCATAATACAAAGAGAGGTGGATGGCCCATATCCCCAGCCCATAGAGTATCTGGGTTCCTTTGCTGGGTTTCCCCATCTGCCCAGATTAGCTGTGCTCAGTGTCATCAATATGGATCAGGCATAAAAAAAAATATGGATCAGTTATATCAAACTCAAATGGAAATTGGTATCACTAAATCATACATATGAATCTTTATAGGCCACATGTTGAATTAGAAACTTAGTAATATATATTTTATTGTATTTTGTTCATTATTTCCCAATGACATTTTATTCTAGTTTGTCTTACTTAGAAGTGCTGTGGCCTTGTGTTTTTCTTTTCTAAAACACCTTACCTTCTGTCTCTAAGACAGAAGAGGAGTAAGGGCTAAGCAATTAGGGTTAAATACTTGCCCAGGGTCACATAGTTAGGAAGTGTCTGAGGCCAGATTTGAACCTACGTCTTCCTGATTCCAGGGCCAGCACTCTATCCATTGTGCTACCTAGCTACTCCTGGCCCTTGTGTTAAACACTTTTGGTGTAGATAACCTTTTTAAATCCCGAGTTTGGCTAAAGAGTAGAGGGGTTAAATAGGCACATCTGAGCTGAAAAATCTTAAAAATCTCAAAAAAGGCAGCCATTGGGACATTGGAACAACTAGTGCCATTGACTTTCCTGGCTGCCACTAAAAGTGGACTTTAGAGTATTCTCTTTTTTTTTTTGCTGTCTGCAGCATCCCTTCATGGCCGAAAGACTGGTTGTTGTTGGAGACATTGGTTCCATTGCATCTGTCTTGCCATTTAATAATCAGGTCTGGATGTTGTGGAATAGCATTATAAACTTCCCTGACACTCCCTGAGACCCTCAGATTCAGGTTTCACCCCTGCTTGGCTTTAGGATGACACTAGGGTGACCTTGACTAGTAACCAAGAGGCTGTGCAGTAATCCTCAGCTTACCCCATCACTTGAATCACTGTAGTCTAATGGTATAATTCCAGAGATGAGTAATGGCCAAAAAGAACAATACTTATTCCTTCCCAAACTTTGTACACATATTATATATGTTCTTTGTTTTGCAACAGTAACTGTTATTTGTCAAACTTTTTTTAAATCTCAGGACCCTTTACATTCTTAAAAATTATTAAAGATCCCAAAGAGCTTGTCATTATGTGGATTATATATTTGGCAGTATTTATCACTAAAATATCTTAGTATTATTATGAAAATAGTCTTGACCTCATAGACCTCCCTAAAAGAGTCCTAGATTTATTTAACTCGGTCTCAGGTTCATAGACCTCCAAAAGAGTTTAGAGGATCATCCTTTTAGAGGAGAAAGGAACTTGGTGATCAAGTCTACCCCCTTTGTTTTCTTTTTTCTTTTTTTTAAAACTAGAGATATCCACATTTTGATACTTGACTTCTCTGAAAACCCAAACTCCAGTAGCTTAATAACCAGTTGATTTTGTTGACAGTAGAATATGTATTCTTTTTAAAAAATACTTTATTTCCCCCATTACAAGTAAAAACAATTTTTAACATTTTTAACATTTATTTAACATTCCTATTTTAAAAAGTTTTGAATTCCATATTCTCTCCCTTCTTCTAACCCTCCCTCCTGCTATTCTTCTTTCCCCCTCCCAGATGGCAAGCAATTTGATTTTTATTTTACATGTGTAATCATGTAAAACATTTCCCCATATTTGTTGTTTTGTTGAAGACTTCTTAAATGGAAAAAAAAAGAATAAAGAAAATGAAATAAAGTATGTTTCAGTCTGCATTGATGCCAGTTCTTTCTCAGAGGGCAGATGACATTTTCATCATGAGTCTCTAGGGTTGTCTTGGATCCCTGTATTGCTGAGAATAACTGGGTCTTTTATAGTTGGTCATCAAGAAATATTGCTGCACTGTATAAAATGTTCTTTTTCCATATGAGGAGACTGAGGCACAGTTCAGTAACTTACCCAAGGTTATGGAAGTAGAAAGAGACAGAACTCCAAATGTGGTGCCTGTCCCACCACTCCCCACCTCATCCTGGTTTGCTGATTCCTTGGGGCTGCCCAGCAGTCTGTGACAGTTTCTGCCCAGCAGTGGTCCCCTATTAAGAGCTGGGCTTCAGTGATTTCTTCAATTGTCTGAGCTTCTCTTCCTGAGGAGGTTCCTCCTCCCTTCCCCTGCCATTAAGCTCCCCAGTGAACACTTGCAATGTTCTCCTGCTGATTCCCATTCTCATATAAGTCTTTAGATTCTTCCAGAGCTCACGTCATAATTATCCCTTTGGTGCTGGCACACTGCCTGGGTCCAGGACACTGGTGTCACCGACCTCTGTTGCCATTTAGTATTCAAGAGGATTTTGGATAGTAGCAAGAGGATAGAGAATACTGACTGGATTAGGAGTCAAGGGACAAGGGTTCTAGTCCTCTGATTTGACTATGTGACTTACCTACCTCATTTGTAACATAGAGATAACTTTTTCCCTAGCTACCTGCTTCATTACATGGCATAGCAGATGGAGGTCAATTTTTTGAGTCAGAATAGATGTGGGTTCAAGTCCCACTCCTGAAACATATTGGCTATGCCATTCTGGACAAGTCATTTAACTCTTCAATGTTCTAGAAAATTAAGGCAATTCATAGTTTTTCAACTCTCTCTCTCTCTCTCTCTCTCTCTCTCTCTCTCTCTCTCTCTCTCTCTGTCTCTGTGTGTGTGTGACTCCTTTGGAAATCTGGTGAAAATTGTGGCCCCTTTGTAGAATAATTTTTAAAAATTTTATGATTGAAAGAAATGTTGTTTCAATTAGAGGTTACAATAAAGATGTAATTTTTTCCCAATATAAGTTGATAGAACCCCCTAAAATCTATACATGGACCAGTCTGTATATTCCAGACTAAGAACTCCTGTTCTAAGGCTATAAGGTATATAGGAGATGCTGACCTGCATTTATTAGTTTCTTTTTAAAAAATTCCTTACCTTATCAATACTAAGGGAAGCAGCTAGGTGGATCCCTAAAGACAGAGAGTCAGGCTTAAACACTGGAGATCCTGGGTTCAAATCTGGCCAAAGATATTTCCTAGCTTTGTGACCCTGGGCATATCACTTAATCCCCATTACCTAGCCCTAACAACTCTTCTGTCTTAGAACTAATACATAGTATTGATTCTAAGAGAAGAATAAGGTTTAAAAAAATCAATACTAAATTATGGTTCCAAAGCAAAAGAGTGGTATGGGAAGGTAGGAAGCTAGGAAGTATCTGAAGCTAGATGAAAGATTCTACATGTTTTATTACTACATTAAATGAGTCACCCAAAAGCCTCAAACCAACTTAGCACAAGATTAATAATAACAGCAACAAAAACTGACTTTATACAGCCCTCTAAAGTTTGCAAAATGCCACCCAGTCGGGCAAGTGCTATGGATGTTGTTATCTCCATTGAACGGATGAGAAAACTGAGGCTGAGACATTGCCCAGGATGGCAGAGATGGTGGTTCTATGGGAGTGGGATTTGAACAGGTTTCTCTGACTATCCTGTTCTTGGGAGATACTGGATCCACTTTGTCACAAAGGAAGAAAGCCCTTCTTCAGGGTTAGGAGACAGATCTTATCTAGCCCAGAAGCTCACAGGTTGAGTTGTGGATTCATCCTAGTGTAAGAACCCCCAGTTGATGATGGGAAGTACAGCTTTGAAGCATCTGGAATGTCTACTTAGAAGTTAGTAAACTTGGAGAAGTAAAGTTTTTCTAGCTAGGAAACTTTTTTCCCACTTTGTAATTATATCACCAATTACCAGTGGCTGAGATGTTATTGTTCGCCCAAGGATGGGCTCAGAACAAGCACGCTGTTTCGTTCTCTTGCTCATTTTTCCTGACAGTTCAACTAAACAGTAAAATGTTCAGGAATGTCCTGAAATATACATAAGGAAACCCCCTAGTGACCATTTAATGATCCCATTAGCTTTTCCCATTCAGAGGCGCCATTTCCTTTGTCAGGTGCCCCCTTGGGGGAAATAATAGGTATTTTCAAACACAGCATTCGGTCCTTTTCATCCAAGCTGCCTTGTGCCCTTGTGCGTGGGTGCTTTTCTGCACAGCACAGTAGTGGCTCCAGATTTGGTCAGAGAGGGGGAAAGTTCACATGCCAGCATCCACCCACTTCCATTGTGGCAAGCCACCTTGGGGCCCTTCTAGTCTTCTTACCATTTGACATAGTGCCTCTGCCCTTTCCTTTCTTCTCTCAAGACCAATCTCTATGTTCTCCTTGGTTTAACTCAGCCAGCATTGCAGTCATCCCCCTTTGTAGTTATCCCCCTTTGCAGCCCTCCTTGGGTGTAAAAGCAGCAGATGTGAACAGCCCAAATTGTTTTTAGCAGCTGATACAACCTGAGAAGTATAATTGCAGTAATCTCCAAAGTAGCTGGGGCAGACAGTTCCTTTCATTGCAGATCAGGGACCAACTTTGAGCACTCCACTCGTTTCATGGTGTTAAGTCTTCTACTAGAAGAAGAAAAACACAAAAATTAACACAAAAACTAAAAATACTCCCTGATGCCCCATTCCAAGAGAAAGAGAAGCTTGCTGTTTTAATTGCTTCCAGATTTCAGGAAGCTTTCCCCAGTTTGTTCTAGGTGGTTTATTTTCTCTCAAGGAATGGGACTTACTTCGTCCGTGTTTTCTCCTCCACTCATCTAGGCTCTTCAATAAGGCTTTTTGGGGTTATAGGGTTAATGATGTCTGTTCTTGTAAACAGTAGCCAATTGCCCTCTTGAATCAAGAACCTAGAAAGTGGTCTAGTAAACATACCACAAGCTGATATCAAGGTTTCTGATAAGTATTAAAATTAAAATTGACTGTCTAGGGATGAGTATAGATATGGGGCAAATTCTGCATTCAAGTTTTCCAGAGAGCAAAGTGCATTCAATGTACCTTGATCAACATCACCAATAAAGCTGTATTTCTGTGAGGCAAGATTGCATAGTGGATAGAGTGCTAGTTGTGGAGTCAGGAAGACCTGGGTTTGATTTCTATTTAGAAATTTACTAGTGGGGCAGCTAGGTTGCTCAGTGGGTAGAGAGGCAGGCCAGAACATAGAAAGACCTGGGTTCAAAGACCCTGGCAAGTCACTTAACCCCAATTGCCAATTCTTACTGCTCTTCTGCCTTGGGACTGATACTTGTATCATTTCAAAGATTGAAGATAAAGGTTTTGAAAGAAGGAAAGGAAGAAAGGAAGGAAGGAAGAAATAGAAACAGAGAGAAAGAAAGAGGAAAAGAAAAGAGAGAGAGAAAGGAAGGAAGGAAAAACAATATTTACTAAGGGTAAGTAATTTCGTTTCTTCTTTGCTTCGGTTTCCTCATCTGTAAAGGAAGGTGATAGGATTTGATGATCTCTAATGCCCTTTCCAGCTCTAAATCCTTAGTCTTGCCTAAAAACCCAAATGATATTTCAAGCATATCAATTATATGGCAGGTAGATATGGTAGTCTATTTATTCATTATTATTATTATTGCTCATTCTACCTAAGCCCTCCAATTTGCTTGCAAGTTACTTCAATTTCTGTAAAACTTTGCTATTAATATAATTAATCACCAAATTATAGCCTGCTGTTACAAATGGTTTGCAGTTTTCATAGCACCTGAAGGGAGTACATTAACAGCCCATTTTTCGTTTTCCTTAGCTCAAATTAGAAAACCAAAATGGCTTAAATTTAGCTTTGCCTAGACTGGGTTGTCACTATTGTCCTTTGCAGTGCTTGCAGGAGTAATAAGTAGCTGTTTATGTCCTCAAATAAGTTTAATCTACTTCTGGAAGCTTTGGTTTTTGGGGACATATAAAATATTTTGTTCATCACAGTACTTTGTCCACAATTGGCACTCATTAAACATTTGTTGAATTTAATGGAATATTTCTTTCTCCTCAAGTATTGTTCCATTTTGGAACATGGAGCAAGGTTCAAAGTACATGGCTGGGGGAGCAACGTGAAAGGCAACCTTCAAATCAATTTTTAAGGACAAATCCAGTTGAGAAGAGTCTTTGAAACAAAAGGTAGCTAGGTGGTTCAGTAGATAAAGAGCCAGGCCTAGAGACAGGAGGTCTTGGATTCAAACAAGAGTTCAGACACCCTCCCAGCTTTGTGACCCCAGGCAAGACACAATCCCATTTGTCTAGCCCTTACCACTCCTTTGCCTTGGAAGGAATGCTTATTATTGATTCTAAGACAGAAGGTAAGGGTTTTTGAAAGAGAAAGACAGAAACAAACAAAAGACCACTGAAGGAGGCAAAGATTCTTGAGACCTTGTGAGGAGGCTACCAGTGGGGACAAGGGATTGGGTGGTTTGGGGTTAGGGAGGAGCTTCCCTGGGTTATGGCTACTAGGGGAAAGGAACCATTTGGGATCTTCCTTTTTTAATGCATAATCTTCATAAAAATTTTAAAATTTTAATTTTTTTTTCAATCAGCAAAAATACACCTTGTCTCTACCCTCCCCAATTAAGAATGAAAGAAAAACAAAACTCTATTAATGAATATTCTTACTAGTCAGGTACTAAAAGACAGTATGGTGTAGTGGATAGTGAGCCTTTAACTCAGAAAGCCTTGAATTTAAGTTCTGTTGCTAATATATGTCCCACTGTGTGACCCTGGGCAAATTACTCAATCTCTTAGGGTTCTGAGGTATAACACTAAGGGTTACATATTGCAGCTGCTTGTTTCTTTTTGGCTCAAGATTTGCTCCTACAATAAGGCATGTTTTTTCCACAGCATTTTAAAGTAAAAAGTAGGTTTATTATTATTATGCAAAGATCCAGCAATTTAGCTTGCAACAGAAAACATAAATGAATATGCAGATAAGAGCAACACTAGCAATGAGAGAGAGAAATGAAAAATAACATCAACAAAATGGGAAAGCAACAACACCAGAATATTCTACCTGGGAAGGCCTGTGATACAGCATCCAGGGCCCATTCAGGAAAATCCCAGGCAGTGTTCTCTCCATGGGTGAGACTTCAAAGTCTACTTTCCAGAAGGGGATTCTATTGCACCTCAAACAAAGAAGGCTTTTTGCCAACTGTAGTTTGCATCACTGTTTCCAGGGCCTCAGAGTCTTGGCAAAGGTCTTGAGTTCCAAGAAACAACTAAGCAAAATATGACTCCAAATTTAATGAAATGAAGACACCGTTTCAAGAGACAAGGGTTAATCTCAGAGAAAGGTGCTTATCTCCTGCAGTGATGGAGAGGTTGTAGTCTGCTGAGAGCCCTAGTCAAAACCCAAAGCAATCCAAGACTCTGCTGGTAAAAATGAGGACTATGATATAAAATGGGAGATTTATTAAAATTTAATTTGAATCCTTCACTAAGTAACTCTGTAAAACTATAAATAGCAAAGAAAGAACTGACCCTCATTAGTAGAAGGAATTTCCTCATCTGGAAGTTCCCTATGCCAGTGAAATCACAAACCCATTTGCACATTGAATTTCTACTGATGATGTAAAATATTTATCATTTTTGTTTAACCTCCCTTCCCTTTTTCTCTCTTTCTAGGATGCAGTAACTATGGCTGACAGGTAATAGTTGTATTTTGGTGTACATTGAATTTTATTTTTTTCTTCCCTCCCTTCACCTTGCTATATGTCCAAGCACATGCAATTCCAATTAGCTGAGTTGCCAAGATTTTCTTCTGGGGTGTGAATACTTTAGACTGAATCACTAATGACTTTAGAATCATAATATTTTATAGCCAAAAGGGACTTTTTAAAATTTATTTTTATTTTTCCATGGTTATATGATTCATATTCTTTCTCCTCACCTCCTTCCCCCTTCCAGTAGCCAACAAGCAATTCAACTAGGTTTTACATGTGCTATTGATTAAGACCTATTTCCATATTTTTAATATTTGCAATAGAGTGATCATTTAGAGTCTACATCCTGAATCATGTCCCCATTGAAACTTATGATCAAGGGAATGTTTTTCTTCTGTGTTTCTACTCCCACAGTGGTCAACATTCTTTCTTATAAATCTCTCAGAACTGTCCTGGCTCATTGCCTTGCTGCTAACAGAGAAGCCCATTACATTCGATTGTACCCCAGTGTATCCATCTCTGTGTACAATATTCTCCTGTTTCTGCTCCTCTCACTCTGCATCAATTCTTGGAGGTCAACCAGTTCACGTAGAATTCCTCCAGTTCATTCTTCCTTTGAGCACAATAGTATCCCATCAGTAACAGATACCACAATTTGTTCAGCCATTCCCCAACTGAAGGGCATCCATCCCCTCATTTTCCAATTCAAAAGGGACTTTAAAAGACTAGTCTAATCCTTTCATTTTTCAGATAAAGAAACTAAGGTCCAGAGAGATAACATAGATAATTAATTATTCAACATAATCTATAGTAGAGATAGGACTGGAATCCAGGCCTTCTAATTCCCAACCTTTCTTATCATTGTATAGTCTTTCTACTCCCATAACCACCACCCTAGCTCAGATCCTCATCTCCTCTCATTTGGATTACAGCAATGGCCTCCTTCTTCTTTTTTAAACCCTTACTTTCTGTCTTAGACAATACTATATACAATACCAAATATTGGTATATAGACAATACTATATACAATACCAAATATTGGTATATAGACAATACTATATACAATACCAAATATTGGTATATAGACAATACTATATACAATACCAAATATTGGTATATAGACAATACTATATACAATACCAAATATTGATTCTAACACAGAAGAGCAGTAAGGGCTAGGAAACTGGAGTAAAGTGACTTGACCAAGTTAACATAGCTAGGAAGTATCTGTAGCCATATTTGAACCCAAGACCTCCCATCTCCAGACCTAACCTTCTATCCACTGAGCCACCTAGCTGCCTCTGCAACAGCCTTCTAATTGAGGAGAAACTCTAATTGAGTCCCTCCCACTCCAATCCATCCTCTAGTCAACTGCCAAATTAAAGGCTAGTTCTGACTGCATCACAATATACAATAAACTTCATTGTCCCTCTGTTAGCTCCAGTATCAAATGTAAAGTCTTCTGGCATTTACATGGACCTTCCCAACCTTCCCAGTCTTTACTTCCCAGACTTTACTCCCCTCCATGCAGTCTATGGACTGGACTTACCTACTTATTGTTCCTCACACACTGTGTGCTACCTCTCACCTCTGTACTTTTGCACTAGGTATTCTTTATACCTAAAATTCTTTCCTTCATCTCTATTTCTTAGGGTCCCTAGTTTCCTTTAAGATTCAACTCAACTTTGCTGAAATCCCTCCTTCTGTAAGTGGCATCCCAGCATCTTCCCGACCAAGAGATTACCTTTCATCTACTCTATCTCTTGTCTATATGTAGTTATTTTCCTGTTCGTGACTCCCATTAGATGAATTTTTGAGCATTGGATCTGCTTTTGCCTTTCTTTGTATTCAGTTTATACTTAAATGCTTATTGACTTATTAACTCAAATCTAAAGAAATAAACATAACTGAGCTTAGATTTAGCCAACTCCTTAGAGGCATGCTTCTGGGGTTTGGAAATAGTTTTACATTTTTAAAAGAAATATGTATTACATATGTATGTTTGCTCTATTTTTAGATTTAGACCTTAGAAGTATAAGGTACATGCTAACACACACACACACACACACACACACACACACACAAGCCTTACCTTTTTTGGAAGCTGTTTTGTTCAGAAGATGCTTCTGGCTCTCCTCATAGATAGTCAAGCAGCTATCTAAAGGAAGTCCACTCCTCAGCAAACACCCCCCAAATAAAGACCCCTGCAAGGAGCAGGACAAATTGCTATTCAGAAGGATGGGAAAAGGATCAGCTGCCAGACATACCAGGGCAAAGCTTTCTTACATGTGCTTTTTTACTCAGATTATCTTTGCCAAGGCAGTACTTAGCAACACTGAGAAAATCACTGCAAACTTGTCATTGATGCATATCCACTCATTAGCCTTGTCCTCATATAGTAGCCATGTCCTCTTATAGTAGCTCTTCAGAATTTACTAGAAGGAGGTGACGATGCCTGGTATGATGCTTTCAGTGATTCCCAGTAGCTGCCAGGAAAGGAGGATGAGATGAAAGAGAAGAGGGGACCTAAACAGTCAAAGCATGCACCCTATTATCATTCCCCAAAGCCCTTGGGGACCATGGACAGTACTCATGTGGTAATACCTCAGCCTTTCTCTTTGTTGTTCCTTCTTTTTTTATTGAACTGAAAATTTTTAATTAATTAATTAAGAATATTTTTCCATGGTAACATGATTCTTTCCCTCCCCTCCTCTCCCTCGCCCCCACTCCCCATAGCCAACACACAATTCCACTGGGTTTTACATGTGTCATTGGTGAAGACCTATTTCCCTATTGTTGATGTGTGCACTATGGTGATCATTTAGACTATCTACATCGCTAATCATATCCACATTGACCCATGTGATCAAGCAGTTGTTTTTCTTCTGTGTTTCTGCTCCCACAGTTCTTTCTCTGAATGTAGATAGCGTTCTTTTTCATAAGTCCCTCCGAATTGTCCTGGATCATTGCATTGCTGCTAGTAGAGGAGTCTTTGTTAATCATTCTCTGCTTCTTCCTTTTACATCTGCCATACTTCTGTCCATAATTAGATATCATATAGAATTGAAGAACATTTTGTAGCCTGCATTTCATATTTTTCTATAAGAAACAAAGCCTAAAGTAAATTACATTTTACTTACATGGCCTAATTTCTTCTCTTGTAGAATGAAAGAAGAGACTAGATGATATAAAGTTCTTTTAGCTCCAATGTTCTGATTTTAGGATTGTCCCAGCCCTGCCATGAATCAGCTATCAGAACATGAGCAACTCACTTGACCTTTGTTTCCTCATCTGGAAAATATAGGGTTGGACTTGATTCTTCTATTGCCAACATTCTATAATTACTACTACTACTAATACTGCTGCTGCTGCTGCTGCTGCTGCTTCTGCTGCTACTAGATAAATGAAATCCAAATAGTTGATTAGGTAGTGAAAAAAGATAGAATGGGAGAAGAGTCAGAGGACTTTGGTTAGAATTCCGGATTTGCTACTTAACCATTTGTATAACATCAGGCCAGTCATCTCTCTCTGGGCCTTAGTTTATACATCTGTGAAATGAGATGATCTAAGTTAGATGTAAAATTAGATGATCTAAGTGGTCTCTTGCAGCTCTAGACCTATGATTCTGTGTTCTGAGTTTTGTCTTTTCTTCCTTGTCCCATCTATCAAATTAATTATTTCACAAGCCCAAAGTGGGTAGGAAAAAGAAAGAAAAATACCCGTATCATTTAAAAACTAATAATCTAGGCTATCTATTGGAACCCTTCTCAGATCCCAAAACAGCCTTTGCCATATAGATTGCCTGCTATAAGTTATGGAATCATATACTCTTAGAGTTGGAAGTGACCTTTAAGGTCACTTGGTCTTAACCTTCCAGAGACTGTAGGAATCCAGTCTATTATATTTTTAGTGATGGAGATTTTGCCACCTTCTAAGCCATCTCAATCCATTATTGCATGATTCAATTGTAAGACAGTCCTTTGGGGGCTGCTAGGTGATTCAGTGGCTTGAGAGCCAGGCCAAGAGATGGGAGGTCCTGGGTTCAAATCTGGCCTCAAAACACTTCTTGTTTGTGTGACCCTGGGCAAGTCACTTAAACTTCATTGTCTAGTCCTTACTGCTCTTTTGCCTTGGAACCAATATGTAGTATTGATTCTAAGATAGAAGGTAAGAGTTTTTTTTAATTCCTCTTATACAAAAATCTGCCTCAAATCTGCCTCTCTGTACCTTCTTCCTATTCTAGTTCTATACTCAGAATTATGACAAATTATTCTATGCTCTTAGTCACCGCAGAGGAGCCTTTCTTACATGTCTCCTCTGATAAGAATGATGATTTTTTTCAATTTGCAAAACCTTTGCCCCCACATTATCTCATGGGGTCTTCATAACAACTTAGTGAGATAGACAGGTATCATTCTAGTTTTATGGAAGAGGAAACTGAGCTTTGGTCATTTGGTCATTTGACCAATATCACTTTATTAGGGAGCCATGGGACTGTGTCTAGAAACCAAGTCTTTTGACTGCTTGAGTATAAATGAGAATCCTAAGAGTCTTTATTTGCAGGGTTGCTGGCTGCTTAATAGAAACCATGAGACTCTTATGTGACTTTATGTTAGACTGAATCTCTAGCATGTGCAGCAGGACTATATAGTGGTGTGATTCTAGGCTTTTAAAACTCACACAATGTATATCAAGGTAAACCAGTGATCAGGCATCTCACAGCCATGCCTACCCCATTGTTTCTGGGAAAGAGCAAGAATGAAACACCTGGAGGGAAGAAGAGCATGGAGTGGGTGTCTGTGGAGGGACTATTGGGTAAAGACTCATCCCTTGCACTCTAGCACCTCAGAACAGCTCTAGGAAGGATATAGAAGACACAGAGGCAGGTGAAGTGGTCTTTGAGAGTTCTGAATTGTGCTGAAATTCAAGGACCTCTTCTTAGCCCAGCTTGGAACCTGGGGAGCCAGTCCGATTTCAAAACTTCTAAAGTTATAGGTCAGAAACCCTTGCATATATTCTGAATCTCTAACCTAATCTAACAAAGGGAGTACATGTCTAATCCTTGCTTTCCCTTCTCCCTCTATCTCACCTGTTTGGAGATGGTTTGTAACTCGCCTTATTGTAAACCTCATACCAGTCTATTAGCATGAATTATTATTGTTGCTTTTATAAGTCATTATCTCAGAGCCAGAACAAAACAGTTACATGTAAGTAAGTAGTAAGGTTTGAAAATTAACTGTACCCCAATTCCCACCTTGCTGTCCCCTCGGTTCTGTCCTTCCCAAAGGTACTACTCAAGGCTTTGAGCCCTCACTGTACCATTTTAACAAGTGCACAAGTACCTTGGAGAGCAGCATTTCCAACCTTAGAGTATGTATTTTTCTAAAGTGTCCTTTCTTGCACACCAACAGGGGTCCCCTACCCCTGATTCCAGTCCTGAACATACTTAAAACAGATGCCCAAAGCTGGACAGAGTTCCAGAATTCCTGTTCACATTTTCTGAGCAACCAACAGAAACATGACACTAAGAAATAGAAATGCATTTTCTGCATTGAATAACAGAATGAAGAACTCCCCTTCCATTCATTAGCAATGACAGAAGAGTATAAGCAAAATCCCAGTGGCACCATTCTATGCATTGCTAACATGGTCTTTTAAATGTGCAGACTTGGAGAATTTCTGAAAACCAAAACAGATGCAGAGCTTTCCACTCATCCAGATTTTGAAGACCAAACCATCGATTTTTCTGATGTTGAGCAGCTGATGGATTCTATTAATGCCATCCCAGGTAGTTTTTAATAAATAGACAAGTTTAGAGTCAATTTCAAGTTTGAATATTTGATTTTTGGGAAATGTCTATTGTGACAAACTAATATTGTTCCTTCACTTATTGCTTAAATGGAAGATTTCAAGTTATATTTTATAAATCTATTTTCCTTCTAGTCTTCATGGTTTTTTTTAATTTTTTTTTTATTAAAACCCTTATCTTCTGTCTTGGAGCCAATACTGTGTATTTGCCCAGGGTCACACAGGTGGGAAGTGTCTGAGGCCAGATTTGAACCTAGAACCTCCCATCTCTAGGCCTGGCTCTCAATCCACTGAGCTACCCAGCTGCCCCCTCTTCATGTTTTTTATCTTCACCTCCAGAAGTTCATCAAGGTATTATCTGTTGATAGGTAAAGTTGCCTATAGTAATCACCCTATTGGTGACTTTTAGGTCATTAAATATGTCAGTATGTAGTATTAAGGTGTTATTTTGAATTCACAGCTGGTCCAGATTTGTAAATAGCTACCAATCTACCTAGTTTGTTCCAGAAAAGTATAGCTTCTTTTATTTCTTTTACTGTAGGGCTTGTATTCCACTAGGGAAGAAGGCTGGCCATACAAGTTCTGAAGGTCATAAAAGCTCAATACAGATTTGCAAGATTATTGTAGTAAAAATCAATTCACTTCCCTTTTCCCTGATTAGAAGAATTGTTCACCATAGAATCCTGTGGACTGCTATGTTGCGACTACAAAAAATGGAACTAATTAGCACAAACCACACAGGAAAAAAAATCATTCTCTTTAGGTTACAACCCCAGGCTTAGCAGCATTCTGTGAAATGGAAATGAACCATTGGCCTAGAGTACCAGGAAATGATCTTTTATTAGGATTCCTCTAAGAAACCAAAGTCTGATGCAATAGTGTGTTAATAGTTTTATAACAATGATTCATTTGACTAGTGCTTTGAGGCTTACAAAATGACTCACATCTTTGATGACTTGGGGAAAGCTCTCCTCTAAACCTTAAGATGATAGCCTACTATAATAACAATCCAAATTTAGGATTTCAGAAGTCTTGCAAATCAGATTTTATTCCCTAATCCTTCCCCCTTCTTTCCCTTTTCAAATTAAAACCCACACAAGACCTGGAATCCTTAGCCAAGGATGTGCCAAATTACTTGATTGCAAATTTAGAGGTGAGATCTTGGAACCAGATTAAGATGAAAAAAATCAGAGTTCTCTTCCAATTATTATAAATAACAGCAGCAATAGATCCCAGGACTAGGAGCTCAGAATCAGGCCCTTATTCCTATTTTATATTGATAAGACTCTAGAAATAAACCTTTTGTTATATTCTCTTCAAATGTGTTTTAATATATTTTTGCCTGAAAAAAAAGTCCCTTTAAGATTGAGCGATCCCATGCTATTTTTTTAAGGGGAGAGGGACAGACTTCCAGAGGTCTGCTATAGGATTATGAAGGAGATCAGTTCTGTGGAAACAATAGACCATATAAAAGGAAGAATGGAGGAACTAATTTCTAAAGCAGTCATAGAGATACTTCTAAATGGAAAAAGACCATCTTGGGATTTTATAGAGACCTACATCATATTGCAATATGATTTTTCTTTTTCTGATTTTGACATCTTTTCAAAGAAGATACAGAAGAATCTGACCAAGCAGGAAGCAATGAAAGAAAGTAATTTAATGTACATTTTTCTATCAAGTGTAGTAATAGTAGTAGTAGTAGTCTCTTGGTAACCAAGGATGACGATTGTCTTTGTGTGCTTTCATCTATGATAGATGAGTGTGCACAAAGACACTTGTGTGTGAAGGAGATTTAAGTGGAAAAGTAATTCTCTATCAAGTGTGCCTCAATTTAAAGGCCAAGCCTACTAGAGAAGGGAGCAAAGGCCTAGAGAAGTTGCCTGTAAGGGTTTTTTTTAAAACTTTAAGATACTACCAAATTCTTAAGTTTAGAAACCAGAGCCAGAGCCCATTCCCCATGAACTCACAAGCTACACCATGATTATAATTCTTTTATACCTATCTCCCCGTCCTGGGCTTTTACCTCAGACATGAGATTCTAGCATTCCTGATGAGGTAGACATCCCTTGGTGGGATGAAGACCAGGCAGGCTTTCTCTGGCTCTCAGCTTTTGAGGATGAGAATCTCAACAGCTCTAATTCATAACAACCTATAATGGGGCAACACTGGAATGTAAGCATGTAGCAGGAAATAAAGCACAAAGGTTGGGAAAACAATGAATAGACTCATACAAGGTTGCATAAAGTAAATAGTCAAAACTTCTTGGCTAAAGCTGTATCCATTGCACAATGCCTTCAGTGTGGAGAGGCTAAGAAGTGCCAGGGTGTTTTACAGGGCAGGAAGAGCTGCTATGTGGGCAGCAGAGCCAGAATATCTTTTCTCGAGCTATTGCCACTATTTTAGGCATTTGCAGTATCAGGGACTTTTCTGATGCCAGGCATCTGATTTCTAATTTTTTTCCACATACTTAGAGAATTTATTAGAGATTATTCATGGTATTGTCTCCACAGTTGAGATGCACATATAGGCTCTAATTTCCTGGAGAATTCAGTACCTAGGAAAGCATCAGTTAGTCTCTGTCTCCAGTTGGGGAAAAGGAATGGGGTAGAAGAGACTCATAAGAGCTACTTAGGTCATTAGGGATGTTGACCAGGAATGAGAAAGTGGCCACCATCTAGGCTAACGACTGAGAGAAGGGCAATTCCTATCTCTTTATGGGAATACCTGGGGAAGAAGACTGAACTCTCACATGGAAACTATTTTATCTGTGTATTCATTGATGATAAGGTTTGGGGGGGGGACTGTCAGTGCCACCCAAACTCACAAGAGACTGATTGACAACAGAAAGTATACCAAGCAAAATAAGAAAAGTTGGAGGTATTCTGCATGGAGGACTGAAAAAAAAGAGAATTGGAGTCCAAGAATTTGTTCAACTTTCTCCAGAATTGTTCAGGGAAGGAGAAGCTCTCGTTTTATTGATTTGATCGCTCTTGATCATTGAGGAAGAAATAAAAATATAATGGAGAAAGATCATTATGGGTTGAACTAGAAGACTGAGCTTCTAGCTAAGAATTTATCAGGCAAGCATAGCTCAAAATAAATATCTCTCTAACATCTTTGGTTCTAACTTATTTTTCCTCTTCTTTCACTATGTGTATATATAGCTCCTTGTGCTCCAGTGATCAATACACAAACTCCCAACTCAGCTACTGGGACGTCAGTAAAGGTGTGCTGGAGTCTATTCTCTGATGATACGGTAGAAAGTTATCAGCTTTCTTACAAACCAGTCAGTGATGGGGCACCAACCGAGGAGCAAAAAGGTATGGTTTTGTGAGTAGCATTTTTATAGGGCAGATGACATGGTATGTTCAGAGTTGTATTTACCAAGATAAGTCTAGTGGTCATGTGTAGGATGGATTGAAGGCTACAGGACTGGGGTAAAGGAAATGGAACAGGTACTGCATGACTCCTGAGATCACGTACAATTGTAGATCAATGACCCTAAGAGACATCAGTTAGGAAACTCTATTCCAGCACTGATTACTGTACTGCTCCCTGAAATGACTTTATTTTGTGTGTGTGTTTTTTTTTATCTGTGTACTTATTTCACTCCAATAGAATATAAGCTCTTTGAGGATATTTTTTGTTTTTGTATCCAATGTGCCCAGTATAATTTTTGGTATATAGTTGGCATTAAAATGATTTTAATTTATATTTAATAATTAAAGTGTTACAGAGGTAGGAGGTGGATTGAACTTGGAGTCAAAAAGACTTGGGTCCAAATCTTCGGACTCTTACTAGCTGTGTTACCCTGAACAAGTCCATTAACCTCTATTTGATTCCATTTCCTCATCTATAAAATGGGGATAATAATAGTAACTACCTCCCAGAGTTGTTGAGAGTATCAAATGAGACATTTGTAAAGTGCCTTAAAGCGTTTTAAACCTTAAAGCTCTATATAAATACTAGCAATTTTTTATTATTAATTGTTATTATATGTATATGATATAACATGTGTATGCCACAAAATAATGCTAATTATTATAATATGTTTGCTGGATGAATAGTGTCTTCTCGTTAAATGGTTTCTGGGTGAATGGATAGATGATTAAGTGAATGAATGTATATACAAAGCAAGACTAGAAAAAGAGGAGATGGGATATTATTTTTCCTAGCTCATAGTTGGGAATGGGGATGATTGAGAGTGGGGCTAGAATAGAGAAAAGCTTCTTATCTGAAGATTGCTTAGCTTTCAAGCATCCCATTCATAAACTAAGTGGCACAAAACCAGAATTCTCCTGGTAGCTGAATGGTAGGAAGACCTCAGAGTGAATCCTGCCTCACTTATTCACTAGCTGTGTGACTCTGGACAAGTCTCTGGACCTCATTTTACCACAAGTTCCTCATCTGTAAAATGGGGGTTTTAGTACCAACGTCTTGGGGTCAGTGTGAGGATCAAATGAGATAATATTTGTAATGCACTAAAATACCATATAAAGGCTTTTTTGTTGTTGTTCAGTCATTTTTCAATCACGTCTGATTCTTTGTGACCTTATTTGGGGCAAATATACTGGAATGGTTTACTATTTCCTTCTCCATTTAATTTTATAAATGAGGAACTCAGGTAAACAGGGTTAAGTGATTTGTCCAGGGTCACACAGCTAGTATGTGTCTGAGAGCAGACAAACTCAGGAAGGTGAGTCTTCCTGACTCCAGGCTGCCACTCTGTCTGCTGATCCACCTACCTGCCCCATATAAATGCTATTATTGTTGTTGTTATTATTATTATGGAATTAGCCTGTTCTCAAAGGCTAGAGAAGTAATTTGGTATTGATTAGAATAGGTAGTAAGCCTTCCCAACCCACCCAAGAAGTCATTCAAACTTTAAAAACCAATTTTTCAAACAAATAATCCTACCTCTATTTTTTCTCAGCTGCGGATGTCTCAGAAGGTGTCCAGCTGATAAATAAAGACTAGAATTGTCCGGCCCTTTCCTTCTCCCCTGAATTACTGCTGAACAAAAGTCAGTTGGATTTGTACAGAAATAATGGGGTTTAAAAAAAAGTAACAGTCCTACCAGTTCAAGCAGACTTTCTCTTGGGTGGGCAGATCCTGCTGCTAAAATCATAGGCAAAGAAGGCACCTCTTGGACCATGAGTATCCGTAGCACTGTGGCTCCTCTTTCTGTCACCTCTGGGGAAGCCAAATAGTTCAGCCACATGAATGGTGATGCAGAAACAAATGGCATGTTTTAATCTCGTGGTAGATGTGTTAACCTGTAGTAGAAGTTAAAAATAAACCCAAAAGGCTATCACTGCCTGTCTTTGCTACTCAAACTGAAGATCCATGTACTTCCTAGATCTTGCTAAGATTTGACTTTCAGATGAGAAATTGTGGGTTTTTCTGCAGAACCCGGGACTGGATCTAAAGGGGAATGATCATGTTGAGTTCATAGATTCTTATTTAGAATATTATTATTCTTATTCTTTTATAATAGAATATTATTCTTATTATTGACCCTCCTAAACTAGGGGTCTTAGTCTTCAGGTGTGTGAACATCTGTATATGCATACACACATGCACAGAAATAATTATTTCAATATAACGAGTTTTCTATGTAATCCTATATGTTTCAGGCATTTAAGAACATTATTTTGACATGGAATCCTTGGTTTTTACCAGACTGCCATAAGGGTACATGACACACAACAAGTTAAGAACCTCTGCTCTTGCGGATACAAAGAAAAGCCATTTCTCTCCCCTTAGGGAATGTAGGGTTTAGTTGCAGAAATAAGTTATCAATACATATAAAGTTAAATAACCATGATTTAAATGCCAGTTTAATATAATGAAAATGCATAAAGCTGTCCATGGTTAATTGCCAAACCAGTCACTCATTCAATGCAGAAGATGGAGAGCTGATGTCAGTCATAGTGGTCCAATATCATTTATTTTCTAATTTCTAATATTTTTCTATTTTTATTTTGTATTTTTCTAATTTGTATTCTAATATGTAAATATGGATTCAGCAAAAAAAATTATGACACAATGCATTGGGGGTCCCCCATTCAAATATAATCAAGAAGGTAGTATTTAATTTCACCACTGTAATCAGGATGCTAATATTGAGAGACTCTGAATACTGGCTGGAAAAGAGCAGACAGAGTCATTGGCTAAGAAATGTTGCAAGTGGAACATCTTATATGATAGTTATCATGGAGAGTCAGCACACTAATGGGTAGAGTGGGTGAATTAAGTCAAAGAGAATTGAGTGATCCTGCCTGAGGGGGATATATCTAGGGTGGGAGTGTGGTATAATGGAAAGTATTGGGGAAAATATCAGAAGACTTGAATTCAACTCAAGGATCTAAGAAACATAAATACAGGCGACTATTGTGATACACAATATGATCTGGTAAGTGCAGTAGAAAGATACAAAAAAAGGACTACATGGGATCAGTTATCAAAAAGGACAATCAAGAAGGCTTGCTGCCTGGAGGAGGTGGCATTTGAGTGGGCATAAAAGAGATCTTTATTGCAAAGACTCTTCCAGTTCCACACAGAGTTGTTAAAAAGCAATTTTTTCACCTGGGGCAAGCTTTGTGAAATGTCCTCTCAAATCAACTTGGTTTTTATGGATTCCTTTCAGTTTTGTATTACATTTATTTCAGAATAGAGCCTTCTCCTCTCCTCTACTTGATTCAACTTTTTAACACAAATTCATTTTAGTGGTGGTAAAGGAGACCTTCAGACAGCAAGAGACTGGAGGTGGGGAGCAGAATGGGACAGGTTCAGTGAGGATATTGTGACCAAGGGATGGGGAAGACCTCTAGTTGGGAGCTTCCCATTTAACTATTTATTCTTGCTAAGTAGTTGTTTCTCAGCAGTTGAAGGAGTGATGAAAGGGCAATTAAACCCCCTAAATGTCTGTGTTCTTGGAGAAAGCCTTTATTAGTTCTTTGTGAGTGCAAGGTTGTATTTGCAATTCTCTTGATAAGTTACTTCTAGAAATATAGCACTTTCACCAGTCACAAATGATAAGTGGAACAACCTGAGCATGCAATGCTATTATCCTTTGAAAAGAGGCTCTTCAAAATACAAAATGCAGGTTGTTCCTCATGGTCTTAGTTGAGGAGAATTAAATAAGTGAGGGAAATAAAATCTTTCTCTTGAATTTAGTGTAACATTCATAGAAGTTCATCGATTTAGAACTAGAGGGCATCTTAAAGATTATCTAATCTAACCCTATAATTTTCTATAAATGGAGAAACTGAGGCTCAGGGAAGTTAAAGGACTTGCCCAGGGTCACAAAAGTACAGCAACGGAGCTGAGGTCTCCTTGTACTTCACTAATCTGCTGCCCCAGTTAGAGATCAGAAAGTAGTTTGACATATGACAAGCATCCAAAAGAAATAGAATTTTGTTAAAAAATGAACCTGGTAACAGGGACATTGATGCTGATTACTGAGAGACAACTAAGAAAGAAGAAAAGAAAAAGACCCACAGACATTTGGTACCATTTATGCCTAATTACCAGAAAGGTAGTTGTGATTATTCTGTTCCTTAAATGAGTCGGATTGACTCAGTTTTGAATCTTCCTTGATTGCAACATCAAACTGTTCTGTACACTCGGCCCCAGAGTGCACTCCTGAGAGTTGTCTTCTCACAACTTAAAAATTAGAGGGAACATTGGTTCCAATGACACATGGCTTTGTTACAAACTTAATTGATAGCAGTAGAAATGGCACAAGAGTAGGGGTTTACTCTGTGAGGTCAGAAAAATGAGGTTTGAGTAGAAAAATATCACCAAATGCTAACCGGAATAGTAGGAAATAAAAAATAATTAGAAAACAACCCCCCATCCCTCCTTCTCTCTCCTTCTCTCCTTCTCTCCTTCTCTCCTTCTCTCCTTCTCTCCTTCTCTCCTTCTCTCCTTCTCTCCTTCTCTCCTTCCTTCCTTCCTTCCTTCCTTCCTTCCTTCCTTCCTTCCTTCCTTCCTTCCTTCCTTCCTTCCTTCCTTCCTTCCTTCCTTCCTTCCTTCTTGCCATCCTTCCTTCCTTCCTTCTTGCTATCCTTCCTTCCTTCCTTCTTGCTATCCTTCCTTCCTTCCTTTTTGCTATCCTTCCTTCCTTCCTTCCTTCCTTCCTTCCTTCCTTCCTTCCTTCCTTCCTTCCTTCCTTCCTTCCTCCCTTCCTCCCTTCCTCCCTTCATCCCTCCCTCCCTTCCTCCCTTCCTCCCTTCCTCGCTTCCTCCCTTCCTTCCTTCCTTCCTTCCTTCCTCCCTTCCTTCCTTCCTCCCTCCCTCCTTTCCTTCCTTCCTTCCTTCCTTCCTTCCTCCCTTCCTTCCTTCCTCCCTCCCTCCCTCCCTCCCTTCCTTCCTTCCTTCCTTCCTTCCTTCCTTCCTTCCTTCCTTCCTTCCTTCCTTCCTTCCTTCCTTCCTTCCTTCCTTCCTTCCTTCCTTCCTTCCTTCCTTCCTTCCTTCCTTCTTTCCCTTCTTTCCCTTCTTTCCCTTCCTTCATTTCTTCCTTCCCTCCTAAAATAGTACCTTGTACTTTGGAGGTATTAATAAATATTGATTTTATTAATACTTACAATATATAATCACTATCACTATAATATCATATGTGATAATTATTAATATATGTAACAATATAAAAGTAATAAAATTAATAAATAGGTTGATGATGTTAAATGGAAGTATAAAACATTCATGTTCGGAGGAAATTCTTTCAGAATGCTCTAAGGCGCTAGGAAGAAAGCTGCTTTTAAGATTTAAAGCAAGAAAAAATAATGGAGATTCTACCCATTTCTATTAACTGTAAAAGAGCTAAATACATGTTTCTTCCTTCATTTCAGAGTTTTCAGTGAATGTCAAAGAATCCCATTACTCTGTGGCCAACCTTGTGCCTAATACCCAATATGAATTTTGGGTCACAGCTTCGAATAGCACTGGCGTCAGCCCACCAAGTGAGCGAGCCGTGTACGTGACAGGTAATGTGTTCCACCAATGTCCTTGAGAACAGGAATTGTGTTTTGCCGGGCCTTTGTCCATTCATTCTGTGAAATGCAGACTCTTGGCCAGACAGGAGCATCAGGGTAGTTTTAAATGCCATTTAGATGGATGGATTGTGTATTTTTCAGATGAACGTTGGCATTTTTCTTTGGAACTTAAAAAGTATAGTTCATAATACAATTGCTGCCCTAAGAAAAAGAGTATTTTAAAAAATGAGGGCAGGGCCCAGTGTGTGTTTGTGAGGGTTGCGGTCCAAGGGGCTCCCATGGCGGAACAGAGGTATGGGAGATGTGCTGGCCCCATGATGGCAAGGCTCTTAGACTGGCTTTAAAATGAAAGACCATCAGTGATGAGAAATGAGAGCATCTCAGAAGGTAAAAAGAGATGACTATAGCAATAAAGGAGAACTGGGGGAGAAGAGCCAGCTTTGCCTAAAGGGTCTCACATTTCATGGTGGATTCAACCTGATGAGGGAGAAGGACCTCTCATTCATGTCTAAATTAGACTCTGGGTTTTTGTTTGTTCATATTGGATGAGAATGATAGATTTGGAAGAAATCTAAAGGTCATTGAATTTAAACCTTCCATTTACTTTACACATTGTACAGAGGAGGAAACAACCTCAGAGAAGTGACCCATCCAGAGTCACATAGGCAATAAGGAGCAGAGCCAGGAGTCAAATCCAGGTCCTCTGATTCCAAATCATTGTTCTTTTCATAGTCCTACCCTGACTTGCCCGGGATCACGGAATTGAAAACTGGGTTGTTGAATCTATCCTTTTGCATATGTAGGAAAGGAAAGATTCAACAACTCAGTTTTCTATTCAGCAATCATTTATTAAGAATCTTCTATGAGGGGCAGCTATGTGACTCATTAGATTGAGAGCCAGACCTGGTATTGGGAGGGTCTGGGTTCAATTCTAGACTCAGATACTTCTTAGCTATGTGATCCTGAGCAAGTCACTTAACCCCTTTTGCCTAGCCCTTGCCCTTCTGTCTTAGAGTTGTTATAAGGACTGAAAATAAGGATAAAAAAAAACCCACTCCATTCCAGGCAATAAATCAACAAGATTTTGTTGTGTATCTATATGTGCCAGGTATTAGGGATGAGGACAAAGAATGAAAAAATTCCTACATAAAATAGTTCCAGTCATAATGGAGCTTCCATTTTTTTTAGTGAGGAAACAAGACATACAAAATACAGAATCGATGCAAATTCATTTCACCCAGGGAGGTTACTAGCAACCAGTACCATCTAGATAGTGGTATATGAAGGAATTGGACTAGAATGTCTCTGAGGTCCCTTCCAGCTTGGAGGTTCTGTTCTAGGTCTTTCTCTCTCTCAGGGATCTTCCTAGGTCCCTTCCTTTCTCTTCCTTGCACAATGTGTTTCCTGAAGTTATTGTAAGGATGGCTTCAGGGGAGCCCTTCCAGCTCTAAGAGTCTGTGCTTTGTAACCCTTTAAAACACCTTAGATAAAACAGGCGATCGGTGTATCGTTGTTCTTGTCAGTATTACTCTGCCACTTCAAGACCGGATGGAGAATGGAGGCTCTCGAGGCCATATAATCAAAGGAGAAACCCCACCAGACAACTAGGGTTGTCTCATTTTCATTTATTGGCTATGAATTTAATGGTGCCACTGCAGTCTGGCACATAGAATAACTGCCACCAACACAAGATGTCACTGTGACCCATGTAGGCATGCTTTATAAGACTATGAAGCAGCAATTGTTATTTTATAGTTTATTAATATACTTTCTTCCATCCAGAATAAACACGGGATATTCTGAAAGTCTTAAAGCAGTTGTAAGTTATTAAAACTTAAGATTTTGGGAACATCCTGTGTGCATGGTGGATCTAAGAGTATGATGCCAACATTTGTCTTTTGCTTCTCTTTAGTTCATTTCAGACTAGGGGATAAGTCAAGACTCCTAATCTCACTAATTAATTAATTCTGATAATTAAGAATTCTAACAAATGATAATCTCACTGTCAATAACTACTGATACTTAATAACCATGTTAATAATCTTGAGCAAGTCAAAAAACACTGGATTTGGAGTGAGAGGACTTGATTTTGAATCCCAGTGCTTACCCAATACCACCTCCATGATCATAGACATTCTACTTGACTTATCTAGACCACACCTAGATGACCTCAAAAATCCTCGCTAAATTTATGATCCTGTGGAATTTGCCTTTTGGGGATTCAGTTTCCCTGTCTGTAAAATGAGGAGGTTGGACTAGATGGTTTCTAAGATGCCTTCTACCTGCAACTCCACACCCCCCTCAGCAGAAGATATTGCTTTAGACTTTTCTGAGAGAATGGGGGTCAGAAATCACGAACTCTTCATTTTCTTTAGTTTTATACTTCAGATACACTCAATATCACCCACCCCATTCCCATCCTGTGATCCAGCCTCAGAGGAAAAGCTTTCCCTTCTTCTTTGTAGTGCCAACTCCTTCACTTCTACGCTTGATCCCATCTCCTCCTGACTACTCCAGAAGCTCATCCCTTCAATCGTCCCTAACCATCATGATCCCTTTTTACCCACTGGCTCCCTCTCTACTGCCCACCTAGGATCAGATCTTTCCTGGCTTTAAAACTCTTCCTTTGATCCTGCCATCCCTTTAAACTATTATCTTATATGTCTTTTCTTTTTCAAAGCCATACTGCTAGAATCAGCCACTTAATCTGTTGTTTCTATTCTCTCTCTTCTTAAATCCCTTGCAATCTACTTTTTAACTCCATTACTTCTCTCATCAAGGATAACAGTAACCCCGTACTTGCTAAGAAATGGCCTTTTCTCAGGTTTCATCTTTCAATCAATTAATCAATAATGCCATATTTAAAAAATTATGTTTTTATTATCATGCAAAACACACTTCCATATTGTTCGCTGTTATAAGAGCACACTCTTACATAGCCAAAACCCCCAAATAAAGCCATAAATGTGCTGAAGTGAAAGATGACTCCAACAGTTCTTTCTCTGGAGGCGATAGCATTCCCCAGCACGAGTCTTTCAGGATTGTCCCAGATCATTGCATGACTGAGAGTAGCCAAGTTTTCACAGATAATCATTGTATAATATTGCCATTACTGTGTACAATGTTCTCCCAGTTCTGCCTATTTCTCTTTGTATCAGTACCTGAAGATCTTTTAAAAAAAATCACCAGACTTAGCATTTCTTATAGCACAATAGTATTCCATTACCAACATGTACCACAATTTGTTCAGCCATTCCCCAATTGATGGGCATCCTTTCAATTTCCAGTTCTTTGTCACTACAAAAAGAGCTGCTATACATATTTTTGTACAAGTAGGTCCTTTCTTATTTTTTATTATCTCTTTGGGATACAGACCTAGCAGTGGAATAATAATATATGAAGTGCCTTTTATGTTTTAGGCACTATGTTAGACCCTGGGGATATAAATAGCACGAGACACAGTTGACTATCTTGTCCTTTCTGAAGCACTTGATCTTGGGTTTTTATGATATTGTTATTTTCTTTTCCCCTTCCTACCTTACTGACAGCTTCTTCTCATTCTTCTTTGATGGACTATCATTCATGTCCTCCCTCCTTGGCATGTCTGTACTTCAGTGTGTTATCCAGAACTGTCTTCTCTTCCTCGATGCCACCTCTTTGATGATCTCATCAGCTTCCATAATGTCAATGACCATTTCTATACAGATAACTCCCCAATCTATGCATCTTCTGTTCAAACCTTCAGGTCTTTCCTGAGCTCCAAACCTGCATCACCAACCACATAAGAGACACAGACACAAGTGTTCCTTAGCATTTTAAACTCAACATATCTGAAAGAGAACTTATTATCTTTCCACAGAAAATGATCCTTTCCTATAAATTCTAAATTTTTACTGAGGGCACTACCATACTTACAGTCATCCAAGTTTGCAGCCTTGGAAATATATTTAACCCTTCACACTCTCTCACTCCATTCCCATCCAATTAGTTGCCATATCTTGAGGCTCCCACTTTTCAATATCTCTTAAATCCAATCCTTTCTCTCCATCATAGCCACCATCTTAGTTCAAGCCTTCATTACTTCTTGCCTAGAATATTGCCATAGCTTCCTGACTGGTCTTTTTATCTTGTGTTTCCCTCTCAAGTCACAAAACTGATATTCCTAAAGCATGGACCTCACCAGTCATGTCCTTGATCAAGAAGGTTCAGTTGCCTGTATTATAAAGTATTAACTCCTCTTTCAACCATTTAAATGCCTTCACTCTCTAGCCTCTTAAAAATATTACTCCCAAGTGGTGGGAGGGGGGCGGGGGGAGGAAAAGATAATGATCATTGTTTCCAATGAATAATGTTTGTAAATAACCAAATAAAATAATGTTTAAAAAGTAAAAAAAAAAAAAGAATATTACTCTCTCTCCTACGTTCAAGGATTCCAGCAAAATTGACTTCCTCCTTGCTGATCGTGTTACATAAGATTCCAACTCCTGCCTCTATCATAGGCTTTTTCTCATGCCTGGAATTCTGTCCTTCATCTCCATCTTTTGAAATCCCAAGTTCCATTCAGGGCCCAATTCTGGTGCTTCTTTGGTATACCCTTTTTGATGCCCCTCATTATTGGTGCTCCCATACACACCCCTTGACATTATTTTGTATTTACTTCTCTATATACATGTCATCTCCCTCAAATAGAATGTAGGATATTTTAAAAGAGGGATTGTTTTGCTTTTTTCATTCCCAGGGTCTTTCTCAGGAACTTATCCCACCTCTTTTTACATAGTAGGTATTCAAATGCTTGTTGAAATGGACTGAATTCCTGCCCTGGCAATCGATATCTCTTTTCTAACAAAAAATAAAACCAAAACAATTTGCTTGACACATCCTTCCTTGTTTTAACATTTGTTCTTTTGGTCATCTCCCATCTTTTTCTCTGCTAGTTTACAGCTTGAAACTTGTACAATATTTGCTCTGAAAACATTGGACTTAGGGTCAAGAGACCAGGTTCAAATTATGACCCTGGTAGACATCAGCTCTGAGACTATGGGCAAGTTACTTAATCCTCTGTTCCTCAGTTTTTTCATCTATAGAAGAAGGTTAATGTTTGTATTGCCTACCTAGGATATTATGAAGAAAGCACTTTATAAGTCTTTAAGGCACACTAGTGATATGAGCTCTTTTTGTTATTAGATCATTTGATTGAAAGATGGAAGAGACTCTGACCCAGTAATCCCTATTTTACAGATAAGAAGACTAGAGCTTAGAGAAGGAAAATGGTTTACTCCAAGGTCACAGTCCAACTCCAAATCTGTCACTTTCCCCATTATTCCACATGGTTTCTTAGTGAATTTTCCTTGAATTCTCTTAATTGCAAAATGTTTTGGGGAAAAAATGGGTCAGGAATGGTTTCTTATGCTTATTTGCAGCCAAATATTAGATCAGAAGTGAATGAATCAAGATTATAGATTCAAAGATGGAACCAACCTCTTCATTTTACACATGAGGACATCAAGGTACAGAGAAACACAGTATGGGATACTAAGGACCACCTGGCTAGTTAAGTGTCTGAGGTTGGATTCGTATGCAAGTCGCCCTCTCAAAGGGCTTCACGTCTACTTTCTTTCTCCCTGCATTTTAGCTCCTTCACCTCCCATTATCAAAAGCAAAGAGATCTTGAGCTGTGAACATGCTGCCCTGGTGTGCTGGGAATCCGGAAACATGAATCCTGTGGACTCCTACACTATTGAACTGTCTAAAGTGGACAATGAAGACTCGGGGAATGTTGTTACAGAGTGAGTCAACGCAGTTCAATGCCTTGGCTTGAAAAACTTGATAATCATGTTTATATCGCACAGGAAAATGCGCCCCAGTCACATTGCATGGAAAAAGAAAAGGTAATAGGGAAAGGCCAAGGCGGATGAATGGTGAAAATCCACCTCGGAAGCTTTCCTTGGGCCAGTGAGTGCAAACCTCCCCCCCACCCCCCACCAAGAGACTCTCTTTAGAAAAACATGCTATTTCTATAGTTCTTTTGTAGCTTAAGGATAGAAAACTGATAAACAAGATAAAGTGTCCCTAATACTAAGATCTAATTCTCCAACCCAGCTGTAGATGCCTCTCTCACGAGAGAGCTCTTCAGGTCTTCCAAAACTTCCTACATGCTCCCTGTTCTAGCTAAGAAACCCCCAAATCTACCTAACTACCTAGACTTAATTCCCAGTTTGTTGTTCAGTTAACCCTCAACAGTGTCTCCAAAAGAGCTATTGAGAACCGACTCAAAACTGGAGTCCTTCCCCAAAGCTGGGGTTGGCTCCAGAGGGGAAAACCCCAAAGCCCAAATGCTGGACTCTTGGGCTTACATTGGCCAAGTTGTCAAACAGCAGGGAAGCTGGAGCACTTTCCTGATGTTATCCTTTTAGGAGACAACTTGCACTTTCTCTTACCCCCTGATAACCCTATTCCTACAGCATGTGAGAAACAAGTTGCCTGGAGAAAGGAAATTGGATTTTGAGATAAGCAGTATCTTTAATTTGGTCTCCCTTAGCTGGAGCAAAAAATAAAAGTGTAAACCCTTCTTAGGATGTAGTGATGCAGGGGAAACCAGAAAGGGCAAGGTCTCAAAAGGCTTCCCCCCTCCTAAATGCACCTTAAATCTAAACCTTTTTTTTTTTTAAGTGTCCAATCTTTTCAAATAATTCAGAATTTTACTTATGTTCATTGGAAAATGGGCCAATGATCTGTTTGGGAAAATGAATATGGCAGAAGGTTAGCGATGAAACAGGAAAGAATTCTGTGAGGCAAGTGTTATTTTTCTTCATCTTTGCTGTCTGCCTATGCGGCGGTAGTTCAGTTTCAGGCAAGGTGCAGTTGTCTAGGTATGTAGGTTCAGCTCTGAGTAGCCTGGGAAAATCCTCATCTAAATCAATGTTTCTTCCCAAATGACTGGTTCAGATCCCTTTTAGAGCAAACATTCATATTTTATTTCATTTTTGTTATTTGTAGAGTATATGATTACTTAGTTCCAATGATTTAGGTAAAAATTAATTGAGATAATAACCTTATTGAATTAAATTAATTACCTTATTAAATTAAAGTAACAAGTATAAAATGAATCCACAATAATTGTTAGAATTTATTCTAAAATTCAGCAGGTGATAAAAATATATATTCAAATTAATTCTAAAATGTATAAAATCTCTGGGAGCCCACCTGCTAAGGTACATTCAGCTGACATTTGAATATAACTTCAAGACACTTTATTCAGGAAAAAATTATAAGACATCAAGAAATTTCAGTTCGTACCAATATAATAAAAATGACTATACTTCCCAAGCTGATTTAAATACTTAGTCTAACAGTCAAAGAGTTATTTATAGAACTAAACATAATAATAAAATCAAGGAAATCATGAAAAAAGTAAGAATGAAGAATTTAGCAGTACTAGATTTTAAACTCTATTAACCAATAATTGAGACTATTTGATACAAGTCTTTAAAAAATAGAAAAATGTATCATTAAAACAAATTAGGTAAATAAAATCCAGAAATAATTGAACAAAGAATGGACTCTGAGGAGATCCTATAGGGAATCCCACAATAAACACTTGACATTAAGGTTAGGGTTCAGGTTCTCTGTATATGGAACCCAGCCAGTGATAACAAGGGAATATCAGGAACACAAGGGGAAGATCTGGGCCTGCACTCAGCCTTCAAAGGCTTCTCTGATTAGTCTTAGGTATGACCTAGAAATCAATGCCATTGGGTGAGGAAATGGCTGTTCAAGTCAATTAGTCAATAAGCATTTTATTAAGTGTCTAGCACAGACACTATGTTAATCACTGTCATTAAATTAACTTTTCTTTTGGACTACCAGTGGGCAAAACAAACAAAAATCTCTGGAAAATTATTACTATTGTAAAATGTTATTCTCTCTGAACTAATTCAAACCCAGAGCTTTATTCTCATTGTCAATCAGTACTGATATTAATGAATTATATAGTGTTTTTGAATTTGAATATCCATTACCTGATTTAATATCCATTATCTAATTTATTATCTATTATTTCACTTAATGGCAATGATGATAATAGCAATAAGCTAGTATTGACATAATGTCTTAAGATTTGCAAAGTGCTTTGCAAATGTCATCTCATTGAACAACTCTTTGAGTGAGGCAGGTACTACTCCCAGGTGTTATCCCCATTTTAGAGATGAGGTGGATGAGTCTCTGAGATGTTAAATGACTTGTGCACATAGCTATTGTAATAGTTAAAATGAAATTATGAAGCTGCTAGTAGCTTTATTACATCAAAGTAATGATAGTAAAGAGAGGAAGGTGTACAAAAAAGGTAAAGAGTTGCTTAGCTTAATACCCTATTTGCTGTTTGATGCATTGAAGCTCACCACTGACAGGGGTTCCTTCCTTCAGGTTCCAAGCTCTAGCCAGAAGAGCTCAAGAGAAAGTGAGCAGTGCCTTGGTCTTGCCTTATAAGCAATTTTCTCCACCCACTAAGCTCTTTCACGATACATCTCAGGAACCAATCATAGTTCCTTAATTTGCCTGGCACCATCCATGGGGGCAGTACCTGTGGAATCAGTTTCCAATCTTGTCGGTTTTAACTTCCTTTCTCTGAGGGTTTGTCTATACTTGAATATCTCAATGGTAAAAGATTTTCAGGTCCCTGGTTGATGGTGTCCAACAAAGTGACATAATGGAGAGGAGAATTCACCTCCCACACTATTAAATGTGGAGGTGAAATTTAAGGCCTAGGTTCTTTTGATTCAGGCTCTGGTGTGGTATCTTTTCTATTATGTCTTATTGCCTGATCATCAATAGAAGCAAACATTTGAGGGCCCAATGTTATATTATCAAGTATTATCACATATCATTATTTTTTGTTTCATTTTAACTTCTTTTTAGGTCTATAGTAGGAATTCCTACCTGTGAATCTCTCATTCAACTGCAACCTGGAGAAAGCTACCTAGTCTATGTGAGAGCCATCAATGTGGGAGGCCCTAGTGAAAGAAGTGAGCCTGCTACTATTCACACTACAGGTACTGTTTAAATTCCCATTTTGCTTTTGGGAGTAGAGCTTTTGAATATTATGGTTGGGAGCAAGCAGTGATGAATTATCTATTCCTAACATCTTTAAAGGAGCTGAGATGTTTGGGTCTTTGAGTCTGTTCTCTGTTGTCCTTTTCACTGTTTCATTCAGTAATGTTCTTGGACTATTCACCTACATAGTGGCTTTTAGTCAAAGGATGATAGTTTCAGGAAGCCTGTCCTGATTCCCATAACTAACCTAGAAAAGAGCATGGTGCACTAGAAAGACTTGGGAACTGGGAACCAGGATATCAAAATGCTAGTCCTAGCTCTGCCACTAACTAGCCATGGGATTGATGACAGATGTGCATATGGGATGTGGGTATGCCCTGCAAAGCACTAACGTGCCAGTGGTTCTCTTGCCAAAGTGAAGTTGTTTGGGATCTGGAGCCAACAAAATGGGGGCAGCTTTCTGGGTATCTGTGACCCCCCAACCCCTGCAGCCACAACCACCCTTGCTCCTTGCTCCCATTCATTTCCCCTCTGCTATTTCCCTTTGGCTTTGGTTTGGGAGGGATAAAACCCATCCAGTTGATTTTGGAGTTTGGGGTGCCCCTCAAGACCATCTTCCAGACTTTTCATGCTGCCTTTCCGGATCCATTGGTATTTCATGGCAGAACTTGATTCTAGTTTCCTCAACTCCTTTGTATTTCCAATAAACTTGTACCCAGGAATTCTATGTGGGTGTAGTCAGATCAGAAAAAAATCAGCTTTCCTTTCCCCTTTACTCCTTTGGTCATCTTGTTTTGGGGCATTGGTGATATGGGCAAGAAATGCAAAAATAAAAATTTAAAAGGAATCACCGGGCCTTGAGCTTTACCACTGGTCCATAGCAAAGCAAGGAGCTGGGTCCTAAGGATGTACTTTTTTTCCTTTAACAAAGAAGATAAGACTAAAAAAGTTGTTTTAGATTTAAGAATAAGGGGAAGAACATGATTTAAAAGTAAACTCAGTGAAAAGCTTATATACTTAAAGTAAAACTTAGTAGTTAATTTAAAAAATAAAGTTTAGTTATTTTAGTTTCTTTAACTTGATAAATAAAAGTGCTGTTTTATGACAAAGTCATTAAGTTTTCACCTTTAAAAACAAATTTTCATGGGGGCAGAGCTAGTTGACTCAGTGGATTGAAAGCCAGGTCCAGAGACCAGAGGTCTGGGTTTCAAATCTAGCCTCAGACTCTTCCTAACTATGGGATCCTGAGCAAGTCACTAAATCCACATTGCCTAACCCTTACCACTCTTCTGCCTTGGAACCAATACACAGCATTGAATTTAAGATGGAAAGAAAAGGTTTATAAAATAAGTAGGTGTTCTCTTTAATGAAATGTGCTGTATGTGTCTAAAAATGTGAGGTAGGGCATTTTACCTTTTTAAGCCATTTGTTAAATGAGGGGCTCTGCTAGGTGATCTTTCAGGGACCTTCCAGCTCTAACATGCTATGACTTTATGGTTCTAAACTTACAATGAGAATTTCCATATTAAAATAGACAAGTTAGTAGGATCCTCATTGATGAGTTCTTTCACCAAGTAGACTAGAATTTCATCGTGCTCACTCTGCATTGTCCAGATTTCTATTTAGCCCATTCACCAGAGGCCACTGCTTTCATCTAGAATATTCTGTAGTAGAACATTCTTTAGTGAAGAAAACAAGCAATCCATTGCAATGTTTTTTGGACATATGAATTAACTTTTAGGAAAAGAACATACATATAAACATTTGTTCATGCAACAAACATTTATTGAGTAGCATCTTGTGCAAGGTGCGAAGTGCTGGAGAGACAAAGGTAGATATGGCCTGTTCAGTAGTGGTACCAATTATCAGTTTGGTGAGACCAGAAATGGGCTCTGTATGACTTTATACCTCCCCTGTTTCCCCAGGATATTGCCTTTAATAGACCAATATGCTGAAGTCAATAGAGTGCTGCTCTTAAAGTTAAGAAAATCTGGGTTTGAATTCCACCTCTGATACATACTGGCTATCTACCCCCAGACAAATCATTGAATGTCTCCAAGCCTCAATTTCCTCATCTGTAAAGTGGAGATAATCATAGTGGTAGGTAACAGTCTCACAGAGTTCTTGTGATGTATCAGATATATGTAAACTGTCTCACAAACTTTAAAATACTCTAAGTAGGTAAAAAAAGACCAACCACTTAAGCATCTACTGCCTGCAAAGCATTGTGGTGAGTGAATGAATAAATATGGCTGTTGAAGGAATGGGTTGTACCAATAACAGATGTGGTATCAATTTAAAAGCTTCAAATTTCTCAAAAAATAAAAATTACCAGCAAGAAGAAACCAAGAAATAAATACAAAGTTTCCTGGAAGTGCATTTACTACTGACTGAGATGTCCAAAAATAACATGTGAAAAATACTTTTGTGATTTTATCCACAAAGTACCCCTATAAAATGACTAAGGAAAAGCTGGTATTCTTATTCTGAATTTGAGATGCCCAGAAGGTGAAAATGTATTTCACATCATATGACAAATCAAGAGAAGAATGGGAGATTGGAGATGTCTTCACTCCAGACCTACATCCTGATTGAGATATTGTAGCAATTTAAGCATAAAAGAATAGTTAAGGGGGGCAGCTTGGTAGCTCAGTGGATTGAGAGCTAGACCTAGAGATGGGAGGTCCTAGGTTCAAATCTGACCTCAGACACTTCCCAACTGTGTGACCCTGGGCAAGTCACTTGACCCCCTACTGCCTAGCCCTTACCACTCTTCTGCCTTAGAGCCAATACATAGTATTGACTCCAAGAAGGAAAGTAAGGGTTAAAAAAAAAAAGAACAGTTAAGTTATGAGCCAAGTGGCAACCCCACCCCCCATTCCCCAAAAAAACTGGACTAAAAGTCTTCTGGAAGAGACCAGAAAGACAGTAGGATCATAGATTCAGGGTTGAAAGGGAAATCAATCAATACAACGCCTTCATTTAACCAATAAAGACAGAGTCTTAGAGAGAGTAGTGTGTGCCTTATTTCCCCAAAGTTTCCTGGGTTGTAGATGTAGATAGGAGGTCCAGGATTCAAACTCAAGTCCCCCAACTCAAATCTTGCCTCTTTCACATCCAGCAAATGACCCAATCCTTTGTTTTTTGTTTCTTTCATTTGAAGACTTGGCTTCTTGGGCAAATGGCTGACTCTCTGTTTGACCTGGTTCTTTTATTTGCATAATGAAGAGTACTTAAAAAAAAAAACAAAAACAACTGTTACCTTCTGTTTTAATATAAATTCCAAGACAGAAGAGTGGTAAGGAATCTGTAATTGGGCTTAAGTGAGTTGCCTAGGGTCACACAGCTAGGAAGTGTCTGAGGCCAGATTTGAACTCAAGTCAGATCAGGTGCTCTCTCCACCATGCACCCTGGTTTCCTCAATATTTCTACTTCTGACCTCAAAGAGTCAGTGTGAAAATCATAGAAGATACCGAATTTGAAAGTGTCTTGTAGTCATATGACTATAATGAGTAATGAAAGGTCATATAAAGAGACAACAGAATTCTGGTCCAAGACAGGGGTCAAAGATGGTTCTGGGTGATTAATATATACTCCCTTCCTTTCGGTCAAGAAATGACCCAGCAGGAATGGAAAGTTACATGTGCTAACAATTGAAATCACTAGACTTGGACAGTTTTCCTTAGTTGTTTTTTGTATTTTTTAGTGCAGATCTTATGCTAGATGTGTTTATTGAGAAATGATTGTGTGTTCAAATAAAAAATGTCAATAAAAAAGAAAGCATCAAGTATTATATATAAATTTTCATCTATCTGAACCCATATTGAGGATAGAGATCCTTAGTTTTTATTATTTATTCAGAAGGGGGAAATCAATCATGAGTCATACTCTAGTGAAAAGGAATTTGATTAAAGATGATTTTTTGAGAAGGAAATATAGAATGTTCAATTTGTCTGCTTTCAGAATTAAGAACAAAGAATATAAAATTGAACTCAGTGAATGCAATGAAAATACTTCAGTTCTGTATTGTGTCCAGGAGAGAGAGACAGACAGAGAGAGAGAGAGAGAGAGAGAGAGAGAGAGAGAGAGAGAGAGAGAGAGAGAGAGAGAGAGAGAGAGAGAGAGAGGAGAGAGAGGAGAGAGGCAAAGAGAAGTTTAGGTGAAGGGGAAGGAGTTGAGGGAGAAGAAGGCAAAGATAGAAAAAAGAAGAGACAGAAAAGAAAATGAAACAAAAATGAGGGTGGAGGGAGAATAACAAAAGATTGGAGAAACAGAAACATGCAGACGGGAGAGGAAAAAGAGGGAGGAGAGACAGAGAGGGAGAGGGAGATTGCTGGAGACAGATTCGAGGAGAGTCAAATAGATTCAGTCATTCTGAGATGAGGCCATTAGCCATGTTTATTACATCCCATTGTTAACTTGGACTATAGATATGAGATTAAATTTTCCATTAACTTCTTCCCTTCCTCCCCCAAGAGAAGACAGACTTTTCAGGAGTCAGTGCTTAGCCATAGCTATTCAACAATTCTTGGTTCTTTTGATTAATCCTTTCTCAAAAGAGATTGGCCATGGAATTAGAATTCCTTCAGCTATGTCTCTAGATGGCTACAGCAATGTTAATATAGAGGATACTTTGCTTTAGACTGAATCTGCCCAGACAGCCTTCCTCTTCTTTCCCACATTCTCCTTCTTCAGCCCTTAGACACCGTTTCTGGATTCTGCTCCAAGTTCTAGAAGGGGTTGGGCTTCATCTCCTATAAAACAGTATATTTCAAAATGTACCTTTTCCAACTGACCATCTTTTAAAATGTTAACTAAAACAGACTTTGCTATTATTCAAGTCATTTCAAACCCTTATTTGTTGGGCACCTACTTTTTGTTTCAGGGATTTGAAAAAGGATAAGACATCGCCCACTGCCCTGGAGGAGTTATAGTCTAGAAAGAGGATGAAAGAGGTGGACACAAATGAAGCTTGATGAGTGGAAAGAAGCAGGAGCTTGGTTCCAGGGACTTAGGACAAGTCACCCACTCTGGGCCTCATTTGTAAAAAATGAAGGAGTCTGAAGAGGCAGCCTCCAAGGTCCCTGCTCGCTTTTGACTTTGGACTTGAAAGGAGGAGGCTTGAGTTCTGCCCTGGACTTTGCCCCTCATTTGATGTGTGACTTTAAACAAAGTGGTGCTTTCATACCCCTCATTTATAAGATGGGGTCTGGCGGTTGGAGAGCGAAGGGTGGATTTAATAGTTTCTTAAGTTCTCTTCCAATGCTGACAGTTTATGAGTTGATGATTCCAGACTCATTCCAGTGATAATATAATTAGATTTGGAACCTCTTAGGGCTGCCTGTGAAAAAAACGTGCAATACATGAGAGCTTTTCTGGATGTGGAGTCAGAGAACAGAGGTTTGCATCCCATTTCCTCTACTTACTATCTGTGGGACATTGGACAAGTTGCTCCCCCTTTCCCTGGACCTCCGATTCCTCATCTGTGAAATGAAAGGATGAGCTAGAGGACCTCTGAGGTCCCTTCCAGCTCTAAATGTTTGATTTTCTCACTGTAATTGAGGCTCCGCTCCCTAAAATTTACCCATTTGTCATATATTTTTTTCCCTTTCTTAGGAAGCTACTTTCACCTTAATAAGGACACGAGCCATCCTCTGCTGTCCATTTCAGAAGATGGTTTTACAGTTGTTCGTGGTAAAGGGGAAAAGTCAGCACGCGAGCCTCTTGAGAGTGACACCAGGTTTACAAGGTACTTCATCTGTAGTAAGCTTAAATTTTCACAGGGGAGGCTCCTGCAGCACAGAATGTTGGTCTGGGGTGGAATTGGGAAGACCCGCGTTTCAGTCTCAGCTCTGGGCTTTCCTAACTCTGCACTCTAACCTGAGTAAATCTCTTTACTCTCCTGATCTTCAGTTTTCCCATCTGTAAAATGAGTATAATAACACATCCACTAGCAGGATAGTGGATCCTGTGCTGGGACTGAGGTTGGGAAGATGAGTCTCCCTGGGTTCAAATCTGGCTTCAGACACTTACTAGGGCAAGTCACTTAACCCTGTTTGCCTCGGGTTCCTCATCTGTCAAATGAGCTGGAGAAGGAAATGGCAAACCACTCCAGTATCTCTGCCAAGAAAACCCCAAATGGGGTCACAAAGAGTCAGATAAAACTGAGCGGACTGAACAACAACAAAACCTGCCTGATGGGGTTAATAAAGGGCAAGGAATTTATAAACCTTGAAATGCTATGGAAATATAAGCCCTTACAGGGCGTATTCCACGTATCTTATTCACTATGTCTCTTTTCTAGGTCTTAAGTCAATAATTTCTCTAGAAATAAGAAAAGTAAATTTTCATCTTCAAATTGGTTAATTTCTGAGCCATTCTCTGGGAACCTAGAGCCCAGAAATTACGCCCAAAGGAATCCCATCATGCATAGGGACATCTCTAATTATAAGGAAATTTTAGCTAATTTGGCGATAAAACCTATCCCTGGAATTCCCACCCATTTATTACTCTGAAGTTTACCCACTGGGGGTTAAGAAGCATAATCCCCCTTCTAAACTATGAATGACTCTACTTGGCCCTAAAGAAGATATAGGAGATGATACCCCCTTTTCATTTTCCTTTTGGAATGTTCAGTTGTTGTTTTTTTAACCCTTAACTTCCATCTTGTAATCAGTACTGTGTATTGGCTCCAAGGCAGAAGAGTGGTAAGGGCTAGGCAATGGGGGTCAAGTGACTTGCCCAGGGTCCCACAGCTGGGAAGTGTGTGAGGTCAGATTTGAACTCAGGACCTCCCCATCTCTAGGCTTGGCTCTCAATCCACCCACCTACCCAGATGCCCCCTGAAATGTTCAGTTTTGATTGTTTTGTGGTGGTTCTTTCCATTTGCATAGTTTGTAATGATTGTGCGTGTTGTTTTCCTGGTTCTGCTTTTTTCATTTTGCATCAATGCATAGACATTTTCTCTGTGGAAACATGAGGGCAGGGACTGCTTTGCTTTTGACTTCTCAGGAGCAACAGTGGGCCATGAATAAATGCCTGTTGATTGAATGATGGTTGAATAAAGGACCAGGTGAGTCCTTTTATGGGTACAGGTGGCCCCAGAGGGCCAGAGATCACCAGCGCCCAGCACACTTGTACTGGATGAAGCAGTAAGCTGGGAGTCCCCAGACTGTACCATGGACTATAAACAAATAACTTAAATTCTCCGTTGTTATCCGCCTCCCTGATGGGAAACTAAGTGGTCATTACTCTCCCCGTCTCTTCACTAAGGGAAATAACCCCAGGCTTACGGAGAATATTGTTGAGAAGCCCAATTAGATAATGCCTATAAAGTGAGTGGGCACGTCGGGCGAGGATTTTTCACTGTACAGCGGATGCTTCTTAATGACGGGTGAATCAGAGGACAGAGAACCTTTCCCGTATCTTTATGGGAACACAGAATCCCGCCTGATGAAATGTCCCAGGAAGCATTTCAAGAAGAAAAGAGACGGTGCCAAATGTGACTCATTCCATTAAAACGATCAGAGAAGGAACTAAATAGGAGCTCCGTCTTCATAATGGTCCTCTTAGAGGTTTCAGAGCTATCTTTGCAGGTGCTAAGGGAGCAGGACCTGTTTAGAAGCAGAGAGCTAAATGAGCTCTTCTTTCAAGCCAGGTGGGCTGTCAGGCTGGAAATACAAATGGGGTTCAGATAGCGGCTTTACTACATCAAAGCCAACCCCTGTGCTTTTTCTTTCTTGTAACGTCAAGCACTCAGACATTTGGGGCTCAAGCTATTTATCTCTATGCCTCAGATCCTAAAATAGCATTAATAGCTCATTTTAGTCCAATTATAATATTTATATAGTGCTTTGGGGTATACGTTATCTCATTTGGTCCTCACCCTAAATAACCCGCTGAGACTGGTGTTATTATCATCCCTAATTTATAATCAATAAGCCAGCATGTTTAAGCACCTATGCATGGTGGTAGGCCCTGGGGATGTGACAATGAGGCATGAAACAACTCCATATCTTGAGAAACCTCTCAGGAGAGACCACATGTATATTGAAAAAAATAAATAAAGTCAAGGGAGTTAAATGGATTTTACTTATTTTTATTTTTTACATGTCATTATAATTTTTAATATTTAAATTTTTTTATTTCCATATTGTTCAAGTTTGTAAGTGAATATTCATATAAAACCTAAACTCCAAATCATATACCCAAATGAACAAGTGATAAATCATATGCTTTCATCTGTATTTATATTCTGACAGTTCTTTCTCTAGAGGTAGATAGCATTCTTTTTCAGAAATCCCTCAGAATTGTCTTGAATCATTGTATTGCTGTTAATAGCAAAGTCTGTTGCATTCAATCATTCCACAATATTGTAGTTGCTGTAGACAGTGGTCTCCTGGTTCTGCTTATTTCACTCTGCATCAGTTCATGGAGGTCTTTCCAGCTCTTTCTGAAATCATCCTGCTCATCATTCCTTATAGCACAATAATATTCCATCACCATTTGATAATTTTTTTTTAACCCTTTACCTTCCATCTTGGAATCAATACCGTGTATTGGTTCCAAGGCAGAAGTAAGGGCTAGGCAATGGGGGTCAAGTGACTTGCCCAAGGTTACGCAGCTGGGAAGTGACTGAGGCCAGATTTGAACCTAGGACCTCCCGTCTCTAGCCCTGGCTCTCAATCCACTGAGCTACCCAGCTACCCCTATGCAATTTTTAATACTTGTTTTCTGACATTCTGTAATCCATATTCTCTCCCTACCTTCTTGCCCTCCCCCTTCCCTAAGATGCAGGGAATATGATATAGGTTGTACCCGTGTTATTTAAGGTTTAAATTAATATCCAATAATGCCAACTATTATATTTTATAATTTTTATTATTAATCACTTGAAGTAGAAAGAAAACAAACTAAAAGAAATAGAAGTTCAAACTTGATTATCTACCAAAAAGTAAACCCATGTGCATAAGTTCTCCAGCCTGCTTCCGCAGCTGTGATGGGGGGTGGGGGGTGGGGAAGAGAGAGAGAGGCGGGGCTACACAAAACTTATATCCTCCCCACATTAGCATGTAACAGAGGAACATGGAATGCTGGGAGAGAGAGTCCTGGAGGGAAGATTCTAATCACAGTTATCATGCAAAACATAGTTCTATGATCATCATGTTGTGAAAGAAGACACATCACTTACACGAGAGAAAAATTCATGGAAGAATAAAGAGAAGGATGCTTTGCTTCAATCTGCATCCAGACTCTGTCATTTCCTTCCATGGCAGTGGATAGCCTTTTTCATCATCCTGAGTGACTGTGGAGCTGTCCTGGATCCTTGCCTTGTTGATAATAAAGTCTTTCACAGTTGATCATCCTCCATTATTGCTGTTAATTGTGTACAACATTCTCCTGGTTTTCCTTACTCTGCATCACTTCATAGAAGTCTTTCCAGGTGTTTTTTTTTTGTGATCTTCTTGTCATTTTTTATAGCAATAATATTTTTTTACAATCACATACCCCATTTGTTCAGCCATAAGGGAGCTAAATTTAAAGCAATTTAGGAAGGAAGGCACTAGCAGCTAGAGGTAAGATGGGGTCGGGAAAGACTCTGTAGAAGTTGGAACTTGAGCTGAGTCTCACAGGGAGTGAAGGATTCTGGGGAATCGAAATCTACACAGGAGGAAATTGAAGCTCAGAGAGGTCATGTGACTTGTCGGAGAAAGGATTCCAAACCAGGACTTCCAGAATTGGGTCCAGGAGTCTATCTCTTACACTGCAGGAAAGCCTTGGTCATGGGCTTTCTATTTCACACTTGAGTTTTTTTTTAATTTATAAAGAAGCATGATCAAGGATATTGAGAGCTCTTGACAACTTGGCCCCCAACATATTACTCCCCTCTTAGACAGGTTGCCCTACTTGCTGTTCCTCTCAAACAAAACCCCATCTTCTGTCTCTAGGTCTTTCATTGGTTATTATCTCTCCTGCCAGAATGTTGTCTCTCCTAATATTTGCCTTTTAGAATTTCTGACATCAAGATTCAGCTCAAATACTACCTTTTGATTTTATTTTTTAAAACTTTTGCCATCTTAGAATTGATTTCTAGGTATAAATTCCAAGGCAGAAGAGTGGTTAGAGCCAGGCAACTTGCCTGGGGTCACAGAGCTAAGGCCATATTTGAACCCAGGACCTCCTGTATTTAGATCTGGCTCTCAGACCACTAAGCCACCTAGATACTCCTTGAATTTTTTTATTTTTAGTTTGCTTTCTGTCTTAGTATCAATTCTAAGACAAAAGAGCAGTAAGAACTAGGCAATTGGGATTAAATGACTTGTCCAGGGTCACACAGCTAGGAAGTGTCTGAGGCAAATTCAGGAAATAGAGATCAGGCTAGAATGCATGAAAGAAAGGAATATGAAATCAGTATGGAAATATGGGCTGAGTGAAACCAGTCTGGGAAGGGCTTTTACTGCTAAATTGAGGAATTTAACTTCAGCTCCACAATCCCCCAACTGCTAATCTTTTACCATCCTCCAATTCCTCTTCAATGGAAGGGACTGTGGATAGGAATGAGAAGATTCTTTCAGAGGGGAACCTCAATCAGAAAATACTGCCTCTGAGGTCTGCAAATCTCTGGGATTCTTGAATTCTTGCCTTCAAACCTATAGATACCATTTGACTTTTGAGCCTTGTAGAACCTTAAATCTGTGCTCAATTTTCAGCATTGAAGTCGGGCTACTATAAGTCATTCTGGGAGTTTAGATGAAGGCAGAAAGAACTATGAAAGAAGTCAAGGCTGTGGTGCAACTGAGCCAGCAAGTGACCAATTAGCATCTTAATGGAGCACTTCCTTTATGGGAGGCACTATGTTGGGTGCTATTGGGGATGCAAAGAAGCATTAGGTATGATTCCTGTCGTCAAACAGCTGGGATGGGAAGATCATCTAGACACAAAGGGAAAACTAAGAATATAAGAGAATAACAAATATTACTTAGTATGAGACTAATAATACAAGATAACTAGTATTAGTTAATAAAAAAATTAACAATGCGAGATAAAAAATTAACAAGATAATATTAGTGAATATAAGATAATAACAAATGACAAATAATCACCCTATAGAAGTTCAGAGGAGGGAAGGATCATTGTAGGCTGAAATAGCAAAGATTCATGGAGATAGAACTTAAAAAAAACTATATAGCACCTACCTTGTGTCAAAGACTATGCTAAGTGCTTTATAAATATTATCTCATTTGTTCCTCCAACAACTCTGCCAGGTGTGTGCTATTATTATCCTCATTTTACATTTATGGAAACTAAGGTAAATGAGTGACTTGCCCAAGGTCACATATAGTATGAATGAGGATTTGAATTTAGGTCTTCCTGACTCCAGGTCCAGTACTGCTGCGACACCCAGCTGTCTCTAGGTACCTCTTGAACTGGGCCTTGAAGGATGAATCGAATTTGGATTCATAGAGAATCCTTTCCGTGGAAGGGAGGGGCAGGAAAGGGAGCAGTGGTAGTGAGGGAAATAGGCAGCATCTTTTTGAGAGACACACTGAATAAAGACAAAGCCTTCATGCTGGGAAGAAATAATAGATCAAATTGGAAGGGCAAGCTGGGACCATAGCAGAGAAGGTCTTCAGTGCCAGGATATCAAGTTTAGATTTCATCCTGTAGGCAATGGGGAAAACAATGAACATTTTAGAGCAGATGACTGATATGAGTGGTATTTTGTTTTATTTTAAAGTTTTATTGGTATTTGAAGTGATTTCCAGATACACTCCTCCACCTACCCCGAGTGGGATTTTATAAAGATTAAAGTGACAGAAATGTGCGGGATGAAGGGGGAGAGATGATGAGTCATGGAGACGAGTGAATAGAGTGGGATATTTACTGTACCTTGAGAAATGATAAAAGGGACAGTTTGGAGAGACTTGGGAAAGATATGTATGAAATCATGCGGAGGGAATTGAGTGGGACCATGAGAACAAGTTATATAGTAACAACACTGGAAAGACAATAGATCCCATGAGAACTCTGACCAAAACAATGACCAGCCATAATACAGCAGGACTGATGAGAAAGCATGCTGCCCACCTCTCAATGGAAAGGTGATGGGCTCTGTGCAGCAGAAGACACAGCCAATGAAGGATTTTTCTTGACTGCATATTTATTAGAAGGGTTTTCTTTTTTAAATTTGGATAGTAATGGAGATAGGACAGAGCAAAACTATCAACATTTATTAAGTGCCTACTACACACTAAGCACTGTGGTAATTGTGGAGACACAAAATGAAGGAAAAGGCAGTTCCTGTTCTCAGGGAACTTATGATCTAATGGGGGGAAAAATAGAGACCCTTGTACTATCTAGATGTGAAGTGGCAAGAAATGTTTCTAAAAAGACTCAAAAGAATATCATGTGTGTTAAGAGGAAGGGGAAGTGGCAAGGGAAAACAGAGAGGAGTGACTAGGTGAATGGGAGGGGGGACTGAATCATAGATAAATAAGGGAAAGTCAACCCTGTGGAGCTGTTTTAAGGAGAAGGGTGAGAAAGATGGTTTTCCCAGGCCTTTGGGAACCCAGTCCATCTAGCCTTCAAACCAAAACTGTCTCCAGCTCTTGAGCAATGTCCGGAGGATTGTGAAAGGAGAAAACTTGCCAAGGTGTTAGGAGGTTGTTTTTGGAGTCAGTGGAGATCACTGCCTTACAAAATTTAGTCTGGGCAATTAGAAAGTGAGATTTTTGAGAGTGGGTGGATTAGACTCAATGACTCCTGTGGAATTGGGAACCTTGACAGCTTCTAAATTAATCTTGGATAGTGAAGAGGCTTTTGGCGAGCCAGTGCAGCAGCAATACTGGCAATGATATGCTTTGAAAGTGTCTTAATTTTCAGTGAAGACCCTCTTCTGCAAAGTCCCTTATCTTTATAGGACCAGACACAAGTCCAATGCTTTGTATAGTCAAAGAATTGAAATGTCATTTCTGAAGGTTTCATTGGGATCGGACAGTAAAGGTTCCATATGCTGCCAAGCCCCACCAATGATTTTGAGCTTTTTCTTATTGCTAAATGCTCTTTCCTGACACTCCTACCCATTTCACTCTTGCTTTCCTGTGGCTTTTCCCTATCATTGCCTGGAAAAATTGCAACCTTGATAATGAGGTCTGCCTGCACAGCTGTGAGATAGGTACTCTATGTTCCGTTGCCTCCCCTTCCCACTGCTGGGCTCTCCACAGAGACACCAGTTCTTATTAGACTCTGCCACTGATTTTAGGTGGAGTGAATTACCCCCTATTAGAGCCATTTCTATTATAGCAATTATCTTAACAGTCCTCCACATTGGCTTTGCACTTTATGCTCTGGAAAATTATATTTCATCTGTAAGCTTCAAAGTATATGGCTGCCTTTCTCCATTTCATTTTGTCAGCTTGTCAAACCCATTTCCTTTCCACTTGTGTCTTACAATTTTAACTTTAGCCAAGTTTTTATTTTTATAGCTATAAACCACAATGGGGTTTACTTATTATTATTATTATTTTTATAAACAATCACTTCCTTTTTTGATGTTTCATCTCCCTTTCCTTCTACTTGATAATTATCCGAATAATCTTACTTTGAGGGCAGTGAGGTGGTACAGTGAATAGAGTGCTGGGCTTGGACACAGGAAAACTCATTGAGTTTGGCCCCAGATACTTCTTTTTTTTTTTAAACCCTTACCTTCCGTCTTGGAGTCAATACTGTGTATTGGCTCCAAGGCAGAAGAGTGGTAAGGGCTAGGCAATGGGGGTCAAGTGACTTGCCCAGGGTCACACAGCTGGGAAGTGTCTGAGGCCAGATTTGAACCTAGGACCTCCCATCTCTAGGCCTGACTCTCAATCCACTGAGCCACCCAGCTGCCCCCAAAACCCAGATACTTCTTAGCTGTGTGACTCTGGGTAAGTTACTTAACCCTGTGGGCCTCAGTTTCCTCACCTGTAAAATGAGCTAGAGAAGGAAAAGGCTTATCACTCCAGGATCTTTGCCAAGAAAACCTCTGATGGGGTTGCAGAGTTGATTACATTAACAACAATCTTACTTTTTTCTCCACTTCAGAACCAAATAGGTTATATCAAATTGTTTGAGAGAATCATGACTCAGAAGGATGAACTAAATGGTATTAGGACTTCTGAGAAAACACCAGCAAAGTGGCATGGGATACTCAAATCTGCCTTCAGAGTAACTTGGTTTATAGACAACACCTCTATTTCCTGTCTTACAAATGGCAACACGTTACTCTAACGAAGCAGTAGGGCATAGTGTGCTGGAGTCAAGAAGACCTAGGTTCAAATTCCAATGCCCACATAACCGGGCAAGTCATCACCTGAGCCTCAGTTTCCCCATCTCTAAAATGGGAATCAGAGCAGCACTTACCTCACTAGGGAAGTGAGGACCAAATGAGATGTGTAAAGTGCCAGACAAACATGAGATATTAGATCTACTCATACAAAAATCATGTTTTACATGAAACCTTTCTGCCCCTAAGTCCCTCAGTGGTTCTCTTGTAAGAACTAGATAAAAGTTCAAAATCCTTAGCGTGGCGTACGAGGGCCTTTGTAAGCTGGCCCCAGCTGACTTCTCCAGCCTTCTTTCACATGGCCCCTTCATCGTTGCTATCCCTCCTCCCACTACCTCTGCCCCTCAAAATCGGATCGATTCTTTAAAAGCTTCAGTGCTGCCTCTCCACAAGACCTTTTTCGAATCCCTCCCTACAGTCTGTGCAAAATGTATCATCTCTTAGGACACTTCAAAGTGTGCTTTGCGTTCTGGCCTGATTTGTGGACCCGTCTTTTCTACTGGATTAGAAGTTCCATGAAGGCAAGGTCCATGCTTCCATCTTTGTAGCTCTCTCCTCAGCACCAAAAAAAGTTGTGCTTGGCTGGTGTGTGATAAAAGTTGAGAGGCAGTATGGAGTTATAGAGGACCAGACTTGGGGTGAGGCCAGGGTTCAGTGCTTGCCTCATACACTTAGTAGTGGTGTGACCATGGGCAAATCATTTACCATCTCAGAGCCTCAGTTTTCCCTTCTGGAAAATGGAGAGGTAAACAGCATCTACCTCTAAGAAGTTAATTGTGAGAATCAAAGGTATTTTGCAAAACTTGAGGGATTATATAAATGCAAGTTGTTACTAGTGTGAATATTTGTTGGCTTATTAGTGAAAAAAACCCCTCACATTCCCCAAATTAGATGTGTTGCTGTTATGGGAAGCCTGATACCTATTAAAGGACGGCATTACTGGGAAGTGCAAGTTGATGAACAGATGGACTACAAGGTTGGCGTGGCATTTCAAGATATCAGCAGACATGGAGAGCTTGGGGCTGACAGCTCTTCCTGGTGCATGAGTCATACTTTCACATCATCAAGGTAAAGTAAAACCTGGCTTCCCTGGATTAAAAATGCCTATGAGTAACCGTGAATGCCAACAAAACAGCTTAGATGGAAGACGGGGATTCGGAGATGTTCCATGACCTTCATGCCCCGTCTCTGGATCACTGGCATTTGCTTACCTGCTTATTTAGAAAGAACATGATTTATGATCTAAGCTCTTCTTTGTGTTAACTGAGAATATGCAAACCTAAATCTTTTCCGCCAGGTTTTTGACTGTATTTCTCTTTGATTAGTAATCAGGGTCAGAAATTTCCTTTCCTTAATTAAGCTACCTCAGTCCAATGTCAGACTACTTCAATAGGCTGGGCAAATTCTCACAGTACAAAATTTCCAGCAGAGGAAGTCATCTTTGCACCCTTCCTCCACTTCTAAAATTGTAAAAAAGGACAATTTCATTTGACCATCAGGAAAATGTCTAATTGCCTTTCTAAGTAGTCTGACCTTGCCTGGGGCCTTTTTGGTTTTATGAGGCTCCTATTCCTATCTGCATCATTCCCACAAATTGTTACTTTTCATTGTTCCCTAAGGACTTCGTTATAACTCTAATTGCATTTCTTGAACAAGAAGATAGGGTAGGCCTTGATTTTTTCCCATAAAACAAATTCAGTAAGTATAGAGCTGAATGTTTTACTGTATCCAAATTCCAATTTGAGTGTTTCAAGGATTACTATAGTGTCCAGAGCCAGATTACAAAAAGTATCTTCAGAAATTAGATTGAAACCAATAGAATGCTATGTAGGAATGCTTAACTTTAAAACTGAGAACAGCATTTCAATCTGAATGGGAAAGCTTCATTAATTCAGACTCCTTTTCCATCTGGGCCAAAGGTGACCTTGGCCAATATCCATGGAGAAGTTTGCTGAGGGCAAAAGCTGCTCATGAGGCCCAAAGGTTCAGCAATCATTACTCTAGACCAAAAATCACTTAGCAGCAGCTTCAACTTTCCAGCTTTTTAAAACAAGTATCCTTCCTAGCTGGTTAACTTAGCTGGGCAGGACGATATTTTGGGAACCTTTCCCCACATGATACACCTCTTGAGTTCTGATTTTCCATCACACACCAAAGGGGATAAAGGACCCTCCTAAAAGTCCATGGTACAGATGTGCATACTGGCAGATGGAGGGGTGGGGACAATGACACTCCCCCCCAAATGACATTAAAAAAAGATTTGTCAGAAAAGGAAACCAAGACTAAGAGAGGTGAAGCATCACTGAATTTGCAAAAATGATTAAAGTTGAAACATAGGATACAACTTGATGCTATGCTGGATCTGTCCTATTGACAGTGGATCAAGATTATGGTTGTCAATTGGAAGAGATGAGAACAAAAAGCTGAGGAGAAATAGGAGGTGCACAGTATAGGGGAAAGAGGACTGACTCTGAAGTCTGAAGACCTGGGTTAGAATCTTTTTTTTTTTAACCCTTACCTTCTGTCTTAGAATCAATATTGTGTATTAGTTCCAAGGCAGAAGAGTGGTAAGGGCTAGGCAGTGGGGGTTAAGTGACTTGCCCAGGATCACACAGCTGGGAAGTGGCTGAGGTCAGATTTGAACTCAGGAGCTCCCATCTCTAGGCCTGGTTCTCAATCCACTGAGCCACTTAGCTGGCCTCCCTGGGCTAGAATCTTGACTTGGATACTTGTCTGTTCTGTTACCCTGGGTAAGTCACTAAAACTTTATGAAACCAGGTTCCCCAACTCTAAATGATGCCCTCTTTCCACTCTACCACAATACCTCTGAGAGATTTCTTAGTATTTTACCACATCTTACCTTTCTACAAGCAGCCACTATATTCCAAGGTGTAGGGGCAGGTAGCAGTGGCTGGTTCAGGAATCTAATTCTAGGTATTGCTACTATTATCACTGAATGATCATCTTTCCCATGAACTAGTCATTTAGTTCCTTGGAACTGCTTGGTTTAGAAAAGGGAAATTTAACATAAGGAAGCAACCTGGTCTGCTGTGACACCATCAGAGTATCTGAAAGGTGAACTTCAAAGTATTTCAGTGCAATCACTGAGAACTGATAGTTAGAGCAGGCAGGGTAAATTATTCACTTATCTGGGAACTGAGCCAAACAAAGCTTAAGATTTTTCTGTAAAATAAAAAGTGCTAAAGATGGGGGCAAATAGGAACAAAAATTTTCAACCAATACACCTAATTATATTGTTAGGCATCACTGTTTGTCCTTTAAACTATCATGATGTTTATTCTGAATTTCCTTTATTACAAAACATACTTTCCTACTCAGATATTACAATTCATTACTTAAATCTAAATTTAAGAAACCTGAATCATAGTATCTGCTTCCTCCAGGAATTTTAATGTAAAATGAGCTTCATGAAAACACTTATATTGAGTTTCTTGGGTAGTGATTTGCCCAGTACAAACAAATTTGAAATTAGTCTCTTGAGTCAAGTGCTGAGAAGACACAGCTTGGAAAATATATGGCTTTAGAAACAACAAATTACTTTAGTATTCATTTAATGAAGGGAATGTCATAAAAATGTTAATAAAATCAGGAATATAAAATGTTATAAGCTAGAGCAGAGCCACAGATTTTGTGAAACTTAATTTGTTTTCAAATTTTCAGGCATAAATATGAATTTTTGCACAATGGGGCTACGCCGGAGATCCAGATTACAGTTCCCCCAAAGAAGATTGGAATCCTACTTGACTATGACAGCTATAGATTATCATTTTTTAATGTGGATATTGCACAGCATCTTTATACATTCAGCTATCCGCTTCAACATTTTGTGCAACCCTGTTTTTCTTTGGAAAAGCCTGGGATGTTAAGAGTATGTATTGGAATTTCAATGCCAAAGTTTGCCACATTCTTCTAGACTAGATTAGTGTGTAATGGTTAAGATCAATTTTAGGGAAAAAATGTGAGGTTGGCTAAAATGGTCCTTGATGCCCTCTATTTCCCCTTTTGTTTTCTTTTTCCCTCTTTGCTCCCTAGGTCCCCACCTCCCCAAACTCAGATGCTCTCATGCCAGTCTTTCCAGTTACATTAAAAAACTATTATTCATAAAACCATAGAATTAGAGCTGGAAAGGATCTTAAAAGTCATCTAGTCTAACCTCTTCATCTGACACAGGAAACTGATGCCTACAGAGAGATGTAGTGACTTGTCTAAGGTAACATTGATAGTAAGTAGAACTGTCCAGTTCAGGATTTCTTTCAGGATACCATATTAGACCAAGTCATATCCCTAGAAGTACAAGAATTTTAAAGAGAAGTTGAAATGAATCCCCTAATAATAATAATATCCAGGGGAGTGAGACATTTTGAGGACTCCTTATGAACCCACAATCACATCAATTAGTGAGTACAACAGAACATGCTACAACGTGACTCCTTTCCTTCAGCAACCTTCCAAATAGGATCAAATAGCTGCATATCCTGTTTTGCACAAGGTACTATGGTAGGTATTATGGGAGATAAAATAATGTAAGATACGGGTCTTATCCTCAAGAAACACTCTATCCCTAAAAAACCGAAGGCAAAAAGTTAGTGTCTAGGCCTCCATGCCATGTCTTTGCCAGGCCATTTCTAAACCATGCTACCCTACCATTCCTTCCCCTATTAGAACTAAAGCTTCTTGAGGACAGCCTGCTGGCTTGTATCTGCATCCCCAGTACTTAACAAAATTACAAACATAGTGCATAATAAATGCTTTCTTGTTCATTTTGGAGAGATCCCTGTGTATGGGGATAGTTAGGAAGAGCTTCACAGGGGAAGCAGGAATTGACTGAAGCAGAAATACCAAATTATACGGTTATCACATAAGTGTTCAAGGGGTAGTGACTGGGTCCCAATCTTTTGAAAAAGGGGAAGGGAAACAAAGATTTATGGGTGAGAGGCAGAGGATTAAGAGATAAATGATCAAGTAGGGAAAATTTGGTAATCTGGATAGTTGGGAAGTGTGATGAGCTTAAATGTGGGGTGCATCGCCTGAGCTCTGGATAAAAACTCACCACACTACACATCATAACTGAATTTATAAATTTCATAACTTATACAATTTATACATTTATAAAAGTGGGCTCACTCATATATACTTCCATGAACATATATAAAATATCCCATAGTAAATCAGCCACTTTGAGATTCCTTCCTATATAGCAAGACTGCCTCTTCTAGCCAAACTGGATTGTTTATGTTGATGCCCTTGTATTTGGCTCTTTCCCTTTCAGTAACCCTCCTTCAGGACTTTATCGCAGGAGCTGCTGCAGGGGCTTCTGTTCTGTTTTACCTTATTTGATCTACCATTCATTCTGTGAAACTGATCAGGATAAAAGTGTCAAATTGTTTCTGCTCAAAAGACTTTATGTATGTCTCTCACTGCCGAGAGGGTAAGCCTAATGACACGGTTCAATTTCGTTCCTACATTCTTGGTGTTTGCATTGTCTGCATCAACATATGCTGCACATTCCCACTTCCAGGCCATGGTCTGTACCAGTAGCTCACATTTACAAAGCACACTATCTTCTGCTTTGTGACATAAGCACTGTCAGATTGTTTTTTACAGACCAAAAGGTCAAGCTACCCCCCCAAGGTCACATAGCTCAGAAACTCCTGAACCCAGACCTGATTGCAGGCTCTAACCTTTTCTCACTTTAGCACGGGGGATTCAAGCACCAGCTGCACACTCTTTCCGCTCCCCACTCCCCGCCTTATAGGAAGCCTTCACCACCCCAGCCCTTGAACTCTTCTCTGAATTCAACATTGCTAAGTAAACTAAATTGTTGAGTTATTTTGGAGTCGTTTTCCTCCTCATGGAAAGAATTAGAACTGGAGCTTTAGCACAAGATCAAGCTGCTTAATATTTGCTAAACCTAATAGAAGCCTAGTAAGTTGTTTGACAAAGAAACAACATAGTCCAGAAAAAGAACACCCGCAGTCCTATCTGATGGGAACATTTTGCTGTTGGTGTCCTCTCATGTGAGGGCTGAATATAGCTTTTCTCAAGATGGTAACGGGGAACCAGCAGTGCAGAGATGGGAATTTCTGGAGCAAGAAAGGATGAGAGGAATTGAAAAGCAACAAATATTTAACAGCAGAGAATATAAATTAGTTAAACAATTATTCATTTAAAAGGCTGCTTCACACAGAAGGGAGAATGACTGAGTTGGAAATCACCAATCACTACCACTTTGATGCTCGACTGTCAGTAAACTCTACCCTAACCAGCTTTATTTCTGTTAATCATGTTTCAGGTTTCCATTAGTAAATTTAAAAACCTGGTAGTCAACTTTTAAGTTCTGCATGTATATAATAATACTGTTATATGAAGCAAATTATAAAACTGTCCGGCATTAATGAAACTAGAATGTTTATATAGTATTGAAATTAATGTCATGTATTTCAACTTGTCTGTGTTCTAATCTCACCACCAAATCTTTATCACACTTGGAATAAGCCTACTTAAAATTCCCCATCATTTTTAGCACCCAATAAAGTATGACAAAAAGAATAAGATGGCTTTATGTTTTGAAAAGCCCCATCTACTGGAGAAGCATAGCTTCTAATCTCATGTTATTTTTTGAATTAACAACTTTCCCAATCATGTGGTAAGATTCATTTCCAGAATAAAATATATTAAAGAAATATAATGGTGTAGTTTTTCCTTGACACTGTTCAAAATTTTATATGGCTTCTTCGTAAAAGAGAAAAACCCAGGACCTAAGATTTTTAATAAAATTTTATTTGTCTTAAAAGTAATGACACCCAAAAGAAACAAATGTTAGGATAATTCAAGTTACCTTGCTTTTCTTCATCAGTAAGGCATATTGTCATTTCTGATGTCCTTTCTCCCTTTCTACCAAACATTAAGAAATAAACTTCATCTAAAACCAAAACCTGTTTTTGCAAAAACATCAGTCACTCAATGCAACACCTGAAGTCTTTCCATTCAGTGGTATGGCTCGCATAGCTTGTTTCAGTCAAGAAGACACACCCCATCACTTTTATATGAGCCTGTTGGGGGGAAAAAAGCCAAGAAATCACACAGAGAAGTTGCTGTATGAATAACAAAGACTTCTTATATAGATTTAGAGCCACTGAAGGCTATACAGTGAACATACAGGAAATATCAAAAGCTTTCAGTTCCATTACTAGTTTTATTTCTAATTTATGTAGCTCTTGGCAATTTATCCAAGGGGTGTCTGTCAGTTTTGTATTTCAGGATTGAGAATGAGCTAGTGTAGGCTTAACATCATTGATTATTACAAAATTACAGGAAAGAATTTTTTTAAAAATTGGGTGGGATTGTAGTCATCATAAAACACAAGATACACATTCAGGTAGAATTAGAGTAATAATTTCCTACTGATACATAATCCCTTAAATATGTACAATAAAGTTTTTGAAGATATAAGCTTTCATGAAATTAAATAAAAACTTAATAAAATTCATGGCCAGCAAGGCATTTCTTTTAATAATACATCACATTTAATCAAAGAAATACTAGATTTAAGGCTCCTCTTAAAAGTAATTTGGCATATCCTCTCCCTCTCCATTTACATATACATTTGAGAAAGGATTCCAGAAAACTAAGAGAGGATCCTACATGGCCCAGAACAAACAACCAGAACCACTCTTCTTTCTTCCTCCAGTCAATACTTTTAATTCTTACTATTTATGCAGAAAAGATCCATTATAGACCATATAAAGGTCTAGGTGGTAGAATGGATAGAATACTGGGCTTGGAGTTGGCAGCTAAACTGCTCAGTGGAACAAGCCAGGTATGGAGAGGGGAGGTTCTGGGCTCAAATCTGGTCTCAGACATTGTCTAGCTATGTCACTTTGGGCAAGTCACTTAACCCCCAATGCCTAGCCCATACCATTCTTCTGCTTTGGAACCATATTGGTTCTAATATAGAAAGGTTAAAAAAAAGAAAGAAAAGAAAAAGAAAAGTCAGGGAGAATAAATGGAAGACTATTGCCATAGTCTAGTGGAAAGCTTGAACCAGGGGAGTGGATAGAGTTAAGACAGAAGGGGCTGGCAGTGTGTCAAGCATAACGTTTTGAAGTACTGAAACTGGGTACTTAAGAGTGGTGGCCTGGGGGGGAAAAACCCCAGGGAAGCTAAAAAAATGGTGGAAGGGGAGAAAGGTACAAACATTTATTAAATGCCTACTATGTGCCAAGTACTATGCAAAGTGCTTTACAAATATTATCTAATTTGATAAAGGAAAGGGTTTTGGAAAAAAGATAATTTCTATTTTGTACATATTAAATTTAGATCTCTGTGAAGATTACATTTAACTCTCCCCTGATTGTGAAAATGAAAATAATTAACTCTCCCAATTGTGAAAATTAAATTTGTAACCCCCACCTATTTTTAGACTTAATCACCAAAAATGTAAACAACCTACTTGAAAGTTGAGTAGGACGATTTGCCCATTTTTAGGTCTAATCACCAAGAGTGTAGACATCCCACTTAATCAGAGTGGGAGGTCTGTGACCCACATGTGCAGTGGTGGGTGACAAATCAGAATCGACTGACTGCCTCCTGGCAGCCCTAAGCAACATTTTAGACTATGATATGTTTACATAAAAAGTGGAGAAAGACACAGGAAATGACACAAGAGAAAGTGTCTTTAAAAGGGAGCAGCAATTTCCTAAAGGCAGTTCTACTGACAGTTTTTCATTCTAAAAAGTGGAGGCTGGTGAAGAATGTGCTGATTGCACCTGAGACCCTGTTCCTGGCAAGGCTCTTCTACTGACATGCAGTGAGTGAAAAGAGCTGACTCTTTCCTAGATATTTTCTGAAGAGACTGGCCTCAGGAGAGACTTCCCCAGGTCCTTGGCTTTGCTGAGGCCAGCTAAGGACCAATTCTCTCTGCCCAGGTTAAGCCAGGGGCTGGGCCTAAATTACTTAGTGGTTAGGCTAGATATCTTACCTTATCTTCTCTCTGATTTTCTTATTTAACTCTTCTATATTTTGTAAATAAATCTCTTTGGAATAAATTAAATTCCTGGCGACCACACTCTTAGTAAATCAAGTCCAACCCTTTAACCCCCTTCCCCCCTTACATCTCTATGCCACTTCCAGTTAAGAGATATCCAATAATGCAATTACAGCTCAGAGACTAAGGATGGTAATAGAGGTCTGAGAATCACTTGCATAGGGATGATAATTAAACCTTTGGGGGCAATTGAAGTTAAGTAAAAGAAGCATCTGTGAAGACTGGATTTAGCTATTTCCTGATTGTAACAATGAAGATACTTAGTTTAACAAAATCAAGAATGTCTTGGGAACTCTAAATTACTCCATCCTACTTAGACTGTACTTTAGAGGAAGATACAAGTTGTAATCTCCTGATTGAACAATAAAGGTTCTTAACTCTTACCTTATAGTGAAGCTAGAACTTTAAGTTAAGTCTATTTTAAGATCTTACTACAAAAAGGTGTTAACTATAAAGGTTAAATTAATCATAAAAAGGTTAAGTAACTCACAAAAGGTGAACTTAACAAAGAAGTGTTAAGTAGTTCTACTGATATATTTTAATCAAAGAAGATGAGAACTCTATATTGGCTCACTTCCTCTCTCTGGGGCCTTTTGAGGCAGAGAGTTGGCTGATAGCAGCATGCTGGGCCTTTTGGCATCTTAGTGTGGCTACAAGCTATTGTCCGGTTCGGTGGCGAGTTTCTGGCTGAGTTTCCCTCCTTTACTTTTCCAACTTTATCCTTTTAGAAGCCTCTAATCTTCTTCAGACCTAGAGGAGGGAATTTTAAACTGCCCCTGGCACAGGCCAGGCAGGAGAAATTCTATATCCTCTTCTCTCCTTCTCCTTAAATTCCTTCCCTCTATATTAATTAAATTACCATAAATTTCCAGATTGAATAAGGCATTTTATTTGGCATTTCCCCTGGCGGCCAATTAAATCTAGATTTTAAGTTACAATCCTAAAATTATCTTGACACATCTGATTCCAGGATCTGTCTTTTCCTCACTATAACACAACATAAAGAAGAGGACCCAGAAGAGAACAGTTATATGGACAATAAGCCAGCAGAAAAAGGGATGGGCAAGTAACCCGGGGAAAATAGTGCAGCAAGAGCCAAGATGGGCCAGGTCTCAATTGCAGCAGATATCAAGAAGAATGACAAAAAGTCCTCAGATTTGGCAATTAAGAGCTCATTAGACAGAGTAGTTTCTATTTAGTAACAAGATTGGGAGTCAGAATGCTAAGGAGTGAGAAATGAAGAGAGAGAATATAACAGCTTTTTCTAGAAATCTAGCAGTGAAAGGAAAGGTATGAAAGATGGCAGCTTGAGGAAATATTAAGTTCTAAGTAAAGTTTAAGGATGGGGGAAGACCTAAGAGTATTGTAGGCTACAGGAAAAGAATCAAGAAAGAGGAAAGGCTGAAGATCAAAAAGAAAAACTATGGCAGCAACCTGCTCCAACAAGAGGGTATAGAAGTAAGGATTAATAATATATTTAAAGCTTAGCTTCAGTGAAGTAGTAAAAGATCTTATCAGAATGGAAAAAAATCAAGAAATAGTGGGATAAGATGTTGAAGGGTTCCGAGACAGAAAAAATAAATGAGAATAAATGGCTTATATTTTTTCAGGAAAGCATAATGCAAGTTCCTCAGTTATAAGGGCTTCAGAGAGGTTTCTTTGTGTAGAAAAGGACACAGAATCCATTATGGAAGAGTAGAAGTGCTTTGTTACAGGGTCATAACTTTCTTGTTGACAGTTTGGTTGACTGACTTTAACCAGCTTTTTTCAACAGTAGCAAGTGGATGGTCAGAATACTGGATAGGGATGTGACAAGGCATGAGAATTGATTGTATACTGGGATGAAGGATCTGAAAGTAGAGAACTCTATAGAATTGAACTAATTACAGCTGTAAATGTGAAAAGGGGACAGAGTTTAAGTCACAACACAGATGATAACCTAAAAAAGTTATGAAAAACTTAAAGGTCCTGGTGAAGAAGAGTTTATGGACTACATTTTTTAGTCTCCTAGCTGTTAACTAAAACTCTCTCTTACAAATCACCCTATTTCAACGTGCACTCCTAATCTCCCAACTGCTGAGGCTTTAACTCTGGAATCAATTACTTTATCTTGTTTTCCATATCTATTGTGGGCATGCTGTTTTTGAGGCACTGATAAAACATTCAGGAGGACATGCCCAATAGGGAGTTGATGATTTAGGACTAGAATTCAGAAGAAGCTTAGAGTTATTGATATTTATAACAGCAATAACTACTCTGGGGAAAAAGTAAAGCTTACCCTCTAATGCGACATTTCTCTACTAGTTATGAATCATTTTATAATGTCAGAATATGGCAAACTTTATTTCACTGTTGGTTGATGAAGTAGGACCTGAATTCATCTTGAAGACAGGGCCTGTTCCAACGACCTTTTCATTTAGGAGGCTAGTATCAGAAGAGTCAGTATGACTTCAATGACTCCACTTTCTTAGGCCTCCAGGAGATTCAAATTCTGAATGGAGACATTTTCTCCTTTGAATGTCAGAATATTCATATCACAACAGGTCAATTCTCTTACTTTCAAAAATTCAAGCTTAGACCTGAATCTTTAAAGTCTTTGTATACTCACTTCATTGCAATTAATAGCTGTTGAATGAATTCACTACATGCAAGTAGAAGATGAACTCCATTATCTGAGAATAAATCCCAGAGTCAGTATTTCCTTTGTTGACCGTAAGTAAGAAGTCCTAGAAGGAATGAAACAATTTATAAGACATAAAAAACTATGTGTCAATTGTGTTACTCTGGAATTCAAGTAAAACATCCCCCTTTCTTTCTTAAGATTTATGCTGGTTTGTTGGCTCCATATACATTTCCCCCTAAAACTCTTTGTTTTGCTTTTGTTTCTCCCTGTGCTGGTGTAAAAAATAGACTCGAATACAGGACTACAATCCCCATGAGCCTTTGCTCCACTTCCCCAGAATGCCTTGTAATCTCACCTGGGCCGAGATCGAGAAGATATTTAAGCAAAGGCTTTTGAAGTCTTGGGGCCTTTTGGACTTCCGTTTTTGGAGCAGAGGCGTCTCTTCCATGATGTGAGGTTATTTTGTCTAGGCCTCTGGCCTAGGCACATGTTTCTTACTTGTATATTCTTAATCTTTAACCTTTAATAAACCTCTAAAAAATATATATTCCTTGCAGAGAGAAACTAATTTCTACCTGCCTCAGTCTCCCCCTCTCCCCTAAATTTTAATCTTTACACTGGCCAATTGAAGCAATACTCATAGGAAGATAAAACTATCCCTAGTTTCCAGCTTCTGACAGAACCATACTTCTACTTTCACTTGCTTAATTCTATAACAAAAACTTGGGTATGAACTTCGTAGTTTCCTTTGTTCACACTCCCAAAGCCAAATTGCTTTTCTCAAGAGGCACACTGGTCTTTCTCCAAGAGTTTTATGTTCAAAAGGGGCTAGAGACACACACACACACACACACACTCTCTTCAAAGGGGTCAATGACTCACAAAATGTCCAGCAGGAAAATACCAGTTCCTACCCAACCCCACCAAGTCCCTATGGAATTCTCAGTTGTATACTTTAAGTATAAAGAAGAAATGACATTGGATACAGTCCCATTCTCAAAAGCCTTCTCACTTAAACTTGTCTTTTTAGTACCTGCAAATAAATGAAAACTAACTGGCAGTATTGGCACACATGGTTGTGTATTCCTCAAAAAAATAAAAATAAAAAATAAAATTCAGAATTTGATAAAGGACTAGAGGAAAGAAACATTAAGCATGTTTACAGAACTTTGGTATGAGGTAGACTACTAGAAAATGTAAGGTTAGTACATTTCAGTGCTTTTTTAAAAGACTATATAACTGACAAAATTGTCAAATCATTTTGATTGCTATTTTCTAGACAATTAGCTAGGCTTGCTTAACCTTTAAATACCAATCAGAAAAGTATGAGAAACATAGGAGTGCCATAGGTAAGTAAATTCTATTTAGAAAGTTTATCTGTTTTAAACTATTAAATCATGTTAGAATAGTGATTTTCTCCTTTCTCTAACGAATTAATAGGAAACTTTAGAAGCTTGACTATGTATAAGAATTCTTGAATTCAAAAGGTAACAGAAGCTCAATACTCATTATTAATTATTAATGTAAACTCATTATCTCAAGGAACAGAAGACAGGAGCTACAAAAAGTTCTGCTCTAGCTCGATAGCACTTTTCAACCAAAATGTAGACATAATGGCACCTCATGAAAATGTAAAAATGAGGGCTACTAACCATTTAAAAACATCAGTCTTTCACTGAAAGACATTAGCACATTTTCTTTGCACACCTAAAGCATAACTTCAAAATTCTGATGTCATATTTATTCCTATGTGTCAGACAATAAAATCCTTTATTTTAATGAGATGCTTACCAGTTTTTTCCTCTTCCATTTTTTCCCCTTCAGGGTCATTTGAGAAAAAAAAAAAGGTCTAAATAGAGGACTATCCTAGAATCAAAGAGGAGTCAGGGAATATCTAGCTGTTAAATTAACCCTGTCCTTGTTACTGTGCAACTTTGGGTGTAGAATTGTTATGTAGCAAATGAAGGTTAGATTATCTTAAAAAGTATGTTATATTAAAATACTAGGTCCCAATTAGTGTGAAGAATAAATTCCCTGATGTGATCACATTATTTGAATGCACATTGTATCATCTAACTTCTATGAATTTGACCTAGCTTATCTCATTTCCAGTCTAAATGGACTATTAAAGTTCCTAAATCTCAGTGGAAATTAAGTTTAAAAGAAAAATTTGCTTGACAAAGTTCCTTAGGTCCTTGCCTTTAGTAGGTCTGAAATAAACCTAAACAAAGCATTGAGGGCTTAAGATATAGTAGGTGGAAGACCAACTTTTTGGCAAAAGAAATAAACAACTACCTGATATTAGTTTGTTATACAATTTTTAAATTTAAAGCCAGAGATTCTTAGCTTCTTTTAAAATGAATGTGTAAAACAAAAAAGCCAATTGTCTTAAAACCTTAAAAATTAACAATAAAGAAAAAAAGATTCTTTTCACAATAAGCAAAAGAAAAATTAAAGCATTTTCATTAATAAGCAAAGCAGAGATAAGGTACATGGTAAAGAAATGCCAGAAAAACAATTTTAACTCTAAGAGCTATTTCTCTGGAATCAAATCTGCAGATTTCCAAAGAACTCTAAGGACTCTATCAACACAGCCATTTATAATATTTAATGGATGATTCAAAATTTGAGTTTATTTTTAGAGGATGAAAAGAACTAAATAAATAAGTCCTAAGCCCTCTTTCCCTTTAATATAACAAATTTATCTACAATAATGAATATTAGTCTTCAAACTCCAAGAAGGCAGGGCAGTACTTTCCAAAGCAGTGCTTTGCAGAGAGCTGGCACTAAAAAGTTAGGGGATAAATAACTATAGTATTAGAGTGCTAAATTTCAGAGAATGTAGTGGGAAGATCATTGAACTTAAGCTGGATCTGGGTTCAAATCTTATCTACTTGTATCACTACAGAAGTTATTTTACCTTTTAGAACCTCAGTTTCTTTATATATAAAATAGGAGTAATACTTATACCTACCTTAAAGGATCATGAAGCTCAAATGAAAATGTACAGAAAATAATGTATGAACTCTAAAAGTGCTACCAAAGTATTAGCTATTATTATTAAGCAATCCACAATGAAAAATTTTCTTTTTGGCAGACTTTCTAAGATATGTTCAGTTGAAAATGAAATAGCAATTAAACGACAAAGTCACAGGACTTAACGACAAAACAGAAATTAAAAAGATCATAGGATTTTATAGGTTCATGCATGATTCTAGAACTGGAAGATCCTTTCTACTTCTTCATTTAAAAAGAATTAACAGAGACACTACCAAGTGAAGTAACTTCCAATTTTGTACAGGTACTTAATAGCAAAAACTATAATCTCTTTCCAGGTCTTGATTCCAAATTCAGTATTAATAGGGAGCCAGATAAACCTACTGAAAATATCTATAACTATCAAGAATTTTCTCCTCAGATAAGGGCTAATTTATGCTACAAGAAATATGTGGCACTAGTAACAAAATGGAATTTAAGCACCACATAGTCAGTACTGTTGTCTTTGTGTCACTAAAGCCTATGTATACACATAGATTTTTAATAAATCCATACATGAAAAACAACATGAGAAGATTCTGTTAGGTATGGCCACCTAGAAATCAAGAAATTGCTTTATTGTATGTTTGAAGTTTCTAGTCCCAGTTCTGGACATTAACAGTGATTTTGAGTTCACATGTAAAATGAAAGATTGGGGCAAGATGTTTTTTCTAACACAAGTTGTCAAAACTTGTCTGCTCAAGAAGTTACCAACCTAATACAGGACCTCACCTCACAATTGGGGCTATTTAAAAGGCCTTCTAATTTTTGTCTCGAACCTCAAGTCTCTCTCCCTACTCTAATCTATGCTTCACTTACAAAGTGATTTTCCTAAAGCACAGGAAGCCTGTCATCCCCACTACTCAAAATCCAGTGATTCTCTATTCCCTCCAGGTTACTCTTTCATTTTATCTCAGCTTTGCATATTTTAGTAGCTCCAGATTTCACATCTTTGCCCTGGTTGTCCCCAGGACTGTAATATTCTGTTTCTTTATCTCTCTTAGCTTCCCTAGCTTCCTTCAAGACTTACCTCAAATCCCGTTTTCTACAGATTTTTCCAGTTGTGAGTGCACAAACCTGGCCCCAATTCCTTCCCTTTGGCATTATCCTTCCATTCGGTCTGTATGTTGTATGTATAGTTCTTTCTGTTATTAGAACGTGAGCTCCTGTTAAAAAAGAGAGAGAAAGAATGTGAGCTTCTCAAGGGCAGGAAGTTTTTTGCCTCTGTATCTCCAACTCTTTAGCACAGTGCCTGTTTCATAAGTAATGGTTGTTGAAATTGAGACTTCATTCTGGGTAGTACAGTATCTGAGATAGAGGGCCCTAGTTGAAATTTCAATTCTGCTTTTTACTCCTTGTGTGACTTTGGCCAAGTCACAATCCCTGCGGGCCCTTAGTTTCTCCATCTGTAGAATAAAGTTAAGTTAGAGGTTAAGGGCCCTTCCAGCTCTGATTCTAGGAAAGCAGAAGGGGACATCATAGCTACGGAAGACAGGGTGGCCTCAGGCCTTACGGAAAGGGAGCGGAATCCCCCCGGAGACCAACCGAAGTCCTCTTTTATTCCCTCCTCAGCGAAGCCCTCCCTCTCCTCGCCCCCAAAGAACAAAGATGTCGGGTCAAGTCCACCCTCGCTAGACCCCTGCTCCCAGCCCCTGACGTCCTCCTCTCTCTCCAACCCTGCTCATGCTCCTCGCCTGCCTGTCCCACTCCCTTGCCCCGAGGCCTAACAAAAGACAAACGGATGGAGGCCCAAGACGTTATCCTAGAACACCGCCTGCAGCCGCCAACAGTTTCGAACTACCGACTTGCAGGAGAGCATTTCCGGCGGAAGAAATGCGAACAGAGAGGAAGTCCCGCCCCTAGTCGCACGGCGCCACGCTACGCGGAACGTGTTATCGTCAGACGCTTTAAGGGGATCCCTCTAGCGTGTGTGTCTTTGATTTGGGGAAAGGCTCTGGGTGGAGTTTTAGGTTTTGGTTCAGAATTATTCATACCCTCTGGCTTTGGAAAGTCTACGGGTTTGGGAACGTGAAGAGAAAGGGAAGCTACCCAGATCCTAGAGAATGCAGCTAAGGGCATACTCGAGCAGCGAAACTTGGAGACCCAAGTTCTGAGTTCGGATTTCTGAGCCCCAGCTCCGGGCGTCTCTCAGAAGCCTTGAAGGGATCTCTCCTGAGTCGTTTTATCCGACACCGGGATGTTGAGTGCAGGACCCATTCAGACATAGAGCTAGGATCCGGCACATGCTGGGAAATGTTTAACAACCGACCCTATTTGGGGGAAAAAAGGTCCTTCGACAATTTAAAGTTTAATCTATTACTAACATCTTCCCCATTGCTTTCATAAAAACTAGACAACAAAACAACAAATCAGGCAACTGATTTATAGCGTTTGCCAATTTCTAAGGTGTAAATAAATGCTCACCCGGAAGATTTCACAACCAGCTTCAGCAGCTCCAAACTACAGCACAACCCTGCTCCGGGCAGAAGGGATCTTAGAAGGTATCCGAAAGATGGAAAAACAAAAACAAAAAAACAACCACTGATTTTGGAGTTCTGAATTCAGGGGACTTCAATAAAGCTAACCAGCGAAGTCAGATCTCAATTTTATTAGAGGGGGTTGGGCTTTAAGGTTCTATCCAGCTCTGAATTTATTTTTTTAATTAAAAATTTTTATTTTTTAAAATACTTTTTCCACGTTTCTATGATTCATTTTCTTTCCCTCCCCAGAGCTGACAAGCAATTCCACTGGGTTGTAATGTTATCATTTGATACCTATTTCCACCTTATTTGTTTTGCCATAGAGCAAACTTTTAAAGCCGAAACCCCAAACCATAAATCCATATAAAAAAGTGATAAATGATGTCAAATTTTTCTTTTGCTTTCTACTCCCACAGTTCTTTCTCTCAATGTGGATAGCATTCTTTCTCTTAAGTCCCTTAGGACCTGGATTATTATATTACTACTAGTAGTAAAGTTCATGACATAGAATAGTTTCACAGTGTTTGACTTTCAGTGTACAGTGTTCTCTTAGTTCTGCTCATTTCACTTTGGAGGTCTTTGCAGTTATTCCATCACCATCAGATACCACAATTTGTTCAGCCATTCTCCAATCAAGAGACTCTCTCTTTTTCCAATTTTTTTTTTTGCCACCACAAAGAGTACCTATGAATATTTTTGTTCAAACATTTTTCATTATTATCTCTGGGGTTCAAACCCAGTAGTGGTATTTGCTGGATCAAAGGGTATTCAACTCTGAATTTATAATCTAGCCCAACTACCCTATTTTACAATTGAAGAAACTTAGGTCAAAAGAGATTAATTGTCCAAAGACACACAACTGTTAAATGGCATATTGTTTTTAATATGGTAATCTTTCACGGATTTCTCAAACTACTCAATTTACCGTTTTTGTGTGAGAAGCACTGATAGGGGCAGGGGAATGTCCATGGAGTTCTTATAAAGTAGTGCTCAATAGCAGCAGGAGCATTGGTAAGCAAAGCAATTTCCACTTATGAGAGTTTTTCCTGGTGTACCCTTGAGTGTGTAGGGATGGAGATTATACATTTCTTCTCACCTTCCATTCCATGTTTGGAAGGGACTTCAGAGCTCCTGTAGTCTTAATCTTTCCTGAAAAAAAAAATCCTTTGTTAGCATGCAAGGGTAGGAAGTTTTGCCTAAACAGACCAAAATCTACTTTTTTGCAACTCCGACCATCTTTGTGCGTTTTCATCCATGATGCATAGATGAGTGTGCACAAAGATACTTGTGCGTGAAGGAGATTTAAGTGGAAAAGTCGATGCACAGAGACAGTCCCACTCTCTCAGCGTTGGAAGCCTGGGTCCAGTGGCATGAAAAATCGTTACACCTGGAGACTTCCTCAGCTGCATTGGATGGCCATGTTGTCCTTTGTGTTCCAACACACCCTAAGCACTCCACAGTGCTTTGCTGCATCGCCCTCTCAGCTGTTGAACCTTCTTATTGGTTTCTTCTGTCTGTTCGCAACTCCACTCACTCCTAATTATACCCCTTGGAGCCAAGCAGAACAAGTTTAATCTTTTCCACTTGATTAGTCCTTTAAATACTTTTAAAACATCTTTAACACATCTTCCCTAAATCTTTTCTTCAGGCTAAACATTCCCTGGTTCTTTCCATTGATTCTCATCTGAGGTGATCTCAAAGTCTTTCAGCATCCTGTTGCTTTCTGAACATTCCAGTTTATTAACTTTCTTCCTAAAAATATGTACAGAATGAAAAACAATAGTCCAGTTATAGTCTCACGAGGGTGAACTTCAGTAGGATGGACAATCACCTTCCTACTTCCAAACACTGTCATTGGTTCTCTTTGAAAGGAAGGATATACAGCACATGCCTCTCATTCATTCTAGGCTAAGATCAAACTAATTTTCTTGACCAATTAATTACACTTGACTCATATTGAGTTTACGTCTCACTAAAATTTCCAGTTCTTTTCCAGATTTCCTTTGTGGCCACAATGCTTATACTTCTGAAATGGAACTTCATATTTTTTTTCTTAAAAATGTTTTATTAAAGTCAGCATAGAAAATCAAAGTAAACAACTAAACATGGTGACCAGCTACATTTAAACTGAATTTAGAAAATAAAGTATCAATAGAAAAATATTTTGTCATGGTGGATAGAGTGCTACCCTTGAAATCAGGAAGATCAAAGTTCAAGTCCGACTTTTGACATATATTAGCTTGTTTGAAAATGGGCAAGTCATCTAATACCCTCCAACAACTTTAAGACTATAAAGTTGCCTGTCAGCATTGGTAAAATGAATTCATACATTGGGAGCTCCTTCATTGAGGGTATTTGAGGTCCAGGTTAAAGAAAAAAACCCAACAACCAAAAAACTAAAATTTACATCAGGGCGATCACTCATTCTTATGATATCAGTGATCACATTATTTTTTAATTACTTCAGAATTTGTGACACTTTATATCCTTGGGGGAAAATTTTTATCTTTTTGTGGGTGAATTTGGAACCATGTCTGGGGAGTAATTCAGGTGATCAAACTGTGAATACAAATTTTGTCCCAAACCCTCCCACAGCTAATAGAAAGTACTTTGACATTGTAAAGAATCTAGTAATGTCAAAATTCACTTTTACATACATTTACAAACTACACACTTGAAATTTTCTGAATAATAAGCCTGTGTGACCTTATGGGATGAATTTTCCATGAAAGATGCCTCTTCCAAAGAACTTAGGTTTGAAGGTTGCATACATTTAGGTATCAAGAGAGGTGGAGCCATAAGAGATATTGGGGCCTTCCTTATATGAACAAAGTAGTCTAGAGCTTCATAATTAAGCCTCATTTACCTCTGGGCACTAAACACTTTTGAGTCCTGTCAAACTATCTGCTCAATTTTTAATCTGCTAATTTGGACTTTACTTTTTGGATTTCTCTACCAACTTTCTAAAATTTGGGTCCTCCTCTGTAGTCCTAGAATGATTTCTCCCAGTTCCCAGGAACAGCTCAATTTACTAACTCCTAGTTCAGTCCCCCATTTCACTGTCTGGTAATCAGGTCCATGCTCACCATAGAATTCTTACCAGAGGAGAAGATCTACATGAGAACTCTGCTGTTCCTAATTAAAACTTGTGCCATGAGCCTTTTTTTTGTCAATATCTTTTTGCCCCAAACCTACCCACAGAGGCAATGTCACCCATGGGTGTAGTGTCTGAGGGGGCACCTATGCTCACACGGAGAGGTCAGGTTTGCTTGTTTTTCATTATCCATGGGAAAGGAAGACATCAACCACATGGCTTCAACTCAGCTTCAGGGCCCTACAGGTAACTGCTGTGGAGGAGATACTCATTCCACTTACCACTAGTAACTCTTGCCCCTACTGATACATTTACTATTTATTTTAGTCACCATGGCATTATTCTTTTTTTAAAAAAAATCCTTACCTTCCATCTTAAAATCAACACTAAATATTGGTTCCAAGGCAGAAGAGTGGTAAGGACTAGAAAATTGGGATTAAGTGACTTACCCAAGGTCACACAGTGAGGAAGGGCCAGAGGTCAGATTTGAATGAAGGACCACCCATCTCCAGGCTTGTCTCTTTATCCACTGAGCCACCTTGCTGCCTCCCCCTTGTTAATTCTTAAACTTAAAACATTTCTTTACAGATAAGGCAAAAAATATTTACTCAGAAGGCAAAAACAGAAGTAACCATAACTTTTGCTCAAAAGAAGACAAAATCAGGATGATTAAAGCATAACAATTGCTCATTATTACAAAAGTAGGAATAATCAAAACAGCGGGTTTTCCTATAAACTTCATACAATGCCTATGAGGATTAGTCAGAACACATTAGTGGAGAAACATATATAGTTAGGGCACTCACAATTCTGCAACTCTTGATGTCCTTAGTCTCTTCAGTAACACTCCACGCCCTATAAAGCTACTTCTCTATTAGCTGATCCCCTTCTGCCAAGTTTTCCCTATAACTTCTCCTGACTTTTAACAGCTTCTAATGGTAGTCCATGTAAAAATCAAGAAATCTGCCTTTCAAGTATGAACACAACAATCCACATATAAGCTTCCCATAATGCCTACAGCAAAAAGTTCTTATCTTTACCACTTTTGTCTTGTCTTTACTGTAAGAAATCAGAAATTAAAGGAACACTGAAGTACAGTCATGGAATTCAGCTGCTTCAAGGAACTCTTTTCCCTTTTTTGGCAATAAGCGATACCAAGGAGCTGTCCATAGATAAAACTCATGCAAAAGAACTTGGGGACAGTAGCAGATTTCACCCTCTTCAATAGAGCTACAAAGAGCATTGACAAAGTTAGAAAATCAGAGAGTCTCAGAGTTGGAACTAACACCAAAAAACATTTAGCATAATCCATACCTGAGCAGAGCCATGATATCTTTAACAAGTCTTGGTTCAAAAGCCTCTAACAATGGAAAAGCTTCCTGCTACCAAAAAAAAAATACCAATCCATTTTGGGAAAGACCTAACTTCTTATACTAAACCAAAACTGACTTCTCTTTAACTTTGGTTTTTCTTAATGCTGTCCTCTAGGGCTAAATAAAACTAATCAAATTCTTCCACCATATGAAGAAACTAGGTGACGAAGTAGAGTTTGCTGGTTTTGGAATCATGAAGACCTATGTTTAAATATAATCTCCAAAACTAGTTCTGTAGCAAGTAATTGCTTAATTTCATCTCCCTCAGTTTCCTCACCTGCAAGATGACAAAAATAATAGCACCTACTTCCTAGGGTTGTTGTGATAATAAAATGAGAAAATAATAAGATTTATAAACTTTAAAGTGTTATATAAATACTGGCTATTATGATGATAGCTTTAAACTATTTGAAGACTTCTTATTATAATATCATCAAGTGTTATCTTTCCTAGTCTAAATATTCTTGTTTTAAAAAATCTATATTTGCTGGGGCTCTGAGTCTCCTCTGCATCAAGGTCTTCTTCTTCTTCTTCTTTTTTTTTTTTGGATAGTATATGACTTGGTCCTAGAACATTTTCCAGGGGTGGTCAATCAACAAGCTCTTGGAGGCTCTTGGGATAGAAATCCAAATGAATACAAAAGATAAACAAAAGACTTTCTATTTACATGGAGCTTGCATGGTGGTGGGGAAGACAACAATTATATAAATAAATATATAGGAAGAGAATAGATTTTTTAAAAGATTGTTTAGGAAGTAGGGCACTAAGAGTTGTGCTGATTAGTAAAGACATCATGTAAACAGCAGAGCTTGATTTTTGTCTTGAAAGAAGAGAGGGATTATATGAGGTGCAGGTGAGAAGGGAATAAATGTATTCTAGGCTTGGGGATTGCCAGTGCAAAGTTACTAAGAGAAGAACCATGGTGCATAATCACAGGGGGATCACATTCATGATGAACTAAAAGAGGTGAAGAAAAAGGAGAAGTCAGACAGAGAAGAGGCAAACCAAGAGCCACTACTGTCTAGAGAGGAGAGAGTGTCCCGGAGGAGATTTTAGTCAACACTGTAAAATGCAACAAATAGATAAAGAAGAATGAGGACAGGAAAAAAACAACAACAACTATTAGGTTCGACAAGAGATTGTAGGTAACTTTGGAGAGAGTACTTAAGTTTCAGAAGCCAGCTAGGATGAGACAAAGTGAAGACAGCAAGTATGGAGAATTTTTTTTCAAAGACTTTGGTTGAGAAAGAGGAGAGATACAAGATGAATACCTTGAGGGTATAGTGAAGCCAAGCTAAGATTTTTTTTTTTTTAAGGATGAAGGGATTGGGTGTGTTTGAAAGCAGTAAGGAAGTGACCACCAAATAGGGAAAGGTTAAAGATTTAAGAGAAAGAGGATGATTGAGGTTATAATTTGTTGGAGGCATAGGGTTAAAGTGTGCTTGTAGAATGTAATTAACAACCCAGTCTACTTGACAAGAAGTGTGGGAATTCCTTCAATTGGAGAATGGCTGAACAAATTGTGGTATATGTTGGTGATGGAATACTATTGTGCTCAAAGGAATAATAAAGTGGAGGAATTCCATGGAGACTGGAACAACCTCCAGGAAGTGATGCAGAGCGAGAGGAGCAGAACCAGGAGAACATTATACACAGAGACTAATACACTGTGGTACTATTGAAGGTAATGGATTTCTCCATTGGTGCCAAAGCAATGTCCCTGAGCAATCTGCAGGGATCTAAAAACACTATCCACAAGCAGAGGATAAACTGTGGGAGTAAAAACACCGATGAAAAGCAACTGCTTGACTACAGGGGTGGAGGGGATATGACTGAGGAGAGACTCTAAATGAACACTCTAATGCAGATACCAACAACATGGAAATGGGTTCGAATCAAGAACACATGTGATACCCAGTGAAATAGCACGTCGGCTATGGGAGAGGTGGGGGGGGGGGGAGGGAAGAAAAGAAAATGATCTTTGTTTCCAATGAATAATGCTTGGAAATGACCAAATAAAACAATGCTAAAATAATAAATAAATAAATAAAATAATTAAAAAAAAAAGAAGTGTGGAAATGGAATTGGGTTCAATCATGACAGCACTGGATTTAGAGTCAGCAGACCAAGAGTCTAATTCCTATTCTACAATTTATTACTTCTGTGGTCTTGTTAATTGTAAGTTGACTTGCAAGTCAGTTAGTATTTTGGGGGTAATAGGATATGTGTAGAATAGATGGCTTCCAAGGTTCCTTCCTACTCTCTCTCTATAATCCCATGACCCATGATCTCTCACTGTACCAAGTAAGTGGGAAGGACCTTTTGCATGAATTCATCTTGGATACCTGGTTACATGAAATGTTTTGTTATTTGGATTCTGGCACTTAAAATCACCCATCCCTATTTCTGGACCTCTAAATTCCTCACTCATTTTTAGTGACAACCAACCCTTTTGCTTTTCTTCTTGCTGGGCATCCCTGGAATCATTATGATTACAGATAGCCCTCCTCAAACCTGGCTTCCATCAGAATTGCAATCTATGCCAGGGACACAGTGAAAGCCCATGGTCAGTGCTGTCCACGGTCATACTCCCAGACAATCAGAAATATACTGTAACCTGACATTTGAGGGGAATCAAAATGGAGGAACAAATAGCTAGGACATTGGAATGGATTCCAAGAAAATAGAGCAGATATGAGATAGTACCATAATAGTGAGTTTTTTTTTTTTAAACAGGTTTGTTTTTTTAATAAGTGGAATCCGCAAGCAAGGTAATGTTTCTAAGTAGTTCTTGAGAGAGAGAGCAAGAGCTCCATGGTGAATGCTCTCAACATATTTACAATTTTTAGTATCCCCAGCACTGTTGTAAATACAACAAATTTACAATTTTCTACAACAGCTTGGTGAGTGGGAACTACTTATTAATACCTAGTAAGCATAAAAAGAACAAACAAGAAAACCAGGCCTTTTCCCTGGAGATTAGAAAAAAGGGTATCTTGAGTCAGACCTAGACAACTATTAATCTGTGGTTGTAATTAATCCCTAGGAAATGTTTAAGACCAAGGTCTTTAATACTATGATAAGCTGCTTTTCAAACAGCAACTTCTGGGTGGGTTATTGCTCTTATATTTCCATTGAAGTCATAGATGTTATGTTTGCCAGATCACATACTTAGCTGCCCCAGGAGCTGCTAAAGCCTTGACATGAGCCAATTAGATTTCTCCAGTGATAAAGAAGTCTCCAATTTTGTACCTAATTTCTCTCCTAACCTTACAAAGTTAAAAGTGTCTACTGAGGGCAAATTGAGCTTCTGTAGAATACAATACAGAGCGCTGCCACCAGCATCCAAAACAATATCATTTTTTTCTCACATAACCATCTTGCTTTTCCTTCCTGGAAAGCACATCTCTCTCCATTTGTCCTTTTCTTGCTAGCTTATTGTCCTCTTTCCTTTCCCCCACTTTTCTCTAAGAAGCGACAATCTCTATAAAGAACTTCAAACGTTCTAGCTTGAGCTGAGAAACTAATTAGGAGTTTAAGTTGAGCAAGGTACTTACCTTTTATACCCTATTTACTTATTTGTCAAATTATAAACAATATTTATCCCTTCTCCAGCTCACAAAATAATTAAACAAAGATATGAGAAAAGACATAGAATGTATAGAACTTCATACCTGGAAGGGATCTTAGAGTTCTATTTGAACTCATTCATTTTACTGATGAAGTGACTAAAGTCCTCAATGAATAGATGGAAAAGTATTCATTAAGCACTATGTGTCAAGCATCGTGGCAGGTGCTGGGGATACTAATTCAAAAGCTACAGTTCCTGCCCTCAAAGAGTTTACATCCTAATGGTGAAGCAGCTTCATAAAATAGAATAGTCATGGCCAGAGAAGAGTTTTTTGGTCCTAGAAATGACAGAGATAGCAAACAGAAGTCCATAGATTCCTTTCCAGAGGTAATGGTAGTATTGATTTGATTATTATTAGAGGATAAAAGTGAAGAGTGGGTTTGGGGCAACTGAGGACTGAGGGGGTGAGAAGGAAGAAATGTTCACAGTAGGAGAGCAGAAAAACTTTTAAAAGTATCTACTGTGGAAATTAGTAGCAATCTAGATTCCTAGTCTCCTGATTCCCAGTTCAGTGTGCTTTTGAGTTTAAAGAAAAAATAATCTATAAAGGAGAGGTAGCATGATGTAGTGGAAAGAGAAATTAAAGTCAGGGGAGAAGACCTACATTCTCATCTTGGCTCTACAACTTGCTACCTGTTAGTCCTTGGAAAAATAACTGTTACTTTGGACTTCAGTTTCATCAGTAAAACGAAGTGTTGGACTCATTGATCTCTAAGGTCCTTTCCAGATCTAAATCCTTCGAACCTACGAATGCCCCATAACTGCAGTAAAGCTCCATCATAAAGTACAGTGGCACCTGCTTAGCTGTAAATCATTGCTCTGATAAGTTTTGCCTATTCTGAACACAGCTAAGAGTCAGGAAATTAGCCAAGAAAAAAAGGTACCTGAGCAGCCAGTTCATGTCACAAAACATCCATTTTCCCCAGTTTCCTAAGCCCTCATTCTACTGTGTTTATTGATTTTGCATATAATTCTAACAATTGTAGTTATGTAGTTTTTCAGCTCACAGAAAACTGGAAGCAGCCAATTAAATGTGGAGAGCAGCAGGAGACACTTTTGGGCATCAAGGGAAAATCTAGGTTTACCATGAATGAGGAATCATAGGTAAATTGCCACTTTGATAGAAGAAATTTAAGAGTAATGGGGTGAGGAAATATATATCTTTAGATGTAAAAACAATGAACACATATAGAGGAGGAGGAAAAAGACATTTGGAACTGATGAGAATGATCTCATCGATAATCTAACCTGTTGAACACTTTTAATGTAAGACATTGTAGGAAAAGAAAAATGAATTGGAAACAATTCCTTTCTTCAAGGAACTTGAATTTGTAGTATGAAAATAATAGAAAAATCACTGAATTAGGAATCTTGAAACCTTGGTCTTGGTCCTGGTTCTCCTACTAATTAGCTCTATGACCTTAGGCATGTCACATGTATAATGGGAAAAGGATAGAGATAAGGATAAGATTTAAGAGAAGTGGAAGGCTGTCTTTAAGGCCCCTGCTAGGAACTCTAGAGAAAGGATTTTAGCAGGCAGGGGGCAGGGGAGGAACAATTTGGAAGAAACAGTTATTAGAGTGAGTGACTTCCTGTGGTAGCGAAGGAGCTCTTCCTGTCCAGAAGAGAAGAGGAAAGGCTGGCTCATCAGAGCTTGGCTACCTCAGCCTGTCTGTGGAGAACCTCATCTTTGGAAGTTCTCTGTTTGACTGGAGAACATCTAGCAAAGGTCCTGATTATACCTGCTGTGTTTTTATCAGCTTTTCAGAAGATTTTGTCTAAAATCCTGCCAGGTTGGATTTGAGGTTTTACCTCAGAGTTCAGACCCACTTTGAGAGCAATCCTAATGGGTTTTGGAGACAGCTTTTGAACTCAACCAAACCAACTACTGAAGGTCATAGATAGGCAGTTTATCCAGCTCTTTTTGGGGAACATCTAGGTAGAATTAGGGAGCTGGTAGGTTAGCTTGCTCTTGCGAGGGACGTAGATGTTTGTGGGTTGGATAGCTAGATCCCTTAGAGTCAGGGACACCTTGTTCTAATCCTCAGTTTGTGCCCTCTCTTTGAATAAATAGAGATACTGGTTTTATATAACATTGTCTCCAAGGCATTTGTGTGATTGGCTCAGTGAGAGAAAGTGATTCTGCTTTACTCTCATGAATGTAGGGGCTAGAATACCTGGAGACCATAGCTGGGTATTCAGGGAGTTCTCTAAGTGGAAACGACATCTATCCACTCCAGCCATCTGGGTTTATTGTCTACCTTCTGTTTTTTTGCATGTACCTTTCTTGCCCTCAGGTATCTTATCTGTCAAATGATGAGATTGGACTAAGCTGTCTCCAAAGTGTCTTCTGACTAACATTCTGTTACATACTATTAGTATTTCAAAAGATCTATTTTTAATCTGTGTGAATATACTCTTATTCCACACAAAACAGATTATAGTCCCATCACATCTTAACAGATGGTTTCATAAAATCACAGAATTTTAGTATTGGAAGGGATCTGAACAAGAACATTTGGGTCATCAAATGGTCAATCAGTTTATGCGAAGCTTTTAGGTGAGCCTCTCAAAGAAACACACTCCTATTTTAGATATCCCCAAATTATTTCTAAAATAATATTTGATTTTCCCTAATTACATGTAAAAACAATTTTTAACATTTTTAAAAAAAATATTTGAGTTCCAAATTTTCTCATCCCACCCAAACTTTCCCCCCTCCTTTCCCTTCTCCCCTTCCCCAGATGGTAATCAATCTGATAAAGATTTTACATGTGCAACCGTGTAAAACATTTCCTCAAATTAGTCATTTTGTGTTGGGAGAGATCTCAAACAAAGAAAGAACAAAGCAAGTGAAATATAATATATTTTGATCTGCATTCAGACTCCATAAGTACTTTCTCTGAAGGCATATGACATTTTTCATTATGAATCTCTGAGATGGTCTTGAATTACTATATTGCCAAGAATAACTAGGTCATGCAGTGTCCCTCAAAAAATATTGCTGATACTGTATACAGTGTTCTTTTGCTTCCTCTCTTCACTTTGCAGCAGTTCACGTAGATCTTTCCAGGTTTTTCTGAAATCATCTCGCTTGTCATTTCTTATAGCACAACAGTATTCCATTACAAGCATATATCACAACTTGTTCAGCCATTCCCAATTGATAGACAACCACTCAATTTCCAATTCTTTGTTAGATATCAACAAATGTTAAGGTTCTCTTTAAACAAAGCCTCAATTTACCTCTTGGCAACATCTATCTGTTGTTCCTATTTTCTGCCTCCTTAGAACCAAGGATAACAAGTCTAATTCTTCTTCCACTTGACAGACTTTCACCTGAATGAACAAAGCCATCATACTGGGTCCTGATCCCATTCCATTTTCTCCTCGACAGGTTAAACATTCTCAGATCCTGGAACCCATTTTCAGAGGTCATGAACTTAAGGTCTTTACTAACTTGGTTTCTCTCTTTCGTGTACTCTCCAGTTAAACCTTATTTTTCCTAAAATGTAGCCTTTATGAGATATTATGGACAAAAAAAGTTATCACCTCATAATCTCTAGAGGCTCTGGTGACAAGCTTCTCTCTACTTAGTACTTGAGCTATAGGCACAAAATTCTGGTGCTGGGGCCATAAGCAAAGCTGTTCTAACTTGGTGGGACCTATTTTTGTGCATTGGCAGCATAAAAACCAAGGGTCATCTCCATTTCGTGAAGAGGCAACGTAGGACTTGAGTGGAGAGTATCACTATTATCATAGCATAATAAAGTCATACTTCATTTGATTTTATATTTCATTTGGATTTTTAAGTGACTGAATTTTTGGAGACCATGCCAATAAGAAAGAGATAAAGTTCTGACAGGTCTTAATTGAATTAGAAAGGTTTGAAGTTTAGAATCAAAACCTGGAGGACCAGCCAAAAGAAGTTTAGGGAGAATCATCACCAGATTGATTAGAGGCTGAGGAATATTTTGGCCACAGAAACTCATGAAGATGAGTAACTAACCCTAAGGTGTAAGTGGGAGGGAGGGGGATTAGATCTATATCAGTAGAGGGAATACTAGCAGCATGGTATCATAGATCTAAGTATTATTAGTTATTATTTACTATATATATGAAACAATTACTAATTATTTAATTTGTTTCATCCCTTAGTAACACGAACTAAAGAAGGATTATTCAACTTACAATGTAGCATTAAAAAAAGCATCAAATCTAAATTAAAAAGCCAGATATCAAACCAGACCAGCACTTTCTAACATCCATTCAGGACATACTATGGGCAGCATTTTGGATTATTGGATATCTACATTTCAACAAAGCATTGAACAATAACAATCATAGGTAAGATTTAGATATCTTTTTAAGATTTTCAAAGGGGTTTCCCTCATGGATAAAATGGAAAATGATATCATGCAACTCTTGTGGACAAGATGGAAAAATATGACACAAATGATTATACCTGAGGGTGGATTTCAAAGCAGTTGAATGTCTTTACCTAAAGAATAGTCAACGGATCTGTGTTATCTTAGAGGGAGGTAGAGTGGCCTAGGCAATTTCTCATCATTATTTTTATCAATTATGAATGGAAATGTTATGTTTATCAAAAGTTTGAAAGATTAAAAGCTGATAAGGATAGCCAGACCATTGTATGACAAAGTCAAAGTTCAAAAAGGGCTTTGTAGGCTAGAATAATGGAGCAAATATGAGCTAAAATTTAATAAATTACATGAAATCATAGGATATTAGCATTAGAAAGGACTTTAGAGATCATCTAGTCCAATTTCCTTATTTTATAGATGAGGAAACAGACAAAAAAGGGCTGCAACTTACTGTTAAGGTCATGTAGTAGATAAACGGCAGGGCCAGGACTAGAACTCAAGACTCCTAACTAACTCCCTGTACAATGCTTTCTCCAACATATTTAGTCTTCTAAAAATGTTAAAAAGAGCACAACTGAGGATTTTTTTTTCTCAGAAAGAAAGCAAATCACCATACTAATGATATGGGCTAAATCTGAATTCAGTTTTCTTATATGTGGTGGGACAATTAGATTAGAACAGAAGTTCTTACGCTGTTTTGCATCATGAACTCTTTTTGGAAAAGTCTTGGCAAAGCCTCTGGACTCCTCAGAAAAATATTTTTAAATGCATAAAATGCACAGGGTTTCTAAGAAAAGAATTATATTGAAATTGAAAATAAATATATTGAAATAAAATTATTCAAATATTTTTTAAAATATGTCTATGGGCCCCAGGTTAAGAACTCCTGGACTAAAGGGCTTCCCCAAATCCCTCCCAGTACTAAAATTCTCCAGGGCTTGAGTCTTCAAAATGCGAGCCTTTTGGTTTATATAGTATGAAGAACAAATTGTGTGCAGCTGCAGGAATGTGGGACAAAGGTTACATGTGGCTGCAGCCTTTTTCTAGCCAAGTTAACTGAAGTTTCAGGGTAATTTGCATGGACCCAGAGTATTGGTCAGGGTACAATAGAAATGAAAAGGTATTTATATACTCACCCCAACCTAAAGGTGAGGGTGGGCTGAAGGGATCAGGAAGGAGTGGGGGAAGGAAAGCCAGATGCCTTTAAAAACCAGTTTTGACCTCAGGGACTTCCACTGCCTGATGGGTGAGCAGAGGGCCTGGTTCAACAGAGCTAAAATTGTCTTGGGGCTATAATCTGATTTCCAAAAGAGCCATTTCCATTCCCTGGTGGGGGAAGATATCTGCAATTTTATGTGACTCCAGCAGATGGCAGCAGACACACAGCAACATTCTACAGAGATTCAATTGGTAGGGACAGAAACTTAGAAGAGTTCTAATGGGGTTGCAGACCTAGGAGGAGCAGGGACTTGCCAGGCCTACAACTGACCTCTCTCCCCATGATCATGTGATTCCCTGTGTATATGACTGGGGCTTGTGGAAGGTTTTCCTTGTTATTTTCAGTTTAATTATTAATAGATTTTATTGTGTATATTTATTTTATATTTAAAGCTATTTTTAAATACAAAAATCTAAATACAAAAATAATGAGGCTATTCAGTTTAATTCAATGTGACCATTGCTTTCTTCTGGTAAAAAAGAAGTGCAGGGTGGGGGTTTACAAGCTGCGATTTTGAATAAATGCTGGCCGGAAATATACCTTGAATCTGAGTGTAGTTTTTAGGGATCTGTGTTTGAGAAGGATTCAGGTATATTTGAATAGGAATAAGATAGATAACCATATTTTGACCTTAACATTTTTTCCTGATGAACTAAAATTTCACCTTTTTTTTTTCTTTAGAGACATGGCCTGTTCTTATTCTTTAAGCCTTTGCTGAACAAAATCATCCCAGAAAACTGGACTATCTCTTCTTTTTATCTGAATGTTTTAGTCATGCCTTGCAGTCCCAGTTAGGACTAACAGAATCTAAAGTACTAACCTTTTTCCCATGTGCCTCAATCTAAGAAGCTTTGAAAAATATACATATATGTATGCACATGCCTATACAGACATATATCAGAACCAGTACTCTTTCTTTAATCTTTTCCCTTCTATCTTAGAATCAATACTAAGTATAGATTCTAAGGCTAAGGAGCAATAAGGGTTGATGTTTAAGTGACTTGCCCAGGGTCATACAGTTAGGAAGTGTCTGAGGCTAGATATGAACTCAAGCTCTCCTGAATCCAGGTCTGGTACTCTCTCCACTGTGCTACCTAGCTGCCCTCCATATCACTCTTTTTTTTTTAAATTGAAAAATGTTATTTAATTAATTTAGAATATTTTTCCATGGTTACAAGATTCATGTTCTTTCCCTTCCCTCTTCCCACCCCCCCACCCCACAGCCAATGAGCAATTCCATTGGGTTTTACATGTGTCATTGAGCAAGACCTATTTCCATATTATTGATATTTGCAATAGGGTGATCACTTAGAGTCTCCATCCCCAATCATATCCCCATCGAACCATGTGATCAAACAGTTGTTTTTCTTTCTGTGTTTCTACTCCCACAGTTCTTCCTCTGGATGTGGATAGTGTTCTTTCTCTTAAGTCCTTCCGATTAGTTCTGAATCATTGCATTGCTGCTAGTAGAGAAGTCCGTCACATTTGATTATACCACAGTATATCAGTCTCTGTGTATAAGGTTCTCCTGATTCTGCTCCTTTCACTTTGCATCACTTCCTGTAGTTTGTTCCAGTTCACACTCCATCTCACTCTTAATGAAGATAGTTAGGCTAAATTATGTCCCCTCAAAGAACTTTACCCACTCCATACAACCTCCCACCCGCAACCATGAGATGGCAAGTCTTTCTACCTGTTCTTCCTTTCTCCATTCAGTTTACTCCAACATTGAAATAAACACCTGCCGTGTGCAGAGCACTGCACTAGGCACACTTATAGAGTAAAACAGAGTAGAGGCGCTAGACAGAGGTGCAAAGTTTAGAATGGCTAAGATCCCTTTCCTTATGGATCTTAGCACCTAATAGGACACATGGATAACTTATAGAAAACAATTCATATGTGCATTAGAGAAATGCAAGCAAAATGCTCTGTGCAGTCTGAGGAGTTTAAAGATCAGTAGTGACTGAGGGAATAAGGAGAACCTCCATGGCAGAGGACACCCGTGGGTTAGGTGGCAAGGAATTCAGCTGGCCAAGTGGGAAAGAGAAGATATTCCTCATTTAGGTAATATGAGCAAAGGTCTGGGGCCGGGAAAAACCATTGTGTCTTTGGATAGCAAGTATTCTAGTTTCCCTGGAGTGCAAAATATAGGGAGGGGGACAGTGTGAGATAAAGCTGGAAAGGGAAGATGGCAACAGATTATGAATAACTTTAAATGCCAGACAAAGGAATTAGAACTCCCTGTAGGTAAGGGGGTTCCTTCTATTTCTCACCATCTCATCCGGAGTCCTGAAAAGGGGGAAAATTATCCAATTAACCAACAGGTGTCACTCAAACATAAACCACTGGAAAGACACACAGCTTCTTAGAATGACTAAAATATAAATCTCTCTCTGTCTCTGTCTCTGTCTCTGTCTCTGTCTCTGTCTCTGTCTCTCTCTGTCTCTCTGTCTCTGTCTCTGTCTCTGTCTCTGTCTCTCTCTCTCTCTCTCTCTCTCTCTCTCTCTCTCTCTCTCTCTCTCTCTCTCTCTCACACACACACACACACACACACACACACACAACTCAACATTATGTTTTCCCTAGGTTTCATGACTTCCATGATTCTCCGAAGCACATTTTCCTTGAGTTTGGAAGGAATGAACACATATTGCCAACATCTCATACTGACACAGCACTGAACGGGCAATTTAAAAAACAACATATTGGTTTGTACTTTATGATTCAAGCCATATTGAGAGCTCCTGGTATGGAAATCCTTCTAAGTAATTCATCAGTAATGTATAGTATTCAAGTGTCACCTCAAGACACTAATAGGTTAAGCAAGGGATCAGTGACTTTTCCATAGTCACACAGCCAGCATGTTTCAATATCAAGACTTGAACTCCATTCTCCTTCATCTAAGGCTGGCTCTTCATGCCAAATTAACTTTGGATGGGCATTGTCTTTTTAGGGGGCCCAGCTTTCTTTTCCAGTGTATGACCCAAACACTTAAGCATGAATATATGAGGAGATTCTCTAAATGAGGAATCTGGAATCACTTTGTCCCATGAGGAGATTTCCTTGAAGAACGATCCGCCCCCTTTTATAGCACATCACATTTCCATTGTGGCAAAGTGCTTTGTATACATCTTCCACTCAATTCTCACCATATCCCTTTGAAGTCAGCAAGACAGGTATCATTGTTAACATTTTACAGTCAAGGAAACTCCTCAGAGAGATGATTGATTTGATCAGTCTTTCCATTAATAAAGAGCCAGGACTTGAAACCAAGCATTTTGACTTCCAGTGCATTGTACTTTCCAGGATGCTACATTGTCTACTATGTAACCTAAGCTTACAAACACCTTGGAATCAAAATTAAAGATTTGCTTTTCTCTCTGGGATAGACCAACCAGAAAGGGGACCATGAAAGAACAAGATAAATATGCTGACTATTATTCATCAGGAAGGTGAAAAAAGAGGCTGGCTGGTTGTGCTTTGCAGCAGGAATTTCCCCCATTTCTACAGTGCTTTATGGTTTACAAAACTCTCATCCTCTCATTTGAGTTTTACTCTGTAAGGTTAGCAAGGCAAGAATGATTAACTATTTTGTAGGTGCGAAGCTGAGTCCCAGAGAGATTAAATGACTTGCTAGGCCTACTCAGCATATTATCCTTGAGGATCACCATGATGCAGTATTCTAGTCTCTTGGCTATATGCACCTAAAATCTTAATGCTCAGCTTAGCTCATCTAGGAGCAATCAAAATCAGGGGAAAAAATCAGTTTACACTCCAAGTTCTCTCCTTGGTACTAGAAAGACAACTGGTAATACAATGTAGATTTATTCTTTCTTTTTCCCTGCCCAGGGGATGCTTGTCTCAGAAATGGAGCCTCAAGGGACTAGGAAAGACCTCCTGCAGAAAGTAGTATTTGAGCTCTGGCTTAAAGGAAGTCAGGGAGGTGGAGGGCAGGGGAGAGAGGCAGAGTCAGGAGAAAGTTCTGTGTGATGGACAAGAAGTATGCCAGTGTGTGCTGAAGGAAGGAAAGCCCAAGGGGTCTGGAAAGGCAGAAAGAGGCCTCTGAGAGCTACTACATAGGGGATTATTATATTATTTCCTTTGAGGGGGGATGTAGGAACCCGAAACTAGAGCAGAGTCCACTGGTGGGGAGTAGGAGGAGAGTTGGAAAGGCAGAGCAGAGAATAATTTGACTATGAGCTCACTGAGTCCAGGAAAGGAAATGTCTTTCCTTGAGAAAATCCTATCATGGCCCCCATGAGTTGGGTGGGAGGGGCAAGGAAGGTCAAGGAAAAGGGTGCCATGCTACCGTGCCCTGGGGATGGCAACCAAGGCTAAATGTAGGAGCAGCATGGTGCCATCTGGCCCAAGGCAGAGGTGGACTCCGAGGCACAGGGGAAAGGGTACCACCTCTCCCGTCTCTGAGATATTAGCACTCAGATGTCAGCAAAGTCTAGGAAGGATCCCAACTGTTGACCTTGGAATAGCAGTAGAGTAATAACTCCAGAAGCCAGGCTGTAAAGAGTGGTGATGATGAAATGATGATTCAAGCAAATGGTACTCTTAGGAAATATTTAACAGTGAAATAGAGGAGAGATCTAAGACAGGAGCTTGGAAGCATTCAAAGAATGACTTTTTTAGAAAGTGGAGAACAGAACATATTGGGATGCTGCATAGAAGGAACTATGCAATTTGAAGATGAGAGAGAAGTGATGCTATGATTGACAGAGCAAAGGTATGAGATCAAGAGTCACTATTTCAAGGAAGACTCCAGGCAGGCTTCACTCACAACCTGAGACCTAAAGAAATTAAATATCTGACTGGGCCCCCTCAGGATGCTATCCTTGAGGGTCGCCATGATTTAGTATTCTAGTCGTTCAGGTCAAATCTTGATGCTCAGCTTAGCTCAAGTAGGAGCAGTCGGATCGGAAAAAAGTCAGCTTACACTTCTCCTTTGTACCCTCTTTTCTGCTCTCCTTTATGTGTTTTCTTTCCTAATTAGAATGTAAGCTTTCTTGAGGGTAGGGACTGACTGAATCATAGGTATTTATATCCCCACTGCTTAGCACAGTAAGTGATTAATACGTGCTCTTCTTTTCTAAGTGGAGCCTGTGTTGATTCTAATCTAGCCATGAGGATTTCTTTAGTGACTGAATATATTTTTGATCATTTTAGTTTTAGGGGGTCTTCAGAGAGGCATCATACCAGCTTCTAACTCAGGAGATGGTTCCATACCACAGGACTTTGTTACTTAGATTATATCAGTTTCCCCTTCCTCTCTGCCCTGTGGATGTCCAAGATGTTCGTTTTAGCTTTATATAAATAATAATTACAGTCAGTTAAGTGAACTACATTTTTCTCCAATTACCATGCAGCACAGTAACCATTATACATGTCATTAAATCTGTGTCAGATGAGTTCTAAACATTTTATTGGATTATAACACTAAATTCCATTCCCATGTGCTATAGTCTTTATTGTTTTTTGCTAATGTAGCATGGCGATCTAACTGCAACTTAAAAACATTAGAGGGAACACTGGTGGCAAAATCCATAAAAAACCCAAATTTTTTTGAGGACTCCACTTCTTTGCTATTCTACTCTGATATTTTTTGCCAAGGAATGAGAAGGCAGAATTTTTGGTGTGTTGGTAACAAAGGAAATGGTGCCAGAGAGGAAGGCCCAGGTCTGAAAGTCTCCCCTTTGTCTCGTCAGAAAATGATTTCTTATCGCTGGGATTAACCAATAATCTAATGGTTATAGCTGTCCACTTGTACTTTGTGAAGCTAGCACAACTCATTCCTGGATAGAATCTCCCAGTTGGAGATGTATCTCCCATAACCACAATTTTGCATTAGACTGGGTACCACTTTAATAATTTTCCTGATCCCTGACCCTCCTGTCCTCTCCCTACTATGGTCTATTTTTAAATAGCCATTGCCCATCTATAGCATCAGTTCCTGACCTTTTTTGTTGTTCCTCCTCCATATTGTATCCTCTTTTCTTGGAGCCCCATCATTTGACTAGGTAATGAAAAGGTTAATGAGATAAACTAGTCCCTACTTATGTTAGTCAGTGAATGGGCTAATCCATCCCTTATCATCAGTTATGGAGTACATAGGGCTATTCTAGATGTTGTGGGCTTTATAACAAGATATAAACTATGGCCACTCCCCTTAAGCAGTTTACAACTTTGTTGAGATTAGGGTCACATGCATGAAAAAAAAAAACATTCAAGGCAGTATAGAATGAAGGATTAAGTCACATTGTATAAACTGTCAGTACTGGAGAAATTCAGAGATCATTGTAGCTTTCATGAAAGTTCCATGAAAAAGGTAGAGTTTGGAAACGGGTTGGATTTGGTAAAGGAGAGGGAGAGGAAGCGCATTCTACCTGGGTCTCTAATGGACAGCCTCTCCATAATAAGCTGGGAAATTTCTTGTGCACTGTTTATGGGATCAAATAGTAGAAAGAACATTGAATTTAGAGTCAAATGACTTGGATTTGAATCTCAGCTGTATTATTAGCATTCCAGTTGATGTGGGAGAAGGATACTGAGGATGGTAGGAATGTGATAAATTTAGGAGTTAGGAGATTGACCTGGCTGGGGGAGAAGTCTTCATATATCAGATGACCTTGGCCATGCCATTTAGTCAACAAACATTTATTGATGCCTACTATGTGCCAGGCATTGGGCAGGTGAGTGGCAAAGTAGATAGAGTGCCAGGTTGGGGTCAGGAAGACTCATCCTCCTGAGTTCAAATTTAACCTCAGGTTCTTACTATCTGTGTGATTCTGGGCAAGCCACTACCCTGTTTGCCTCAGTTTCCTCAACTGTAAAAATGAGTTGGAGAAGGAAATGTCAAATCACTCCAGTATCTTTGCCAAGAGAACCTGAAATGGAGTCATGACGAGTCAGACATGACTGAAAGTTGAATGAACAATTGGAATGTGCCAGGGATTGTGCCTAGGGCCAGGAATATAAAGGAAGGGCGAAAAGTCTTTGCTTTCAAGTAATGAGGGAGCTCACACTCACAAGTTTTTGAGCCACATTTTCTTCATATGTAAAATGTGGAAGTTGGTCTAGATGATCTATCTCTAAAGTCTCTTTCAGTTCTAAACTCCCATGACTTATTTATTATCTTAGGAATACAAGGGGACAACCCATTGATGCTACCCTTTGGAAAGGAAAAAGGCAATTAAATCTAATATTCAGTGGGCTATTGGCCAAACTTTGGTTTGCCCTCTGGGATCATTAACATTTTCTATACATTTCCTCTCTCTTCTCCCAGAAGTAGAAATGGAGGCAGATAGGTGACACAGTGGATAGACCCCTGGGGCTGGAATAAAGAAGACTTGAGTTCAAATCCAGCCTCAGAGACTTACTAGTTGTATGACTACTTGTATGATATGTAGTCATTTAATCTATGTTTGCCTCAGTTTTCTCAACTGTAAAATGGGAATGATAGCAACTAACTTGTAGGGTTAGTATGAGGGTAAAATGAAATAATACTTATAAAGAACCTGGGATATAGTAGGCATTTAATAAATATTTGTTTTTCTTCTCCTTCCCCATTTGCCATCTCATCCTATTCCATCCAGGTATCTGAGTTCCCTGAGATCCCATCATCACTTAACATAAGAAGTGGAAAGAACACTGCAGTAAGGAATTAGCCCTGTATGTTGAACCCAACTCTGTCCTTACCTTGTTTTGTGGACTCAAACAAGTCATTAAATATTTCTGTGCCTCTCTTTGAGCGGGATGGGTTCCATGCTAAGGTCTCTTCCACCTCTAAGAGGCCATCAATCTAATATTTGAGACAAATATGCATATATTCCTTTTGGGGAGTATATAACTGAAGATTTTTAAGTTCTTCATAGATAAATGAATGGATGGTCAATAAAGCTCATAGTGAAAAAGAGGGTTTATTACCTACCCCATTTGCAGATGGGAAAAGTGAAGAGTAATAGCCTTATTAAGGTCTCATGGTAAGTGCAGGGCAGAAATCTAATATGGGTCTCTTCTTCCTTTTATCTAATGCCTTTGATTTTTCTTTTCTTTTTCCTTCTCTCTTTCTTTCTCTTCCTTCCTTCCTTCCTTCCTTCCTTCCTTCCTTCCTTCCTTCCTTCCTTCCTTCCTTCCTTCCTTCCTTCCTTCCTTCCTTCCTTCCTTCCTTCCTTTCTTTCTTTCTTTCTTTCTTTCTTTCTTTCTTTCTTTCTTTCTTTCTTTCTTTCTTTCTTTCTTTCTTTCTTTCTTTCTTTCTTTCTTTCTTTCTTTCTTTCTTTCTTTCTTTCTTTCTTTCTTTCTTTCTCTCTCTCTCTCTCTCTCTTTTTGTTGGTTCAGTGATAAGAATGAGAAGAAAGGAGTTGAGGGAACACTATGACCTCAACCAAACCAATATTAGTTTATAGTAAGGATTTGTGTGTGGGGGTGGGGCAGGGCAGGCAGGGAGATGACATTAACTGGTTGCTTACATCTACTAGTTGTCAGTTCCTGTTTGCAGGTTTGTCTGTAATAAGGGGAAAGGCCCTCCCATTGCTCTGAGCTCTGATGGATGGAGAAGGAGACCACAGAATCCTGGGATATTTAGAGCTGAAAGGGATGTTAGAGATCATTCTAGTCCAGTCTTTTCAAATTGTTAATGTGGAAATGGAACCCCTGGGAGCCTTGGGAAATGGGAGCCCAGGCTATGAAAAGAATGACTGTTAACTCCCATACCATTATACAGGAAAAGGTCTTCTTTACATCTGTTTTTACCACTGCCCCTTTCTTCTTTTTGTCACCTAATAACACCAGTTCACATCCACATTTGGGTTTCTCACTTAGAACTATTCAAGGGTTACTCCTAAAATTGTTAGATCATGAAAAAATCCTATTCACTCAAAGATTTTTATAGCAACATTATATGTAATCACACAAAAAAAACCCCAAAACAACAAAAAACTGGAAGTAACCCAAATGTCCAAAAACAGGAGAATGATAAATTAATTGTGGCCCATTAATGTAATGGAATACTGTAAAGCAATTAAGATGGGCAATTATGAGACATACAAAGACATCTGGAGAGACCTTTATGAAATAATGCAAAATTAAAAAAAAAATCAGAGCCAGAAGAATGGAGCACACTGCTAACCGAGATCACATGAGGAAGAATGAATGAAAATAAATGAGCAAGGAATCCTAATGGAAACTTAGCAAGAGAACCTAAAGAAGCGTTACTTAATGAACTTAAATGGCACTAGCTAATAAGGAGGTATAGTTGTTTATATCAATGATGAATATTGTTTCTAATAAAATTTAAATTATAATCCACTCAATCTCAGATCCCTATCTTAAAAATGACTATCCTAAGAGCTAATGGTTTGAAGAATCTAGACTATGTTCTCTGAAAGAATCGGTATTTAGTTATAATGCAGAGCTATCTGTGTGTTGAGTTTCTGGTAGAAATTGCAGTTCCTGTACTAACCACTTTACAAACTTGTATGTTATTTCCCTTTATGTAATCTCAGACACTAAGATCAGAGGACTATCTAGTCTCTGAACATAGCTGAGAGGAAAATAGGATCTGAATATATTCCAGTTGCTCAAGGTCTGTTTTATCTCTTAGCTGTGAAGAGATTACATAATTTTCACGTTCCTGCAGCATGTCTAAATGGTACACAAAGTACTGTCCATAATTTAACCCAAACAAATGATCTAGAGCATGTCAGTCGAATCCCCACAAGGCAGCCATCTATTCATAAGTCCGTTCATTAACCATGGGCCAATGCCATGTAAAAGTATTTATCCATAAGGGTCCTGGAAGAACTGATTTAATCATCCTCACTCAAAGCAAGGGCATTGTTCACCTTTAATGAAACCAACAAATACCTTTGGTGACCTTTGTCATCACGTAATGGTGCTTTTACTAGGAAGTCCTTCTTGGTCTGATGATCTCATAATCTGTACTATGTTTCTAGTTAAGGTAAATATCATTAGATGAACAGTGGTAACTTGAGTGTGGCTTGAGAGGAATAATTAGATACCTCCTTTTCTTCCAAACCTCTGTCCAAAATATGTGAAAGATATAGAGTCCCAAGCACTACCAATATGGCATTTTCTATAAACATAGACATCTTCCTTCAAAAATTACACTGGTATGGAAGAGCCCAGTTGCCTTTAATGAGTTCCAAGTGTCAGATCTGGGCAGATTTTATCCCTCCCCTTAGGCAACTAGATGGCACAAAGAGAAAGCACTGGACCTCAAGTCAGAAAAAACTTAGATTCAAATCTACTTACCAATAGAACCTTAACAATTGTGTGACCGACCCTGGGCAAGTCACTTACCTCTGTTTCCCTGTTACTTAACTGTAGAAAGAGAATAAGAACAACACTTACTTCTCAGGGTTGTTGTGAGATCAAAGAAGACAATATTTTTAGTTTGTTGAATGGGGAGTGTACTATTACACTATCATGCTATTACAATAGTCTAAGGGTGAGATGAAGAAGCCTTGCCCTGGGATAGCTGGGTAGCTCAGTGGAGAGAGCATCAGGACTGGAGTCCTGTATTAAAATGTGACCTCAGATACTTCCTAGCTATGTGACCCAGGGCAAGTTTCTTAATCCTAATCGCCCAACTCTTGTCAATCTTCTGTCTTGGAATTGATACTTAGAATTGATTCTAAGAGAGAAAAAGAGAGGGTAGGGAAAAGAGAAAAAGGGAGAAGGAGAGGAGGAGGTGATGAGAGAAGAAGCAGAGCAGAAGCAGAAGCAGAAGCAGAAGCAGAAGAAGAAGAAGAAGAAGAAGAAGAAGAAAGAAGAAGAAGAAGAAGAAGAAGAAGAAGAAGAAGAAGAAGAAGGAAGGAAGGAAGGAAGGAAGGAAAGGAAGAAAGAAGAAAGAAAGAAAGAAAAGAAAGAAAGAAAGAAGGAAAGAAAGAAAGAAAGAAGAAAGAAAGAAAGAAAGAGAAAGAAAGAAAGAAAGAAAAAAAGAAAGAAAGAAAGAAAAGAAAGAAAGAAAGAAAGAAAGAAGAAAGAAAGAAAGAAAGAAAGAAAGAAAGAAAGAAAGAAAGAAAGAACCCTGTACTAGAGTGGTAGCAATATCACAGGAGAGAAGAGAGGGGTATACAAGAGATGTTTTGAGGGTAAAATCAATAGTCCTTGGCAACGTATCAGATATGGGAAATGAAAGAGTTCCCTCTTTCCCAGCAACTAGGATGCTGGAAAACTGAAGTTTGTAATAGAATTTCAGAAGAGGGGAAGATTTTTTGGGGGGAAAGATGATATTTATTTATTATGGATATGTGGATTTATAATGTCTAAGGACATCCAATTTAGATGTTCAAGAGATAGAAGCCTAGAGGACAAGAGAGAGGTAAGGACTAGATAAGTAGGTTTGAGAATCATCAGACTAGAGATGATTGTTGAATTCATAGATGCTGATGAGATCACCAAGGGAAGTAGTGTATATATATATAAGAGGGCCCAGGACATAGCCCCTGCCCTGGAGGATACCACCTTTAGCAGTCATGAGCTAGATGAACAGCCAGAAAAGGAATGAGTCAGGAGAACCAGGATAAAGTAGGGTCATGAACCTAGAGAAAAGAGAACCTAGAGAAAAGAGAACATCAAGGACAAGAGGGTGAGTGACAGGATCAAAGGTTGCACAGAGGTCAAGAAGGACAAGGATTGAGAAAAAGCTGTTAGATCTGGCAATTATGAGAACACTGGTAATTTTGAAGAGGTCAATTTTGGTTGAATGATTGAATCAGAAGTCAAAATGGAGGCAGAAAGAGAGTGAGAGGACATGAAATAGAGCACTGATTGCAGGTGGCCTCAAGGAGTTTAACCAAAAAAAGTGAGTAGAGATAGGGGATGATAGCTGAGATGGACATATCAAGGGAGGTTTTTTTGAGGATGAGGAAGACATGAGTATGTTGTAAATAGTATGGTAAACAGTAGAGAAGTGACCAGTAGATAGGGAATAGTGAAGATATATGTGAAAATGGGGATGTTAGAGAAGGCAATCTGCAGGAGGAGATGGGATGGAATAGGATGCCTGTACAGGTAGAGGAAGAAGGGTGGCCTCTTCATGTGAGATAAGAATGAAGGAAGAAATAGCAACAGGAAGATTCTGAGTATATGAAAGGAGGTGGAGGGGAGAAGAGGGAGCTCTTAACAAATAGAAATGTCATGGTTGCAATATTTCTAACATCAGCTTGAAAGAAGAAACTAGCTTCTGTTAGAAGAGATGTGGAACAATAGCTAGTTCAGATGGAGGGATGATGGAGTGTTATTGAAGCTACAGGAGGAGATAAAAGAATTCTTGTAGGCTGTAGGGAAGTAGTCAGTAGATAGGGGAGATATTAAAATAAGTGAGAGAATAAGGATGATAGAGGAGGCAATCCGCTAGAAGACAGGATGAAATGAGATCATTTGTATACGTAGAGGAGTTTACCTTGACAAAAGAATGGTCATATGAGATGGGTAAAGAGAAAGGGGCAGAAAGATTCTGAGTGATGTTAAATGAAGAGAAGGGAAGAAGAGGGTCTTAGAGAATGACCTTATTTTTTTCCTATGAAAAACTGAGGCAAGCTTTGTAGATGAAATCATCTGGGTGGGGGAGCTATGGGAAATTTGAGGAAAGATAACATATTTGAAATACCATTGCAATGAGTGAGATAGTAAGCCTATTAAGAGGAAAAGGATTGCCTTGTTGCAGTGAGGGCCCAGTTGAAGTTACATGATATAAATTTATAGTTGGTCTAGGCAACACAGTTTTATGATTTTTCTTCATCTTCATCTTGCAGCATGTGAGTAGGAGTAAAAGAAGAGGATGGTGGGAATATCCAATACTGAACCCCCCAAAAGATCAGATGAAGAGGCAAAGGACTTCTGAGAAATAGTGTAGAGTTAAACTCTTTCATCAAGGAGTAAAGATGGTTAAAGGAAGAGAGTGTGGACCAGCAGAGGGGTGTTGTCCTGGGAAGAACTGAAGGAGAGAGGGATTGGAAGTCATGGTGAAAATGAAAGGCAAGGCAGAGGGACAAATGGAATGGCAACAGATTGTAATCAGATAAGGGAATTTCAGAGTTCATGAACACAAAGTGGGGCATTTGGGGTGATGGCAAGATCCAGGGTATGACTATCTCTGAATATAGTTGAGGTGGAGTGGCAGAGTAGGTCATGCAATCTTATTCCTTGTTTAATTTTGAATTCTCCCTTGCTAAAGCTCTGAAAGGTCTGGTGTGCTTAATTTTGTAAATGGTATGTCCTTTAATATTCAGGTCAGGTATCTATTTTGAGCTGATTGTAGTATGTTATTGAGTCAGCTCTTAGATGGCACAGTGTACTGAGTACTGAGCCTGGAGTCAGGGAGACTTGAGTTCAAATATAGCCTCAGACACTTTACTAGCTGTGTGACCCATGGCAAATCACTTAACCTCTGCTTGACTCAGTTTCCTCAACTGTAGAATGGGGATAATAACAGTACCTATCTCTCAGGGTGGTTGTGAGGATCAAATGAGATAGCATTTGTCAAGTACGTGGCATAGTGCCTGGCACATGGTAGGCACTATACAAATACTTTTTTCTTTGCCCCCACACATGATATGTTTGTCTAAACCTAATTTCTATTGAACTTCTTCCAAGCGTACCCAGCAATTTTTGTCCACCAGGATATTCTTTTCTATTTAATTTATGTTTTGGGGTTTATCAAACACTGCTTTATTCAAAGTCTTTTTATGGGCATTAATCTTCCTAATTCTAGTGGGAATTCCAAAAGGCTTGCTTGATGTTTGGGTTGCGGTGAGTAAATTCCTTTCAGCTGCCCTCATTCCTCTGGCAGGTAGTTCCAAGGTCATATAAATTACTCAAAAGTTTCACTTAGGAGCCCTGAAGGCTCTGGGTGCAATTAGTGGCCTTTACCTTGAATTTCTGCGTCCATATCTCTATTGCACTATCCCTATAATATTTGAAGCACTGTGCCATCCTCCCAAAGAACAATGAACTCAGTCAGACTTGTATTTGAGTCGTGACTATGATGCCATAGCTGTGTGATGCCAGATAAGTCACTTTAACTTCACTGATCTTCAGTTTATTAATCTGTAAAATCAGGAAAAGTCCCACCCTTGCAGAATTGCTGCGAAGGTCAAATGAGATAACATACGTGAAGGCGCCACAGTGCTTTACACATATAAGCTACTCCTTGCCCATAAACCAATCCACTTAATTATAGAAACAATATATATATATATGTATATAGAAACAATATGTATAGACAATATAACTTAGACTCCATTCCTTCTCGGTAACACTTACTGATGGCTTTTTATGCATTGCTCTCAGCCCACAAGCCCACAATGGGTTTTTTTTTTTCCTCCCCTTGCCTCCAGTTAATTCTATTGCCTTCTTCATACGAAGGTCACAATTTTCTTGCCTTGCTTGTTTAAGAAGGATGCTGTCTTTAAGACACAACATATGGGGGTGGGCAGCTGGGTGGCTCAATGGATTGAGAACCAGCCCTGGAGATAGGAGGTCCTGGGTTCAAATTTGAATCAGATATTTTCTAGCTGCATGACCCTGGGCAAGTCCCTTAACCCCCATTGTCTTGCTCTTACCATTCCTCTGCCTTGGAACCAATATATAGGATTGATTCTAAGGTTAGAAGGCAAGGGTTAAAAAAAAGACAGGATATATGCCAGAACATATGGCTCTCAGACACTGGGGGAAGTGGAGCAGAGAAAGGTATTAGAGGTAAATTTCCATGAAGCTTTGCTAGTCCTTTTGCCTCACTTTCAAAACTTAACTCCAATGATCAAATCCTCTTCCATTTTCTTTTTTAAATTAAACATACATCATTCATTTGGAGCCTTGAAAAATCACAGAGCCTAGAAAGAGCCACCATTTTGCAAAGGGAGCATCTATTAGGTGTTGATGATAATGTTGGTTTAAGGAATGAGCTTTTCTTTCTAAATCACATATTTGCAATAAATGATCATGGGTGGAAATATTCCCTCTTAAAGGTCTGTAGATTCCCCAGATCCTTTTTGATCCCAATATGGGGCAATGGAGTGGTGCTGTGGATAGAATGCTGGATCTGAAGTTGGGAAGACCAGAAAGTAAATCTGGCCTCAGACACATACCAGCTCTATGACCCTGGCCAAGTCATTGCACCTCTGTTTGTCTCATTTTCCCATTTGGTAAAATGGGGGGAGAGAGGAATAATAGCACCTCTCTCACAGGGGTGTTGGAAGGATCCAATGGCCCATAGTACTTGATATAAAAATGTTAACTATTACTATTATTATAATATTATTGTTAGTGCAGAATACTACTATTTTTTCAAAGTCTCTCTTAGGCAGTATGGAAAGAATTGTTCAGAAGGTTTATTCAGCTTCTTCCTGGTCTTGTTGAACTCTGCATCTTGTTGACCTGTTTGAGATAGTAGCCCTTGGGAAAAGACTTCCCTGTGATTCAGACTGTTTCTTCCACATCTAGGCATTCCTTAGAGGAAGACCGGGGAAGCACAACTCCTTCCTACTTTTCTTTGACTTTTTCCTCTCCCTTTTAAGAAAATTCAGGAAGAGAAGGGCTGTTAATATCTCTAGCATGCATGCAAAGTTTGGCCTTTGCCTCAATCTCTGTTAGTGAGCTTTCTGCTCTATTTAAATCTTCATTGTTTAAGCTCTCTGAATTCCTGATGGACACATTAGCCCAGTATCCGCTATTATTCTCTTTAGTCGGAATATCATGATCATGCTAGAACCCTGGATTAGGGCAGTCAGAAATTCCAGTTTCTAGTCCTACACTGCCAACAACTGGCGATGTGATCTTGTTTGTTGTTCAGTTGTTTCAGTTGTATCTGGCTCTTTGGGTTGCCATTTGGACTTTTCCTGGCAAAGATGCTAAAGTGGTTTGCCATTTCCTTCTTCAGTTCATTTTATAGATGAGGAAACTGAGGCAAACAGGGTTAAGTGACTTGCCCAGGGTCACATAGCTAGGAAGTATCTGAGGCCAGATTTGAACTGGGAAGATGAGTCTTCTTGATTCCAGGCATGATGCTCTTTGCATTATGGACCCAACTAGCTGCTATTAGCCACTCAGGGTCCAAGTTTTCTCTTCTAGAATAGATAATTAAATTGATACTTGAACAGATGAAGGATAACTTGTTTGGTCAATATTGGAATTCCTAGTAGGAGAGCTCTCTCCGCCAATCAGATCACAAGCACCCATAACAATAGATAAGTCCTGGAGAGTTGCCTTTGGAACACAAAAGTTGTGCTTAGCACAGCTAATAAATGTCAGGGGCAGGGTTTGAATCTCTTTTCCTAACTTTAACCCACAATACATCTAAGGCTGAATTAAAATTATACCCATAGCAGCAGCTAGGTGGCTCAGGGAATAGAGAGTCAAGCCTGGAGTCATGAAGTCCTGGGTTCAAATTTGACCTTGGATACTTCCTAGTTGTGTGACTCTGGGCAAGTTACTTAATCCCAATTGCCTAGCCCTTACCTGTTCTGCCTTAGAACCGATATTTAGTATGAATTCTAAGACTGAAGGTAAGGGTTAAAAAAATTATATCTGTGATAAACATCTGTGCCTTCAACTTCTAAAATCTTTTCATGTGCCCCAAAGTCTCCTTTATTACCTCCATGAAGCTCTTCACCTATTTCCTCATATTCTTTTAATTAAACCTTCTTTCCCTCAAGCAGAGAATGCTTGAAGTAGAATGAACTGAACTGGAATCATTAAGGACGCGAGACAAGAAAGCATGGAGTGCATGTAATTCTCTGAGAGGGAAGAAAAGCAGCAGCGCGGGAGATATTGGGCCAAACAGTCCTCCAGATCAGCTACAGTCTTCTCATCTGGTTGCTGTCTTGGGGGAACTGGATGGAAAGCAGGAGGAAGAGGCTGTTTCTGTGTGTTATAGGGAATTCCTAAACAGAGAGGCTGCAACCCACTATAAAGGCTCCTGACAGTCAGTTGTAAAATTTTCAGGGTGAGCATTTACAACTTAGACATTGGCAAATGCTACAAATTAAGGGACTGATTTATTATTTGGGTGACTGGCTAGACATAAAAAAGTGATGGAGAAAATGTGAATAATGCAGATTAAACCAAAGAGTATATCATGGGCACATTCTCCTAAACATTGACTAGCATATCCTTGATATGGCAGGGTTTTGTAAGTTGGGGAAAGCCTGTGTGGCTGGATCCTCCTATAGGAGAAAGTAGCATAGTGGAAAGGGCACAGAACTTGGCACATAGTAGACAGTAAGTAATATGCTAGTTGATTACTTGATTGGTTGAAAGGGAACTAAGTATAGAACCAAAGGATCTGAGTTCAAGTCTCAACACTGCCACTTAACTAGCTATGGGATCCTGAGCCTTAGTTTTCACTTGTCCAAATGGGAAAAAGAATCTCAATCAAAGGCTATTATTCAATGCCTACCATATGTCTGATGATCCAGTAGGCTAGGCCTGGCCCTTAATTCCAATGTCTTCCCTTTATTGGTTATCTCCATTTATACTGGTATTACTTGTATTTTATCTTATTTGTACACAGTAATCAGCATGATTTCTCCTTTATTAGGTTGCAAACTCTCTGAGGGCAGGGACTATTTTTACACCATTCTTTACAGTCTCAGTCACAGTGCATACACAGTAGGTCCTTGATAGGTACACATTGACTTCCTTCCTCCCTTCCTTCCTTCCTTCCTTCCTTCCTTCCTTCCTTCCTTCCTTCCTTCCTTCCTTCCTTCCTTCCTTCCTTCCTTCCTTCCTTCCTTCCTTCTTTCCTCCATTCCTTCTTCCCTCCCTTCCTCCTTTCTTTCTTTCTTTCTTTCTTTCTTTCTTTCTTTCTTTCTTTCTTTCTTTCTTTCTTTCTTTCTTTCTTTCTTTCTTTCTTTCTTTCTTTCTTTCTTTCTTTCTTTCTTTCTTTCTTTCTTTCTTTCTTTCTTTCTTTCTTTCTTTCTTTCTTTCTTCTCTTCTTCTAATGGGAAGTGGGCCCATTTAGCATATTGGAGAACTAGCTCATTTTACTAACACATTTCATGTTGCCATGGAGGTTGTCCTCTCATCTTTTCTCCTACTAGACTGGAGATTATTATTATTATTATTTTGCAAGCTGACCAATACAGAGAAGAACTACACTGTCTAGGAGAAGGAGCTGCTAGTAGTCAAAATCACATTTGAAGCATCACCCTAAGGAGATGGCTCACTATATCATTGTCTATGCAGACCATAAATTCTCAGAGCACGTTCAGCCTGTCTACAGTTCAATCAACAACAGATCCACTAAGTATTATTTTTAGTAAGTTCAATTTTGTTTTCACCCACATCCCCAGACACTGATATTTGTGGGTAGATGAAGTATCACAAAAAAAGCTAAATTTGTACACCCACTGAATTGATCACCCTGACACTCAATAGATCCTTTTAGAGTCTGCAAAGTCTGAAGCTGCTAACCCCCAATAAAAGCTAACATGCTAGCAACAAATACAGGACCCTTTTGTCCACCTAGGCATGATACCTATACCTGAGAAGAGTTTTCGATAGCATACAGCAACTCTTCTTATGACTCTACATCCCTCCTATCGAGGCATGATGTGCTATTTTCCTTCCTTCCTTCCTTCCTTCCTTCCTTCCTTCCTTCCTTCCTTCCTCCCTTCCTTCCTCCCTTCCTCCCTTCCTCCCTTCCTCCCTTCCTCCCTTCCTCCCTTCCTCCCTTCCTCCCTTCCTTCCTTCCTTCCTTCCTTCCTTCCTTCCTTCCTTCCTTCCTTCCTTCCTTCCTTCCTTCCTTCCTTCCTTCCTTCCTTCCTTCCTTCCTTCCCTGAGTGATAGAGAAGTTTGATTTTAGGCCTGTGCAAGATTATCTCTTCATGTAGCCTGTTGGTCCCCTCCTCCAGGGGTCTCACTATATTGGTGCCCAGTACAAGCATCTGTTTAGCCTTACTACCACTCAGAATGTTTAGACCAAGCAATTTCATAAGCCTTAAGCCTCACCCAACAGCAGAAGTTATAGGAGAGTGTGTAACCATCGCTGGCGTTGAATTTTCTTAAAAATTTATTTGAGAAGCAATATGGCATGATAGAGGGTCAACATTCGAGTGAGGAAGAGCTGCTTCAAATCCTTCGTCTAACATGTACTGACTCTTTGACTCAGGATAGGTTGCTTAACTTCTCAGTGGTCTAGGAAGCTCTCTAAGACTATCATGGTACAACAGATGCTGAACAACCCAGATGGCAGGAGTTCATTATACTGCTGAAATCACAGACGTGATCCCTATCTCTATCCCTATCAAGAAGTGTCCCAGTGAATGAAAAAAATAAAGAACAAGTGGAAAATAAAACAGTTCAAGCTTAGACACTTCTTAAAATATATGTTTTATTGTTTTCTGGTGTTTACTTCATTCAAATTGCGAAGGTACAGAACCTTTACAAATTTCCAGAGTTAAAGATTTCCACTGCCAAGGAAAATAGAGAGGCTATAAAATGCTGAGATTCACTAAATATTCCATTGGTTATTCCCTTGTCTATGATATGGAATGCTTTGTAGAAATACTGTATAAAATAAGGCAGACTTTTGAGAGGGAATTTAATTATAAAATTTTCAGGGAGAAAAAAATGTTCAGTTCCAACTTTTTTTCTCCCTGTCTGACCAAGAGTTGTACAATTTCACTTTGGGAAGTTATCGGCAAACATGAGCAGAGAATGATAGCTAGCGTAGCATAGCTCTGGTGTTTCTGGAGCAGAAGAGTCTCTTAGACCTTTGTACTCTGGAGTGAGGGAGATCTGTCAACCAAACAACTTTCTTTGATTAGCATAAATCAGAGACGACAGTTAACATATACAGTTACCCATAGAGTGCAGTAAAAATGTGTGTCATTGGATAGTATTTTGTCTTTGCATTATGAAAATAAAAGGTCTGTACATCAAGTAATGCATATCAATGAAATGAATCATGTAAATTTGTAATGGCATCTAAAGTTGGCTTTGGCTTTTAAGTATTTATAAATTCATAGAAAATATTGAACATCTAACAAAATAAATAAAACATATCTTAATCATAGATGCTAACAATCAACTTCAAAAAATTCTTTGTGGTTTTTTCTTTACATTTGCTACTAAATTTCTTTTGAGAGAAGTCACTTTCAGTAGTGCTCAGAAGTGAATGATTGCACCTTCTGCGATGTGAAAAAAATAGATGTCTATTTTTCATGGAACAAAAACTTGTTCATGAAGAGTTGCCTTTAAACGTCTAATTGTTATTAGCGGTTCTTAAGTGCGTAACCCAGCATGGAACATTCTCCACAAAGCTATAAGTCACCAATGGGGATTTCTCCTTCACTTGTTGGATTGAGGATCTGGGAATTTCTTCTATCATCCTTCCAAGCTGTATTGTCTTGTATGATGAGAATTCAGAAACTCGTTTGACCTTCTTTAGGTTAGTCTCTGCAGCCATCCATCCAGCGTAACATCAGGGGAAAGACTGACTCTACTCCATAGGTTTTCCATGTTGAAGGCCACAGGAGTCTGCCATGTTCTTTCCAGATCCTCAAGTGCACAGGGCCGGTCTGAGTAATACTGAAACGGCCAAAATGATTCTGGCTTAAGATGAACCCAAGTGAGCTTGATGAACAATGCATCTGGATACCTGGGCTGGGTTGGGGAGGGGCAATCGCTATTCAGGAGGTGGTCTTAGGCTCCGGAGCTTCTTCTCATCCAGTCCCTTCCAGTATTTGAAATTGTTGTCAAGATGCTGCATTAAGTTGGGCAGATCTGCAAAGGCTGGAGAGAAAGATGTCAATGTATCACCCCCTGGATTTTGAGTTTTAGACTTTGAAAGGAATAGTAAAGAAAAAGACCCCCTACATATAAGCATCATTGTTTTTTTGTGATGGCGAAAACCTGGAAACCCATGACCATCAATTGGAAAATGGCTGAACAAATTATAGTATATGAATGTGATGGAACGCTTTTGTTAAAGTGGATGGTTTCACAGAAACTTGGGAAAACTTATATGAACTGATACAGGATGGAAGGAGTAGAACCAGGAGAATAATTTATATAAAGATAATGACACAGTAAAGACAAATACTTATGAAAGACTTAAGAACTGATCAATACAGTGAACAACCATAATTCCAGAGGATCCATGATGAACCATACTATCCATCTCCTGAAAAAAAGATGATGGATTCAGAGTACAGATTAAGACATATGTTTTGGACATAGATGATATAGGATTTCCCCCGCCCCCCCCCCCCCCCCTTGGCTAAACATATTTGTTACAAGGGTTTTGTTTTTCCTTCTTTTCTAAGGAGGGTAGTAAGAAGAGAGAAAATAGACTTTTGTGCATTGAAAAAATTAAATTAAAAAAAGAAATGGATAAAGATCCATTATGGATATATATGTGACTGACTTGACCCTAAATAGTCTCTAATTTTCTATAGGTGATATATAGAAATTGTATTTTGAAGCAAATCTTGCGTTCAATCCAATGGATCCTGGGCAAATGACTTTCTATCTCTGGACCTCAACTTTGCTTATCTGTAAAACAAACGAGTTGAGTTAATTTATCCCTAAATTCCCTTCCAGCTTTAAAACATCTCCTCTTATTACTTGCTTTGCTGACATCTCAGGATAATGAGAACAATGACTGTATGATATAGCATTGCTGAATCCTTCAAGACTCAATAGGAGTCCCGACTCTTCCACAACCTCCTTTCAGAACCACTGCAAATTTGGGGGATTGATCCCTTCTCTAAACATCCACAACACTTATTTTTCTCTACTCTTCTTTTGGCCCTTTGTCTTAGTGCAAGCTTGAGGCAGCTCTGGTGTTGTTTTGTTTTATTTAGCACTTAACTCTTACGCTGTTATTTTCCTTTTTATGAGTCTTGTGTAGGAGGACCAGCTCTACTTGATCTGAGGGAAGTTCTTCCCTGTGAATGAATCACCTTAACGGGGATAAGCTGTGCTTTGGGACATGGGTTGCATTCCTTATGAAGGGTACAGATATGTCACCATTAATAATTGGTCCCTAGTGATAACTTAGGACATTTTCTTTGATAGAATTCCTGGCAACTCTTTCCCACTTTATTGGGAATGAGTAATTTAAGTCTCAGCATTTGGGGACAATTTGATTCACTCAAGCATTTGTGGGTTGGGCACTTCTTCGCTCTGAACCTCTACAAAGGAGCAGGCAGACCCAGGAGATCTGGTCTGAAAGCAGATTAGAGCACTATAAGGCAGGTCTCTATAGGTCTGGAGTAAAAGGTGGAACTCACTGGAAAATGACACTAGAATTGTGTTGTTAACTCAAAGACTTTGTTACCTTCAGGGCTTACATGGGAACCAGGGATCCTATTACCCACATCAGTGAACGATATTCAAAGGTGGAAATCTTCCTCTGGGTAGAAGCAAACTAATGATATTATTTGGAAGATTTAGTTTGAGGCTGCTCTTATGTAAATCTAGAGCTTGGGGTTCTGGATTACAGACAAAATCTATATATCTTCTTTCTAACAAGATACAATGTAGTATGGTAGAGAGAGCACTAAATTAAAACCAAAGACCCTGAGTTCAGATCTTGGTTCTGCTTCTTACTATTCAGTGTGACCTTTGGCATATCATCTAACTTCTCTGAGCCTCAGTCTCCTCATCTGTAAAATAAGGTGTTAGATTAAAGGATATGGATTTAGAATAAGGGGATCAAGGTTCAAACTTCAGCTCTACTGCTTCCTGCCATAGAGATGTGGGGCAATTCACTTCTCTGGGTTTTAGTTTCTTCATGTGAAAGATGAGGGGATTGGACAAGGGGCGTCCAGAGGTTTCTCTTGGCTTTAAACCTATGATCCTTTAATCTCTAAAGTCACTTTCACCTCTAAATCCTTTGATATTTATATATTGTGATGTTCCTGAGAATGGGACTATTAAATGTGCTTATTTGTATTACCCAAAACACCTAACATGATTGTCAATAGTTAATAAATAGTAAATGTTTGTTGAATGAATATCTCAACTCTTATCTGGAATAATTTACTCATTGGTAAAATAGGGTGAGGGTGCCAGTGTAATAGAAGATTTTTGGTAGTGGTGTCTAGCTCTGAATATATGATTCTATTGCCCTATTTACTTAAAAGTTTGCTCCCCTAATAGTCAACTATCTCCCTTATTCCAATGAGACTTTGAGAAGGGATAAACTGTTATCTGTCTGAAAGAGATCTTTGTAGATTCTCTACAAAACATAGAGTGAGTTACATATAAAGAGTAGTTTTGGGAACCTGGGCAGTTTCCCAGCCTTTTTTGAGTCAGGTCTTCCCAGCATGCCTGGGAAAAATGACTGAATTGAGTACAAATTCCCAGACCATCAGACACTCTCATATGCAAATGTAAGCAAAACACATGCCAGGGCCAAGTAGAAACCATTAAAAAAAGATCATCTACCTTTTGGATGCTTATGTCTATTAGTACAGATAATCAAGAATCAATTGTACAAATAAATGATTTGAGTGTTCTGGATGTCTGCACAACTCTGACACCTTCTCAAAAGAAATGATGACTTAACAGGACTCAGAGCCTAAAAGCAGAAACTTTCTGGCAGGGACCCACATAATAGCCTCCTAACCACATTTGTATTCTCAATTTCCAATCACTGGAAACATAATTAGGCCATTACAAGAGAGCTAATGTTTTAAATACTGTACTTCAGTCTTCAAGGACATGATTGAAATACACTTGGTACTGCTTAGTTTACAGAAATTCCCTAATGAGGTTTGTTCTCCACTCTTTTTGAATTTTATAATGACAAGCTCGATCTATTTTAGGAAGATGCAGCTCAGTAAGGTTAGAGGAAAATAGCCTTTGTTCTCTTGCTCTGGTTCGGCTGCTTTGGGGGCACTGTTTTGCTTTTTGTTCAGGGGTAACGTGAAAAATTGGGACTGAGATGCAAATGGCGTAGGTTGAGTGATTTTAACTTGGAGGAAATAATATACCAGATGATTTCTTACCGTCCCAAGCATCAAACATGTCTGTAATGAAGTAGTCAATGAATGAGATTTGGGATTTGGGGATGCTGCAAGTGTTTCTGTCAAAAACTGGCATTACCACAGGTAAATCTTGCCTCTTCTCTTCATCAGTCTGCCAATCAGAAAATATTTCATTCATCAGAAAACATTGTCAGGATTACTCACTGGCATCAAGTCAGATTCATCCCAGTTTGGGGTAGAACAATTACCCTTTAGGAAATTTCTTTTTTCTTTTTGGTAGATCGGAAAGGCTTAACTCTAAGGAACCATCATTATGTCAACAGCTAGCATAATCCAATTGCATTCAAAGGTAGCAACTTAATGTGAGAATTATTCTGGGGTCAGAAGTGCTTTGGGAAATATATGTTTATAATATTGTGATAATAATAAAATGTTAGTCATTTTTGAGGTCTTCAGGAGAGACTCCCAACCAAAGCTACCAGTGAAATGGCACAGTCTTTTCTACAAGCTCTAACATTCTTTGACATGTTATTTGAGCATTAGTTGGTTATCTGACCTTGGACAAATCATTGACCCCTCTGGGCCTCAGTTTCCTCATCCGTAACATGAAGAAGGATGGACTAGATCCTCTTAAGGGCCTTCCTAACTTTAAGATTCAAGGGTCTGTGCCTTATCGCTCTATGGCTATGTTAGGAAGTCCAGTGAAATCTGTGTCCTGAGCTTACAGGCATTTCAATAAAAAGCAGAGATCTGTCTGTAAATGGACAAACTTTCTGACTTTTACAATTTTTTGTCCTTGAATGAGAACCGAGAGTTGCCAAGAGTGCACGCTATTCCTTGGCATGCTTTGACTAGAATGAATTCTGTAGGCAAAACACAAATCCAAACTAACCCCAATATACGAATGCTGGTGAAAAACACCTCCAAAGCTAAAGTATAAAAGCTGACATCAGAGAATGTTTTCCAGAATGTGTAAAGGAGATTTTGATATATACAAGTAAGGTCATTTCAACACAGAATTGGGACATTTTAAAACAAGATTTAGGTAACCATTGTTTGTATCTGGTTCAGTTAACATTTCTCATCAGGCTTCAAAGCCCACCACTTGTAATTACTTTCTCTTTCTCTCTCCATCCTCCCTTCTCACTCTGCCCCTCATCTGGGGCAGCTCTTCCATATTTGAATCTTGCTACCATTCTATGAGGTGAGCAAGGTGAGCCTTTGAAACATGTATGTAAAGAGGCAAATACATAAATACATTTATATGTTATTGTTGATCAGTCTTTTCAGTTGTGTACAACTCTTCTTGACCCCATTTGGGGTTTTTTCTTGGCAAAGACTCTGGAGTGTTTTGACATTTTCTTCTCCAGCTCATTTTACAAATGAGGAAATGGAGGCAAACAGGGTTAAGTGACTTGTCTAGGGTCAAACAGCTAGTAGATGTCTGAGGCCAGATTTGAATTTAGAAAGATGAGTCTTCCCAACTCCAGAGCTCTATCGACTGAATCACCCTTGGGCTCACTTATATAGAGATGTTTATTTACAATATACACATATGCAATAACTCCTATCTTGCTCACCTTACAAAATGGTATACACATATATACATGTAGATATACACATATGAACATGTATATATTCATACACTTATATATCTGAATAAACACAAATAGTTTGTGTGTATAAGCTTGAAATTGCACTAAGACTTTTGGGATATCCTATGTAGACATTTTTATACACACATATATGTAGCATATGTATCCTGTGTGTGTATCCATGTATGTGTATACCACATACACACGTCCTATATACACATATAACCATAAAGAAACTCAAACTCAGAGAGTGTCTTACTTAGAGTCATAAAGCTGCCTAATGGCCCAGGCAGAGCTAGAAGAACCCTGGGCAGGGGGGTCATGACTTCTACCATACCATCTTGCCATTATACCATGTTTGAAGCCTGGAGATCTCCTATGTAAAGTACATGTGCAGATACATTGCAGAGTGAATTCTTTTACTGCCTTTCCTTCTTTTATTCCCTTCAATGCCCCAACTTTTATATAGGATTCAGTACTTCTTTGGAAGCAGAGATTATTTCCAAGTGCCCTTCCCACCCATTTCTTCTACTTTGATAACTGAGTAGGATTGAAACACTTGTATACTGAACATCTAAATTAAGTTCTGCTCTCATCCAGAGCCCCATTCTAGTGTGATTCAGTGTCATCTAAATCTGCATCCCATTTTCCTCTCTTATATTTCCTTTTTCATGGACAAATCCTTTCTTTCTTGCTTTGTTGTGCCACTCTGCAGCTTTGATCTGGCCCTCCAGCTCTGAATGATGAGAGCAGACCATGCCTAGGCACTCACCATAATGCCCTCTGGCCATTTTTTTGCCTTCTTTCTGCCAACCTACCACATGTGTCTTCCTTTCCTTGTCTTCTACCTCTTGGGGAACCAAATCAACACTTTCTTTTTGGAAAGGACATGCTATATAGTTGCCAAATGACTTCATTCTCCATCCCTGTGACTTCCTGACCAAAACACCCTTCTCTGGCCAACTCTCCCCTATGTATGTTTCTTCCCCTATTAAAATAAAAGTTCTTTCAGGAGAGGGACTTAAATTTGTATCTCCAGGGCTTAGAATATTTTTCATTTTTCAAACCTTTTTTCATTCATCCATTCATAATATAAAACTTTGTTGACACCAGTAAGTTATTGCATTGCTATCTAGCAGTATAGTTCAGAAGGAGTAGAACCAACACTAACTACAAGGCTTGATTTAAAGAATCCAATAACCAGGCAACAAGTGTTTAAGTGCCTACTATGTGCCAGGGATGATGTAGGGTACTGGGGATACAAACACAACAAAGCAAACAAAATCTGTTGGCAAGGAGTTTATATTTTAGTGAGAGAGACAACAAGAACACATAAGAGGTTATGCAGAACAAATGTACAAAATAAGAAATACAAATTAGTTGAATCCAAGGTATTTTGAGAGGAAAGGTACTAGCAATTGAGGGGATCAGCAAAAACTTCATGCAGGTTAGTTAGTCAGTCAGTCAGTCAGTCAGTCAACTAGCATAAAGTGCTTACTAAGGGCAATGCATTGTGCTAAATTCTGGGATACCAAAGAAGGCACAAAAGCCCAACAACACTGTCTCTGCCTTCAAGAAGCTTACATCCAAATGGAGAAGCCAATGTATTGGGAATTAGTGGCATAAGAAGATATAAACCAGAAGAGATGGAAGGCTGACTGAGATGGAAAACATCTCATGGAGGGGGATTACGAAAGGCTCAAGTTGGGAATTTGAGCTGTCTTGAGGGAAGCCAGGAAAACAAAGAGCAAGAGGTACAGGAGGTAGAGCATTCCAAGCATGGGAGATGGCCAGGTCTAAGGTACAGGGCAGGAGATAGAGTATCATGCTAGAGGAATAGCAAATAGACCAAGGGAGCTTGTTAATAGAGTGCATGAAGATGAATAAAGTGCAAGAGTATTTTTAAGGTAGGAAGGAGCCATGTTATGAAGAGCTTTGAATGGAAAACAGTCTGGGGGCAGAGTTTATATTTTATCCTGAAGGTAATAGGGAACCACTAGAGTTTCTTGAGTGGGGTGGGAGTGGAAGAGAAGAGATGGTGGGGTGATGTGGTCAGATATACACTAGAAAAGACACCAGAGCAGCTGAGTGGCAGATGGGTTGGAGTATGGAGAGATTTGAGCCAGGGAGATGAGTTAGAAGGCTATTGCTATACTTAATGAGAGAGATGATAAGGACCTCATGGAGGGTAGTAGCTGTGTAACTTCAGAGAAAATTGGTGGAAAGATATTATGACATTAGAAATGCCAATATTTGATGTTGTATTAGAAATGTAGAGTGAGTGACAGTGAAAAGTGAAGGATGACACCAAGGTTGCAGGCTTCGATGAGTGGGTAGATGGTTGTACTCCCAATAGAAAATGGGAAGTTTAGAAGAGGCGAGGGTCTGCAGATAAAGATAATAAATCTCACACATATTGAGTGTGAGATGCCTATGGGTTTGAGCTGCATCTCAAAGGAAGAAAAGGATTCTATAAGGAAGATGAGAGGAAGGAATGCATTCCATCATGAGGGCCAAAAGATGGGAGATGGAGAGTCATCTGTGAGGCCTGGAGAGAAGACTGATTTGATTAGATCACAGAGTATGGGATGGGGAGTAAAATACAATGAGGCTAGAAAGATAGGTTGAGGCCAAGTTCTGATGGGTTTTAAAAACTAAATAGAAATTTGTACTTTATCCTAAAGACAAGTTGTGGTTAAAATGGAAGAAATCCAGTTTTGCAAATTCTCTTCTTACCTGTGCAAAGTACTCTTCAGAGATGCGTCCAGCCCACTCAATGCACTGTTCTAGGGGACGGCACGGATTGGACACATCAGCACACTTGATCAGCATCCTTTTGATAAGAATTCGATTCTCAGGAGAAGTGAGCACACTTTTGACTGATTCTCCATCACCACTGTTAGCCTGGGAGATGAGCAAGAACAAAAGAAGCACAGTTGTGGCTGTTGATATTAAGAACTCAATGACTTGAATATATCTTCCTTAACCATTAAGATGAGAATAGTGACTAATAGTCTGTTCTCTTGGGATTTCAAGGAAGGAATTCAATTTAACAAACATTTACTAAGGATCTACTATTTGTTAGGCACTGCATATGCCATAGAAACACAAAGACAAAAATGCTTCCAGAAACCTGCAATATTAAAGCTGGAACAGAACACACTTAATCTAAAGTTGTCATTATACAGATGGGGGAACTGAGGTCCAAAGGGGAGAAGAGAATTACATAAGGTACATATAATTAATAATAATAAACAAAAAACAACTGACATTATATAGTTCTTGAAGACTGGCAAAAAGCTTTATATATATAATTTCCTTTAAATCTCATAGTAACCTCATGAGGTAAGTAACATTTCCCCATTGGGTAGATCAGGAAACTGAGGTTTAAGGAAGCTAAGTGAAAGATAATAGCCACTGATGTTGGAAGTAGGATACAAATACAGATTTTCCTGACTCTAAGTCCAACACTCTTGCCACTATGTAGACTTGAGGAGGTGAGGGTGGCGGGGACAGCCCCTGTGTAGAATAAGAAGCCTGGTTGGGAAAACATTACCCTCTCCCTATCTCCCTCCGAACATCTCAGCCAATCTCTTTCTTTTCCTTCTCTTTTCTATTCAGATCTTTCCTAATGCCATTTTGTCTCTCAATATGGAACTGTAGTATATGGTATACTTACTGAATAAAGGGTAAATTAACCATTTTGTGTTTCTCTTTTTTAAAAATCCCCCAAATCCACCTCCTTCAGGTGAATTATAAGTCCTAAGTTACAATTTACTTGTATGTGGTACATGAATGATTTTTAAAATCCTGTGGTTTGAGTGGCTTGAGAGTGGGGGAAAAAGTTCCCTGGTCTACCATTTAAGGAGGGTACCCCAGGGCATTCAGTTCCTCATTTCCCATCTGACTGATTTCCTGGACTTCATAATATTTAGAAACTCTTCGGTGCACGAGATGAAATCAAATTAAACTCAAAACTCCTCAGCAATCCCGATTCCTGGGCCCACTCCTCTTTCCCTCTGACCAGAGAGGATAGAGGCTGGACATCAGAGTGCTCTCTGATCATCCTCCATGTAAGGAGGGCACCCTGGGCATTCACCTCATCATTGCCTCGCTGCTTCATGATCTCTAAAAATTCATTGTTCTTCAAGGTGAAACCAACCCTATAACTCGCAACTCCTCAAATCATTTCCCACCTGATATAGAACTTCATTATGTCCTGTGCCAGGTACACTTCCCTTCCCCAATTCAATTTCTTCTTTTGGTATGATTTTCTCTCACTAGATTGTTGAGCTTCTTTGAAAGAAGAGGCTGTCTTATGCTCCCCCTTTTTTTTACCCATAGTGCTTGGCACATAGTAAAAAATAAACATTTATTGACTCACTCCAACTCCCTATTTTAACTAGGGTTGGATTCTAACATGGACTGTTGAGTCATTAATAAGTAGCACCTAGTTGATGGCTTTTCAGCTACCATCTTCCTATACCCTCATTCCCTCCCTACCAGCTCCCAATTAGGGCTGACTGTGATTATAATTGAAAACGTAATTTAGAGTTAGTATAGTGTAGTCTTTGGACTTGAAGTTGAGGCCCTGAATTTAAATCCTGCTTCTGACACATAACCAAGGTTACGGAAAGACAATAGAACATAAGGAAACCCGAATATCTTAGCCTTGTGACTCACCTGCACCCCACTGAAATTCACTTGTCTTTATATACAAGAATAACACTGTAAACAACTTTGAAAGGCTTCAACTCTTATCAATGAAATGACCAACCATAACTCCAAAGGCTCAAGAGATGAGGCATGCTACCTATCTATTAATGGAAAGTAGATGAATCCTGGGTATGAATCATATTTTCTGTAATCTACCAACGTGGGAATTTAATTTAAAAAAGAAATGTATTTATATTATCATTAAGGAGCCATGTATGAAACATGAGTACTAAATTCTGGAGTAAAAGGACTTGGGTTCAAATCTCATGTTAATGGAAGAAAAGAAGGTGGTCACCTCTAGGTTGCATATGTTTACTAATGGTGGTCTTGAAACATTTTAATAAAATAATATTTAGGAAAACATAATGGATTCAGGGTCAGATGTCCTGAGTTCAAATCTTCCCCTTACGATCTGTGTGACTTAGGGTGAATCACTGTACTTCCTTGGGCTTCAGTTTCTTATCAATAAGATGAAGAAGTTGGATTAGACAGCCTTTGAGATCTCACATGTTTAGATCTGTGATTTTATGATCAGGATAATCTTGCCACTCAGGTGCTAAATGACCATAAGCAAGACATTTAAATTATCTAGACCTTAGTTTACAAATTTGAAAAATAAGGAAATCTCACTAGATGATGCCTAATGTCTCTAATATTATTAAAATGTTATGCTTTTGTGATTCTATGGCAGGCATGAAAAATGTTGTAAGTTTCTGAACTTGGGAATGCTGTGGTGAAAATGTTAGGTTTTTTAAGGGAGATTATCCTGATAGTATTATGTAGAATGAATTTTGTGGGAGAGACTAGAGCCAGGCAGATTAGCTAAATGAATTTTGCAATCATTTAATATGGGGGCAATAAAGATCTAGGCTAAAGTGATGGTAGTGGGAAACTGAATGGAATCAAATAATCATAGTCATAATTTTAATATCAAGAGGGGGCCTTTAGAAGTCATCAACTATAGCTTCCTCATTTTATAGATTAGGAAAGTAAGATCAAGAAAGGTAATGTAACTTGCTCCATGGCATATAATGATTTAGAGGCTAAAACTGAAAATAAGTTCAACAGACATTTCAAAAGAAGAAACAACAAGATGGGATTCAGGGAATGAAGGGAGGATCATCGATTACTTCTATATTTCTCCTAAGAACTCCCAGAAGGTTTGAGTTAAAAAAAGATATTGGAAATTTTAGAAGAAGAGCCCATTTGTAGGGAAAGAGGAGTTCAATTTGTTGCATTTTAAGTTTGAAGTAATAGCATGTCATTCAAAGAATACTGACCTAGACAGAGCAGACTGGATTTGAGGTGAGCCTAAAAGAGGCTATAGATGATGAAGTAATGAACGTGTGTGGGAAATGATAATTAGAATGATAGTCTCTAAGAGCTGGAAGGGACCTTAGAGACCATCAAATCAAACTCTGGATTGAATCATGAATACCTCAAAGAACATCCCTAATAAATTAAATTAAATCACACTGGAAATTAAATGGATACTGCAACACTATAGGGTCTGAAGAACTGAAGTTGGAGATTGCCCAAAGATCAGTGGGGAAGAATAGAATGGATGTGAGTAGGCTCACAAAGCACCACAGGGGAGAGATGATGCAAAGAATGCCATCAAAGAAATATATGACTGAAAAATAATATTGGTCATTCAAAAGGGCAAACAGTTCACATGCATCATTTGTATCCTGATAATATCAAGAGAAAGCAAGGAAGGTCCTCAACACATTGGATGAATGATATGTGGTAAAATTATAGTATAACATGAATATAGCAGGAAAAGAATCGAAAAGGATGGATAGGTATATCTGGGCTGTAATCTGCATCAATGAGGGAATACCCATGTTGATGAGACCCTAGATTCCCTGGATTATTAGAATATCACTGATGAGAGAAAACTCATTATTTCACGGATCCATTGCTGGAAGCTCTAATAAGAACTTAAAAGGTATTTTTTATATTAAGTTGAAATCTGCCAATCTAAACTCCTACCCAATGGTTCTAATTCTCTGGGGCCACACAGAATTAAATCTGGATCCTCTTCTACATGGCAATCCTTCCAATAGTTAAAGATAATAATTACTCCACCACCACTACTTTAATTCTTTCCTTCTCCAGGCTAAATGAGCAATGCCATAAATCATTCTTCTAGTAATACTTCTAAAAGCAGGGCTAATTTTTGAAGGAAAGACCTTCTGTCTTTTGGAAGGCCATGAATGAATGAAAATGATGTTCACATTTGACAAGTATGTCTGGATTTGTTCAAATGTTTGCTGTGGTCAGGCCAGCTTCCTCTCTGTCAGTCTGTGTTGTGACTTTTCATTTTCATTGACCACTGCCTGTTCCAAAGGGGACAGTTTCATTTTAAAGTCATGTACATGTAGTGATCTATGATGTATCTGTCTTTGGCTCCTTTTGGATTTGTCTACACAGAGAGGCAGTAAAGTACAATGAAAAAAAAGGGCAGAATTTGTAGTCAAAGGACCTTAGGTACAAATCCTGGCCCCATGTTTTCCCACTGTACTACCTAGTTGCCCTTAGACTACCTTTTACCTTTCTTTGTATCCCCCCAAATACTTAGCACAATGCCTGGCACATCGTAGATGTTTAATAAATATTAGTTGACTCTGTATCATCAGTGTTTCTCAAATTCTCAATGAAGATGACCTCTGAGGCCAACTAGTCTGTTCATATCTTCTACTAGATTATTAGCTCCATGCCAAGAGGAACCATATTTTATCTATACGCTGAATATCTTTTAGCACCTAGCACTGCTCTCTTCATGTATCGACTGATAAATGTAATAAATATAGAATCAAATGTATGGCAGGTGCTTCATGCATACTTGCTGAATTGGATGAAAGGGATATTGGCTTAGGAGGGAGGAGGATATCTTTGTCTTTAGACACATGTAAAATATATATATAAGGTAAATATGATGTAATTTGGCATCGGGGAAGGCAATAGTTGATTCATGGGAGATGGGGTAAGCAGAAGAGGAGAAAGAACTCATATAGGAGATCATGCTTGAGCTGAAATTTGAAGAAAGCCAGGGATTCTCAGAGATGGATATAGGAAGGAAAGCTATTCTAGGCTTGGGCAATGCCCATTTAAAGGTCCAGAGAAGGGAAATGAAATATTATGGAGGAATAATAATATATTATAGAGGAATAATAATGATATAATTAAAAAAGGAAACCATTTGCTTGAATTGTGAAATGCATCTTGCAACCAGAAAATCAATAACGAAGAGCTTAATCAATGTTTGGAGTATAATTTTTAGAACACTATAAGATGTAGCTGTGTGATCTGTAGTAAGAATTTAGTCCCAGGCAAGAGTCTTTATATGTAACCAGATTAAGAATGTAGTTCCAGGATAACACCTGAGTTATAATTTCATGTGTGTGTATTATTATAGTAACTTTAAGTGTGGGTATTACCATACAAATCATAAGTGATCACTATGCGAATCCTAGATGTGTCAGTCTATTTTATAATGTACTTCATATCAAACTAAAGAGGTTACTTCTAAAAGCAGGCTAATTTTTGAAGGAAAAACCTTCTGTCTTTTGGAAGGCCATGAATGAATGAAAACGATGTTCACATTTGGCAAGTATGTCGGGATTTGTTCAAATGTTTGCTGTTGTCAGTTCCCCCAAAGGCCATGGAGGACAGAAGCCCTTTGGAGGGCAGGAGCCTTGGAGGCCAGGGTCCTCAGAGGACTCGTGGGAGTTGGGATGTACTGTGTCAAGGATGACCTGTAAAGAAGCCCAGGTCACAGGGGAATTGCCCATCAGATACAGGAGGGGTTGAGGGGGAAGGGAGGGAAAGAACATGAGTCTTGTAACCATAAAAAAAAAATTCTAAAACATCTAATTAAATAATTTTTTTAAAAAGTCCAGGTCAAAAGCGTTCTGACCTGTCTATGACCTATGAGCCACTATAACTCATGTCAAGCATGAACCCTGCAAGTCTTCACCCCCATGCTGTAAATTCCTCTTTTTGCCTTTAAAAACCTGTCATTGTCAATGATCGGGGTCTCAGATCCATCTGGGGAATCTGGAGTCCTCTGGCCCTGTGATTTCTCTGCTCACAGTAAAGCCAGATCTTTGCCTAGAAGCAGCATCTTATTTTTACAACCTATATGGCTGGAAAGGTAGGTTGGAGTCAGATTGGGAAGGGCCTTGCATGTTTAACATGAAGAGCTGTTTCTGATTAAGAGTCAATAGAGAACCACTGGAGTTCTAAGATGACCTCTGAGGTCTCGTTCAGTTCTAAAATTCTAAAAGCCTAATTTGGGTGAGAGGTTTTAGTGACAGACAGCCCAGATAAACAACATATAAGAGAGAAACAGATACTAATAAAGATTCTTATTTGAACCCAACATAGCATTCTCATCAAGAAACTAGCAAAAGATGAGGGTCAAATCTCTATCCTGATCATGGCACACTCGGATTTTCTTCTTCACTGAGTAAGTTATTGACATTGTCAACTTGGAAGAACACCTTTAATGACATCCCGTAAAAGATTATACATCCACCCCTAATTATTATAAAGAAGGATTTAGATTAGATTTAAAGATGCTCTTCCTTAGTAGCTTTTTTAAGTACTGGGACAAACTATGAGGAGCTTCTTTCTCCACAAAACTTTAAGAGAGGGTACAATTATTATGCTTAGATACTGTCTTTTTCTCACATTTACGTGATCTTTTAAAGTTTACAAAGAATCAGAGGTTTTTCAGAAATAATGCCTTCAGTTCCCTTCCTTGAACCTACACCCTCCTCCTTCGGAAAGTGTTCTTCTATTCATCAAAATTTCCTAGGACTCTACTTTGGTCTTTCCCTTGTTCATATTGTATTTTATACTGAATTACACTTATGTAGATGGCCTATACCCCTTGATGGTACTTGAACTCCTTGAAGGTTGTAGAGCTGTGCTGTTTCCTGTCTTTGTGGTCCCAGTGCCTAACAAGACCTTTGCATATAGTGGGTGCTTGGTAATTTTTTTAATGGATTTCTTTATTTGTTATATTGAAATACCCAGTTAACTCCCTCCTTCCCCTGATTCCCTCCATCAGAGAAGGCATCATTTGACAAGAAGATATATGTATATATAAAACAATGTCTTGCTTATTTCTATTTATCGGTTCTTTCTCTGGAGGTGGTAAATGTTTGTTGAATTAAATTTCTCCAGTTGTCTAATTTTCCAAGCCTTCTTGCTTAAGGAATCACAGGGACATTTGTAAGCCCAATGACGATGGGGCTGACACCCCGATTTGACATCATTCTGCCCGTCTCACATGGGGCAATCTTAGAAGCAGGCTTTACTTACCCCGTTTTCTTCTAATGTTGCCAACGGCTTGTTGATGCTGTTGACAAATTTGTTGACATGCTCGAAGTGCTTGGTCATTTCTGTTGCTAAGACCATGTCAATAATAGCTTGGCGAAGTGTCCGATATTCATTCCTGTTTAAAATGACAAATGAAATTTCACCACTAATCACTGACCAGGAGAGGGCAAATGTCTCTGTGAGAAAGAACTCGATCTGTGTTGTGTCCACCCACTGTGCCTACAATTTAAATGTCAGAGCAAGCAGAAGGGGAGAGACAAACCACACTGGATAACAATTTGAGATTACACAAGAAAAGTGACTAAACTGTTCATACCCTTTATGACCTTGTTATCCCATTACTGGGCAGGTACCCAAAGGAGATGAGAAATGCAAACACAGGTCCAGAGCATGTAAAAATATTTCATAGTAGCACTTCTTTTGGTAGTAAAGAACTAAAAAAAAACAAAAACCACTAAGTGGGTGTTTCTTGATTGTGGAATTGAATGCATAAGGGTATAATGGAATATCATTGTTGCCCATTCATTTTTCATCCATGTCTGACGTTTTAGGGAAGGATATTGGAGTTTGGATAAAGATATTGGAATGGGGGACAGCTAGGTGGTTCCATGGATTGAGAGCCAGGCCTAGAGATGGGAGGTCCTGGGCTCAGATCTGGCCTCAGATACTTCCTAGCTGTTTGATCCTGGGTAAGTCATTAGCCCTTATCACTCTTCTGCCTTGGAACCAATACACAGTATTGATTCTAAGGTGGAAGATAAAGTTTACAAAAAAAAAAAAGGATACTAGAGTAGTTTGTCATTTTCTTCTCCAGCTCATTACAGATGAGGAAGCTGAGGCAAATAGGATACAAGGCTAGTGAGTGTTTCAGGCCAGATTTGAACTCAGGAAGATGAGTGTTCCTGACTTCAGGCCAGACACTTGGCTCCCTGCACCATCTTGCTGACTTAATGGAATATTATTGTGCATTGAGAAATAGAAAATATAAGGAATACCACAAAACATAGGAAGATTTATATGAATTTACTTTTTTTGAGGGAGCAGGACTTATGGTTTCATCACATAGGGAATTCCCAAAAAGGAAGCTCTTTCTACCAATGCAAATCAGCATCTTCTCTGACTTAAAAAAATGTATTTTAAAATTTATTTTCAACATTTGTTTAAAAAATTTCAATCCAAATTCTTTTCTTCCTTCTATCCTCTCCCCCACCCACTGAGAAAGTGAGCAATATGATATCCACTATACATGTGATGCTTTTTCCCTTTATAGTCTCAGAGAGTTGCCTAGGGACACAGAGTTTAAATGACTTGTCCAGGGTCACACTGTCAGTTCATATCAGAGGCAGGATGTCTGGATTCAGGGGCCGTCTCTCTTTCCATCACACCACTCTGCCTCTCATGAACTGATGTAAACGAGTGGGACTAGGAGAACAATATACAAACTGACTATAATACTATAAATGAAAAGGACACTTGAAGGAAATCAAACTTTATTCTCAGAGAAAAGATAATGAAATAGATCTCTCTCCTCATGATAGAGATCAGGGCCTCCCGGGGCAGGTTCTAACATACATTGTCAGGTAGGATTACTCTATCTGCTATTATTATTTATCTTTTTTCTTTTGTTAAAGAGAAAAGGTTCAATGTCTTTGTTATGATGGTGGCACCTGGAAGTGGGCTGTATGTCTAGAAATGACAGTGATAGAAAAACAAAAGGTAACAGTAACCCTGGCGACTAAGGAAAATGTAAGGAAATGCTTGGCAGAGAACAAATACCTCTTTTTAAAAATATAAGTATGAGAGGAACTGGCTATCTTAATAGAGATAGGAGCCTGGGGCAACTAGGTAGCTCAGTGAATGAATGGAGAGCTGGGCCTAGAGATGGGAGGTCCTGGATTCAAATTTGTCCTCAGATACTTTCTAGCTATATGACCCTGGGAAAGTCACTTAACTCTGTGCGTTGTCAAAAAAATTCCCTAGCATTCCCTGCTTTTTCCAGGGTTCCCTTTTCTTACATCCTGGTGTGGGTTTGTGCTTAGATGGATGGATCCCACGCTGGGGAGGGTCTTGTCTTTGCTCTTTTTCTGGGGCTCAAGGAGGAAGGCTGCTGGGGCTCTGGCTCTGGTTTCTGCTTTCTCCCCTTTTCTTTCTATTACTCCCCTTTCTCCCTTTCAACAACTCCAATTGCCTAGCCTATACCACCCTTCTGCCTTGGAACCAATATTTTGTACTGATTCTAAAACAGAAGATAAGGGTTAAAAAAAAAATAGAGGTAGGAGCCAGCAGTTGTCAAGAACAGAACACAGATAGAAGTACCTTGACATAGTAAAATGCCTAAGGGAATGGCCATAGGGTCCAATGGGGAACCCTGTAGTGGCAGGGAATATTAGAAGAAGGGCAGAATCTCAGGGGTCGTCTGGTTTCAATAAATAATCTCAACAAGAAACCATCTAGTCTTTGATGTAGACCTTCAAACACAGGGAAGCCCGCCATGTCTAGAGGCAGCATCTTCCACCACCGCTTGGACATGTCCAAGATGCCAAGGAGTTTTCCCTTGCACAAGGCTACATTTGCCTGTACTACTTCTTCCAGTGTTTGGAGTTTTGATTTTAAGAACCATACAGACCAAGCCTAACAATCTGTCTTCCATGGGAGATACTTTCAAATATTTGAAGATGTTATCACTTCCCCCCTAAGACTTCTTTCCTCTAGTCTAAACATTCCCTGTTTCTTCAACTAATCCTCTCTCCGTATAAACTACAAGTCCTTCAATATCCTCCTCCTCCTCTTCCTTTGGGTAGTCTTCAGCTTATTAATATCCCCGCTAAACTGTGGCACTCAGAACTAAATAAAATATTCCAGATGTCAGACTAAGGGAGAGCATGTTAGGGCTAACATCTCTCTAATCCTGGACACCGTCTCTCTCATTGCAATGACATTGATTATTTTACTGAAATTGAAACCATTTGTTGAATCTTGGAAGTAAGTGGGATTACTGTTTTTCTGGAGACCAGCAGAGATTTCTGTTCTCAACTTAGGGAAATTCTTTTTAGTCACGTCTGACTCTTTGTGACCCCATGGATCACAGCACACCAATATCGTCCATGGAGTTTTCCTGGCAAGGATACTGGAGTGGTTTGCCATTTCTTTCTCCAGGGGATTAAGGCAAACAAGGTTAAATGATTTGCCCAGGTCACACAGTTATTAAGTGTTTGAGGACAGATTTGAACTCAGGTTTTCCTGACTCTTGGCCCAGTACTTTACTCATCTGGGCCATCTGGCTGCCTCTGTTTCTCTTTGCAATGGTGGATGTTCTCTTCCTCTCTATTCCACAAAGATTTAGGAGACTGTTCATTTTCTTCCCCTCCCAGTTCCTGAGGATAAAAACTCTGATTTATTCTGTTCTTAAATTAAAAAAAAATTCATATCTGTGATTTTATCACAGCAATTTTTTTAACCCCTTACCTTCTGCCTTAGTATAAATTCTAAGACTGAGGAGTGGCAAGGGCAAGGTAATTAGAGTTAAGTGACTTACCCAGGGTCACATAGCTAGAAAGTATCTGTGGCCAGATTTGATCCCAGGTCCTCTCAACTCCAGGCCTGGCACTCTATTCACTGTGCTACCTAATTGCCCACATTAGAATAACTCTAGTGAGGAAACTTCTTTTATAAATATAGGTTGATATTTATTCTGAAATTTATAGGCTTAGACTGTTTCCCAGTGAAATGAGAGGTTAAAAGATTTGTCTATGGTCACAGTCAATATCTGATACAGGGAAGGTTCAGACTTACTGTCCTCCTAACGCTAAGGTTGCCTTTTCTCCCAAGCAAACTGCCTCTTCCTCCATCCTTAAATCTCTTTCTTCTATTTCTTCCTCCTTCCATTTAAAACTTTTTATGCATAAAATTAAGAAATGGTCAGCATTTTATAGAAGATATTCAATTGGTAAATGTCAGCCTATCAGTCATACTTTGATGGTATAAGATGATATCTTTATGAATATTTTTGTTGAAATTTATACATAATCTGTGTCTCAGAACCACAACTGTGGGCTACTATCAACAGGATTCAATTTAGTCGGCTTCTCAGTAATGACATGGGAGGAGATCTTTAACATTTTTCTGTCATAGACCCTTTTGGCAGTTAGAGGAAGCCTATAGATTGACCCTTCCTCAGAATAATTTTTTTAAATGAATAAAATACATTACACGAGATTGCAAAGAAGACCAATTATATGAAAATATAGCTATGAAATTATTGGGGGGAAAAAGCAAAGTTCATGGACTCTAGGTTAAGAACTCTTGCTCCATAGCTTCTTTTGTCCTTACCCAGAAGTTTCTCTGGGAATATCTGACTCTGATTCATTTCTAACTCTTTCCTAAAATATTCAGTTCTCTTTTAAGCATCAAACCAACAAGTCAAATAGATCACGTTTTATCCATTCAAGAAGGAACACAGAATGGATTAGTCAAGAATTTCCTCCCTGGCAGGTTCCACATCCCCAGGGGCCACTTGAGAATGCAATCCTAAAGCTGAGATCCTCTCATTGAGAAAATAATTTAGGGGTGCTAGGGAGTCAAGATGACCTTTCTCTTTTCATATCCTTTTCTCATTCTTGTCCAAAAACCAGGTCATGCACATCATTCCTAGGTATAAAGAAACCTCAAGGAACCCCCCAAAAATCCACACTATTGAGTGGACAAAGTTGTTATCTATGGCTACAATAGCAATATCCCCAGTAATTAAATTCAATAAGCATTTAAAAAAACAGAAGCCCAAATATATGGAATGGATCAACACTTTGGCTTTACCTCTCCATGTTTTTGAAGATATTGCATTTATCATCTCGGGTAGTGAGTTGGAAAGCGAGGGCTGCATGGTGGCTCTCCAGCACGGCAGTATCATTATATAAAATTGCCAGCTCACTCCCTGCATTGCACAGGAATGAATTTGTTCTTCCGGGGTGATCCACATCATGGACAGTGGCAGCAATGAGGGCAGCAACTTCATCAATTGGGTCTAAAGTTTGCTGGAAAAAAAAGAGATTAAAAAAAATCAAGTTATCTTAAAAATCAAGTGTTGGTATGCCCTTTGATCAAAGACCCCAGTGTGAGACATATACTCCAAGGAGATCAAGACAGTCGTATCACTACTGTATATGTGTATGTGTTGGGGGGTGGGTTGGGAAGTATTAGAAACAAGGTACATATATGCCAGTTCCCCGAAGAGTGGTTAAATGAGTTGTGGCACACAGATGTAATAGAAGATTATTAACTGGAAGAAATGATGATCATGATAAATATCAAGATGCATGGGAAGACACCTATGAAGTGAAATTAGTATCATTAGAAAAACAATCTACAACAATGATTAAAACAATATAAAAAGAAAGAATAAAAGCTGAATCTAAATGTTACACCATTAGAATGACCAAGATTAATTCCAGAAAAGAGGTGAGAAAAATGATTGATGTTTCAGTTTGTTTTGCTGAAATGCCTTTCCCCTCCACTTTCTTTTTGATTCTTTATTATAATAGAAGGCTTGCTGGATAGTGGAGGTGTAGGAGACATACTTGGAAATGAAGCTGATATGAAAACAAAAAAATTAATAATTTTTAAGTAATCAAAAAATCTTCCCATAGGCTGCTTGGGATGTTTTAGGAATGGGTATGTATGCCAAAAGGGAAATTCTCTAGATGGTCACTCTAGTTTACTATTCTAGCTTCTGTGGTATCTAAGAACTTGGAACAAAGCAGATGCCAATCAATTGGTGAATGGCTAAACAAATTATTTAGGCAATTTGTCTAACAGAACAGAAATATAATGGAACATGGCCAACATTTGTAGGATGGGCATACTATACTGTAGTGCAGTACTATATGATAAAATCTAAGTTTCCTACCCCCAATTGTGAGACCACATCTGCCCTTTTGTACATCTACAAGCTTTAAATTCCAAATTGGACCAGATTAAGACCTGCCCATGTCCAAGTGCTTCCCAAAAGATTGTTCTTAAAGTTACAGGACAGGTACAGAAAAGGATGTTTATTGGCCTTTAAGAAATGATGAACATGACAAAATGCAGAGAAACCTGCTCATATGAGCTCATATGAACTGATAGGGAGTGAAGTTAGCAGAACCAGACAATCTGCAACAATGACCATAATAACATCAATAGAAAGGATACAGGATCGAAGAGAAGACATACAGAAAGGGATATTTATTCTATTTTAGATGTGAACCCCACCTTCGTGTCCCTGAATCAGCACTGGGCAACAGCAGACTAGGTGACAACCATAAATCTGAATCTGTCTCTTGATTCTCTCACAGTAAAGACTAAACTTTCACAGAAAACTGGACAAGTAGGAAAATTGTAGAGTGATCAGTGTTGCCTCTATGCCCCTTTTCAGCATTCTAAATTCCAGCTGACATTCCATCACTGAGCAGCCAGTCAATACACACTAAGAAACCTTTCATTCATAATTAAATGGTGTAGTGAGACTTCAGTTGATGGAGGCAGCTCTCTCCCTGAGGTCATAAAGAGTTTATTATAAGTAAAGTGTAAGTTCTTTAGAGATTTTTTTAAACCCTATTAGTTGTTGATGGCAAGCAATAGACCATCCAAGCAATATTATTTTTCCCCATTTGTTCTTGGTGGAAGAGTTCATTTTTCATAAGAATACCAGACCATGAGTTCATGGAAGTCATTCAGGGATAAAGTCACTATTTCTTATCCATTTATAAAAGATCATTGCTGAACTTTCAAGCTTGCTGGGTTAAGCTAAAGTGACCCTTCATTGTGAGAAAATCATCCAATCTAGCATTTTTTTCATACAGAGTAATGTCTAGGCTAACAGCCGCTCTTGTAAAATCTTGGGGCTCAATCCAAAATGTTTTCACTTTTGGAACAAGCAGGAGGGTGGTGCATAGCAGGTTACATTATTATTTTTCCTCTGGATAGGTTAGTTTGAGGTTTCATTTGGGGCAAAGATGGGGAAAGAAAACTGAAAAACCTCTCTCTCCATTGTAACTCTCCTCATTTTTGCTGCTCAGTCATGCTCACATCTCATTGATAATGTGATTTGTTGTAAGAGTCTTCTCTAACTGAAAAAAAAAAATCTCTCCTTCACAGTTTGATCCAAGGTATAGTATTGAGTTGGTGTTAGACCCAAGTAGCTTTTAGGTATTATGTTTCCTTGGGACATTAAACATCTATCTGTAATTCTGAAGAATTTAAAATTGGGTGGAAAGAATGATGGATTTAGGAAATCTGGACACATTGATTCTAGTTTAGTCTTGGCATTGGGCCACATTAGTGGTGTAACTTTTGGAGAGCTGCTGCTTCTGCTAAGTTTCCTCAACTGTAAAGTGGCAGTGGAGGAAGGGATGGACTAAATAATTTCTAAGGCCCAGGCCAGTTCTAAAATGGGCACACATTTAAATATCTATGCTGTAAAACTTAGCATTGTATCCAATTAAATCAGAAGACACCACTGAAGGTTAAACCAAAAAAGGCCTATTCCTTTAAATAAAGAAGTGGAAAAACTTCAAATCTAAACCCTCAATTCAAGATGACTTTCCATGAAAAATCATTAGGGAAAAGCTAATTTGTAACTAATATATTTATAAAAGTGACAGGTTGTTTTCAGGTCCAGGCCATTTCTAAAATGACAAGATTCTAAGATAGGGATCTTAAATTTGAAAAGTAAATCCCTCAGAAAAATTCTTTAAAGTGCTATATTAATGTCAATTATTATTGTTGTCATCATTGTTGTCATTGTTATTACGTTAATTCTTGTCTAGTACTTGGCATTTTCTGGGGTTTAATAGCCAACAACAATGACAATGACAGCAATGATGACAACAATAATAATTGACATTAATATAGCACTTTAAAGTTTATAAAATGCTCTATATGCATTATCTCTTTTGAGCACCTGTGGGATATGTATTAGAGATGCTATCATAACCATTTTACAAATGGGAAAACTCCGAATCAGAGCGATTAAGTGACTTGCCCTGGTCACACATGGAGTAAGTGTTCAAAGATGGATTTGAATGCAGGTTTTCCTGGCTCCAAGAACACTATGTCATCCTGTTTCTCTAATATGACAATATTGTTGATTATAAGCAATAGTTCAAGTTCAAGGTGTCCCTCTTCTCTGCTGACTGAACACATGGAATGCTCATCCGCCAATGTCTACCGCTTCCAAATGAAGGTCTTTCACTTAAGAATCTGACCAATTTAGACTGATTGGATCAATGGTTATGGTATAAGAAGAAAGTAAAGTATCATTTACTTACATCAAGTATATTATTCTGAGAAATACTTAGCATCAGAGATAAGGTAGGAAGTTAAGTTTCTTCTTTGTCTCAGCACATTTTATTATGTCTATCTTTTACTGACAGGGAACTCAGAGTAGAATACAAGTTCCCGAGGTGTGCTGGACCACTCAGAGGACTTGATTATTTTAAGTCAGTTTGAGTCCTAGCTTAGAATAGGATAGGTGAAATATAATTCCTGCCTTGAAGGGAACAGCAACAGCAGGCAGGCACCATTTTACATCTCAACCTTTTCTGTTCCTATTTTTCCCCCATTCTAAAAATAGCAATGCTAGGAAAGGTCCTTATGAACCAAAGTCTTTACTTTACTAAGAAGGCAAATGGAGTGAAACCACAATATTTATCTATGTATTTTCCTGTTCCTGTTTTGCGAAGAAAGTTTAAAAACATGTTTTCCCCAAATAATTCTCCAACCTAACTTCCTCCCCACCACCTTCCTTCCACCCCATTCCCAGTAGAGGGGTCTTCAAATGGAAGCTTCTGGCAACTCTAAGGCAGACAATGGGAAAGTAAAGTAAACCCTACGTGTCAACACCATCTTAAATTCATTTGAAAACCATTTTATTCTCCTCTCTATCTGTCTCTTGAAACATACATGTAGTTGATGTTCCACTTAAAATGGTCTTTCTGTATTTTTCTGAGCCATGATAGCAAAGAGGTAATAAGATAAGACTGGGATTCCAGTTCATTTAACTACTTTTTGCTGTGGAACTGGGTAAGTTCTTTAATAAATGCAGGTAAAAATCTCAAGGATTGATCCCATGATGCCAAGCCAGAGATAGTGATGGTACATCAAATCCAGATGTTCACAGAATTCCTCCTTTCTCTGCTTTTAGAATAAAAAAGTGTGGGATGATGGAAGAGAAATTATGCAGACAAGTAGGATGCCTTTCTTATTGCTTAAAAACTTGTTTTTCAAATCTCTCAACTTAATCATAATATGGTGGAGGAGGGAAGAAAGGTTCTTCCTTCCAAAACTAACGTTTTGTGAGTTGATGATCTGAATATGGGAAGCCATTTGGATTTGACTGGGATGTGAACTGCTATTACCAGGATTGATTGCTTTAGAGGGAAATAATTTTTAAAAACTCACGTGGAATTGGGGGCTAGGAGTAGAACAAATTTAATTTTGAAGGCAATGGCAGTGAAGCTTTTAAAAAATGTCTGAATGAAGACAAAAAACAATGGCTTTCTCCCTTAAGCAGGCTGGGCCTTCATATAGATGCTGTTTTATGTTCTTCTAAGCGAATCTAGATTGCTGCTAAACTGGGCAGGGTTGTTTTGGGTAAAGTCCATCATTACTGCACCAGGAACTGAAGAGTATTCAGCCAGTGGGGCCGAGCTGAGATATGAAAGAATTCCACCCCCACCCTGCCACCCTCCCAGCTCTCTGGCTCCTGCCCACCCACTTCTGGGATGCTTTTAGCATCACTCCTCAGCTGCAGCTCCTGCATGTTAAAAGCAAGTTACAAAAGAACTAATTTTGTAATAATAAAGCTTACTTCTTAATTCAAAACACAAGGGACCAAGGGGGGTGGGTAGAGAAAAGGAAAAAAAAATAGACTCTGAATCAAGCAGGTGTGAACTGTCAGACTCAGGGATGTGTTGATTAGTTTTGCTGAACTGCCTCCCTGCCTGCCCGCTCTTGCTTTTTTTCTTATTTGCTACAAAGGATGGCTCTGAGGGCTGCATTAGAAAATAAAGACAATATGGAAACCCAAATTAGCAATAAAAAGTTTAAATGCAGATATAAACCACACAATTTTATTAAAGAACAAAAATGAGGAATAAATAAGAATCCCGATGACCACTTTTTCTGTTTCATAGAGTGTCAGAGCTGGGAAGGGCATTTGGAGGGCACTATTCCAACCTTATTTCATCTACCAAGGTATCCTGGATCTATGATTTCCTAGATGTCGGATCTAAGTGTAGGACCGCCAACTAGTCTATCACTTACTAGCTATGTCTTTTTGAGTCAATAGTAAAAAGTAAGTTTCTTGAGGGCCAGGATTGAACTCCCTTTTGTTTTTGTATGTCTAGGACCCAGCACAGTGCAGGGCCCATACTAGGAAGAGAAGGAGAATGGAAGAAGCATTTATATAGGCTCTGTTATTTACTAGGCATTCTGCTAAGTGCTTTTTATAAATATTATCTCATTTGATCCTCACAACCACCTTGGGAGGTAAGTGCTTTTATTATCTCCTTTTTACAGGTGAAGAAACAGAGGCAAACTAAGATGAAGTGACTTGCCCCAGGTCACACAGCTAGTAGGTATCTAAAACCACTTTCAAAGCTGGGTCTTCTATCCACTTCCTCGCCTCACAATAAATGCTGATGGATTGATTGAGAGAATTGCCTGAGGCTCAGGTCACAGCGCTAATAACTATCAAGTAGTGGGATTTGAGCCCAGGTCTTCTTGACTCAAGGTTCAGTACTTTATCCATTTAAACAATGGCATTGCCACCTTACAGAGAAGGAAAGAGATGAAAACCACCTACTCATGGCAGAGCTGTGACTTTGAACCCAGGGGTCCCAACTACTTAGCTTTTCACTTAAATATGCTACCTCTCTGATCACCTGTTTGGTATTAGCCACCTAGGTTCCTCCTCTGTTCTTATGTTAGGCTTTGGCTTAATACTAGAAGCATTATTGCTGTTGAGGTTTTTTTTTTTTGTCATTTGTTTGACTTGTTATAACCCAATTTGGGGTTTTATTGGCAAAGATACTGGAATGGTTGTCATTTCCTTCTCTGACTCATTTTACAGGTGAGGAAACTAAGGCAAATAGGGTTAAGTGACTTGCTAAGAGTCATACAGCTAATAAGTGTCTGATGCCAGATTTGAACTCAGGAAGATGAGTCTTCTTGACTCTTGGCCTGGCACCCTACTCACTGTGCCACCTAACTGCCCCAGGGGCATTTTTAGTTAAGGTCTAAAGACAAACTAGGGGAGTTGAAAAGACTTTTTACAAGCTTCAATTTGCATGAAACTACTTATGGGAAGACTTTCTGGGGGCTGAAGCCTTCTACAAAATAATTTGTTAACTTTGTATTCATTTATTTATTTTTAATAAATAAACCTTCTTGCCCATCTTAAAATCGATACTAAGAATCAGTCCCAAGGCAGGGGAGTGGTAAGAGCTAGGCAATTGGTGTTAAATGTCTTGCTCAGGGTCACATAGGAAGCATCTGCAGCTATCTTTTAACCTAACTTTGTTTATTTAACATATATATATATATATTTATATATTCTTATTCTTCCCCCATTAGACATTGCCATTGCTACCTTATGGAGAAAGAAAAGAGTGGAAACAAACAATATGCCCATGGCAGAGCTGGGATTTGAATCCAGGTGTCCCAATTATCCATCTTTTCATTCCAATACGCTATCATTAACCTATTTGTATTAGCCACCTAAAAACCTCCTCATAATAATGAATGGGCATTTCCAAAAGGCAGTTTACCTTGACTCTTTCCTTAGACAGGAAGTAGGCAGTGGCATGAAGTACATCTGCAGAATGGGTAGAATTGTGGTAGGAGTTGGACGAATGGTAGTTGGCTTCAACAATTTGTAACCAAGATCGTAGAGTTGACTCAGAGCAGTTTAGGAATTCACAGATTCCAAAGCGAGCAAAAATCTTGAGACCAAGATAAACCAACGGCCTATAGAGAAAAAACAAGTTCATGACACTGAGACATAAAGCAAGACCTGGAGAACAAAAGCAGTCTGTGATCAATATAGTGTCTCCTAAGTATTTCAAGCCAACAGGGTCATACTCAGCCCTAGAATTCATAAACTTCCCCAGGGTCAAAGAATTCTTTCAAGTTTGGTTTTTGGCAATGTTTCTGGCAACGAAAAAGAAAATTAGTATCAAGGTTATCTGCATGCCAACTCAATGCATTTCAACAAATATTTGCTAAATACTTACTGTGTACAGAGTGCTGTGTTACGGGCTGGGAAAGGTTCAGAGTTGAGATAAAATTTAGTCCATGCCCTCATGGTCTCAGAGTAAGACTCAAAATTTGCTCAGTCCTCACCCCATGGCTTTGTGTTTTCCTATACATATCCTGCATGCACTGATGCTGTCTTAGTATAAAAGTCCCCAGAAGAGGGCCTTTGTTCCTGTCTTGATTTTAGGGAGCTCTAACAATAAACTGGGCAAGTTGAGAGGTCTTTTTTTACTAGCTTCTGTTGTCATGAGGTTACTTATGGATAGGTCTTTTCTAAGCTGAAGCTTTCTATGAAACTATTTATTAACTTTGTATTTTTGCTGTATTTTTATATGCTCTTGTTCTCCTTCATTAGAATGTAAACTTACTGGTAATACTGTTACTTTTTTTTTTTTTTTGCAACAGTAGGGCCCCCTTATCCATGGATTTGCTTTCTGTGGTTTCAGTTATCCCTGGTTAACCTCAAAGTGAGGAGGTCCAATGACATGGTAGCAATCTGCCCTGCCCCCTTTTGCTTTAACTTAAAAAAAAAAAAGTTTTGTTTGTGTATGTGTCTGGGGGGGGGAGGGGATTGAAGGGGGAGGAGAGAGAACATATAAATATGGGGTCAGCAGTTTGCCAAATGTTTACTGTGTACAGAACACTGTTTTGGGAGTTGAGAAAGGTTCAGAGTTGAAATACAGTCAATGCCCTCACAGATCCAGAGTGATGTTCATCTGTCCAGTGCTCACCCAGATCTTGGAATATATTCCTTGCCAATATACGACCCTACCAGGACTCTACTGTACTTGTATCCTCAGTACTTAGCACATAGTGAGCATTTAATAAATACTTTTTGATTAAGAAAAAGTTCTTTCCTGAATTCATGATCTTTTTTTAAAAATTATTTTCATTTTATTATTTCTTTTTAGCATTTTTTTCTTTTTAAATGTTGGATTCCAGATTCCTTCCCTCCCACCTCTCCCCCACTCATTGAGAAGGCAAACAATATGATGTCAATTGTTGTCTGTCCTTCATTTTTGAAGAACATCAAGGATATCATGGGGTGATGTCTTAACTTATGAATGAATTGGTTTTGATAGGCAGGATTGTATAAAGTCACTAGTCACACTCTCTCTTCCAGAGACATGGAGACCCAGTGGCAAGCCAAAAGTCAGACCATGGTGATGGTCCAGGATGCAGCGGATGAGCTTGGCATCTTCAGTGTCTGACCAAGTCCACAGTGATTGTTTCAGTTGCCTTTATGGCTTTTGGAACAAACTGTTATCACTTGCCCATTCCATCCAAAGAAATCTTCACATTTGGAGTAAATTACCTCCTCTCCCGGTAACTCACTGACTGGTGGCCAATTGGTTACTCTCAACCTGATTTAGCTCATCTGCTGAATGGATTACTTAGGTGTGGCTTCTGGGCATGTTAAAGTTTCTATGAGTATTCAAGGAGGACTAGCACTTTTGGTGTGAGAACTTGCTGAACTCTTTTTAGGGTTACTCATCCACCTTTGGTCACCCTCTGGCCCGTGATGCCAATTATAAGTGTTAAATTATGCAAAATGTATTTCTATTTTAGCCATATCACAAAACAAAGGAAAAAGAAAGAGAAAAGGAAGAAAGGAAGGATCTGAAGAAGGAAAGAAGAAAAGAAGGAAGGGAGGAAGGAAGGGAGAAAATTTGTATTCAGAGTTCATCAGTTTTCTCTGTTTGGAGGTGGAAAGCATTGTTTTTTTAACCCAGAGCCCTTTGGAATTGTTTTTAATCACTCTACTGATCAAAGTAGCTAAGTTGTTCACAGTTGATCATTACTACAACATTGCTATTACTGTGCACAATAATGTCCCAGTTTTTCTCACTTCACTTTGCATCAGTTCATATAGGTCTCCCCACATTTTTTTGAAACCATCCCCCTCATTAATTTTTTGCCCTTTGTCCTTTCTTATGCTACAATTGTACTCCATTATAATTATATGCCACAACTTGTTCAGCCTAATGAATTTCCAGTCCTTTGGTGCCATAAAAAGAACTGCTATAAATATTTTTTTCCTATAGGATTGTTTCCTTTGGTCTCTCTGGGGTACAGCCTAGTAGTGGTATTCCTGGATGAAAGGGTATGTAGTTTTATAGCCCTTTGGGACTAGTTCTAAATTGTTCTACAGAATGGTTGGACTAGTTCAGTACTCCACCAACAGTTCTTAAATATCTCATTTCTGATAGGTATGATGTAATATCTTAGAGTTATTTTAATTTGCCTTTTCTCTAATCAATAGTGATTTAAATCATTTTTATATGAATGTAGATAGTTTTGGTTTCCTCTTCTAAAAAATGCCTATTCATATCTTTTGACCATTTATCAATTGAGGAATGGATTATATTTTTCAATTGACTGTTCCATCCATCCATCCATCTATCCATCTATCTATCCATCTATCTATCTATCTATCTATCTATCTATCTATCTATCTATCTATCTATCTATCTATTGAGACAGAAGGCCTTTATCAGAGAAATTTGCTGTAAAGCTTTTTGATATTACTTCATTGTCAATGGTACCTGTTAGAAAAATGTAATTCCCATGATTATTTCTTTTAATTAGATCTATTTTGCTTTTGCTTTGTCTGAGCTCATGATCACTACTCCCTGCTTTTTTAACTTCAGGTAAAGCATAATAGATTCTGATCCGACCCTTTACTTTAACTCTTTGTGCATGTTTTTCTTGTGTACAACATATTGGTGGACTGTTTACTAAACCATTTTGATACAAGCTTCTATTTTATGGGTTAGCCCATTCCATTTACATTGACAGTTACGATTACAAACTGTGTTTTTCCTTTCATTATTTTCCCTTCTGTTTATCCTTCTCTCTCCTTTTATCTTATCACTCTCAAAAATCTGTTTAGTTTTTTACCACTTCCTCTCTTTATCCACCCTTCTTATTTTCCTATTGGGTAAGAGAGATTTCTCTATTCAACTGAGTGTGTGTGTGTGTATGTATATGTATATATATATATATATATACATATATATATATATTCTTCCCTCTTTGAAACAATTCTGATGACAGTGAGGTTCAAGCATTGCCTACCATCCCTGCCATTTCCCCCTCCACTACAACAATTCTTCCTTACATGCCTCTATATGAAAAAATTTCTTCTTTCTCCTCTTTTCCTCTTCTCCCAGTATATCCCTCTTTCTCACCCATACATTTTTTGAGATCCTATCGATATAATCAACTCATATCTGTATCCTCTGTTTAAGTAGCCTCCTTCTAACTGTTTCAAAAAGTATAAAGCTCTTAGGAATTATGTGTGTCATCTTCCCATTCAGGAATGTAAGCAGTTTAACTTTACTGAGTCTCTTATAATTAATTACTCTTTCATGTTCACCTTTATCTGCTTCTCTTGAGTCTTTTGTTTCAATATCATATCTTCTATTTGGTTCTGGTCTTTTCTTCAAGAATGCCTGAAAGTCCTCTATTTCACTGAATAACATTTTTTGCCCTAATGCATTTATTCATCTTTGCTGGGTAAGTTATTCTTGGTTGTGATCCTAGCTCATTGGCCTTCTAGAATATCCTTTTTTCAAGCTCTCCACTCCATTAATGTGGAAGCTGCTAAATCTTGTGTTATCCTGACTCTGGCTCCCTGATATTTGAATTGCTTTTTCTGGCTTCTTGCAATATTTTATCCTTGACTTAGGAGCTATAGAATTTGGCTCTGGAAAATTTCATTTTGGGATTTCTTTTAGTGGGATAATGGTGGGTTCCTTCCATTTCAATTTTACCATCTGGACCTAAGATATCAGGCAGTTTTCCTTTATAATTTCTTGGAATATGATGTCTAGGCTCTTTCTTTGATCATGACTTTAGGGTAGTTCAATAATTTTTAAATGACCTTTAATCAATCTATTTTCCAGGTTGCTTGCTTTTCCAATTTGATATTTCACATTTTCTTCTTCTTTTAATTTTGTTTCATTGTTTGTTGCAACATCAATTGCCCAATTCTAATTTTTAAGAAATTATTTTCTTCAGTGATCTTTTGTACCTTTTTCTACATTGGGCCTATTCTACTTTTAAAGGCATTCTTCTATTTTTAAGATACAATTTTCTTTAGTACTTCTTGTGCCTCTTTCCCCATAATTTTCTTACACCATTATAATTTCTTTCCCCAAATTTTCCTTTACACTTTTATATTTTTAAAAATTCTTCCAGGAATTCTTGCTGGTCTTGGGTTCGACTAAAAAATGTAGCATTCCAAGCATATTCACATCTATAAAATATAAATGATTGTATGATTACTGTGTCTTCAGACACAAGGTAATACTCTGATATTTGTGAATGAAATCTTGACCTGGCCATGTGGTCCGTTGCCCAAGGCAAACTCATTAAGGCTTGGTGTGGAGTCGCATACTGTGGAAAAAGGGTTAAAATCGACATGCCCAAAAGGTACCACCTACACATTGCCACCCAATCTTAATTGTCTATGCTTTGTAACTTGATTGCTATGTGCTTGAAAGCACCTTCCTGATCACTCAGGAATAAAAATAGAGGGCAGCCCCATGATTTTCTCTTGGATCTTCTCTCTGCTCTAGGAACCTCCCTCTCTCTCTATCTCTAGTAAACCTTCTCCTCTCCCAAGTCTCTAGCCCCTCTCTGCTTTGCATTCTCTACCTTAATCTCCTCCTCTACCTTATGTTCCATAATTCTTATATTTTCCTTCCAAGGAGAATATCGTAGGGGTTTGCTTGCCCTTTTTAAACATTGATTTGTCTGTTTCTGTCATTCTTCACCCTGGTTCTCAGATTCCCTGCCTCTCCTCAGGTCCCCACCGCAAAGGAGAACCCCTTCTCTTGTGGGCCCTGCGGGTCAGGGGAACCCCACAAAAAATTATTTGAGTCTCTGCTTATAGCTGTTTTCACATTGTTGTCTTCTTTTAAGTTTATGTCCTGGTCTTCCCTGCCACTGTAGTATGATGAACTATTTTTATGATGAACTTTTAAAAAAATGTGTTCATTTTCCCAGCCTATTTCTTCACTGAACTTTCTGTTAAAATAGGGCTCTGCTCACCTGGGGATGGGGAGGTACAGTGCTAAACTTCAGGCTTTTTCAGAGGTAGTTATCAATGGTTCCAAAATGGTGTCATCTTGGGAGAGGTGTGGTCACTGCTCTCCTGAACTGTGCCCTTGTCCTTATCCAGGAAGGGTCCCTGCTCCTCTGCAACCTTAAGTGGTAGTCCTTCTCTTGGCATGAAACCATGACTAGGGCCCCTGTTTTCTTGTGACCTATCATAAGCACTCTTCTATCTTGGAACTGTGACCCAGAACTGTTTATGGGCAATAGAATTGCCAGTCAACACTATCTGCATCTATTGGAAGCAGAGTCTCCTGTAATTTCATTCTGACCATTTGTCTGACCGCTCTTACTTTCTATGGGCTGAGACCCCTCAACGCTGTTGCTGCTGTTGCTGTACCAGCTCCCTCCTGAACCCTCCACTGGTGCTCCTGTTATGCTCTGGACATGCATCCACACCAGTGTTACAGACCTCTCCTTCAAACTTCCTAAATTGTCTCAGGCAGGATAAATGTCTCCTTCTAATCTTTTGTTGGCTCTGGTGCTCCAAATTTTGATTTGAGGCGTTATTTTAAAGTTGTTTAGAGGGTCTGTTAGGAAAATTCTTTTGGGTCCCAGGCTGTATTCTACTATCATGGCTCCTAAAAATGCTGAATTTGTAATCTTAAACACTACTAGACTCATCTTGGGAGGGGCCACATTATAAAACACAGCAACACAATATGGCATCACAGCTCTTAACTCACCCAATGACTATGTCCAAGAATCATTCTTGGTGGGAAGGGCACAGAACTGGGGAGATGACTAGTGACATTGTCACCCTCATTATCCTACATCATGGCCCCTACCATATGTGCAGTTTCTACCCCATGAAGTCCAGGCTATTCTAGTCCAGGGACAAGTTACGCTAGTCCAGGGAGTCCATTTTATGACTAGAATGAAATGAAATACTCATAGACCAGATACCAGTTTAATAAAATGAATTTTGCTTAGCCAAAGGAGGGAAAGGACATTCAGAAGTGATACAGCATTGATTCAGTCATAACAACATCAGTAACAACAAATAGCATTTATATAGCACGTTAATAATTTTTAAAGTGTTTTATAAATATTAGCCCATTTGAACCTCACAGAAACCCTGAGAAACAGGTGCTATTATTATTCCCATTTCATAGATGATGCAAATAAGGATAGACAAAGGTTAAATGTCTTGCCTAAGGTCACATTGCTACTAAGGGTCTGAGGCTGGATTTGAATTCAGGTCTTCTTGATTCCAAATTCTATTCTCTGCACCACCAAGCAGCTTCCATGTCAGAAGCAGGTATCAAACTCTTGGTTCCTTACAGACTGCCTTCTGTAACTATGTCAATAGTGCAAGACTTGGCCTTGTGGACCAATTAAGTCTCAAGCATGGTTTCATATCTCATCTCTGATGCTTATTAGCTGTGGGAAAATGGGCAAATTATTTCTTCAATCCTTAGATTCTTAATTTGCAAAATGGAAATCATATTTATAGTACTTACCTCATAGAAAATCCAATGATATAATCTCTGTAGGTAAGATTATTTTGCTAACTTTAAAGTGCTATTTAAATATTATTCACTATTTCCATCTCAATTTCAAATCTTCCCTCATACTCTGAACATAGTAGGAGATTTATTCTATTGCAAGACTGGAGGGTTTTACTAACCTTTTGTGAGTGGCAGCCTCCAGTTCAAAAATATTAAAATCCCAGTACTCTTCATTTTCCATGGCCTGTGCTATCCGTGGTGGGATGTCATTGAGGGAGATGGGAGAAATTAAATGGCTTGGAACCTGATGAACTTCTGGAAATGGATACATTTCAGAAAAGAAAGAAAATCAGCAGTCTATATTTGTTGAAATATTTCTTAACACAGCATTTACTTTGTGGTACCAAAAAAAACTCCTTTATTTCTGAAATAAAAATTTTTTAAAATGAATGATATTCTGATAAACATCTAGGCAATAAAAATTAGAAAAAGTCATCAGGAATTTTAATTTGAACAAGTTATTTTTAAATAGATGAGCCTGATTTCAGTGCCATTTGTGCCCAATGCACCTGCGATTGAAAAATGATAATAATAAAACAACTTACGTTTTGATGAAAAAATGTATTCATTCCCCGACAACCTTCGTAAGCCATCCTGTTAAAAATGAAACAAAATGAAAAAGAAAGGAAAAAAAAAGCTATCAGAAATATCCAGTCTATGGGCTGTGCTGATTGCCTCCAATCACTTCTCAGGGGGTAAGGAAGAGGCAGCTCACTTTACTGCATCAGTTAACAGCTAGTAACTGTGTGCCTGGTGCGTCCTCCTTTAGGGATGTGCTTAGTCACTGCCAGGCTGACAATAGCTATGGAAGACTCAGTCCCTGACCTGGAGGAGTTTAAAAGCTACTTGAAAAGACAGGATGTGCGTGCATGAACACGCACACGCGCACACACACACACACACACACACACACACACACACACACACAAGAATAGAGAACAATGCCAGACAGAGAGCCGTCCAGTGTTGTGTTGTGGGCTATGGCCAGACAATAAGCAGGAACACAGAGGGTCAGGAAGGATGGGCTGGAGTAGTCAGAGATGGCCTCGCAGTAAGACTTAAATGGACTTTGAAGAAGGATAAGGCTTTTGCTAAGTAGAGAGCCAGGGGCAAAGCAATCTGGGAATGAGGACAGACCTGAGTGAAGACATAGAAAAGATGAAGTGTGAGATGGGAGGAAGTATAATAACATTTATATAGATCTTTTAAGTTAGCATAGCAAATATAATCTCATCTGAATCTTAAGATAAACTTTTAAGGGTATGGTTATAAGTACTCTTTTCTTAATTTTTAAATGAAAAAAATTAATTAATTGATTAATTGAGAATATTTTTCCATGGTTACAGGATTCATGTTCTTTCCCATAGCCAATGAGCAATTCCACTGGGTTTACACGTGTCATTGATCAAGATCTATTTCCATATTATTACTATTTGTAATAGAGTGATCATTTAAAGTCAACATCCCCAGTCAGATCCCCATCAAACCATGTGATCAATCAAATGTGTTTTTTTTTTCTGCATTTCTACTCACACAGTTCTTTCTCTGGATGTGGATAATTTCTTTATTTTATACATAATGAAACTGAGGCTGAGATCAAAGGATTTGTTTCCAGTCATAAGATAGACTTTAAGGTGAAATTTGAACCCAGATCTACTCACCCTGAAATCTAGCCCTCTAAATATTGTGCCATGCTGCTTCTCAGGAAGAACTTAGACCAATGGAAATGAAAGGTATATGCTAGTATGTGGTAATTGATAAGGTTGGATAGGGCTAAGGCAGCTTGTTGAAGGCCTTAAATGACAAAGGATTTAGCCTTGATAATTTTGACTTTGATACTTCCAAAGATCTGTGGTTGTGACATTGGTATTTTCCTCTGTGAGAATTTATTTTTCATAAATTGTATTAATTCCTATATCAGGACCCTTACTAGAGAAGATCCCTGTGTCAGGCACAGACGGTGTCTACTACATTTTTGTAGGAATCCCTAGGAATGTATCCCTTTTAACAGGATTTGATTAATAAACAAGGGGGATAAGGGTTCTTTTCCTAACATGTTTCTGATGATACCAGGATGGGGAAGGGTGGGTAGTTAAATGGGCCATGTCTTAATTAGCTATCTACCAATGAGAGATATCTTAGAATGTTCAAGGAAGGGGCGGAATGACAAGCTTTGGGGGATCTCTCGAGAGAGGGTTATTGACTTATGTTACTTTATTGGTCATGATGCTGGCCTAACAAATGAACTGATATAATCCACAAACTGATATTTTTACCCCAAAATCAATCTCTCAAGCTAATTTAAATCATGACACCTCTAACCATGCAAAATACAACTTCTCTATAAGCCTATGGTCACTGATCTAGAAAAAGACCTTAGAGACCTTTTATTTTAACCTTCCCCTTCCTTTAAAATTTTTTTTATTTTAAATTTTATTTAAAAAACAGAGACCCAGGGAATGATTCATTTAGGGTCATGCAAATTACAAACACTGAGGACCAGTGACCCTACACCCAGTAGTTTTTCTGCCATTCCATGCAATTTTCTGAATTGTTATGGGCAACATACTTTCTCATGATTGATGTCTCTGAGTCTGGATAGGCTGATCCTTGAATGGAAGACACATGGTCTATACATGACCCCCAAATTAAGTTCTAGCTTTGATGGATCAGTCAGGGTCCATGCTCCAATGGCATAGCCATTAAGATCTCAAAGTCATCTCTATGACATTCTAAGGCTTTCATGGAGGTAGTCAATAAAAAAAATCACTGTAAGGTCTTGAGTAGTAGAGTATAATGGTGAAAGTGCTGCTTTAGGACTCTTAATCTGACTATGATAGACAGGATGGATCATAGGAGCAGAGTAGAGAGATATGTGCAGTTTTCATAGTCATTCAAGTAAGAAGCTATGAGGTCTCAGGCTAAAGTGTTAGCAGTGGTGATGGAGATGAGGAAAAAACCACCAAGAAACATTTTGAAGGAAAGATCAACATGCCTTACAACTGGTTGGCTATAAAAAGGCAAAAGAAATGGAGCAATAAAAGTTGGAAATGTGGGACAGTAAAAAGAAGTGCTGGATCGAAAGTCAGAGTGTACAGATAAAAAATCTATCTTTTCATCTTTTTCTATCCATAAACCCTTCATTTCTAGATAGTCGGTTTGGGAAATCAAATTCAAGTTTTTTTTTGTTAGGAGAATGAGCCTTCTTTCTTCAAGAACACTGCCATCGCTAGGCAGTTAAACAAATTACCAGTGGATCCATTTTTAGCTTGGTTATGTTTTTGCACCTGTAGGATGGGCAGGTAGGTGGTACAGTGGATAGAGTGCTGGGCCTGTTCCTTAGTTCAAATCTGGCCCAAGATACCTTTTTACTACCTATGTGAGCCTGGGCAAATCACTTTACCCTGTTTGCCTCAATTTTCTCATCCATCAAATAAGCTGAAGAAGGAAATAGCAAATCACTTCAGTATCTTTGCCAAGAAAACCCCAAATGGGTGTCATGAAGAATTGGATACAACTGAAAGCAAGTGAACAACAATAAAGGAGAAATAAGGTTAAAAATAATCCTTAACTTTTGTATTAGAATCAATACTGTGTATTGCTTTGAAAGGCAGAAGAGGAGTAAGAGCTGGACAATTGATGTTAAGTGACTTGCCCGGGGTCACACAGGTAGGAAGTATCTGAGATCATATTTGAACCCAAGACCTCCCTTATCTAGACCTGGCTCTCCATCCACTGAACCACTTAGCTGCCCCTGACAACCAGGACTGTAAAACTCCCTGGTGAGTCCCCTGAAGTCAAAGAGGTAATGCCTTTAGTCTCTATTTCATGATCTTGATGTACCACCAGCTTTTCCAACTTGTCTTTTTTGACTAGTCTTTTTGTCTTTTGTCTTTTTGACTTTTCCAACATGTCGAACGAGACTGTTTTCTTTAACTTTAACATCTTTAACATCTCTTTTGTGTATTTATCGGACACCTTTTTAGCACTGAATACAGGGTGCTAGGTCCACTAAGTTAGAGAGTAACCAGAGTTCTTGTGGAAAAATCCAACAGTTCTGGTTGAACTTCGCCAATCTATTTTAATTACACAATTAAATAATTCTCAGATGATAATAACAATGAACAGCTTACAATTTAATAGCACTTGACAGCTTACAAAGTACGCTTACCTTTATTCTCTCTTTTAATCCTCACAATGACCCTGTGTGGTATGTAGAACAAGTATTATCATCATCCCTATTCTATGAGTAGGATAATAAGAGCACCTGTCTCGCAGGATTGTTGTGAAAATCAAATGAAATAATATATGCAAACCATTTTGCAACCCATAAAGGGTTGTATAAATGTTAACCATTATTTGAAAATTCCATATGTCAAAGAATTTCCCCTGATTTTAATTTTTAAATTTCACTTAGAGGATGCTGGAGCACAAAACCCAAATCCCCAATTTTACTCCCTGGCACTTGTTTTTGCATATGTACTCTTTTTTATGTCACGGCACTTTGCATTGATTTTCATTCTCTGTCAGTCAAGTGGCATTTATCAGCTACCTACTATGTGCCAGGCACTGTATTCTTACCATGAGAGTGTAGGGCCTTGACTTTACACCACAGGGAGTTCAGCTAAAGCAAATAACCTTGGAAAAGAGGTGTCAAACACCCAGGCCATGCAACCAGTGGCCCTGAACCAGATTAAAATGTAATTGGGGATCATTTAACAAAATAAATAAAGATACAATATCACTTTTTAAAACTAAGTCAACATGTTGCCCACAGGGATCCTTAGGTACAGATTAGCGCCTCTGGGTTACTTTCTTTTTTTTTTTAACCCCTAACTTTCTGTCTTGGAAGCAATTTCAAAGTATTGATTCCAAGGCAAAAGAACAATCAGGCTAGGCAATTGGAGTTAAGTGACTTGCCCAGGGTCACACAGATAGGATGTATTTGAGGTCAAATTTGAACTCAGGACCTCCTGTCTTCAGGCCTAACTCTCTATCCACTGATCTACCTAGCTCCCTTCAGTCCCTGAAAAATGTCTTTTATTTGAGTTTGACTCACTGGATTGCAAAAGGGAAGGCTTGGGGGAGGTGGAGAAGAAATCATGTCTTATGAAAGATGGATTTAGATTTTTTAAATTTGATTCAAGAGGACAAAATTAGGAGCAATGGGTGCAAGCTGCATAAAAACAAGCATAAGCTTTATTTGAGGGAAAACTTTCTAACAACTTGGGCCATGCCTCAATGGAATGGGCTGCCTTGGGAGATACTGGTTTCTCTCTTATTAGAGGTTTTCAAGCAAAAGCCAGATGACTACTTGGCAGGCAGGCACAACACAGAGGAAATTCTTTGTCAAGTAGGTGAAGGATTGGATATCTACTGCAGTCACTTCCAACTCTGTGACTGTATGATTTAAAAAGTCTCTTTTTGCAGCCTGTGGTTACAAATGACTATAGCTATCTTACTACAGTCTCCATTTGGCTTCAGAAAGCTATTAATGTCTAATCGAGAATGGATGAGCCCTCTTGATTTTTCTGGAAAAGAAAAAAAGTCCATCTATGAATTTACATTGGATTATTCTTGTATTAATTTAATCAACCATATATTAGTTACATACTAATATAATTAATTGTGGTGGTATTGTTCAATTGTTTCAGTTGTGTCTGACTCATCATGACCCCTTCTGGGGTTTTCTATAGAAGAATGATTTGTTATTTCCTTCTCCAGTTCTTTTGACAGATGAGGAAACCGAGGCAGACAGCAGCAAGTGATTTGTCCAGGGTCACATAGCTCGTAAATATTCGAGGTCAGATTTGAACTCAAGAATATAAGGCTTCCTGATTCTAAGCCCAGTACTCTATCCACTGCACCTCTAGCTGCCTCATCATTAATTCTATGGGCTTATATATTAATATTATCCTATATAAATGGGATTATATTACATATACTTTCAGCATGCATAAGAGTATTCATGAGGTGAAGGTTATGCAATGGATAGAGGATTACAGGAGCTCAAATTGAGGGTATTCTGAAATGTGGTGACAAGATGATCCATCTGACATGGTTGAAAGATCACTGGATTTAGAGTCAGAGGAACTGTGTTCAAATCCTGACTCAGCCTCTGTATGAACTTGGGCAAAATGTTTCATTCTTCAAAGACTTCATTTTGTTATTTATACAACCAGATTGTTAAATGAGGTGAGAAGGTTTAACCTTTTTGGAGGCCATGGAAGCCTCCTGAGCCTACTCAGAATAATATTTTAAATGCACAAAACAAAATACAAAGAATTACAAAGGAAACTAATTACATTGAGGCACAGTTATCAAAACATTAAAAAACCCACAAAACACAAGATCCATACTAGTTCATTTGTAAGGGTCCTTCCAAATGCTGCTATGATTCTCTGACCAAGAACTGTCACCCACTGAATAAGATCCAGTGTGGTGTAATGGCCGACCTGGCTTCCTACTCTATAGTTTTCCTGTAATGATCAGAATTGGGGTGACTAACTAACCCCTGCTGCTCTTAGCATGACCTCAAACTGTGGGACCAACCCTGGGTCTAAACAAAGGAATATAATGAGCCCAATGATAGTAGCTCATTTAATTAACACTGAGCCAATTTCTAAAGGTACTACTCCGACTCTCGTACCCAGGGTCCAGACATGATTTTGCCACTTAGTAGTTATGTGATCTTGGGAAAGACACCAAATCCATTTTCTTATCTATAAGATGAAGATAATAATTCTTAAATTACACACCCAAAGGGGCTGTTGCAAGAATCAAATGAGATGATGCATATAAAGGCACCTTGGTTTTCTTATCTGTAAAATGGGTATAATGATACAGGCTGTGCCTTCCTCACTGGGTTGTTGGGAGAATCAAATGAGGCGATGGCTATACATTTCGTACAAAGGGTAGTGAGCTAGGTAAATGTTGCTGTTATGAGTGGGTAGCTGCTGACATGGTCTTATGAGAATGGAGGACATCCAAACATCTATTTGCCCACTGGCAGGAATGACTCCTTTGGGTTAAAACACCATCTTGGGAAGATTGCTCTAATGTAAATATGTTTTTGTAGCAGAGATAACCCGTGAACCCATTAGCACCTATTAGCGCTTCAGCAGAGAGTGAGATCTTGAGGGGAGCTGACAGGCTAGTTCGGTTCTCACTGGGGGAAGGTAGGAGTGTGAAGTCCAAAGAACACAGCTCGGGGAATCAGGAGACCTGATTTCTAGCCATAGAATCCTGGCACTGTTTCAAGAAGGGACCTCTGAAGCCATCCGGTTCAATGAGCTAGGCAGAGGAGTGGACAGAGCGCTTGGCTCGGACTCAAGAAGACCGGAGTTCAAAGACTACCTCAGACATTTCCTTTGAAGTGTGAGCCTGAGCAAATCATTTAACCTTTTCCCAACCTTAGTTTCCTCATTTGTAAAATGGAGATAAGTTTCTATCTCATAGGATTGCTGAGATAACCCACAAAGAACTTAGCGCCCTTTAATGTACTGCATAAATGCTAATGATAATGACTTTGCTGCTGCTGCTTCTGGTGATGATACTGTGATTTACTCAAGATCACACAGGCACTGAGTGGCACAGCCAAAATTCGAATCTAGGTCTTCTGATCCCAATCTACTACCTCCAAATAATTTTTTCTTTGATGTAGAAATAAAATAATCCAGTAATCCTAGATGTCTCTGGTAATTAAATCCTATAGCTGGAGAATTCAGATGGTTTTACTCTATGTGAAGGAGTTCAAGGCTCTTCCTACAGAAAAAATAGCTTCACTCATCTGTGATCACGGTGACATTCCAACCAGTTTCTGTTATCTGTGCTACAAATGGTGAGAGAAAAATTGTCCCATCTGGAAACCCAACTTCAAGCACATCTCCTAGAGAAGCACTCCATCTCTCCTAGGGCTGCTGGGAGGAAAAGATGATAGGAAAGGGCTCTGTAACCATAAGGTACTATAGAAATGGAAGCTCTATTATTGAGGCTGTTAGAATGAGGTGATTAAGCAATCTTCTAAAGTGTGATGAATTTTTTCAACCATAGCAACATATAGCCACCATCTGTTAAAGCATATGGGAGCTACAGTAGGCACTGGTGGAGGGAGCAACCCCATTGACAATATCAGTGATTCTGGAACAAGAGCAGTATTGGCCCAATGGAAACTCTGGAGTCAAAGGAGATAGGTTCAAATCCTACCTCTTATGCTTATAACATGTGCAAGTTCAGTATTGAGCCTCAGTTTTTTCACCTGAGAAATTGGAGGGCTGGACTAAATGGCCTCAAAGGTCACTTCTTGTTCTAGACTTATGATTCTAAGATAAGTGGAACTATACAGTACATCTTTATAAGGAAGATGGCTTTGCATGTATTATATGTACACTTTGTCTACAATTTCATGAGAGGAAAAAATAATATCAGGGGCATGAAAATACCATAATGTCTAATCCAGTATGTCAGATAAATGGGGTTGGGGTATAAATACATTAAACATTGCTAAAGTAAGATCCCCAAATCCTGAAATTATGAGAACACAACAGCTTTTCCAGACCTTTTCACTCCTCTTCAAAACTCCTCATGATTTCCCCTTCTCTTCTCTCAGTTGATAAGCTTGCTTCATATTTCACTAAAAAAAGGAGGCCATTCCTAGAGAGCTCTCTTTTCTCCCTTCCTCCTCATCTCATATCATTCAGAGGCCTTCTGTCACTGTCTCTTTTACCACTCTCTCAAGAAGAAGTGGCCCTTTTTGCTAAGGCAAACCCAACTATCAGCACAAATGATCCCTTTCCATCCATTTTTCTCTAACAGGTTGTCCTCTCTATCATGCCCACTCTTTCACTCATCTTCTAACTCTTCCTGTCTACTGGCTGCTTCCCTACTACCTAAGAACACACTCATGTCTCCTTGTTCTTCAAAAACCCTTGACATGATCTGTCCATACGCATTACCTATTATCCTCGATCTCTTTTCCCTCTAAACTCCTTAAGAAGGCCAACTACAATCCATGCCTCCACTTCTTTTCTTTTCACTCTTTTTCTTAAATCTCTGAAGTCTGGCTACCAACTTCATCATTCAACTGAAACTACTCTCTCCAAAGTTACTAATGAGCTCTTTTTTTTTTTAAACCCTTACCTTCCATCTTGGAATCAATACTGGATATTGATTCCAAGGCAGAAGAGTGGAAAGGGCTAGGCAATGGGGGTCAAGTGACTTGCCCAGGGTCACACAGCTAGGTAGTGTCTGAGGTCAGATTTGAACTTAAGACCTCCCATCTCTAGGCCTGGTTCTCAATCCACTGAGCCACTGAGCCACCCAGCTGCCCCCTACTAATGAGCTCTTATTGCTAAATCTAATGGCCTTTTTTCTGTCCTAGTTCTTTTTGGCGTCTCTTTAGCTTTTGACTCCATAGATTACCCTCCTTTCTCCTTGATAGTCTCTTCTCTTTAGGTTTCAGTGATACTGCTCTCTCCTGGTTCTCCTCCTACTTTTCTGGTTACTCCTCAGATTTCTTTGGTGGCTCTTCATCCAGGTAAAATGGATATCCTCCAAGGCTCTGTCCAATGCCCTGTTTTCTTCTCACTCTATATTATTTATTTTGGTGATTTCATGAGCTCCCATGATTTAATTATCATATTTGTGAAGGTGATCCTCGGATTTATTCATTCAGTCCTAACCTCTCCCCTGAACTCCAATATTGCTTCTCCATCAGACATCTTGAAGTAGGTGTCCTATGGACAGTTTACCCTTAGAACATCCAAAACTGGAATTTCTTGTCCCCTCTCCCAAACTTCCCTATTATTGTCAACAGTACTCCCATCCTCCTAGTCACCCAGGCCAGGCTCCCAACCACCCAACTGGATGTCATCTTCAACTCTGCTATTTCTTGCCCTAACCAGATCTCCAATCAATTAACTGACAAATCCTTTCATTTCTACTTTTTATAACATTTCTCACAGAAGCTCCCTTGTCTTTTCTTACATAGTCACCATGTTGGTGCAGGCTTTTACAGCCTTATGCCCTTACACTACTGTAAGCCTGTTAACATGTTGATCTCCCTACCTTGTTTCTCTATACTAGTCTATCCTCCATTCAGGTGTCAAATTCATCTTCCTAAAGTGCAGATATAACTAGGTCACCCCACTTTTTCATTAACTCCAGTGACTCCTTATCACCTCCAGGATCGCATATAAAATTGCTTTGCTTTTAAAACTCTTCACTAATTAGCCTCTTCCTAACTTTTTAGTCTTCTTATACTTTACTCCCTCCCATAAATCTTGTATGATCCAGTAAGACTGGCCTCTTAACTGTTCTTTTGCACGAGGTACTTCATTTCCCAACTCAAAGCATTTTCATGAACTCTTCCTCATCCCTGGAACTCTTTACTCATTTCTACTTCCTGGCCTCTCGGACTCCCTTCAAGTCTCATCTGAAGTCCCAAATCTGAAAGAACCTTTCCCATTCCTCCTTTATCTTAGTGCCTTCCCTCTGATATCATCTCCAGTTTATTCTGTAATATCTTTACAAACAACACAGTAGTGACCATGAGCTCCTTTAGAACAGGAACTGGTTTTTGCCTTTCTTTGTAGCCCCAGCTCTTTGTGCCTGGCACATATTAGGGGCTTAATAAATGCTTGCTGACTTGTTGCTGACTGGATGGGGGAAAGGTCAAGATGAAGGAAGTTGGGTAGGGCAGAGAAGAAGGAAGACTTGTTCTGTGTTTAGAGAAGGAAGCTGGGAGAATGGGCAAAGGGAGAGTATAGAAGAAAGAAGACAGTTTGCTGGGGTATTCATATTTCTGTGAAACCATCTACAAGTCCTCTGAAGATGCAGGTGAAGACCACCTTCCATTATCCTCAGCTCCAAGGAATAGACTTATAGGAGTATCCGTTAGACCAGTTCTTTCTTCATCTATATATACATAGCATGTCTTCTCAAGAGGAAAAGGGGACTGAGAAGACATATAAACCACTGCTTATTTTTTCTATACCTGGGTATCTGTAATATAATAAATCTTCCTCTTGTCCCTCCTCCCATAAGCCTTTGAAGTCTTATTTGACCTGCTTTGCTGGGGTCTGAAACAATTCTACCAGGGGACAAAGCTTTTAATCTCATAATTAAAGTGCTTAAAATGCAGATGCCTTGGCTGAGGCAACTCATTGAAATTGCACTCTGATAATGTCTGAAATTAATTAATCAATCAACAAATATAAATGGTGACATCATCATAATCGCCATTTATGTGGCATTCTAAGATTGACAACACTATTTTTACCCATGATCTCATTTAATCCACACCACGTCTTATGAGGTAGGTCCTCCAGGTATTATACAGATAAGAAAAGCAAGATTTCCCATGGGGGAGGGAGGGATTTGTTCAAGGTTACCCAGCTAGTCAGTGTCAATGAGAGTTACAGAATGGGTGGAAGGGTACTGGGTGACTGAAGCCAGAGGAGGCGCTGCCACCCAGGAGCTGGGGAAGGAAACAGAAAACACAAGTTAGGAACAGGGCAGACAGACTCTGAGGATGTTCCAGCCCCATTTATTCTCCATGGCACTCAGACAAATGGTGGCTCCACACTTTGGGCTTTGGGTGATGTATAACCCCAGATACATACATGTGCTTGACTAGAGATACTGCTATTGGTGTTTTAAACATGGTCAACTTCGTTTAAAAAGTCCCAGAGAATTCATAAAGGCAAATCCCAAGGTAGTTTTATTTATACTTACTCGTTGATCCATACCCTTCAAAATTCTCACTGGTTCTGCTATACAATAATAATATAATGGTTATAATTAGATCTACTCAGAGGGAGCTTGTTAGAAGGGATGTTATTCTCCAGGGGCATTTATCACTTTCCTCCTTTCTTTCTACCCCTGTCACCCAAGCTGTGAATTAGAGGCAAAAAAAGTGGAAGAGTGGGATTATTTGGCTTAATGTGGCATTAAAAAAATAATAGTAAAAAGTCATTCATTCAAATGGAGGAGCCTAGCTCAGTTTTTCTATGGTTGAACTAAATTAATCAACATTTCAGACTGGTTTGTTTGGGGGATTTTTGGTCTTAAAAAGTGTGATTTGAAATCCAAAATGCTCAATACTTGTATTCTCCTAATTTTTCTATATGCCTGTGAATCATGGAACATTATGATCTCAGAGGAATCATGGTTGTAGACAAAGCCAAAGGCCAGAGGAGAGATTCATGGGGGGTGTGAGCAGGCTGGAACACATCACCAGTGACGTGTCCCTCCTGTGTTCAACGTCAGCCAAACTCCTGGGAAAAGCTGTTTACGTTTCTTGCTATAACTTCCTCACCTCCTACTCACTTCTCTTTCCTTTGCAATCTGACTTCTGACTCCAGCACTAGACTGAGACTGCTTTCTCCAAGGACACCAGGGTTCTGACAGCCTCCTCTCAGTCCTTACCCTTTTTGACCTCTCTGCAGCACTAAATGTTTCTGACTATCTCCTACTCCAGGATTTCATCTCTTCCTGGGATTTTTGTGACACTGCTCTCTCCTGGGTCTCATTCTACCTGTCTGACAAATCAATTTAACTCTGTGTGCCTCAGTTTCTTCATGTACAAAATGAATGGGTTGGTTTAGATGTCCTCTAAAGTCCTTTCCAGTTTTAAAACTATGACCCTGTCTCTCTAGATCCATTTTACAGCACTTCTTCTCACACCTATATGCCAGGCAAACTAGCATAACTTGCTGTTGCCTGTATACAACATTCCATCTCTTGCCTCCCTGACCTTTCACTGGCTATTTGCCACACCTGGAATACAACAACAACAACAATAATAATGTTCGCATTTCACACCAGGCTATACTTCTTTGGACTACCCTACCATAACCCAGCAAGCTCTTTATCCTGTAAAATAATTCAGCCCTGGAACTCAAGCCTACCCAGAACCCTCTGCTCCTGGGACCTCTCCCTCTGATTGGACAGCTCCTCCCAGAACTTCCATTTATGGGGGGTGCCCATGCCAGACACCTCTTATCTATATACACGTTTTTTACTCCAGAAGATTGTAGAAACTCTTCAGGGCATGAGCTGTTTTCTTCTAGCCTTTTTTATCCATGGCACCTAGAACAGTACCTGACATATAGCAATAGATGCCTAATAAATGATTGTTGAATGAATGAATAAATGATTTACACTGCAGAGGTGTTGTAACTAGGGATGTATATGATTAGAAAAGGAGTTGGACCTAGAGCAAAGGATAGCAGATGGACAGCCCACATGCTGTACTGGAACCCAGGGCATACAGGAAATCCTTCAGGCTAATGGGTAGAGAAAGAATGGATAAGCTGAGATCTGCTTACATCATTACTATCAGCAGAAGGAACACTCACGTCAGTTAAATCATGGATTCTCTGAGACATTTTTTGGTCCCTGATCCAAATGTTAGATCTTTGTTTACCAACAGGTCTTTTAGAAGGACTGATGGATGGATGTACAGTTGATCTATTTCAGTTGCTGAGAAAGTGAAAACAACCAGATCAGCCTTTTCTCAATTGGATTACTTTAGTCTTCCTAAGTATCATGACCAAATGAGATATATAGGGCAATTCTACCTCATGCTCAGCAGCTGCCCAGTAACTCAACTCAACTCAAAAATGTCTTTTTCGTATTTGTGATAGCATCAGAAATTCTACCATTAGAGATTTTTTTCCCTTCTGAGTTAGGTTATTTCCTCTGGAAGTATCCTTGATTAAAATTCAGATTTTGCTAGTGATGGGAACAATAGTAAGGAATTTTAGATCATTCACACCTTAGACCATATTTTCTTTCCTAACTGAAGCCAGGACCAGAAAGTGGTAAGAGGAGAAAACAGTTCTGAAATGGGAGATAGTGAAAAAGCAATGGATTTGTGATGTGGAACACTTTGTATAACAAGAAGGTCAGTGTCCTTGGATTGGAGAGTACGTGGAAAGGGGTAAAGAGTAAAAAGACCAGATAATTAGAAGATACCAGATTGTGAAGGGCTTCAAAAGGTACAAAGATTTTATATTTGGTCCTAGAGATAATGAGCCACTGGAATTTACTGAATAGGGGAGTAACATATCAGACCCACTTTAAGAAAATCATTTTGACAGATAAGTGGAGGATGAATTAGAGTAAGGAGAGTCTTTAGGCAAAGGGACCAACTAGGAAGTTATTACAATAGTCCATGTGAGAAGCGTTCAGGGCCTGTCCTGGGGTAGCTACTATTGTGAGTACAGAAAATGGGATGTATAGGAGAGATGTTTTGATGGCAAAAATAACAAGATTTGGCAACAGATTAGATATATCGTTGGACCTCACAAAGAATTTTGTTTTTCACCTCTAATATGTTCCTTATATCTTTGAATTATTTGTGTTTGTGTCTGTCTATCCATTGATTAGAATGTAAGTTCTAAGAGGGCAGACACCATGTCTTAATCTAAACTCAATTATTGGTCTCAGCTCAGTGTTCTGCACATAGGTACTTAAAAATGTCTGCTGAAAAGTGAAATAAGAGAACATTATACACAGAAAGTGAAATATGGTGGAACAATCCAATATAATTGACTCTGCTACTACAAGACAATCTCAAGGGACTTATGAGAAAGAATGCTATCCACATGGAGAGAAAGAACTGTGGGAGTAGAAACACAGAAGAAAAACATATGACTTCTCATTTATTTATATGGATATAAAATTGGGGCTTTTGGTTTTAAAAGATTACTCTATTGCAAAAATGAATAATATGGAAATAGGTATAAGTGATAACATTTGTAACACCCAAGTGGAAGTGCTTATTGGATCTGGGAGGGAGGAGGGTAGGGAGGAAGGAGAGAAAATGAAATATGTAAACATGGAAAAATATTTTTTAAATTAAAAAGAAAAAAAGAAAAACAGTAAAAAATCGAAAGAAAAGTCTGCTGAATTGAATCAAGAAGATGACAAGACAAATCATCATCCCCTTTCAGGACTAGCCTTAGTCCTATTGACTGGAACCTGATGGTAATTGACATCTCAGGATTCTGGTTCTGAACCCCTTGATATGCACCCTGGAAATTAAGGTTTAACAAATTCATTGGATCCAAAGTTGTTTGAGTATACAGATAAAAGGATTTGGCATTTCTAATTTTTAAAAAGGTAAAAATGCAACAAAAAATGTAAAAGCAAATCTCCAATTATTATCTTTGTTACTTACAGACATTAGGCCACCAACAAGATCACTGGCATGAGGATCGTCATCCTTAGTCCCGAGTTGTGGAGAATATAACTCAGTGGTTCTTAGGATTTCCAGCACACGGTCTAAAGCTTCTGCGACAGGCATTGGACTGCTTTCTTGTGCAGCATTAATGATATTGATTACCTGTATTAAGACAGAGAATTGTTTGTAGAGTTAGTAAATTACAGAATTTCAAATTTGGAAGGAAACTTAGTGGCCAACTTCTCCCACTCATATCTGAAAAAGAATCACCAGTCAATATGTTCATAAGGACATCTAGATTTGGCTTGAAAATCTCCTGTGAAGGAAGTTCACAATTTCCCAAGGCTGCCCATTTCTGTTTTTAATAGCTTTCATAGTTATGAGGTTTTGTCCTCAAATTTAATCTAAATTTGACTCTCTAAAACTTTTAGCCATTGTTCCTGTATTACCTGCCTTTTAGTTACCTGAAGACAGTTATTATGGCCCCGCTCCCAAGTCTAAGATTTCTTTTCTAAGATAAGCATCACTAGTTCCTTATATAGAGCTGCCCTCATTCTTTCTAAAAGATGGTGCTCAGAATTGAATACAATACTACAGATATGTACTATCCAGGGTAGAAGACAGCAGGACCATTACTTCCTGATTTCCTAGAAGCTCTGTCTATCTCAATGCAGCCCAAGATCTCAAGCTGTTTTGGTTACTTTAAAATCCTATTTCATATTGAACCTCAAGACCATGAATATTCCAGATCTTTTTCATTCAAGTTGTCTTCTCACCATTATTGTCCATATGACATTGATTTCTTGAACCCAAGTTTCAGATTTTACATTCATGCACATTCAATTTCATTTTATTAGGGTAAGCTCAATCTTCTAGCTAAACCACAATAAACCTAAAAGAGGTCAATTCTACAGGCCAGGCTAATAATAGCACGCATTTCTGACTTACATAAGGCTCCTCACCCCCACCAATCCTTATGGGACACAGTTCCCTGTATAATGAGTTAATCTAGAGTAAAACAATAATGGAAGACAATAGAATTCTGGTTTGTGTAGTTCAATTCAATGAAGAAAGGAAATAAAACATCTACCTTGGTGATAGGTGCTTCAATAGTCATTGAATGTATCCTTGCCATGGAAGAGTGCCGTCTCTGTGAACTCCCTGTGATAGAAATAATGTGAGGATCACCAATGGTGTAAACATTGAGTCACACTGTCTGTGCCTCAATCATAGAACTGAATTAGAAAGGAATCTAGATGTTGACTAAAAGATATTGGAAATTATCAGCCCTTTCCTTTTATAGATAAAGAAAATGGAGCCAGCCAAAGTGACTTGCCCAAGGTCACACAATCAATAGTCTTTTGACTCCACCATGCCACTTTCCCTGGAGGAACTGATTCCTTAATTTCCAGTATTTGTACCTAAATCCTATCTGTCATAGAAAATCACCCTGAAGATTTGTACTGGCAATTTGACCCTGACTCAAAAGTATTAACAGAGAAATGGCTTAAGGAAAACTTTTTATTGCTCTAAGTAATGGTGCCCGTCTCTAAAACATAATCCATTTCCTGCAAACTCATTGACAAAATGAGGTTCATTTACTGCTCAGTCTATTAAATCTTCTTGCTCTGCTCCAACAATCTCAAATGACTTCTTCTATATGTTTAGTTCTGCATCTGTTCTATTAGCAAGAATCACATCTTCCCATGTACTAAAATTGCTGAGATCATAGCAAAGAGAAAAGCAGAAGAATCTCTTGTGCTCCAGTCTCACATCACCAGCTGGAAAGCTGGATGTCCAAAGGTATCTCAATTTCAATATGTCCAGTGTAGACATGTTGTTGTATCCCACCCATATCCCCAGCCAATGAGCATCTCCTCTAAATTTTCCTTACAGTTAGAAATTGAAGACACCACTATTCTTCCTTTCATCCAGGTTCACAGCTTTGGTCTTCCTTCTCTCTCATTTCCCATATCCAATCATCAATTCCTATTAATTCTCCCTTTATAAGATCTCTTGTCTCCATCTTCTTCTTCACTGATATGGCTAACACCCTACTATCGGCCCCCATCATATCCTATGCAGATTATTAAAAAAACCTCATGATTGATTTCCTTGATTCGAATCTCTCCCTTCTTTAATCCATCTTCCACTCAAATGTTGAAATAATTTTAAAAAAACATCTGGATATGTCATATCTCTTTCAAGAATATTTCATGATATTCTTTTTTTTAAACCTTTACCTTCTGTATTAGAATTAATGTATATTTGTTTCATGTCAGAAGAGTGATAAAGTGCAGGTAAGAGATTTGCCCAGAGTCACACAATTAGGAAGTGTTTGAGGCCAAATTTGAACCCAGGACTTTCCATCTCTAGTCCTGGCTATCTATCCATTGAGCCATCTAGCTGCCTCTCCCCATTGCCTCTTAAATAAAACACAAAGTCATCACTTTGACATTTAAAGCCATTGACAATTTGACTCCAATTTACCATTCTGGGCTCGTTCTCCTTTGGACACTCTCTAATTGAAGCAAATTAGCACACATGCTATTACCCAAACTTGGCATTTCACCTTTTCTCTCCATTTCTTTGCTTAGATGAACTGAAATGCACTATCTCCTGCCTTAGGATTCAGAGCTTCTTTCAGAGTTCAACTCAGGTCCAACTTCTCCATGAAGTCTCTCCTTGCCCTAGTTGTGAGTATTTTCTCCCTCCTCAAATTATTTTTACTAAAAGAAAATTTAAGTTCTTGGCCATTGAGCCCATTTTTCACTTCCTATTTGTGTCTTCAGGGTCTAGCACGATCCTTTTAGATAGGGAGCACTTGATAAGAGTTTGTTAAACTGCTGAAATTTTAGTCCATGTGCCTTATTTCAGGTGAGTAAACTGAAGCCAGTTGAGGTTAGGTAGAGGTCCGAAAGACAGTAAGTAGTAGAGTCAGGAGTTATACCCTTATCTTTTGATTTAAAATCCTATGCTTTCCCCACTAAGCTAGAATAGCTAAGCTAAGCTGAGATATTAAAGTTCTTCCCTCTCCCCTCTTCTTTAACTCTACGAATTTAGAATTTCCTCCCAATTTCAGAACAAAAACACCCCAAAATCCAATGCTGCTCGAGTCTTTTATGCCCTGTATGGGACAAGAATAAGCAATACAATCTACCTTTAACTGTACTACACATGATTTCTGGCTCAGTTTTTCAAAGCACCCTTTGATGATGCCCCATCATTTTGGATGTTTAGACTAAACATTATGTAAGGCAATAGAAGCTTTAAGGATCTTCGATGTGATATCTTTTTTTGGTCATTGTTATTATTAAGATTTGGTTCCTTATTTGGGATAGGGATTAGGAGAAAAATGCCCAAGAACTGCTCTTGTAAAGAAGGAAGGCAGGAAGCTACAGGGTCACTATTATTCATTATTCATGTTTCACATACACTTGGTGCACAGATAAATCAAGGCACCAACAATTTTATTGAATATGGTCTGGGGGGAGGACTATATAAAAAACATCATTTGATGGATGAGGAAACTCAGGCTCAAAGTGAGGATCACACCAAGTGTGATAACTGAGGACAACTTTAAATGACAGCAAGTCCTTCCTTTTTTTTTTGTTTCCAAAGTTTTTGAACCCTTATTTTCTATCTTAGTATCAATTCTAAGACAGAAGAGTAGCAAGGGCGTGGCAATCAAGCTTAAGCAACGTGTCCAGGGTCACACAACTTGGAAATGTTAGAGGCCAGATTTGAGTTCAGGTCCTCTCAATTCTAGACTTGCTGTTCTATCTACTGTGCTACCTAGCCCCACTAAATCCTTCTTCTTCTTTTTTTAAAAACCCTTTCTATCTATCTTAGCATCAATACGGTGTATTGGTTCCAAGGCAGAAGAGCAGCAAAGGTTAGTAAAAGAAAGTTAAGTGACTTGTCCAGGGTCACACAGCCAGGAAGTATCTGAGCTCAGATTTGAACCTAAAGCTCCCAACTCTAGACCTGGTTCTCAATTCATTGAGCCACCTATTCTTCCCTCCCCCATTAAGTCCTTGTTAACAAAAAGAGCTGCTGAGATAAACCAAAATTCACGAGTATTACCAAAAATTGCAAATTTTTGAGGGGTTGAAGAAGTAGACTTGTAATTTTATGGTGTTGGGAATTCCTCATATGGAAATTCTACCAATAAAGCTTGGTAACAACTCCACAACTCACAGTACTTGAGTTGCTGGGGACATGAGAAATGAGAAGATTTTCTGTCAAAGTCAAATGTTCTAAGGCCTTTTCTGTATCCACTATGTACCCTGTGACTGATTTAATCAAACCAAGTAAATTTAAACCTCGGTTTCTTTGATAATAATTTAATATTAACTTGTTTTAAACTGTACAAAAGGATACGAATGAGTACATGTAATGGGGGTGGGATGGAGAAGAACGCAATGCATTTTACTATAATACACGAGGAAGTTTGTAAAGGACAAATTCTTAAACTTTTGGAAACTTTCATAAAAAATCTTTTATAAAAACTTTTTCAAATTTTTTGAAAAAGGTAATTTTTGAAAGTGCAATCTAAAATAAAAGAAAATAGTTATGAATTTTTAACTATTCACAAATGAAAATAGGCAGGTTGAGATGTTGTGATATTGAAATGACAGTTTCTCCTGTTGGCCTATTTGTTAACATACCATCACTTCCTCGAGAGGTTGTTGATCTGACATCTAATGAACCTTTCCTCCTATCTTTGTGTCTGCAACTCTGAATATCTGTGGAAACAATGTTGTTTTTTGTAAAATGAAAAACAAACAAAAAAAAAACCACTTAGCAGAATAATAGCAAACTACACCAGTCTAAAAATTTCAGAAAATAAATTATAATTCAATGTGGGATAAGAGTACACAGCTTTAGTATTGTTAAAGTTTCATGAAGGCCAATAATGTTCACTTCTAAAAACAAGACCCAGTTGATCTACAAGGAAGACAGCTTCGTCAGAATTTCCACTATGTAGTGGTGAGGAATGTTAGCCAATTAGAACTCTCCTTTGGATGAACATTCCACCCCTTGTTTAAAAAACTCCACACAGAAAGGTGCCTTGTATAGAGTTTCTAGATCATACATTTGCAGAGAGTTCCTAGAAGTCTGTAAAGAAATAGTCTAAAGTAGACATTGGCAGTGGAAGGAGGAGAAATGCACATTGAAAAGCATTTTCCCCTTAAACGTTTAAATGAAATCTGAAATCAGTAGAAAAAAATGATTTTCCCCTAAATTTTCTCCATTTTCTACAGAATATAAATGTTTAAAGAGTCTTAGGGTTGAAAAGCAAACTCTTTTAATAGGAGACATCTATGGCATTGGCTTTGGGTGAATTCCAAATGTGACCAGCTAAGCCCGTTGATTTTTCTAGAAAATCATTTCCACCTCCAGCATTCCCTATCTCTGTCCATAATACCACCATCCCTTTGTCTCTTTCAGGCTCTAAACCTTTGAGTTGTCTGATTGCTCCCTCCCCACAGCCAAACACTCACCATATCTTTTTGTCTTTCTCTCCCAATATTGCTTCTATCTTTATCTTTCTTCTCCATCCTGGCACCACCCCACCTCAGGTCCTTTGGGTTTCACTGCCATATTACTCTGATAGCCTCCTAACTTATTTCCCTGCCATCAAGTCTCTATTATTTTGTATACCACTGTTGGATAAAAACCTCCCAGATAGCCCCCTGAATAATTTCATTCCCCCGGTTTCACTTACAAAACCAAAAATAAATTCTCTATCATTCTCCAATGCCTAGATGATGAATTTCAGCTTCCTTAGCCTGTCATTCCACAAACTGGCCTCAGCCTAACTTTCTGACTTTTTCTCCCCCTCTAGATAGATCTTCTACAGTAGTCTGATTGATCTATTTATAGTCAAGCCTTACTCCTTCTCCCACCCTCCCCCCCACTTCAAATTCTTATATTTTCTCACATTTCCATGTTTCATTCCTACCTATCTGAAGTGCCTTCATTTTCTCCCATGACTCCCTATGAAATTCCCATCTCTTCTTTGAGATCTACCTATTCTGTCAAGTCTTCCTGCCCACTACAACCTGATACTCTAACACTTCCTTTTAGCATCTATGCTAATTGCTGTCTGGCCCATTGATTTGTTAATCAGTTACATACTGTCTCATGACATCTTTTCCGCTATTATATTAAAATGTTTAAAGAACATAGTGTTAGTTTTTGTTTGGATCCAGAGCTGAGATTTCATTAGTGCATGGAATTCCTAGGGTAGCTATGCCCCTTGCTCAATGCAGAATCAATCATGGTTAATAGTTAATAATAGTTAATAATAGTAAACACATTTACATTGTGTTTTAAGGTTTGCCAAGAGCCTTACATTTGTTATCTCATTTAATCCTCACAATAACCTGGTACGGCAGGTGCTGTTATTATCCCTGTTTTTATGGATGAAGAAACTGAAGCTAGGGGAGATTAAATTACTCACCTAGGATCCCATAGCTAGTAAGTGTCCAAGACAAGACAAAGGTCTTGCTGAGTTCCAGTCCAGCTCTCTAGTTAACTAGCTATTTCTGGGATTCTGGCTGGTTTACAGTTTACAGATTTAGATAACTGACCAGGACTCTGGGGTTAAGTGACTTGTCCAGAGTAATTCAGTTATTATTTGTAAAAAGAGTTAAACTCAGGGCTTCCTGACCGCAGGTTAGTCCCTCTATCTACACAGCCTCACAGATCCGGACCAAAACAACATTATTTGCTGTTTTAAAGTTTTACCTTGATGACTCATTGAGGTGTGGAGGAGATCTTGGGTTCATAAAGACTATGATGATGGAACATAAGCTCTGGTAGGTTCTACCAGGGAGGAGAAGCCTCAAGGGGAGGTCTAATGATGGACCTAGCCTAATAACCAGGCTAGCTAAATTGGGGGAGTGTTATTATTAGATTCCTGGTCATTTGATAATGAATTATCCTGGCTGAAGCAACTCATGAAGATGGTGTACCGAGGCACAGAGGGGCTGTGAGCTTCATAGATGGAAATCATACTCATTCCACTGTGATTGTGGATCCTTGAAATTAGTGAAATTCTGAAGACCCAAAGCAAGACAATTTAAATGAGGAGGAGAAATGGGATTTATCTAAAGAGAACGATGTGGATACACAGGGAACTCACTAATTCACTTAGATTTTAAAAGGAAATTTACAGAAATGAGTCTAAGTAATAGAGAATGAAAAGGACTGGGAAGATCCTGTAAACACCATGTCAGGAATTCCAAAGTTCAGAATGAACTGAGGCTGGTAAAGGAAGCTGAAGACAACCAAAAGGTTTTTTATTTTGTTTTTGTTTACTTATTTATTCATTTTTAGTTTTATGGGAGAAGTATCAAAGAAGGAATAGGACCTTTGCTTGGACTGGATGAGACAGTGCTAACTGACAACAGAAGGCAGGAGAATTCTTCAGTTCTTACTTTGTTTGTTTCTTCTGCAAAGGATAATGATTATCATACTAGAAATGATGGAAGAAAAAACATTTACTGGCAGTTTAGAGCCTATCATAAGAGTGCACTTGGCATCTATCCTCTATCTTCTATCAAACATCTATCTCTCTACCATATATTATCTATCTATCTGTATTATCTATTATCTGTCATTCTCTAGCTAATCTAATCTCTTTCTCTGTCTAAAGCTCAGCATTTACACCACCTCCCACAAAAGACTTTTTCTCTGTTCTTCTGCCTGAATTGCTTTTACATTCCCAAAATTATTTAGTATTTATTTTGTGTTCACTTTGCACATACTTACATGTGCACATGTTGTCTCCCCAAGAGAATGTAAGCTCTTTGAAAGCAGGGACTGCTTTTATTTGTGTCTTTATATCCTCTACAGTTAACCCAATGCCTGACACATAGGTATTTACTAAGTGTTTTTTTACCATTTATTTTTATTTTTATATATGAAATAATGTAATATATAATATAATACACATAAGTTGTTATAAATATGTAATAAATTATAATAAACATACTTATCCAGGAGAAGCAAGTTCTCATATTAGAAACGTCAAAAAATCTAGATGATTCATTTATCTTTTAAACCCTTACCTTTCATATTAGAATCAATACTATGTATTAGTTCCAAGGTAGCTGAGTAGTATGGGCTAGGCAATGGCAGTTAAATGACCTGCCCAGAGTCACACTCCTAGGACCTGTCTGCAGCCAGATTTGAACTCTGGATCATTTCCCCCAATGTAAATGTTTCTTAAACTGGGATCAAATATAGGAGAAAATCTTAAACCAGAATCCAATATAGGAGAAAACCTTAATCTCAAAATAGTACAAGAGTCAGCAAATTTATGTTTAGTTGGGGTTCTGTAAAGTTTCAAAGTTCTGTAAAGTTTCAAAGTAAACAGTTCAGATGGGTATAGAAAAATTCCTTTGTTATTTTTCCTTCAGGACATTATGAAATCCCTTCAGTGTAAAGTGGTCTTTTAAATTTTTTTCTGCCTAAATTAAAAACACTTAGAAACTGCATAAGAAAATAAGCAATGACAAAGTAATCAGAGAATTGAATGACCAGAAAAAGAAAGAGGTTCATCATCTGGGGGTATCAGGCATAGCTCCCATGCCCTGTTGGCATCTTAACTTTCCCAAGAGACCTAGTGGTAGGTCCCCTCAACATACTGGTGAGCCCCATAGTCATGGATGGATTGTAACCTACATCCTTGGAGAGTGTGATTATTGGTAATAATAGTTCCCATCTATGTACCATTGTAAGGTTGGCAGAATATTTTGCATACATTTTCTTGTTTGACCCTTACCATATCATTAACTCCATTTAACTGATGAGGAAAATGACTCTGAGTGAGATGAAGTTCTTTGGCTATAATCACATCCCTCTCCACACTGATGAGACACAGAAACTTGGGTAGAAATAACAGAAGAAGGAAAAAGGGACATCTTACCTGTTTGAGATTCAGCCTGAACACGTTCACACGTTTTTTCTACCTACAAATGAATACTTGGAAACGTTAGTTCACATTTCTTAATTTCTCATTTGTATTGTTTTTGCTAGAATTGATATCAGGTAATCGCTCTCTTTTTACTGACCTTATTGATGTCATTGCACAGTCTACTAATGGACACATAGTGTCTAATCTTTCTGTAAGCAAAAAAAAAAAAAAGCATTATTTTCTTCCTGATTCTTCATGCTGATTAACTCAGTCTGGTTTTCCTTTATGAGGACAACAAAAACAGTCAAAGGTATTAACTGGTACACAAAATGCTCAAGGCAGGATATTTACTTTTCTGGTTTCTATCCAAGGCCATTGATAAAGGAGCAGGGGGTCTGGGAACATCCATTTGTGTTTCTTTAGAAAGATGAGTAACTCTTCAAAGAAAACAAATTCTTTCCTACAAAGGAATGAATCTTATGCTCAGTAACTACGTCATTGGGTCAGACAATGAAGCAAAACCTATCACCAGAATTCTGAGGCTGAGAACAGGAGGGACAGTGCTTTGACTGGAAACAGAAAGCAGCAATTTGTCCCTTAGGTTGCTTGTTTCATGTTCATCACAATTATGGTCACCTCCTGGGGAACTTAACCAGCGTGGTGGTGCCTAGTACAGTGGGACTGTTCCTAAATAAAAAGTTTGATTAGAAATCCACTTTGGAAACACTGAAGCTTCATGTCAAATTCTCCCTCACTTAGCCAGACGTGCTCTCGTGACCCAACAACATCAGCTTAACTTAGCTCTGGAGCAGTTGGATTCTCTCGACTATTTTGTGAACTCCAGAAAAATAGTTTATGCAGTGATTTTCAAACCGCTTTCTAAAGTTTCCTAATTTTTTTTCTTTTCTCATTCCTATAGGAAGCATGACAACTGGCTGAGAAGCGTTTTTTGTTTTGTTTTGTTTTGTCTTTTTAAACCCTTACCTTCCATCTTATCATCAATACTGTGATTTGGTTTTAAGGCAGAAGAACAGTAAGGGCTAGGCAATGGGGGTCAAGTGACTTGCCCAGGGTCACACAACTAGGAAAAATGTCTGTGGTCAGGTTTAAACCCAAGACCTCCCCACTCTAGGCTTGATTCTCAATACACTGAAGTATCTAGCTGCCCCTCTGAGAAGCTTTTTATTTATTTTTTAAAATAAAACCCTACCTTCTGTCTTAGAATCAGTACTGTGTATATTGGTTTCAAGATAGAAGAATGGAAAGGGCTAGGCAATAGGGGTTAAGTGACTTGCCCAGGGTCGCACAGCTAGGAAGTGTCTGAGATCAGATTTGAACCCAGTACCTCCCATCTCTAGGCCTGGCTATCAATCCACTGAGCTACCCAGCTGCCCCCTCTGTCAAGCTTTTAAAAAGCATTTTTCTTTTTAGGCACAGAATGGGAAAGAAGGGGTTTCCCACAAATTTAAGAGATGTCCAATTTCTGGACATTTTGAACCCAGGGGAAATTGTTTTGCACATATCCTAGTTTACTCATAAACTAATTCTCAATGCCCTGAAATAGTACAGTTTATTCATGCAAAGATGATAAATGTATTTATTCAACTAGAACATGTTTTTGATTTTGGTTACAAGTAGATTTACAATCTGCTGAACTTTAACGAATCCAATATCTTTGTTTTTGACAGATTATGAGAAGTTAAAAAAATTGAGAGCACAACAGACCACCAATATTTTGGGAAAACAAAAAAAGTTCTTGTGTCTTAGGGACTTTGTGATTTGCAGTATCTAGGGGATATAGAATTCAATCATTTTTAGATAAAAGAAGTGGGGGAATTGAAGCACGACTTTCATCCCAAAGAACCCTGCCTAATATTAGGGTGCCATTTTTTGAGCTCCCACTGGCATCAATTTTTGCTTCCTCTGAGGCTATATTTTTATTACGTTCACAGTTTTATGAAAAGTGATATTTGCTAAAATTGAAAGAAACCTCTCTGCTCATTCTCATGTTTTGTTTTGTTTTTTTTAAATATCTGGCACTAGCCCTTCTGAGGGAACGTAGACCCTTCACATGATGCAGGGATTGGAGGAATCTGACACAGGAGAAGGCAAAGGAGGCATCAAATGGAAACTCCCTCCTCACTGCAGGTGTTCAGTCCTAGCTCAGATCCAGGAGGTTATTCTCTATTCTACAGTATTTGAAAGAAACTTCCCAGGAAGGTATCAGTGTAGCTTACTTTGTAATCCAGTTTAATACATAGGCAGTATTATCCACTTACATTTCTGCCTTTGATTGACTCTAGGAAATGTGGAATGATTATCTAAAACTGTACATGGTAGGGGGTAGCTAGGTGGCTTAATGGATTGAGAGGGAGGTCCTAGGTTCAAATTTGACCTCAGATATTTCCTAGATATGTGACTCTGGGCAAATCACTTAACTCCATACCCCTAGCCCTTGACATTCTTCTGCTATAGAACCAATACTTAGGACTGATTCAAAGACAGAAGATAAGGATTAAAAAAATCTCTACATAGTATGATATTAAATCTTCCTTCAATAAGATTTTTAGAAATCATGGTGAGGGAGATAGATGGTCACTTAAGGTCAAACAATAATCATTTTTATTAATTTATTTTTATTAATCATTCTAAAAAATTGCATCCATTGGTAGAAGTAAGAATCCTAGTTTTCTATCTAGCTTCATTAATGTATTATCTTAATTTATTATTTTGAGAGTTTGAGTCACCCTATTTCTCCTGGACTGAAAGTGTGGTCTCTTCCTTAGGCTGTCTGTTGGCCATCTGCTCTAAGAGTTCTCCATCTTAGTGTCAGACTTAGTGTGGACACCAAATTTTTAGCTCTCCTGTAGCTTAGAACTTCTGAATGCAATCAATCCAACCTCAGTCTCTCCCAGTATCAGAGATTGATTACAGGTGTGTGCAACACCATACCCATCAAAAGATGGGTTACAATCATTATTTTCTTTTTACTGAGGAGAGGGAAAACATAAAATAAAAAAAAACATAAAAAGAGAGGGAAAAACATTAAAAAAATATATGAAAGGATGTGTTTGATACAGTTTGAATTTCCAACCCAAATGGAATTTACTAGATCTACAATTTGTTGAACTTTAAGGAATACTGTATCTTCATTTTTGACAGTTTATTAGAAGTAGGTGAAATCTACAATGTAGTCACAGATGGATTTGACTGGCATAGTTTATGGAGTGCTCAAGCCCACATTCTCTTCCTTTTCAATTTATGGCCCAGATGTTTCTGCTTGTGATTCTGGTAATGATAATGAGTAGCTTTGTAAGGATCATGGGTTCTTTTTCTTTTGGAGAAGCCCATGCAAAAACTCCTCTTTTCATTTCTCGGTCACTTTCTGCCCCAGCTCGTGGACTTCTTTAACAATTATCTCCTTCAGGACTTGAGCTGTGGTCACAATTCTTCAGGTAGGTGGTATAGCAGGTAGTTATCTGGCAAATGGGTTACCTATATAGATAGCTCTCTATCCTGATCAGAATCACATACCAATCAGACTATGCCTACCCAACCAACAGGTACTTTCCTGCCCTCATAATATGATCAAAGAAGTCATTTCCCTATAGAAACTCTGGCTTGTGAGGGTACAAACCAATGATAATGGGACAGAGCTGGAAAATGGGGTCTCATAGTGAATTCTAAGATTAAATTTGGACAGAATGAAAATTGCCATAGTATATTACTATTAACCAAAAACTTCAAAAGGATATATCTGATTCTAAAAGAATTAACAGTATTTTTTAAAACAATAGGCAATCCAACTCTGTTACTCCTTAGAAATACTCAGGAGATTTTCAGAACTAAGAGCTGAGTACCACCACGTGTCATGCTGGAGAATGCTAGGATTCACACAGTTTACAAGGGATGTCTTGTAGGAGTCATCATCTCATTCATTCGATCCATTCAGTGAAAATTTATCAAACAACTATTATGTGCCAAGCACTAGGGAAAATAAGGTTGAAAACAAAATAGTTTGAATTTTCTCACATGTGAATAAATGTAATATCAATTTACTATTAAATAGTAAGTTGAAAGTGTTGCTTTTCTTGCTTTATAGCAAGAATAGTAATTCGGAGTTAAGGTCTAGACTCTGCAGAATACTACATTTTCTTCAGCATTTATCTGTTTACTGGCAATGCCTTTTGTAAACTGAACATTGTGTCCTTAGCCTTGTAGCCAAAGTGTGCCAGTGCTTAGCACAGTGCCTGGCATATAGTAAATGCTTAATAAATATTTGTTGACTTGATTGGAATATTTGTGTGTGTGTGATTATTGAAACTTAATTTAGCAATATAAATAGAAAAAAAGGGCTTACAGGAAGTGGCATTCATTCTTTCTTGTATAAAAGAAAATGGGGGATGGGGATGATTTTGTATAGTTGACAGGAAAAAAAAATCATTCTAGAGAGAAAGGTGGTCTTCCTTGTATCCTCTGAAAACAGTTACACTTTTAAAAGTTGCCATTTAAAAAATCCGAATCATTGTCATGAAGATGCTCAGGAGGTGCCAAATTCATTTTCTAGGTGGCCTATGACCTTGCTAAGATTTTTTAACTTACTCAAATAGACATAATTTAAGGTCAGTTTTGAAGCAACACAAAAGTATCATCTGTTGACTGAAACACTGGATTTCTTTCTACTCACCCTCCCTGTCCGATGACAGGTATTATCTTCACATTTTGTTGTATATTATCCCCATTTTTCTTTTTGGCATAATAAATTCCTTGCCACTCCTATAAATGGAGTTCAAGCATCATTAAATTTTGTATTCAAAACAGAAACCTCAGAACATTTCCTAGTTTGTGTTCCAATTCATTTAACACTACTAAGACACTTAAGGATAAAATGTGATCTAAACCCCAGACACAGTGTTTTCCTTCTTGGCTGGGTTATTGACAAAGGTCGTTGTTCTGCAAGCCTCCTGGGACCACTGGCCCAAAGCAGGACCCTTTGCTGGCTAGATGGACTCACTATATACTAAGTACAGCAGGGTCCTCCACAGAAATACCAACCCTTAGGACATCATTGCCCCAGTCTGCCTCAGGGATCCAGGAGTGATGGCCTCTGCCCCTATCTTTGAAGTCCTCAGACTGGAAGAACAGCAGTATAAGGGAAGGAGTGTGAGATTTAGAGTTCGAAGACTCAAGCCCAAATTGGATTGGATTCCAAGCCCAAGTTTGTCACTAACTATTTGATTGACTATGGCTTAATCACTGAACTCCAATTTCTTCTGATGTCAATTGGGAGATTGGACTACATGACTTCTGATGTTCCTTCATCTATGACCTATGATATTATGACCTCCAAGGATCTTCCTTACTTTAAAATGATGACCCTCTGATCCTGGAGACTAAAAGGAGACTCATCTGCATTCAGCACCTGCTATATGCCCCACACTGAGCTAAGCATGGGGTAGAAAGATAAAAGGGAGAAAAATCTCTTCCTCAAGGAGATTATATTATATAAAAACATGTACATGTGTAAGTATATAAATAATATATACAAAATAATTGGGGGATGGAGTGTACTAGCAGTTGAGAGGGAGACAGGATTAGGAAAGTCTTTATTCAGAAGGTAGCTTTTAAGTTGAGCTTGAAGGAACCAAGATGTGGAATGTCTGGGGGATAGCCGGTTCAAAGACAAAGACTGGAGACCATTTAGATCAAATGTGCCTGAAAGATCCAAGGGACCTTTAGAAGATGGGAGAACTTCTGCCCTTCTGGCATATCAGAAAGAGAAGTTACAGACAAGGATATTCCAATGGGGTGCTGGAAACAGGGAGCAGAGTAGTCATCTGGGTTCTAGGAGGAGTGAGCAAGAATTAGAGTAGGTTGGTATTCTAAGTCAAATGTAGGCAAGAGATCAGAAGCACAGATGGTTCAAATAAGGCAGTTTTCAGGAGACCAGAGAGCAGGTAAGGACTCATCCATCCAGGGACACAACCAAGTAAATTAGAGCTCCAGCAGTTAGAACATAGGATGTGATCCTGATCCTGCTAAGAAAAGTATTTAGTTTAGGGTCTATCAATAAATTTGCCAGGGCAGGAACTGAGGTCAATGTAGAACAGGGAGGCAGCATAGGAAGAGGAGTAGATGGGAAATCAAAGGGCCTGGACTCAAATCCTGGCTCTGTTACCAGCATGACCTTGGATAAGTTGCTATAAATTTTCTGTTTCTTCATCCATAAAATGAAGCAATTATATTAGATGACCTCTGAAGTTTCTTCAAGAACTAATTTATGATCCTATAGATCTGGGTTCAAATTTGGATTCAGACACTAGCTAATATGTGATCCTGGGCAAGTCACTTAACCATATTGGCCTCATTTTTCTCATCTGTAAAATGATCTGGAGAAGGAAATGGCAAACCACTCCCATACCTTTGCCAAGAAGACCCCAAATGGAGTCATGATGAGTCAGACATGCCTGAAATGACTGAAAAACAACGTGCCTGGGTTTATAGTAAAGGGGGTGACTAAAACTGGTTAAGGAAGCAGAAACCTGATCAATGAAAACAAACTAGTGGCAATGGAGGGAAGAAAGGAAGGGACATATACGAGAAGAATAGTAAGGAAGTATAGAAAGATAGCTCTTAGTGACTAGATATAGGAGGTGGAGAAAATAAAGATTCAAAATGACCAGAAAGGTTTGAACTTCTGTGACTAGAAGGATGGTTGTTACAGGTATAGAAATATGGAAGACAAGAATTTTATTCTAGGGGATATGTGATGAGATTAGAAGACAATGATGCCTAGGTTTATAAATTTAAAGTTATACTAGTCTCTTCCCCTTCTCACATCCTCCATATCTAATCAAATGCCAAATCCTGTTAATTCTACCTCTGTGACTCTCAAATCTGCCTCTCTTATTCCACCTACTCTCCCAATTCAAGCTTTAATCACTTATCTTCTGGGTTATTGCAAAAGCCTTGCAATCAACCTCCCTGCTTCCTGTCTCTCTCCTCTTGAATCCATCTGTCATGCATCCCCATAATGCACCTGTTTGCATATGTCACTCCCCTGATCAATAAGACACCTCATTATGGTACCTCAGATCCTGGTCCCACAATAAGACTTTTCCAGCCTTTTTCAATATGTGAGTCCACATGCAGCTAGGACATGCAGTAGACAGTGCTGGTCCTGGAGTCAGGAAGTCCTGAATTCAAAATTGGCTTCAGAACTTACTAGCTGTGGAACTCTGGACAATTAAAATGGGGAGAATAATAGGACTTCCCTCAAAGGATTGTTCTGAGGATGAAATGAGATAATATTTGCAAAAGCATTTAGCACAGTGCATGGCACATAGTAGGGACTTGCTTCCTTTTTCTCTAACTTGGTTCTCTCCTTTTTCCTGGTTATTCATAAAATGGAAAAGAAAAACAAGGTTTTCTGTCCCTTCAGCTTCAAATGTCTTCGCACTTTAGAATCAATGAGTCAACTTCTTGCTTCAAATACTTCCAAGGATCTGTGGTTTCATGGGTCATGGGAAGGTGGGGAGACAATGTGTATTCCTTCCACTAATAGTGAACCCAAGATACTTGTATTTATGCCACTTCATCAGTGGCTATGATCTTAAAAAATTCATCAGTTGGTGACTAACTTTCCTGATGATAAGCCTCTCTGAACTTGGCCCGGCAGGCCAGTAAATGACAGGCACCCCCCAGTCTGTCCATGGGTAGACGAAGACTCTATTTGCAGGTTCTGGCAAGCTCGTGCTCAGCTAATACACATTTCAAGAAACCAAGGTCACAGCCAGGCCCTATAGAGCAGGACTTCAGGGGAGAAAATGAGTCAAGAAATGATGAAAATGGTTTTTATCCCTTGCCAAAAGCTTTTTTTTTTTTGGTTAAAAAAGTTAAATGATCTCATTTCTGTCCTTCCTGAGAAATGCAGGTCGTCATAGGGTGGGTGGCTCTGGAGAAAAGCACTTGTAAAACATAAAGCATTCGATGAATATAAGTGTAAGTGATTGCCATTTGGGTAACTTTCATTGGCAAGTAGACTGATTAGCCTTAACATTCATTATTGATGTCATTATGAAAATGAAAGTAGATGCTTCTTGTCCCACCTACACTTTGCCACTAGAAGCCAGGGAGGTGGCTCAGTGGAGAGAGTGTTGTACTTGGAGTCAGAAGGAATTGAGCAAGAATTCTGACTCGGGCACTTACTGGCTAAGTGATACTGGTTACCTCTTTCAGACTTAGTTTCCTCATCTGTGAAAGGATAACAATAGCACCTTCCTCCCAGGGCAGGGAGGATCAAATGAGATGATATAGATAAAGTACTTTGCAAACCTTCAAATGCATTTAAGTGTTAGCTATTATAATGAAGACAAGGATGATGATGATGATGATGATGATGATGATGATGATGATGATGATGGGCACCAGTGATCACAAATGGAAAGTTGGGAGGGAGTTAGTTGGGTCCAGAATTGAACCAGGAGAACAGAGTGAGCTAGATTGCATTTGGAAAACTATAACATGTTTTCAAGGGTCCCAAGGTACAACTTGAGTCCCAAATCACCCATTGTACTTTGTTTGTTTTTAATAAATACAAACATTCTTCTGGTGATATTATGCAATTACAAAACTTGGAACAGAACTGCCTCCAAAGGTTTAAAGATACAGGAGATCCAAAAAGTTTTGGAAAGATTCACAGTGTACACAGATGGTCATCAGTACATTTACAACCATGACCTATGTGACAGAAGTGAAATAGGGAATACTGTTGAGGAAATATTTGAACAGAAAAGTAAGAAGGGTGGTCATAGAGGCCAATGAGGTGGCTCAGAGGATTGAGAGCCAGGCTTAGAGATGGGAGGCTGTGGGTTCAGATCTAATCTCAGACACTTCCTAGCTGTGTTATCCTGGGCAAATCACTTATTCCCCATTGCTTAGACTTTGCCACTCTTCTGTCTTGGAACCGATACACAATATTGAATCTAAGATAGTAAGCAAGGGTCTAAAAAAAGAAGGATGATCGTGTCATGGGGAGAAGGAATACGAGATAGCCAATTTTAAACACTGTCTTACTATTCACAATATGTAAAAACATCTGGAGAAAAAGTCTCAATATGCTGAACAAAGTCTTTCTGGAGGATTTAAGGGAAAACCTGGAGAAGAATCACATGGGATGAAAGCATGGGAGAAGGAATGGGAAGGGAGTTGTAACCTGTGTTGAGGGAGGGGATAACTACATCAGGGAGATCACAGACCCACTGAAGTAGTCAAGCAGGAAGAGATAATTGCTAGTTGAGATACAGATGGAGAAATGATGGGACATCTCTGTTTTTAGATTGTTAGTTGCGGCCTGAAAATGGTTCACTTTTCCATGGAAAATGTGCCTTATCCCTTTAAAGCAAGGTAGTTTTGCAGGTCAGGCTATAAAAATCTGCAGCACTGTTAAAGGAAAGGTTTAATCAGTAAACTGAAGAATTATAGTTGGAACAAGTTAATCAGTAGACATCTATTAGTTGCTTGATGTCTGAAGAGAGGGAACAAGTTGGAGAAACCTGGAAGCTTGCTTTTGCTTATAAAGCTTCCTCAACTATGAGAGGCTCTTTTCTCATTGAAATCCTAGCTACCTTTTAAGGTCCAGTTTAAATGCAAACTCTTCTACAGGAAGACTTGGGTTCAAATGTGACCTCAGACACTAATTAGTTGTGTGACTCTGGGCAGGTCACATTACCTCTGTGTATTTCAGTTTCTTCAACTATAAAATGTGGATCATCAAACTCCCAGGGTTGTGAGGATCAAGCGAGATAATATGTGTAAAAAACAATTTAGCACAGTGTCTGACGCATAGTAGATGCTTATTATAAATGCTCATTTTGTTCCTCCATTCCAAAAGCCTTCCCTAATTCTACCACAAGCAAGGTCTTCCTTCTCTGAACTGTCACAATATTGTGTGTATCTCAGAGCCCCAACACATACAGCTTTGTAGTAGAGTTGTTAATATACATGTCTTATGTATAGACTAAGCTTCTTGAAGGAAGGCAGGCAGGCAATGGGCTTATTGAGTTTTGCCTGGGAAAGTGGGGGACGGGGAGAGAAGAATCATGAGTCACAAATAAGGAAAGTGGGAAGATGTCGGGAAGATGCTGTTTTCTGCTTTTGACTTTTTGATTTTGAGATGCCACTGAGACATTCCAACAGAAGTGTCTAATAGACCACTGGCAATTCAGGACTGGAGCTGTTCACTGGAGAGCTTAGAGTTGGACATATAGACCCAGATTAGTCTATATAGAGTAGGTGCCTATTGAGCCCTGAGGTGGGAGGTGATGGAAGAGTGTATAAGACTTACCTTTCCTATCTTTATGCATGAATTAATAGTATCCAAGAAATCAGCTTTTTTTTCATTTAGAGGCACTTCTGTTAACTCCTTCCCTAGAAGTTCACCTGTTTGATAGCCCATCGCTGTTTCAAATGCTGGATTTACATACTGCCAAAAGAAAGAGAAACTTGTCAAAATTATGCTGAAAAAGAAGGCAAAGTTCCTGAAGTCAGAACTTGAGAGTCTGTCCTTGACCACTGCCTTCTTTGCCAAGGCATTTTATTTGTCCAAATTCAAAGGCCATACGTATCATCACATTCCTCAAAGAGACTGAGGACAAAACCAGAAGGGGGAATAAAGCTCCACCTAGAGAAAAGTTCCATATTGGGGCTTCCAGGGGACTTCAATTCTCAGTTTCTCTGAACTTTGGAGCTTGCAAAACTCCAGCCCCTTATCTGTCTGTTCCCCAGTTCTTCCATTTTTGAAATGGAGGAACAAAGGGAAGATAGGAAATACAAAGTCTGTTGCAATATGATTTCCTGATGGTATAAATCTTCAAACTGGAGGACAGGTGAGATCAGTCAAACAGAACACTATGACAGTAGGGTGGCAAAATGGGGAATGTATATTGTCTACAACAACACGATGACCTAAAAGTATTTATGGAAGACTTATATAAGTCCAGGGCACTGGCTTTATGGGTACGGGAGAGGGGGTGGTCACTACTTATGGAAGAGATGGAGTGAGGTGGGGGAAGAATAGGGAACTTTATGGGGATAACAGAATTCTAGTTCTCTCATCCCTACCACTTTTTTCCAAACCCTTACCTTCTGTTTTAGAATCAATACTAAATATCTGCTCCAAGACAAAAGAGTGGTGAAGGCTAGTTAATTGGGGTTAAGTGACTTGCCTAAGGTCACACAGCTAGGCAGTGTTGGAGGTCAGATTTAAAGCCAGGTCCTTCTGACTCTAGGCCTGGTGCTCTATCCATTGAGCCACCTAGCTGCTCCATCCCCTACCATTCTTAGAGGTGACTCAGAATTTTGGACTCAACTGAATCTTCTTAAAACTTTTCAAATTGGTCCTGAGCTTTAAAGAGGAGACCAGAAACATTTTTCTTTCTGCATTTCATTAACTTTTTGTGTGTGTCATGTATCCTTTTCAAGGTCTGAGAAAGCCTAAACAGCCCTTCTCAGAGTAATGTTTTTAAGCATATGAAATAAAACATATAAAAATTACAAAGAAAACCAATTATATTGAAATAGGGCTATCAAAAAAAATTTTTAAACACGTTCATGCACTCTTGGTTAAAGATTCCTGCTATAGTGAAATATTCCAAGGACAGAAACCTCATGTGCTGACTCACTGACCCAACTAACCTGTCCGGCAAGGACAGTAAAGGAGGACACGAGGGCTGAGAAGCATGTTAAAAGAGGACCATGCTCTAAATCAAAGCTTTGGACACAGAATTATTATGATAGCAGCACTATCCAAGGAAAAAGGTCACAAATCTTGCTCTAACAAGATATTTGAGGGGAATGAACTTCGGCCAAGAAGCAAAGAAGGGAGTCCTTAAAGGAGGGGTACACTTCTCCAGAGCAGTTTGCTCTCTGTCTCTCTGTCTGTCTGTCTGTCTGTCTGTCTGTCTGTCTGTCTGTCTCTTTCTCTTTCTCTCTCTCAAAATTAGTTTTAATTTTTCAGAGTGTTTTGAGACTTGGAGTTGCTCATAAACTGACTGAAAAAAAGTATGATTTGGTAACATGATGGGATAGAAAGGGATGTAGCTCAGATATGGGGTCAGAAGACTTATACTCAGATTCCAGTGCACTTATAACTGTATAACATTAGTTATTGTTCATTCTCAGTCACGTCCAACTCTTCAGGACTCCATTTGGGATTTTCTTGGTAAAGATTCTGGAATGGTTTGCCATTTCCTTCTCCAGCTCATTTTTATGGATGAGGAAACTGAGGCCAACAGGATTAAGTGATTTGCCCAGGATCACACAGCTAGTAAGTGTCTGAGACTGGATTTCAAAGCAAGACCTGTGAGGTAGCTAGATAGTGGATAGAGTGCCAGGCTTGGAATTGGGAGGACCTGGGTTCAAATTTGAATTGAGACTCTTCCTAGCTATGTCTCTCTGGGCAAGCCACCTAACTCCAATTTTTTTTCTCTTAGAACTGATACTAAGACAGAAGGTAAGTAAGGGTTTAAAAAAGAAAACAAGAAGTGATTAGAATAGATATACAAAGCTGTAAGGGGAAATGAGTCTTCTGGACTCCAGGTCTGATGCTCTATCCATTGCACTTCCTAGATGAAGCACTTAAAGCTCTCAGCACCTCATTGCCTCCCCTGTAAACCATAGATGATAATGCTTCTATCACTGATATCTTTGCAGTGTAATAAGGATTGAATGACATTCCATATGTAAGGTACTTTTTACTTATAAACAAAAATACTACTTAAATGCGATTACATATATATGATACATATATAGTACATACATATAACAGATACAGCACACATATATAATACACACAATATATAGTATATGTAATATACACATATTATACAGCACACACATAATGTATATAGTGTTATATAGCACACACATATACACATATAACACATATACTATAGTATACATATAGTATGTCCATTTATAGTACATATATGTATAGTACACAGATATATAAACACATGCATATGTAGGCAAATTACAGGGCTTGTTTCCAGGACATATTCAGAGCTACAAATGAGATGATTAAATTTATTTTTTTAAAGAGAGCAAAATATCTTCAGAGAATTTGGTAGCTCCCAAAGTTGCCATTAAAAGATCTACTAGACCTCTTTATAGAAATGATATTTGATTTAAATGAAATATTTTATCTGATATAACTTTCTTATTTCCTGGATCTTAGAGATTAATAATAATAATTGCATAGGTTTTCAACTTCTGAAATATCCAAAGCAAAATAACAACTAGCCCTCTCATTCCCCTTCACAAAGAAAAAGGAAAAATTAGCATCATTTGCTCTAAACCAAAAATGTAAATTTCTAACCTTTAGAAAAAAGTTTGTCACAAACCTGGATGATGTGATCTTCACTTTTAATTTCAATGGCTTCTTGACTTTTCTCTAATGCTGTAAATATTGAATTGCAAGCCCTTTGTGGGTAAAAAACAAGAACTTATTAGAAAAGATGTAGCTGCACAGTGTTTTTAAGTGGAAATCAACAGGACTGCTTTTATGAGCTTTAAAAAAGAAGTCTTTGAGGGGCACTAAAAAGTTCTGATTATTAAAAACACCTCTTTATACCTCCCACAACTTTCATTTGCAATGCTCCTTTAAAAGACTCAGGTTCACTGCAACTGGTCCCAGCCCTGTCATTTAGAAGAGGTCAATGCATTAACAAGGATAATTAGCTGTGTGTTCTTAGACAAAGTATTTAACCTCTCTGGTCTTAGCTTCTTCATCTGTAAAAGGAAACAATTATATTAGGGGCTCAATAATATCTTCAAGTCCCTTTGGGTTCTAAATGAATAAAATTATGGACTCTAAATATGACTTTTAAAACTTAAGACAGAAAGAACAAATAGTTAATTTTTTTTCTTTAACTGATAAAGGCAAGCCTCTATTAGGAGTAGAGTAGGAGGCGATTTATGAATTGGGTGTGAAATTAAAATAGAAGACCTTTGGAGTCCCTTCCAACCCTAGGATACTAATAATTCTATAAATGCTGATTTTTTTCATTCAAAATTCATTCTGATTTCATATTTCCCATTCACAGGGAGAGAAATAGAGAATGGAAAACTTCTTGTCCTTGCATATTCTTGCTTATCTCTCAATCGCCAGATCTGGTGGTCTTTCTATCCCCCCACCCTTTTGTTGTTGTTGTTTTTGACCTATCTGCTACATTTACTCCAGTTGATTCTCTTTGGATCCTCTTTCTTTTCTATGTCTTCATGACTTGACCATCTCCCGGTTCCTCTCATATCTGTCTGAACACTCTTCCTCAGTTTTTTTTTCTTTTTCTTATTGGCGCAGTTCCACATTGCATCCCTTAAAACAGTAGATGTTTCCCTAAGATTCTATCCTAGGTCCTTTTCTTTTCCTTTTGCTCTCTCTCGATAATCTCATCATATCCCATAGATTTAACTATTATCTCTTAGCAGATGATGCCCAGAGCTACATAGAGGCTTAGTGCAGTTTTAAATAGGTTTAAATAAATTAAAACTGCATTAAAATTTGGGGGAAACCCTGTATATCCAGCGCCAGTCACATTCTGAGTTTCAATCCCATATCACCAACTGCCGATTGGATAATTCAAACTAGACATCTCAGAGGCACCTTAAACTCAGTCTATCTAAAACCAAACTCCTTATTTCTTCCCTTAAACCCTCCAATCTTTCAAATTTCCCTATTTCTTTCAAAGACACCACCCCTGCCCTCCCCATCTCTCACCACTTTCTCTTACCTTATGCTTTTAATCAGTTGCCAAATCTGGCCATTTCTACCCTTTAGCTTCTCTCATGTCCAATCCCTAGTCTCCAATCACTCTGCTACCATCTTATTTCAGTCTTTCAATACTTACATTACTGATTGTATCAATCTCCTCACTGATCTTCCTGCCTCAAGTCTCTCACCCATCCAGTCTATCCTATGTACTGCTTACAAAGTAATGATCCTTAAACAGTGATTTGACCATGTGACTCCTCTATTTGACAAACTCCAGTGGCTTCCTAATGCTTCTAGGATAAAATACAAACTTCTATATTTAGCTTTGAAAGCCCTAACCTGATCCCAACCTAGCGTGCCAAGTTCATTGGTCATTCCTGCTGCTCATGCATTCTGTGATCCAGAGAAATTGGCTTTCTCTCTATTTTTCACACACTAAACTCCATCTACCATGGCTGTTCCTCCATGCCTGTAAAGCATTTCTTCCTAAGTGCTTTATAGAGTCCCTCTCTTCCCAAGATCCAGCTCAGGCATCATCTATATGATTCCTTTTCTGATCCCCCCAACTGCTAAAGCATTTCCTCCCAAACTACTTTGTACTTAACTATTTCATATATATTAGTATGTATTAACTTTCTATATATTTTTATAGGTACTTGCTATCTCTTCCATTAGCATGTAAGCTCTTGAAGAATAGGAATTCTCTGTCTCTCCCTCTCTCTTGCTCTCTCTCTGTCTCTGTTTCTGGCTCTCCTTGAATTCCCGAATTCCTAGCATAGTATTTGGCAAATAGTAAGTACTTAAAGAGTATTTATTAATTGATTGATTTTGGGGGGGGGGTGAAGAACTAACCACTCCAGGCCCTTAATTTCTAATCTCTAAAGTGACAAAGTTGAGCAAGACATTCTCTCTTCCAGCTCTAATAGTCTACATGAGAAAGTTTTGCATTTGTTTTTTTTTCACCCTCAAATAATTAACCTAAGTTTTGATAAAGCTTGGCTGTAGACTAATTTTTACTTTCTTCCAAATGTAGTCCATTATATTCATTTTTTTACTCTTTAACAACCAGAAAGACTATATGGATCTATCTTCTGATTGAACCTGGAGGTTTAGTGACAGAACAGTTAAAGAAATGAGAGAAGTCACAATTATTCTTTTATTTTTTTAAACCTTTACCTTCCAACTTAGAATTGAGGTAAAGTAAAGGTTCCAAGGCAGAAGATCAGGCAACTGGGGTTAAGGGACTTGCTCAAGGTCACATAGTTAGGAAGTATCTGAGATCAGATTTGAAACCAGGACTCTCTATCCACTGAACCACCTAGCTGCCCCAATATATTCTTTTTAAAGTATTTAGCAACTGGAAATAGTCTATGGATCTATCCTATGATTGAACTTGGAGGTTAGTGCTGGAATAGAAAGAGAAATAAAGGTCACAATTTTATTCTTGATAATGGACCTCGCTTGAGGGGGTAGAGCCAAGAAGAACAGGTACTCAAGAAATTCCTGTTAGATTGGATTGGAGCCAGGACCCACACACGTATTATTCTAATCTGTGGCAAGAGATCCTCAATGACCAGACTCTGAGGTCACTTAACCTATTTGCCTCAGTTTCCTCATTTGTAAAATGGGGTTATAATAGGACACACCTTACAGGATTTTTGTGTGGATCAAATGTGAAAAAAGACTTAGCATAGTCCCTGGCAGATAGAAGGCACTATATAAATGCTTATTCCCTTCCCTTCCCCTTCAAGGATAGAGAAGCTCTGCCAACCATCTCATATTGGTGGTATTAAATTAAAGCCTCTCAGCCAGTAGACCAATTACTATATATTTTTAACTTTATTTTTTGCAGTGACAACTGAGGATGCAGGTTCTGGATTGTTTTTCCAGGAGTGTTGATGGGTTTCCTGAGCCATCTACTCTCTACTGGCAGAATCCTACTGGCATGCATTGATGAGGTGATTGTCTGGGGCTCATAGGGCAGCCTGTGGCCAGGAAACAGAGTTTCCTTTTTGCTGGGTTAACTGGATTATATGGTGATTGAAACTGTAATCTTGCCCTCTTGAGTCTCATTCCCTGATCAATGCTGTTAAATGACATGGCTTCATATTTCTACATGCCTAAGGGATAATTCCATCAAAGGGCTTGGACCTGTAGGACCATCAATGGTTTAGAGGTCTAATTTTTGCCTTTAAATCAAATAGAAATCATCTGCTGTAAATTTAACTGTTTCCTCAAGCTACTTAACAGCATTGATTAGAAGCACTATGGTGCAGGGGAAAGAATTTTGGTTTTAGACTCAGGGAACTTGGATTTTAATCCTGCTTTTGCCACTTACTATCTTGAACAAATAACGTTAATCTCACTGAATCTCAGCTTCCACATTTGTATGATGAGGAGGTTAGATGAGACAACCTTCAAATTCATTTCCAGTTTGGGGTCTATGATCCTTTGTGTTATATGTTATCAGTGGTCCTCTTGGACCCAGCAGGAAAGGAGAAACTCTGCCTGGGGGGTTATGGCCAAAGCCCAATTTAACATGGCAACCAGAGCATGGCTACTAGTAGCATGCTCATATAAATGAACTGAATTGGATCTATGAAGTACATCCCTAAGTTTATTTAATTGAATTCTGTGGATTGCTGATTCCTGCCAACTGACTTCAGTCAGACACTCTCTTAAAAAATACTCTCTTAAGTACCCGGTCATCTAAAACATAGTGAAAAAGTGTTGGATTGGAGGAAACATTGAAAGAATATTGAATTTTGCATCAAGAGACCTGTATTTGACTCTCAGTAGTGACAGTAACTAATTGTGTTAGCCTAGCCAGTTGCTAAACTTGAGTTTGCTAATCTGTAAACTGGGCATATTAAGTCTTACCAACCTCCCAGGACCCTGCAAGGAAAGAGCTTTTTAAAATTAAGTCATATGAGAATGTGAGTTATGATTATTGCTGTTCTCAAGTAGCAGCAGGTTCATGACCAATCTTAGGTTGCCCCAGGCTGTCATCGAAGCATTTATAGCTACTCTTTAAGCATACAATCACTTAGGTGTCCACCTAATGGTTATTTTGGCCGGACCATCTAGTGAGAATGCCCTGGCTATTCTATACAGGCAGCAAAAGTTGGCAGAGGCAATTTGGATGGCCAGGCATTTATTACTCTCCAGTTCCACAAATAATGAGTCAATTATAGCTACAAAGTCACCCTCACTGCATCATTCTACCCTGACATGCTTATTCAAAGTGACAGAATTACCTTAGTTTAAGTTGAGATCGCACCTCGCCAAATTCCAGCTGAATTAGTTCATTGTAACAGGCCATGATATTGGAGTTCTCTATGTATCTCTATAAACAGAAAGGCAGGAATCACTTTAGTTTTAATGTGTTTCTGTAAATAATTACAGTATCTTAACCAAAAGGAATTAAGTCTTCCTAATACATCTCTTTGGACAGAGCTAGAAGTTAGAAAGCTTGCTAAAAAGCTTCTGGCAAAAAGCTCCAAGGTGTTTCATTATATTCAGCAAGAATGGTGGAGAAAAAACATTTTTCAAAAGAAAGTTCCAAGTCTTAAATTTCTTAGTAAAAAAATCAGTAATTCTAAGTCTGAATATCTTTAGAAGCCTTATCAGTATCCTCATGGTCAAAGAAGTTCATGCTGTGTTTATATTATTACAAAAGACTGAAATCTTGAGTAGAAAAAATACCTTATAATTAATTATTTAAGCTCCTGTTTACGTTTTATTGTCAAGGTTAATTCTTTATTGAAAGACAATCCTTTGCCTTCCTTAAATAAAAATGTTAAAAACCATATACCTCATGTCCATTAGTAAGTTGCAATGTGCTTGAATTTCCCCAAAGGTTGCATTTCATAGTATAGACTTTGGCTTACTTCACTAAATCCTCATTTAAACAGTCCACTTATTATTTTTCATGGGAGGAAAATAAATCTCATTCCTTGCTAAGGATGTTAATTTGCTTTTAGCCATAACATTTCTTGGGCACAAATATTTTAGGGAGACCAAAACAATTCACTAAGTTCCCAGTAAGTCTTAACCCTTGAAAAATGTCCATTAAACTGTTTCACAAAGTCATCTTGGAAGTCACTGCATTCTTTGTAGTCACTCTTTTTATCCCATTTGGAGCATTTGGTAAGATTATAAAAATATACTGGACAACATTTATTAAACCTTGTCTTTGGGGTACATTTTTTTTGGTTTGGCCACATTGATTGAATGGACAGGTAATTAACTCATAGGTCCAACTCTATTTGGAGTCAGGAAGACCTGAGTTCAAATCTAGCCTCAATCACTTATTAGCTATAAACCCTGGGCAAGTCCCTTAACCTCTGTTTGTCTCAGTTTCCTTACCTGTAAAAAGAAAGCAATAATAATAGTAGTAATAATATCTATTTCCAGTGTTATTGTGAGGATCGAATGAGATAATATTTGTAAAGAACTTAGAAAATCTTAAAACGTGTGTCAGCTACTACTACTATTACTACTACTATACTACTACTACTACTATCTCTACTACTATTACTACTACTACTACTACTACTACTACTACTACTACCTCTACTACTATTACTACTACTACTACTACAACTATTACTACTACTACTATTACTACCACCACCACTACTACTACTATTATTACTCTTCCTCCTCCTCTCATCCTTGGATCCACTATCATCTTGGTAGACCATCTGTTCTGCCACTATTACCCAAGGTCCTTTGGGCCTTGCCATCTGTCCTGTTATTCTCCTTGCCAAAACCCAAGTACCAATTGGCCTTTCCATCTGCCATGAACTAAACCCTTCTTTATATGCTCTCCCTTCTGGTTAAAAATGTGAGCTCCTTGAGAGAGGGTACAGTCTCACCTATTTGTTTTCTCATCATTTAGCACCGCTTTCCACATAGTAAGCATTCATCTGTGCTATTTTCCATCTCATTCCATGTTCTCTTCTACTCTCCATTTGCTCCTACCTAAATGTCTCTCCTGAATATCCCCAAAGCCATCAAAAGCCCCATATTTGAAATACACCAGCAGTAGGCAGCATGGACACCCGTGCCTTTAAATTAATTGTGAAGTATAAAGACAGGAAGAGCTATTACAAGAATAGTAAAAATTCATCAGTTGCCAAAACAGTGATGACGAGCAGGTGGTTAGCCACTTCTGCCTAATGTCTCATGTGACAGTCAATGCTGACTGTGTGGCCAACTTCATACTGATGTGGTTGAGGAACCCATTCATTGCCCAGTGCTTGGCTCAAAGAGATGGTCTGAGAGTAGCTAGACAATTCAGCCAACCTACATGCAAAAGCAGAGCTGACTTGTCATCAAAAGGCAGGGGAGACCTCTGTGCTTCAGATAAGAGGGTGACTGTACAAGTCTCCCCAGTAATGGGGAATGGACAAAAGAGTTCTGACTCCAAAAGGGGGCCCAATTGAGAAGAGCAAAATTCTGCTCCTTCCTTGCTGAAATGAGCTGTCTCCATAGACACTGCATCCCCTCTGCCCAGGACTGCTCTCAGGGAGGGAACTGCACAAAGGAAGAAGAACATGTGTTTTCATGATCAAAGACATGGCCATCCATACAATCTATTGGCTTTCTCACCAAGCCATGATGTCTTAGACTTGTGAAGACTGATGCATGTGTGCTCCTCTGTCTCTCTGTCTGTCTGTCCCTCCTTCTCTCTCTCTCTCTCTCTCTCACGCACACAGAATTAGAAATGGTTCTAAACAGTTTTGTATGAAGTCATGCATTTCTTTATCCTCTGTATATAGATGGGTTTTTTCTCTATGCTTTGATACCTAAGTGATGATACTTCTGCCTTAGACTCTGAGAGCATCAAGGTGGTTGTCCTTTACACTAGCTGCTTCCCATGCCTGGAGCACACTCATTTCTCACCTCTCCCCTTCCAACAGCCCACTTCAGGGGTATACTGGAGCTATCTCCTGAAGTTGATTGTTAAATTTCTAAAGTGAGCATTTGTACCTCAGAAATCAGTCAGCCACTACAAATTAGGGCTCAGTGTATTGTTTTGTGGATTGTGTAGTCTTGAGAAGGTGGGAGGGGCTGTTAATAATACAAATTAAACATAAAAGTGTGTGGTGCTTTTCAGAGAGTAGAGAGTTAAACATTTACCAAAACACCCCTGCCTAGCTTCCTTCAGAACTCTGCTCAAGTACCACCACCTACTCCAGGAGATCTTTCCTGATCTTGTCCCTGCCCCTAACTACCTTATACAAATTACTTTGCATTTATTTTTTATATTTTTGCATAGATTTTCAGGTGTACATCTTCTCTCTACTGTCTTCTCTAATAAACTCCTTGAGGGCAAGAATGATATCATTTTTTGTCTTTGTATCTCCAGAACCTAGCACAATTCTTGGCACATACCACAGGCATCAGAAATGCCTGTTTACTGATTGGCTGCCTGTTGGTGTTGAATGTTCAAATTCAAATTCCACCTCTAACACATGCATGCATGCACACACACACACAAGCTAGATGAATAAGGACAAGTTACTTAACTTCTTTGAGCCTTAGTTTCCTCATCTATAAAATGGGATTAATTATACCTTTTGTGCCTTCCTCAAAGGAAAGTATTATGAGTTCTAAGGAGATGACATATGTTAAGAGCTTTGCAAAGCTTATTTTGTTGTTCAATTGTTTTAGCCATGTCTGACTCTTCATGACCATATTTGAGGTTTTCTTGGCAAAGATACTGGGATGGTTTGCCATTTTCATCTCCAGCTCATTTTACAGATCAGGAAACTGAAGTCAACAGAGGCAAGTGACTTGTCCAGAGCCACACAGCTAGCAAGTGTCTGAGGTTGGTTTTGAACTCAGATTTCTCTGACTTCAGATACCACACTCTATCCACTGTGACACTTATGAGCAAAGCTTATAGTGAGTGCTATGTTTATGTTTATAGTTAATATTATTGTTGCTATTATAGAAACTTTGTGAAGAATGATAATGGCCATTTGAAAAGCATCTTGTGCTGTCTGTATGGGAGACTTTCCCTCAGGCAGACATAGAAAAGAGATCCCAGTAGAAAACTCCCTAGAAGAATCAAATCTACATGATTAGGGAATGGATTACTCTGGTTCACTGGAATTCCTGTTGGACTGAATTCAGGTCAACAAAAGCCATTCAGAGCAAGGACACCGTGCAAGCCTGGGCTCTAAACTCTTACTCCAGAACACTCCTGCAGGTGTTTAGAGTTGTTTTGGTGGTTCTCTTAGTTCATATGCTTTAAGAAACGCAGCCAGTTATCAGTCACAGGTAACCCAGATCATACTGTATGTCAAGAGCCTTTGAAAAAGTTCTTATAAAGATAATGAAGTTAAAATTAACTCAAATGACCTTAGCTGAGCAAAATAAGCCTAGAGGGAAAAAGAAAATATTTTCCCCAAACCCACAGGTTGAAAGCAGAAACCTTAAAAGGCCATGAGAAATGATGGGTATTTACAAAATAAAGGTGGTTTAAAAATATAGGCCAGAAGCAGCTGTTTTGAAGAATATTGGCACATCAGGAAGCATTTGTTAAAGCTTTATCATAAAAGCATTTGTTAGAGGTTCTTTACCTTTTTTTTTTTTATCCTTACATTCCATCTTGTATTGGTTCCAAGACAGAAGAGTGGTAGGGGCTAGGCAATTGGGGTTAACTGATTTGCCCAGGGTCACATAGCTAGGAAATGACTAAGTTCAGATTTGAACCAGGGATCTCTCATCTCTAGGTTCTTAATCTTTTTAGTGTTATAATCAAATGAGATAACATATGTAAAGTTCTTTGGAAAATAATAAAGGACCGCATAATATTAACCGTTGTTAGCTATCATGGATTTCTTTGGTCTGATAAAGTCTATGGAGCCCTTCTCAGAATAATGTTCTTAAATGAATAAAATAAAAGGCTTATAATGGGAACCAATTACATTGAAAGTTATACAAACATTAATATTAAAATACTTTAAAAAAGAAACAAAGTTAAGAGCTGCTGAGCTAAAGTAACTAGGGACGAAACTGTAGAGCTCAAATTGTCTCTGAAAATCTTAGAGTCAAATAAACCAAGATTCACTCCAGGCTGAATCTCTTTGCACCCCACTCTCTGCCACCCCCCCAATCCCCACCCTTAGCTCCCACCAGGATTAAATCTACAGAGGTAAAAGGCAATGAGGCTTCAATGTTTGCAAACTTCTGGATGAAGCAGATTTTTATCTTTGGGTTAGTCTAACTCTAACCTCCATTACACAGATTTACTGTACTTGCTAAGGCTTGATGAGCTGTAGATTGGAAGTTCCTACCCTTGCACAGCAGACTTCATGATCCATGACTAAAACACCCAGAGTCCCTTTCAACAACTTCTGAAGCTCTTTTCTTTTGTCTGAAGACTTTAACTCAGATCTTTGGCTCTCTGGGGTGTGCCTGCTTACCGGGACATCTGGCTTGTAATTTTTAGTGTCAGACTCTTGAGGGAAAAGGACTGGGTAAGGATTAGTTACCTGGACTATTACTATATCATTAAATTGGATTGGTCTTAAGTCCTATATTCACAAAAGTAATAAGTACAACAAAGCACTCCACACAATAATATTTAATTAAAGTATCCCATTAAGGAAGGTTTTCATCATACTCAGATACATTTACAGTAATTACTTTAGGGGAATTTTAAAAGAAAACATAAACCATTTGCTAAAACCCATTTTAAATCCTCATCAGGAGCAGGATTCTTTAAGGTCATTAACATCCAAAACCTTCCTTGACTACTTAATCCACTAGAAAGATTTCTCACAACTAAGCAGCAGTAGTAGTTTTGTTGTTTGAGTTGTTCCATCTTACCTTTCTCTTTGTAACCCCATATGGGGTTTTCTTAAAGATACTAGAGTAGTGGGATGGGTAGGTGGCTCAGTGGATGGAGAGCCAGGCTTGGAGACAGGATATCCTGGGTTCAAATCTAGACTCATACACTTCCTAGCTGTGTTACCCTGGCCAAGTTACTTAACCCTAATTGTCTTGCTTTTACCATTCTTTTGCCTTGGAACCAATATTTAATATTGGTTACAAGAAAGAAGGTAAGGGGTTTTTAAAAAAAGATACTGCAGTGGTTTGCCATTGCCTTCTCTAGCTCATTTTACAGAGGAGGTAACTGAGGCAAACAAGGTTTGAACTCAGAATGATGAGTCTTCCTCATTCTAAGCCCAGTGCCCTTATCTACTGGACCACCTAGTTGTGGTGTAGCAGCAGCAGCAACAGCTAGCATTTATATAGTGTTTTAAGGTTTGCAAAGCACTTTAGATATGATACTTCATTTGAGCCTCACAATAACACTAAATGAATGTCTGGGGCAGGATCAGAACTCATTTCTTCCTAACTAACTCCAAGTCTAGTTCTCAACCCACTACCTTACCTAATATCCAACCTCTAATAATTAATCAGAGATATGAAAATAAAATTAACTTCAAGGTGCCAATTTATATCCACCCAATTTGCAAAAAAAAAAAAAAAAGAAACAGTAATTTAATGTTGATGCAAAATAGGCATCCCATTACCTTTTGAGGGAGCCAGACCTTGGGCTAATTTTTTTTGGAAACCTCTGTGGAGACATGCAGTTGGTGGCATCAAATGGATCTTACTTTTTGACCAAATAATCTCATAACTACTACTTTATCCTAAGGGTTTTTTTTTAAAGATCCATCTGTAGAAACATATTTGTGGTGCCTTTATTTCTAAGTGGGAAAAAATGGAAACAACCTCTTTGTTCAACCTTTGTGGGACTGTTTGGACAAAGTATGGAAGGATAGTATTACAGAGGTTTGAGAAAAACTTAATATCTGAAAAACAGAAAGAAATGTGTAGTATTTTCTATGAGTTGATACAAAATGAAGGAGGCTGAATCAAACAAATATCTACCACCCTGCCTACAATTATGTATTTTTAAAACTGTCCACAGAGATTTGTACGTGCATAAAAGGAAAAGCGATTGCAAAGGGACCCGGAGAAAATGTGTAGATATTTCTATTGTTTTGTTAAACTTTACATATTTTTCTTAAAAAAAAAGGATACACATACAAATATATTTTGCTTTATGTCTATCTGTATTTAGAACCCTAGTCTTTATTTTGTTCACTTGTGATTTGTACTTGTTGACACTGTTAGGGAGTTTATAATAAAAGTTATTTATGCAATTTCTTCTTATGATATTATAACTTCAGTGAGAAAGATGCCTTTACATACCCTTGTAAAACCAGCAGCAATGAGGGGCATAATAGATGTTTCTTCACGGTCCCCCCTTTAAAAGAAAATGACAAAGATAAGATACTAGTATTAGTTATCTTTCATATCTACTTATAATCTTAAATAATGCTACTCTTTCTAATAAGAGAAGAGTGATGTCTAGAGGAATCAGAATTAAACAAGACCATCCTGCCTCTCAATTTGTATTTTAAAGCCTTAAAATTTTTTTGGAGTTCTTTTCTTTCAACATTTTTTTACAGCACATAATGATGCTTCAAAACATAAAAATTATATTAGCCAGTTTCACTACAAACATACTGCAAATATCTTAACTTGAACATTCTCCCTTTGTTTTTCTATTCAGTCACTATTATTAAAAATTATTTAGCTAAAAAACAGCATCCTAATGATAAGAAGCACAGTTCTATTTCTAAAAATCAAAAAGCTATATAATATTTACTTAAATGTTCAATCACATATTTTTCTTTTTAACCTATCCCCACATTTTTATGATGGAAGGACACGAATACTTTTTCTTACCTATTATTGCTTCCTCTCCTTGCCCCCCAATGTGTGTCCCCCATCAGACTGGAAGCTCCTATAAGGGCAGGGACCAGACCATGTTCTTTATATCTTTTCTATTCATCCAATTGTCTAGTATAGGATTAGCTGGGCATCTAGTAGGTGACTAATAAGTCTTTGTTGATTCAATTTTGCCTTCTGAGAAAAGAAGCTTCACAATGGTCTTGGCTTCTCTTAAAAATGAGAGCTCTAGTAGGAGGAAGCCAAGCTTAGCAAGTGAAGGGAAGAAAGTAGGAGCAGCTAAAGGGATAAGAGAAATATCATTCAAGGCTAAACAAACACTAGACAAACCTGACATCTCTCTCACTTTGACATTTTTCTAGCTAGAGCAGAAGACAGTGGGATTCAGTACAAAAGTATTTCTCAGCTTAAGATGCATTACTGTTTGAAAGGCACGAGGACCCTCAATTTTTAAGTATTGATTTCCTCATTTAGGTCTCTCTTTTTTTCCCCTTCTGCATCCCTTGGAAACATTAAAGTTGTTAAAGAATACACTTTTGGATGATAACCTTATGTGGTTCTGATCTGGCAAACAAATTCCAATTTTTTTTTAATTCTGGAAAACATTTTAAGTATCAGGCACATAATATTCGAGGTTTTATCTTCTCAAACAGAAACACACACACTCTCTCTCTCTCTCTCTCTCTCTCTCTCTCTCTCTCTCTCTCTCTCTCTCACACACACACACACACACACACACACACACACACACACACACACACACCATATTACACACACACACCCCAAGGCCATGCTGCTCTGAAATTCACCTCATTCTCCAATTCACTCAGAAACAAACAACCCAACCCACCCACACTTCCACAAGACCTACAGACCTGAAACGTGGCTATGAAAGTGTTTCAGTCAATGAGGCAGAGAAGAATTACTCCTAAAAATAACATCAGGTTTGTACTACCCCTGAGCAGGAAGAGTTGAGCTTTAGTAACTACAGAACAGATAGGATTTCACTACAACTGGAAACACAAGGTCCCACCCCAAGGCAACTCTGCCAGTGTCCCAAGATGATCTACATGCCTCTTCCTCCCTTGATGCTACTCACAGACAGCTCCAGTCATTGCAGGGAGCCAATTTTCTTCAGGCTTGCCTATTTTGTGAGGCAAGAAGCAGCCAGGACTTAATCTTTAGAGCCTAGAAATTGATCTGAGGTTTAATCCACAGAGTTAAATGGAGCTGAAAATACTGCTGAAATCTCCAATGAGCAGAAGAAAATAAGGAAGGAATGTGACGTCAGAGGGCAAGCTTGTCACAGCCCAGCATTCTTACACTGAGCAAAGAGCTTAAATTTTATACGAATAAACATTACATTTCATGTGATTCTTGACATAAAAAACATTTACCTTCGTACTACACCAATAATAACCGTGTTTTCTGAGGATTTAGTTGTTCTGATAGACCTTAAATAAAAACCAAAAATACTTCAAAATTAACTCCGTAATACCTTTTTTCTAGAAAACATTATATACAGCAATAAAAATATTATTTGAATAATGAGTTATATATATCCAACTTCAGAGAAAGATCTGATGAATAGAAATAAGCATATCATAGTCTTATAGATATATACATATATATACACATATATAAAAGATATATATGTATATTAATATATAAAAGATATGCATATATATAAAATTTATATATGTATATACACATATATAAAAGATATATATGCATATTTATATATAGAGATACACATGTATAAAGGATATAAATATATCTTTTTGTTAAATTATTCCTTCTCTAGTGAAGGGAGAGGGAGTAGAAGATATCTGAGAATTTTAATGTAACAAACAAATAAATAAATTGAAATACCTTTTAAAAAGCAAATAAAAACTAAAAAAAAGCAAATACATTTGAATTTATTGTTATAAAACAAAGGAAGAGAACTCAGTTTTGGAGGGAAGGACAGCAAAAGAATTTCAGGTAGTATTGATATATGTTAAATGGGAGTCAGCAGGAATATATAAAACAAGAAATTAATAGCAAAATAAATAACAGAGACCTCAAAAACAATAAAATTAATTAAATAGTAGAAATAAAACAGATACATAGCAGAGATATAAAACAGGGAAATAGTGGAAATAAATAGAAGAGAAAAAATATGGAAACAAATAGTAGAAAGAATTTTTTTTAAAATTGAAATAAGCAATAGAGATTTAAAAAGTGAAATCAATGGCAGAGTGATATAAAATAGGGAAATAAAGTCCTTAATTATTTTTATAATCTTTAAAATAATCTTTTTTTTTTTGGCCTAGACCTCTGATTTCATCAGTCTAGGGATTTCCCTCTAACCAATGAAAATCAACAAGTCATCTATAACTTAATAGTTTTGTTGCCAAGGTTACTGAGAAGCTGAGTCATTTGCTCAGGGTCACCCAGTCAATTCATATCAGAGACAGGTATTAATTCCAGTCTTCCTGACTCTAAGGCAAATGAGCTTCTCTCCACTACCCCCTATTGGTTCTCTTCTATTTCTTTATTATTACGAAACTCTTATTTAATGAATTAACACAAAATAATTTTGCAAAACATAAATTAGATGTGGAAACATTTTGAAAGTCTTGGGGAACTATAAGCTTTCTACATTTCCTAAAGTTTTCAGAACATTTTGTGATGATTTTAAGTAAATTACAGTATTGAGATAAAAGGGTGATTTTCAGCAGGGAAAGTTCTGGCAGGACCTATTTTGCAAAACTATTTGCAAGGCTATTTAGGACTTGTGGTTTGTAATCACAATTAAGTGCTAGCATAACCAAAGAGAGGGGATACCAGGTGAGCAGTTTGAAGGGTATGGGTCCTAAGCTCTCCAATGTGGCTTAGTTCTTTCCATTCTCTCTTCCAATTCTATTCACTTTCTACTGAGAAAGATTGAAATTGTTAAAATCAGAGAGCAACAGTTCAGAGATTTGTTGTTTGTCCTTCATTTTCAAAGAGGACCAATGACATCATGACATCTTCCACTTGTGAACTGGATTTAAGTACAGTGATTTAAACTGGATGGTGGGATAGGAAGGGATCATATTACTCGGCCTTATAATAATATTCTGCCAGGATTCCTTCCCTATTTTGGGAACTTGCAGAAGGTTCAAGGAAATGGGTGGTTCTTGGCTTGATAGTTCCAAAGGTTCATTTCAAACCCTTTTTGATTTATTGCAATATGAAATAATAATTGATTTTTTAAATAAAAAAATGAAAAGAAAAGAGTGCTGGATTTAGAGTTAGGAAGAGACAGTTTCAAATCCTGCTTCTGATGACCATTAACATAGGAAAGTCAAACTCTCCAGGCTTGTTTCCTCATCTTTAAAATAAGGATGAGTCCTCCATAGCTCCCTCACACTTTGGTGTGAGACTCAAATGCCTAGCAAAATTTAAAGTATTACATAAATATCATTATTATTGCTGTTATTTGTAATAATTTTATTTTTAATTAGCAAGCATTTCCATTAATCTTTCCCTCCACCCTTGAAGGAAATTGTTAAAAATTCCAAAAATAAAGCCTTCAATACACAGCTGCAATTATACTTTGATTATTTGACCATTCTCATATTTAATAAAATGTTCTTCCTTAAAGATAGTGTCTTCTGATCAACCTGCTGTGGATTAACTATTACAAATCACAGCTGGAGCAGCTGACTATAACCTTGGCATTATATAGTACAGTGGACATTCTGTACTCAAAAACAATAAAAAGTATTATTTATAATACCATAGGATCTTGATTAGCTTAGAATACTCAGAAAATTTTATATGTTCATTCATTAAAGTTTCTGGCTGATTGGAAGTAAAGCACTCTAATTCTTTATTTAATTGGGCTATTCCTATTCAACTGTAAAACCCATGAGACCAAAGCCTTTGTCTTCATCTTTGTATCCACCATAGTGTCTATTACACAGAAGAGTTCAATAAGCATTTCGTTCATCCATTCCACAGATATTATAATAGTGAATGAATAAACCCATTACCAAAAACATTTCTAAAACTGTAGCGCTATAGTATTTTTTCTATCTGAGGTTAAGTACCATATAATGAGTACAATTTAATTTTAAAAATATAATTCATTATCTTAGAAGGCTTCAGAGTCATCAATACTAAAATAAAATTCAGTGTGCAGTATTATAGATAGATGTTTGAGGGTGGCAGTGGACATCTTTAGCATCCATCCATCTTCCTTCTTTTATTACCTTATCCTTCCTCAACTCCCTTTCCTGATCATCCAGGGTTCCCTGGCTAGGACATTCCTTTCAAACCTGAATATCTCCAGTTGGATAGAGGTATCAACCTGAGGCTTGAACTAAATTAAAATGTAATTGGAAAATGTTTAATAAAATAAACAAAAATGTCACACAACAGAGGGAATGTTAATTTGTGGTTTTCTAAGTCAATTTGCAGTCCCCAGGGCTCCCTTTCTATTTGAGTTTGGCCCCTTTGCAGCTACTCTTGACACTCTAGTCTAAATTATTTTAAGTTTAGTGAGAACAGAATTTGGAAATTGGTCCCCTTTCTTCTTAAAACTAACTGATCTGATGAGGAAATGAGGTTCAGAGAAATAGCTACTTCTCCAGTAGGTCACATACATAGATAGCAAAAAGAAAGAGCTGGCTGGGACAAGAACCCAGGTCTATTGTTCTCATCATAATGGCACAACCACTGTTTGGTAGGATTTTGTTGGGTGAAATGCAAGATTTGACAGACTCATCTTAACCAAGTTATTAATGATTGATAATGATTTGATGTGTTATCTCTACAGGGAAAGACTGGCATTTTGATACCCTGTTTTCCTGATCTCTTGTTCAGAAATCTGATTACATACTGTTTAAATGTGTTTGCTATCCAAAAGGACAAAATACCCCATTCCCTACCAATCCTGTTATTTGAGGGGTCCAGTTAAATTAAGTTTTGAAAACAGCATATTTTGTTATCATAATTTTCCAACCTTAAAATGGCTATAATAAGTGACTATTAATTTTCAGTAGATATGCATCCATAATTGATTACCATAGAGAGGTAATGTAGGCTTCTGGATAAAGTATAGGAGTTAGACTCAAGAAAACCTGAGTTCAAATGCTACCTCTAGTATTTACTAACTGGATGATCTTAAGCATTAGGTCAATTTTAAAGTGTATGATGAGATCAGTGATTATCATTAGTAATATCATGTATTTGACTCTCCTTTGGAATTTTCTTTCATCAGACACCAAACTAAAGATTCTCTTTTAAAAAATGACTTTATTAGGAGTATCTGGGTGGCTCAGCGGATAGAGAACCGGGTTCAAATTTGATTTGATATCAGAAAATTCCTAGCTGTGTGACCCTAGGAAGGACACTTAATCACAATTGTATAGCCCTTACTACTCTTCTGCTTTGGAACCAATACTTAGTATTGATTCTAAGATATAAAGTAATGCTTTTTTTAAAAAAGAAATGATTTTAATAAAGAGAACCTTTGATTTTGTGGCTACTACTCTGCTCATAGCATTATATTCACTACGATACACTATATAGTCATGATCTTCAGGGATTGTAGAAATATAAATATATATATATATATATATATATATATAAAATAGAAAAATATTTTGTTGTTTAGTCATTTCCAGTAGTGCCCAACTCTTCATGACTCCATTTGGGGTTTTCTTGGCCAAGAAAATATAATAGTTTGCCATTTCCTTCTCCAGCTCATTTTACAGATGAGGAAAGTGAGGAAAATAAGGTTAAGTATCTTGCCTAGGGTCATATGACTAGTCAGTACCTGAAGCCACGTTTGAATTCAGATCTTCCTGACTCTAAGTCCAGGACTCTTTCCATTGATCCACCTAAGTACTCTAAAGAACAAGATATATCTAAAATTTTTCACATGAGATCGCCCTCCAACCCCATCCTCACTTTTCCTTCTTTAATTAAAAAAATCACCATTGAAGTTCTAAATTGATGCTTCATGGAGCCTAGGAGCAGATCTGAGTTCTTAAAAGTAGAGTTAAGCTTCAGCACGTCCTACCAAGCTGAAAAGGTTGAAGGGATGGGTGGGCTCAGCCCATGGTATAGTGGAAAGAATATTGACTGTAGAGTCAAAAATTCTGGGTTTAAATTTACTTTGTCATGCCTACTACCTGTATGATATTGACCAACAGATTTAAGCTTCTTGATCATACTGTCTTCACCTGTAAAATTAGGGCATTGATCTAGATGGCATTTGAGGTCCCTAGAACCAGAATTTAAACTTAAATTCTCTGACTCCAGATTCTGGATTCTTTCTACTGAACTACACTGAAGAATCAGGGAGTTAGAGAACACAGCCATCCTATTCCAAGATAACTCTTTACCTAACTATGGATCATCCCAACAGTTCTAGAGTGTGGTCTCCTTTAGAGTCCAAATTAAGAAAATTTCCCTGTGGGGCTGAGTTTTTGATCCTAACTCCTTCTGGTCTTGGAGATTTTCTTTATACTTTGCTTAGTGCTTAAACTTGAACAAAAGGAGAAAATTGGGCTCTGGAAACAGTGACTTTCTTACGTGTTTTAATTTTCCACATTATGGAAAGTATTAAAAATATTGACTTGTCTTCCTTTATACCTTATGCTATTGTGGTAAGCAGGGCTCTAAAAAGAATATAGGCTTGGGGCAGCTAGGTAGCACCGTGGATCAAGCACCAGACCTGGAGTAGGGAGGACCTGGGTTCAGATCTGACCTCAAACACTTTCTAGCTGTACAGCCCTGAGTAAATCACTTAAGTCCAACTGCCTAGACATTGCTGCTCTACTGCTTTAAAAATGATACTAAGACAGAAGGTAAGGGTATATATATATATATAAATTCTAGACCATTGTTTTGATTTAGAGGTCTTTTCTTGTTTCCTTGGAAGAAATAAGCAATTACTTATATTATAAATTCTGCTTTATCTAGATTTTTTGTGGGTCTGGATCTGTGATTTCATCACCATATGGCATTTCCTAAGGTGAAAAGCCCCTCCATTGATTCAGAAAGGAAACTCCTCTGACAACTGGAATTGTAGACTGGTTTAGATTACTGAGAAGTTAGTGACTTGACCATGATCCCTTAGCTGGTACATTTTAGCCCTTAGCCCCAAGGGTCATCTAACCATTAGTGCATGCTGTTACCACTCAGCCATTTTTCTCTCTAAGCTGAGGCACATTCTTACCTGCACAATGCTTCTGCATCTAACTGCCGGGAATGTCTGTGATCGATGATGATGATGTCATGATGTTTTTCCAGAAAGCATTCGAGCGCAGACTGAGGATTCTTCGCAATTGTGCACTTAAATCCTGCCTTTTCACATGCCCAACAGAATCCATTACTCTGGTTATCTTCTTTGGTAAACACTAAAAGTACCTGATTTGAAGCAACACAAACATTTTTAAACCAACCATTGACTGCAACCTCAGCATCTTTCTCCCCATACTGGACCGATGATAACAATTTTTTAAAATGGATGAATAAGCAAATATATACATATACATTCCCATTTATATCTGAGTACACAAATATTTCTTAATATGTTTCACAAATACATAAAAACAATTCCAAATAAACAAATTCATTGATATAATCTATAAAATGTTTATTTGGAGGGGTATGTTATAGTTTCCAGAAAATGCCTTTATATATGTCTTCCCTCCTCAATTTGCCTAATATTCTCATTGAGGACACAAATTGTGTCTTTCGTTCCATTTGTAGGTGCTCAGGGAATGTATAACTAATTGATATACAACAAATATTTGCTAGGGGTTTAACCTTGGTCTGACGTCTTACTGTTGTTACAATCCTAACACTCCAACATTTGTATTCCACTGTGAAGCAAATATGATTCTACAGATTATAAAGCATAGTTAAGATTTCAAATAATTTAAGAATTCCACTGAAATGATTAATAAAAATTGTACAGAATCATTCAGTCTTACAATTAACTCAAAATTTGGCAAATACTTAAAAGAAAGCCAATTTTAAGTGTATAGTTAGCCCTTGTTCACATTTCTCTGATGCATTCATCTTACTCTATTAGGTATCATGATAACTTTTTTAAACCAGGCTCAAATTTATGTAACCCATTGCTGCTGAGTAGAGCATGAGTGCTAAGCTTATATTTTGAGAGGCCAAGTCAAGGTCTGGCCAGGATGTCCTTCCCAAAGAATGGCAAAGGAAATCTGGATGAGAAATGCCAAAGAGTGGAAAATTACACTGGCTTTGAAGTCAAGAGCCTAGTTCCAGATCTTACTTCTGACACTTATTACCAGTGTGATCATAGACAGATGATATAGTCTCCCAGGGTCTCAGTTTCTTTATTGGTACAATGAAGGAGCAGGACTGGATGGCTTTTGAGATCTCTCTAGCTCTAGATCTATGCTCTTATGAGCCTAGGTGGATTCTTGTACCTTGTAGTTTTCAGTGGGAATGTACACGAAGTATGAAATTAGGTGGAAACTGAGATTAGAACTCAGCTAATGAAGAAGAGTGTGTTTGGATTTAAGATATGCATAAAATTCTGCTATAAATGAGAAAGAAGATCTACTTGCTTCGATGGTATGAAATGTACCATTAGAGATATAGTTTATGGGTCTGATTTTTGAAGATTATTTTGATTACTAGGCTAGGTGCAATAAGGGGGCATTATTTTGACTTGAAAGTTAGGGGAAAGTACTGACCAAAAACCAGGAATAAACTTTGGTTGGCATTCTGAGATAATCTACTTGGGAAGCCTTTGAATATAGAAGATCTCCTAATAGGACTTAGATAAAGAGAAGAGTGGTCTCCATGACTATGCTAAGCTGGTATAAAGGAGGAAGTGGGCTATTTCTAAGTGAGCTTCAACTACTGCCCAAGAGAACCCTTTCTGGATTGGGGCAGATTCATAATAAAGTCTAGGAATAAGTCTTTATTGGAGGTTGAAAGAAAGAAGGGAGGGGAGAAACAGATGCAATACCAAGAGCATTCTCCAATTAACCAAGGAAACTGCTATCCAACAATTATTCAACAAACATTTATCAACTCCTTCAATATTCCAGCCATCTTGGTAAGCTCTGGGGAAACAAATGCCCAAATAAAAAATAGAAAGAACAGTTCCTGCCTCAAAGACATTTATATTCTATTGCAGGAGACAATAAATACACAAATAGGTCTACACAAGATAGATTCAGGATAGAAGGAAGAAAACATGAGGGAAGAAGGCTCTAGTAGCTGGTGAGACCTGGAATGGCCTCCTGTGGAATGTGGCATTTCAGCCAAATCTTGAAGGAAGCCAAGAAATCTAAGAGGCAGAGGTAAGGAGGGCACTCTTGATATGGGAACAGCCTGTGCAAATGCATGGAAATGGAAGATGGTTTTGTGTGTGTGTGGAACAGCAAATAGACGAGGGTGGCTGGATTATAGACTGCACTGAGGGCTGTAATGTCCAGGGCAATAGTGGAAACAGAGATTGCCCAAGGAGAGCTAGGGGTTTTCTGATAGAGTACTTCAGTTGAGTACATACTTTGCAGATTCATACATGGTGACTAATATGATGGACTTGAGGCTACCTAAAGTCCAAGATGGAGGGTAGTCTACATTCCCCAGTGATTTATGGCAAGACTGCTATGGCAGAACCTTAATATTCTGTTTGGGCTTATCCCAGGTACATGGACGGGGAGAATGAACACAGTATAGAAAATCAGCTTTGGATCCTCCTTCAAGGGAGATGGGAAAATGCTCATGGAGAGAGAGAAGAGGAAAAATATACAGCCTGTTACTGTTATTGCCCAGTGCAGGCATATACATACGGTGTATACAGACTGGACAAATTGGTAAGGGACCCGAATACCATTATGTATTAGAACATAATAGAATGCAGATGCAAAGGGCCAAGGAAAGATCAGACCAGGAGCATCAAAAAAATCAGCCAAGTGAAGTTCAAGAAACTTGAGAAAATCAAGAGGTCTGGAATTAGTTCTGTGAAGGATGAACATAAAACATGCTCTCTGATAAAGAATTACTCAAAGAATCTCTGCTTTTCAGGTAGCAACAGAGCTTATCCTTGTGTTGACAAGGTGTCTCATTTTCCCTACAAAATCATAGGGAACATCATGAAATTATCTTTGTCACCTTAGCCCCTAGCACATGCACACTCATTATATGTTTTGCATTATAGTAAGTATATTTTTCATGAAGTAAGTATATTGAAGTATTTCTTGAAATGGATGGAATTTGTTGAATATTTTCAAAAAAGAATAAATAATCCATAAATTTTCACCTTCTTTTTAAAGTAAAATATTTTTCAGTTCAGGCAACACCAAGTAATTTTCTTCACTATGAGTCACTGTATTTTTCCTGATCTATTCATTAGAATCCAAAATCCATTACCTGCTCAGACCCTTGGAGCATTAGAATGTAGAGACCATGTTGAGTGTGAATAGAATTTGAAAGCCAGGTTTGATTCTTGGTCAGATAAGTAAAGGGTGCACAAATGGATTCCAATTTTATCAAATACAATATATAAAAATCTAGATTTCCAAAGCTTGTGAATCATGAGGGGATATTGACCATATAAAAGAACCTCCATAAGTAAGCTTTTATACATTTCTAAAAAATCTTTTAAAAATTGATTTGCACCAACTTTTTCTATATCACATCCACTGTGCCAAGTAAGGTAAGCTTCACTTAATGATCAGGAAAGAGAGATTTGACAAAGAATGGTTTCACCTGTTTCTTGATATTTATTACCTGAAGCTGATCTTGATGGAATCTCATGGGGCCAAATTGAACATCTGTTACTGTTGCCTGTAAGAAAAAGGGAGACTGCTTAAGAATTGACCTCTCTTTATCAAGGTTACCAACAAAAATGAAATTTCCTCCAGGGTAACTCACAAAGAGCTAGAATTGGACAGTTAACAATTTTCTTTTTTTTTTTAATATTTTATTTGATCATTTCCAAGCATTATTCATTAAAGACATAGCTAGTTAACAATTTTCAAAGACCAATTAGAAACTCAGATGGCACTTTAATTAGCTTTGATTTTTGTTCTGTATAATATCTTCAACTACCTGCTGGATATTTCCACATGAGGTTTAATCATTTCTAACTTATGATTTACTTCTCACCCTGTCTCCTTCCACCATTAATAGTTCCAACTCCAATTTTCCCATCTTTCAAAAAGCAACATCATTCTTTTAGATCACTTGGAATGATTAATGTCTTGCACATAGTAGTAGTAGTCTCTTGGTAACCGAGGATGACGATTGTCTTTGTGCGTTTTCATCTATGGTGTACAGATGAGTGTGCACAAAGACACCTGTGCATGAAGGAGATTTAAGTGGAAAAGTCGATGCACAGAGACAGTCCCACTCTCTCAGCATTGGAAGCCTGGATCCAGTGGTACGAAAAGTCATTACACCTGGAGACTTCCTCAGCTGCATTGGATGGCCATGTTGTCCTTTGTGCTCCAATACGCCCTAAGCACTCCACAGTGCTTTGCTGCGTCGCCATCTCAGCCGTTGAACCTTCTTATTGGTTTCTTCCATCTGTTCAGCCGAAGCAGTCTTCACATGCTGGGTGAGCAAAGCCCTGGTTCACCAGGGGTCGATGACCCGATGGCTACCCTCACAAGGTTTAGTACATGGTAGTGTACATAGTAGGAACTGAAGAAATGATCATTAAATGGTGTGTTTGAGAAACAGTAAGGAGAAGGGCTTGGCTGAAACAGAGGGCTTTTGTTGGGGAATATAGTTGGATAGAGAGACTTCAGAAGGCACAGAAGGGGAAGATAAACAAGTTTGGCTATTGCTCTGTAGGTATTAGGAAGCCATGAGAGGCTTTGGAGCACCTGGGTGACATGGGGCAAGTCACAATTTTCTGAGCTTTTCCCCCCCTCCTATGTTAAATGACAAAGTTGAACAAGATAATCTTTGAGGTCCCTTAAAGGTTTAGATCTATGACCTAATAGTTCTATGATAGCTATAGCTAATTTGGTAGAAAGCAGGACCAACATTACATAGAATTTCAAATGAACTGAATGTTGCAAATTAGGCACCTGTCAGATCCTCTCTGTTAGTTTAGTAAGAAGACTTTAAACCTATTCCCAGAACACATCCCTATCTGATCCCCAAACTCTTGCTTGCCAATCCCTGCTTATAATGTGGACCCTAGTGCCTACCCCTGATATCTTCCCCTCCATATCTTGAATTCCCAGAAATCAACTCAAGCTAGTTATGGTCAATCCACAAATTTCCAGTCACTCCCGTTAGTGGGGAATCTCTCCTCATTCCTCTGTTCAGAAAATGCCAGACTGTGCCATGGAGTGCCCTTGGCCTGGCAAATGGCAAGCTCTGTCCTCAGCTCTACCCCAAGCAAACCCAAATACCTGTCCCTTCTTTCCCACCTTGGGTTGAGTAATGACTAACATTTTAGTGGTCATGAATAAGATAGAAGTAGAGGCTATAATCTCATTCCCAATACCTTTTCTCTAAATACCTTCTCTCTAAATATTATGATGGAGGAAAAGGAAGTGGAATTGTGCATCCCCACACCAATAAATAGATGGATCAATACTCTAGAAATTAGGGTTATAGATTCTTAGAGCAGGAAGGGAGCTTACAAATCAATTAGCCAAGCTCTCCAATTCTACATCCTGGAGTATAGAAAGAGCTAATTGATATGACTGCTGGCCACTCTTCATGCTCCCTGGAGAAACATAAAAATTGGAACATGTATCCCAGGACATAAGCGTTGTGTGAATGTTAGACATGCCCTCTCACACCTACAAGAGTCACATCAGCCTTTCTGGACCTCAGGATTATTTATAAGATCAAATTTCTAGCTCTATTAAGATACTACAGTCACATAAATAGAAAGGAGCAGATGTTCCAATTTTTTAATGAAGGAGAGAAAGAGGACGTCTACAAAAACAGATTGGCAAACAATTTTATTTTCTGAAAAAAATGTTATTAGTAGGATTGTTTGTGAGCATTTAAAAACAAGTACTCATCATTAAGTTCAACATAGATTCATCAAGAAGACTGTGTCAGATAAATTTCCTTCTCTTTTTCTGATATTGGGTCACTAGACTAAATGGCAGGTGACTGTCATGGACACAATGAAGCTTGATTTCACTAGGTATATGTGACATATGACCAAATTTCTCATGATAACTTTAAGGACAAAATGGAGAGGTTTAGGCCATGTGACATTATAGTTGGGTGGATTTGAAAGTGGTTGAATGAGGGTAGCTAAAGAGAAATGGTTAATGGATTAATGTCATCCTTGAGAGACAATTAAAATGATGATAGCTTACAGAATCTATTATAAAGTGTCCCTTAAGGAATTGTCCTGGGCTCTACGGTATTCATTTTTTAAAAAAGATTTAACATAGGTTCAAATCCGGCCTCAGCCACTTCCCAGCTGTGTGACCCTGGGCAAGTCACTTGACCCCCATTGCCAAGCCCTTACCACTCTTCTGCCTTGGAGCCAATACACAGTATTGACTCCAAGACGGAAGGTAAGGGTTTATATAAAAAAAAAAGATTTAACATTTTTAAAATTACATTAGAAACAATTTTTGACAATTATTTTCTGACATTCTATGATTTACATTCTCTCCTTCCCCCCAAACACAGTAATAATTCTGATATAGTTTATGCCAGTACTTTCATACAATAGATATTTCCATATTGCTCATTCTGTGACAGAAGATACATGAACACATACCACAAAAAACTCATGAAGGGAATAAAGTGGAAGATGGTGTATTTTAATCTGTAACCAGACTCCAACAGTCCTTTCTTTAACTATGAATAGCATTTTTCATCATATCTCTGCAGATATCCTGGAAACTTGCTTGGTTGCTAATAGTTTAGTCTTTTACAGTTGATCATCATACAATATTTCTGTTATTGGCTACAGTGTTTTATTGATTCTGCTCATGTCACTTTGCATCAGTTCATATACATCTTTCGGTTTCGGTTACACACACACACACACATAAATTGACAAAGCAAAGTGGACCCTAAAAAGGTTGGTCAGATGAAGAGAGGCAGGTAGACCGAGCCATACAAATAACAAACTGAATAAACCAGTGATGCTCCATCTAGAGAAGAGGAGGTTTAGCACATGATAGCTGTCTTCAAATATTTAAAAGCAGTCAGTTGGGGAAGGTGTTATACTTGTTTTGATGGACTCAAAGAAATTGGAGTAATGTGGGGAAGTTGTGAAGTGGGTTTCTTCTTAGTTTAAAGAAAACTGAATGACCCATGACCTGGGTGAATGATCCTTCCTCATAAAAAGTATTGGGGCAGCTAGGTGGTTCAGTGGATAGAGAGCCAGGTCTGGAAATGGGAAGTCTTGGGTTCAAATCTGGTCTCAGATATTTCCTAGATGTATGAACCTAGGCAAATCACTTAACCCCAATTGCCTAGCCTTTACCACTCTTCTGCCTTAGAACTCAAATTTAGTATCAATTCTAAGACAGAAGGTAAGGGTTAAAAAAAAAAAAGGATTGTTACTCCATAGAGAAAATGAAATCTTAGAGGAAAACTCAACCTCTATTGAGTCAGTCTTTGATGCCTATCTATGCTGCTGAGTTGGACGGGAGTTTACCTTGATCCAACCAAACCAAGAAGTGAACTTACTAAGCAAATGAATAGTTTTAACAAGATTGTCAGGGCATGTTTAGCCAATTTATGAGACCAAATGTATTCAGTATTCAACATGCTTTTATTAAATGTCTCCCATCTGCCAGGCATGGCATATTGGGTGCTTCTGACACAAACCCAGAAAAACCAAACACACCCTGCCTTCAAGGAGTTTCCATTCTATCAGCTTTTAATAGTCATGGTCTATCACCCAGAGACAATCAATGGGTTTATTGCTTAAGTGACCAAGGTCTCTTAGTCCTGCAACCCTGCTCCCAAGATTCCAATCCCTATCCCCAAACCTATTAAAACTTAGAAGCAAATGAAGAAGGCTGCCTACTACTAGGGAACAAGGGAGTGTTCGGGCATTCTGCCACTTGCTGGAACAGCTATTCTCTGGACCTGACCTCCAGAGACAATATCCCTTCCCATCCCACCTCCCACCCTTGACATCAGGGAAGATGAAAACTTGTCAGCCCCTAGCACAGTGCCTGGCACACATTAGAGGCCTAATAAAAATATTTTTGAAAATGAAGATAAGATTGAAAAATTATTATCATGATATAATAATGTGACCAGTTATGTGCTTTTCTTATATTTGGTTTCACCTTGATGTTTCTCATAAAACTATGACTTAAAAGTATCAAACTGAATTTGATAGACTTTTGAAAAGATGTGTCATGAAGTCTTAAATGAGTAATATCACAAAATGATGAAAAACTAAAATATAAGTCAAATTAAATCAAACATTTTGAAAAATTAAAATTAAGAATTAAAATTATTTTTTAAAATGAAGTGTGTTCAATCCCATTAAAGAATATTTTAAGTGAAAGCAAAAAGGAGTTTTGTACTGCTAAAAAATAAAAAGTTGGTTTTTAAAATCATTTACTTCATCTTTATCTCATTCTTTTTAAATTTCTCATTCTCATATGTTTTTAACAATGTACATTATGTATAAGTAGAGTAGTCTGGTTTTTGTTGTTCCCACTGGATGTATGATTTTATGGGAGTTTGGAGCCCACGTAGATCTAGACATCATCTTTGCAACTTGGTTAAGTAATTTGCTTGAAGTCACACAAACTATTTTTGTGGGACACACAGACTAATTTATTTAAATATGCATGCCTGCTCCCAGACTTTTTTCTGACAGAGATGTGCCTGGTTTAGAATATACTTTGCATGAAAAGAATGCTGCTATTTGCACATCAGTCATTTTATGATCATTTATGAACGTCTTCAGGATTACGTGTTGGGTACAGGAGATACAATGATAAAAGAAATGGTGCCTGCCCTCAAGGAGCTTACTACATTCCATAGGGGTAGAAAGCAAGTACATAAAAGAATGAGTCTCATCTAGACATTAAAATACTTTGAATTATCACATGCCAACAACTTTATGACGATAAAAATAACAGCTAGCATTTACATTAGTTTTTAAGGTTTATAAAATGCTTCACATTCATTTTCTCATTTGATCCTCACAACAGTTTTGTTTAGGGGGTGGTATAATTATCTCCATTTTACAGTTGAGGAAACTAAGACTGAAAGAGAATAAGTGATTTTCACGGGTTACATAGATAGCCAATAAGTATGTGAGGTCGATTTTGAACTCCAGTCTTTCTGATACTAAGTCCAGCATTCTATCTCCCATATCATGTAGCTGCTTCTGTATTATTAACCTGACATTATGGGTTCAGATTTAGAGATGGAAGGTCATCCAGTCCAATTCCTGTACTAGACTAGACGTATTAACTTAAAGTCATTTCTTTGTTTAATAAAAATCTATAATTCCTCCTTCCCTTGGCAAAAAGTGATTCATTGATCCCTTGAAGAGCCATAATCTTTTTTTTAATGTATTGCTTTAAGGCTTGCAAAGTATTTTATTTTCATTTCCATAGAGTTTATTAATATGTACTTGAATAAGAGAAGACAGACAGACAGACAGAGATTGAAACCTACTCTCATCTAGCCACATGGGCGCTCCTCTCCTGGCTCACTCTCTCAGCCCATGTATAGCCTTTTAATCTCTCATGTTCTTTCACCTTCTATCTTAGTGACGCTCATGCTTTATTTAACTCCCACAATGCATTATAATGTAAGCTCGTCTGGGGTTGGGCTATGTCTGATTGGTCTTTGTACCCCGATGTGACTGATCATGAGTTTTCCTCAGAGTAGGCAATTAACACTTGTTTTTCAGTTCTGAACTTGAATGACCATGGACCACATCCACTAGTTAGAATTACTGAATGGGAAAATGGAGGGCTTTTAAAAGAATTAGTGTCAATGTGCCAACATAAAACATCTCTCAGAACTCAGATTTGTGATCTTCATTGATTTCTCTCATTTATCAAGTAGATTGCCAATTGGGTTTAGGATTTCCTGGAATTTAACTCATTCCAAACTGGGATTCAAATTCTACTTTGGACACTACTTGAATGATCTTGGGTGGCTCATTTAACCTCTCTGGGGCTCAGATTCCTACTTTTAAAATCAAAAGTGCGATTAGCTGGCCCTTAAATTCCCTCCTAGCTCTAAATCCTGAGAACCTAAATTTAACTTGTGGAGGAAATAATGGACTTGAGGAAGAAATCAATAACCCTCTTCTTGCAAAGTTGTTTAATAGTTAACAAAGCCAGCACACTTTCAATTAGTAGAGGAATGGAGGGAACACTACATGCCAACCTTCAACTAAGGAGGAAAATAAATAAAAGGGACCAAATGTACTGCTCCAAAACTAGAAGTTGGCTAAGAAACTGCACTAATGAAATGTTCCATGTAATTGGTGGTTTTATTCTTTTTTTATTCCCATTCAGAAACTCTACTAATACATTCCAGGGATGGACAGGAGAGCTTCACTCAGGCAATCCAAAGTAGATCAAGTCCTTTCTGTATTACTACAAATTATTTTTTTATGGCCTGTTGACTTTCATTTATTATAACATTTTATTCCTTTTCATTAAGCACTAAAAGAATTGTAACTGTGCCAGTTTTGACCAAAAAGAACAAAAAACAAAAAACAAAAAACAAACCAATCCCAAATTGGTGAGACTATATTTTAGAAATTCTAGTCTGCTTTTGTAAAGCTATATCTAGAGAAAGAGGAGGCAATTTCAGGCAATGCATCTCAGTTCACGGTGGAAAAATCTCAACAAAGTCTATATTTGCCTTTTGTCTTCAGTGGGGGTCCCCAACTTTTCTGTGGTATGGAGTTATTCCATTCTTTTTCAGTTAGAGTCTGACAATTAACTTTGGTAAATATGGCGATGGGGGAAGGAAGGAGGCAATGAGGCAGAGAAAAATCAAGAGAAAGGTTTGTAAAAGGAGAGGAAATTCTAAGTGTAAAGGAAAGAAAGGGAAATTCTTTTGGCAAACTTAAGGGACCAGGTTCTTCTGGCTACTCAACAGCCTCCAACACTTAAAACTCTGTAGCTTCCAAGCTTCTGTTTATCTGCAGAAATATCTATTCACGGGGTGGGGTTCAAAGCTCCAAACTGGGATGTCTTTTTATATTCTCAATACTTGGATATCTCTGTGATCTCATCCCATCCATCTCATCACAGATGTATCTGTGTTCTGATACCCTAGTCCAGGGCCTTCCATAAGCTGGAAATAGGGAACTGCCCAGAGAGCTGAACATCAAGAATCAAGCCTATACATTTTAATTTGCTTATTTTGATACTCAAAATGCAAGATTCTTGTCCAATGGATTCCATAGTTTCAAAGAGAAAAAAAATTAAAGCTTATATTTCTGAGGCTGAATTATAAGGGAATAAGAGGGTTCTGAGATACAATCCTAGCTTATTTATAGCAGACTGTAGATAAACCTAGAGAAGCTAGGCACTTTATACAATTCTTTGTAATTCTCCCTACCCATTGGCATTTTGTGAAAGACTAACCATATGGTAAAATCCCATGGTTATAGAACAGAATATTAAAGCTGAAAGACCTCTTAGAAATGAGAGAATTCAAATGGTCCTTAGAGGTCATCTAATCCAAACGTGCCGGACCAAGAATCCCCTCTACAATGTACCTGGCAAGTGGACAACCAGCCTTTACTTGCATATTTCCAGTGAGGATGAAGCTGTTCATCATCTACCCAGAATCATTTCACTTTTGGATAGCTCTAATTGTTAACAAGTTCTTCTTCGAATCAAACCTAAATTTTAGAATTTAGTATCAATCAATATTTAATAAGTACCCACCACAATTGAACCACTGTGTTAAATTGAAAAAGGCAGTCCTTGCCCTTAAGGAGCTTACAATCTAATGAGGGAGAGGAGACAATATGCAAACAATTCTATGCAAATCAAGCTACATACAGTTATATATAAGAAATAACAGAGGAAGGTACTAGAAGTAAGAAGGTTTGGGTAAAACTTCCAGTAGAACGTAGGATTTTAGTTGGGAACCAAGTTGGTTAGTAGTTGGAGTGGAGGAATGAGAGCATTCCAAACATGGAGGACAGCCAAAGAAAATGCCCAAAGTCAAGAGATGGAGTGCCAGTGTCACTGGATAGGATAGTATGTGTTGGGAAGTAAGGTGTAAGAAGAATGGAAAGGCAAGGACAAGCTCTGAAAGTTTTAAAGGGCTTTGAATGCCAAATAAAGCATTTTTTTAGGATCTCAGGAGAGGAGGCTTAGTACTATAAGGGAATCCAACTCCTTATTTTAAATCTGAGGAAACTGAGGCCAAAATAGGTTTGAGTCTTGTTAAAGTCATATGGGTGGTAAAGTGAAATCCAGGATTTAATCCATGGAATCCCACTCCAAAGCCATTTTTTTTTTTGCTATACAATACCATTCCTCCTAGTTTTGACCCTAAAAGGAGATGCTGAAGGAGACTTGCTAGAAAAATGTATTACACCTAATGGCCACTTACATGTTAGTTTGATAAATGGAAATAAGAAACTGTAGATATTTCTTATAATTCAAGACTCTTGGATAGCCTTCTTGGAAATATCATTGATATACTGGAGTTTATTTCTTAACGACACATTATTAACAGTCTGATTACAGTGAGGTCCTAAATAGTATAAATAATAAATCCCTTGAAGTGGTTAGGATACTCTTTGAAATTAAAATGATATAAATAATTATGTATATTACATATAATATAAAATTATATAATTATATAAAATATGGTAATTGATTCAGACCAATAGAAATAAATCTTACAATGTAACTACGTCAGCAGATTCATGATGTACACTGACCAGCACTTAGCTGTATGACTTAGTGGGACAAGCACTGTCTCCATAGTCAGAAGACCTACCATTTGGAAGGCAATGGGCAATTCACTTCCTCTCTTTAAGCCTCAGTTTCTTCATCTGTAAAATGAGGACACTGCACTTGATGATCTCTCAAATCCATTCATTTGAGCTCTAAATCAATGATCATGATCCTAAAATAAGATGATGTCTAAGTTCTCTTGTAATTCTACCTTTTGGGGGCAGTAATTTTCTATAGAAGATCTTGTCTACTTTGTAATAACCAAGATTCGAGAAGAAAATGACAGAAAAAAAAGAGAAATGGAACATTCCCATTTGAGAAGAAGTCAGAAGAAATAAGAAGGATTTTAGGAAACTGCATTTATGGAGTTGTGCTTCCCAATGATATCATTGGTAAATCATTTAATAACCTACTATATAACAAGAGAACAATCCCAGAGTAAATCATTTCTATTTTTATGACTATCTAAAAAACCATACACATCGATCCCCCCCAAGATTAAAGATGAGCTCTGTCAATGCAGTAAGGCAGGAGAACAATCAATACAGGATATGGAATGGCCATATCTCTCTAAAACAGGGAAAGAGAGGTTAGCTAATTCATGGATCGTGCTTGGGGTTAGGTTTCCATTCTGGAGATTTAATTGTTTAAGTAAGGCCTCTGCCTAGTTTAAATGGACTGAGGGGTAATCCCTAGGCAGGGATCTGGAAATAGATGAGTTCAAATGTAAACAAGGAAAACTAAGAGGATTGATCAGTGAGATGAAGTGGAAAGAGCATTAGATTTGGGGTGAGAAACCTGGAGGTCAAATCCTGTTTCTTTCAATGACTACTACCTGTTTAAGTCAGTCATTCAGGACTCTCTGTGACCCCACTGGGGGTTTGCTTGGCAAAGACACTGGAGTAGTCTGCCATTTCCTTCTTAAGTTCATTTGACAGATGAAGAAACTGAGGCAAACAGGGTTAAATGACTTCCATACAGATAGTAAGTATCTGAGGCCATATTTGAACTTGGGAAGATGAGACTTCTTGACCCTAGACCTGGTACTCTATTTACTGTGCCACTTGGCTATCATACTATCTGGCACAAATTACTTCTACTCTCTGGGCCTCAGTTTCTTCATCTGTATGGTAACTGCTTTACAAAAATAATCAGTATTTCTATATAGTATTAACCAAAAAAAAAGAAGAAGAAGAATATAAGAGAAAGAAAATTCCCATTCAAAATAACAATGAAGTGAATAAAATCTTTGAAATTTAACCTATCAAGATACATTTAGGAATTACACAAACACAGCTACTAATAGAAAATTATTAAGATTATGACTGGAAAGATATTGTTTGTGTTTGGGGAGCATCAATATGATTAAAATGATGACACTATCTAAATTAATTCCTATATTTAGCACTCTGCTAATCAAATTTCTAAGGTACTATAAAGAGATAAAATAATGAAAGTCATTCTACAGAAGAAAAATCTCAAATATGAAAGGAATTTTTTAAAAAAATCAATAATTAAAAAGGTCTACTATTGTTAGATCTGAATCATATTTTTTAAAAAAGCAGTAATCACAGAAAACTATTTGGTCCCAGTTAGAAAAAGGAGAAACAGATCAGTGGAATAGACTAGATAAGGAAAACCAAAAAGCAAACATGATGGTCCATTATCAATAAGCTCCAGAATATAAACTATGAGGAAAGGATTCTTAACGGAAAAGAATGACTAGAAAGCAGTTTGGTAGAAATTAAGGGTAGACAAGCATTGTATACCATTTATCAAAATAAACGCCAACTGGATACTTTACCCTAATATAGGAGGACATAAACATATTGTAAGAAAATAAATATAGTGCTTTTCACAACTATTATTGGGAAGACACCCTTAAATATAAAAGATTAAGAATCAACAGATCTTAAAAGATAGTATATGAAATTATGAAGAGTGAAAGAAGCAGAAACAAGAGAAAATTATAGACATCAATAGAAATATTGTTTGAAGAATGACTGTGTGTACACCTCCAGAGAGAGAATTGATCAATAGAAACAAACAAGACATAGTTATATATCTATATATTTATAAATACAGATATATAGTCAAATAATGCCTCCTGTAGCGTGGAAAGGAAAAGAAAGGAAGGAAGAAGGGATAAATCTAGGAATTTTAATGTAACAAACAAATAAAAAAGTAAAAATAAAAAGTATTTTATAAAAGAATAATCAACTTGGACCCTACAAAATTTATTTGTTTTAAAGTTTTAATGTGAATTCATTATATAACAAATATTTAATGATTATTCCCATTTCATGAGAAGTCTCTTGAAACCAAGTAAAATGGTTAAGTAAAACTAATAATACAATGGTCTCATATGAAAGTTCATACAACATTCCACATTTGTAGAGCTCCTCATCTCTCTTTAAAAAATTAATAATTATTTTCTCTCCCACATGTTAAAAAAGAAATCTATTTTCTCCTTAACCCATCCCACTGAAAAAGAAAAAAAAGAAAAGCAATTTTTTGTAAAAATATGTAAGTTTAAGCAAAAAATTCTCTGTATATAAATGTATTACACATAATATATTTATGTGTGCATATGTATATAATATATTATACATGCACACACATATGCACAATTTTGTACCCTAAATCTTTCATTTCTTTGTAGTGGAAAATGTATTTCATTATTGTTCCTCTAAAGAGAGCAAAGACAAAAGGGCTCCATGTATATCAAAATATTCATAGCAGTACTTTTTGCAAAAGCAAATACCTGGAAGCAAAGTGAACATCCATCAATAAAAGAATGGCTGAATAAACTATAGTATATAAGTAATAGCATATTATTATGTTGTTAAGAAATGACTTAAGAGAAATAGATTTAGAAAACTCTGGGAAGACTTGTATGAACTAATACATAGTGGGATAAGCAGAATCAGGACAATTTAGATTACAATTAGAAAATTATATTTTCCCTCAAACTCTTCTCTTCTAAACTTCCCAATTTCTGTCAAAGGTACCACCATCCTTCCAGTATCCCAAGGTCCCAGCATTACTTTCAACTTTTCATTTTCCTTCACCAACATATTCAATCATCTACCAAATTGCACCATGTCTACTCATAACATCATTCAGTTCTAACCCTCTAACTTGCTTCCCACAGGTACTTTTAGTTCAAGCTCTCATCTTGCGACATTATGGCAATGGCCTCTGATTGGTCTCTCCCCATTCTAATCCATTCTACATACTCCTGCCCAAGTGGTTTTCTTTAAGTAAACTCTGACTAGTGTCACTCCCCTACTAAATTAATTCTATGTAGCCCTATGATATCTAGTATAAAATATAAAATACTCCATTTAGCTATTAAAACCTTACACAATTTGGTCTCAGTCTATCTTTCCAACCTCACTGGACATTATTCCATCCCCTACCCTCTGTGACCAGCTAAACTGGTCTTCCCTCCATTCCTCACACACACCACTCCATCTTTTGTTGCCAAGCCTTTGTATGGGCCATTAACCATACTTTCCCCCCTTTGCCTCATAGGATCCCTCTCTTCTTTCAAGCCAAAGCTTAGGCACCACATTTTCCACAATTCCCCCAATACTTATATTTGGCCATTGTCTTTGTTTTTTGTTCTTTGTTGCCAAAGAGGACCAATGACATCATGGAGTAGTCTTGACTTGTGTATAAATTGGATTGCTTCAGCCAACTTCATGGCTATTGGAACAAATTGTTCTCATCTGATTATTCTCCCAGGGAAGTCGTCACATACTTGGGGTAGACATTCCCCTAGATCACTGACAGATTTGTATCCTGTTGGTTACCCTCAAGCTGGTTTAGCCCATCTGCTGAGATGGTTTACTTGTGGGTGGCCATTGTGCATGCTATAGCTTCTTGGAGCCACAGGCAAGAGTTAGTGAAAGGTGAATACCAAAGGTGGATGAGCAGCCCTAAAAAAGGGTTCAGCATGTCCTCAGACCAGAGGTATTAGTCCTCCTTAAAATGCTAATTTGCAGTTTATTTGTACTTATTTTCTCTTTATCTGTATTGGTATGTACTTATGGTATCTACGGTCTTTCTCACTAAAATGTATGCTCGTCACAAGTAGAGATTTCTGTTGTTCTTTTCATTTGAATCCCCAGCACCTAGCATGGTGCCTGGTACATGGTAAGCACTTAATAAATGAATGTTGATTGATTGATAACAACTACTTTCCAATATCTCTCATATGGAAGAAGTCTATCTTGTTCTTGTTGGCTAAACCCAAAGGGCAGATTAGGAACAATGGATAGAACTGAAAGAGGAACAGATTTAAGTCCAAAGGAAGGAAAATCAGTATAAATAATAATAAGATCTACCTGAATGTAGAATGAATAACTTCCGGTGGTACTAGATTTGAGCAAAGACTCAACAAGGGTATAATGCAGAGGGGATCCTCATTCAAGTACAGGTTGGACAAGATGGCCCTTGAGGTTTCTTTTAATTTTGAAATTTGATGATTGTGTTTCAGTTTTCTCTCCTCTCTAATTGGCCCTTTATACAAATTTCCAAATAAACTTCTTAGTTCATGCCTATGAGAATATGGCTTCATTAACTAAATTCTTTGTTGATAGTTTACCAATCAAATTTAAACTTCAATCTCTAACATTCAAGACCTTCTATAATCTAGTTCCAATTTACTTGCCTAGTCTTACTTATGTATTCTATATTCCAGCCAACTTGGACTGTAGCATCCCTTGTTCCTGTACTGCCTTTGACTTTTTTTTATGCCACACTTTACCTCAAATGGACCCCAGTTTTCCTCTGTTGCCATTCCTCTCAAAGCCTAAATCACATTGCCTCCTCACATATACATACACACATACCCACTCTTCATTAAAGTCATTTGTCACTTGTCAAATTTCTCCTAGTTAATTATAAGGACATCTCCTTTATATTTGTATGCTTCTCGTCTCCTACCCACTAGATTGTGATAATAATCGCTAACATCTATATAATGCTTTAAGATTTTCAAAGTGCTTTATCCATATTGTCTCATTTTCTCCTTACAACAATGCTCTGACAGATGCTATTATATCCCTACTTTATAGATGAGGAAACTGAGACTGGGGGAAGTTAAGTGATTTGCCCAGAGTTGCAAAGGCAGTGTCTGAGGTTGGATTTGAATGCATGGGTTCCTGACTCCAGGTCCATCCAATCCTTTATCCACTATGATGTGGCCTCCTGTTAATGCCATTAAAGCAGGGCTACAGACACAGTAGCTGCTTAATAATTGTTGCTGAATTAATGAAAAAATGGAGTTGAATAATGCCTATTGTTTTAAATTCCATTCATGTTTTTATATCATTAAATTTGTTATAATTTTTTACCTGTTTTTTTTGTCAATTAGTGAATTGATTTTCCTGCCCTCAATTCACAGATTTTAGCAACAAATCACTGGATTTGCTATATATGCAAGTTTTCATATAACTCAGATATTATTCATGGAACATTTCTTTTAGAGAACAGAAATTCCTACTAAGCCAATATGGTTTTTCACTTTTCTGATGAAGTACCACACTATAGCTAGTATCTATGGAAACATCTCTCCATAGATTTTGACTCTCCTGATTTCTCAGTAAACAAAAGCTAAAGAACAAAACACTGAAAATGGAGTGCCCAACTTATAATAGAGGAATCCATTTGAAAAATAAAGTTGCTTCAGTATGAAGCAATAGCATCATGTTATTATTGAAAGATTACAGCAAGAGTCCAGCTAGGTGGTCCAGTGGATTGGGAGCCAGGTCAGAGACAGGAGGTCCTGGGTTCAAATATGGCCTCAGACACTTCCTTGCTGGGTAAATCACTTAACCCTCATTGCCTAGCCCTTATCACTCTTCTGCCTGAGTATCAAAGCAACAGTATTAAGATTTTAAGTATCGATTTAACAGATTGATTTTAAGTGTAAGATTTAAGGAAGGTAAGAGTTATAAAAGGAAGAGAGAATATGGCAGCTGGAGATGTTTGTTCTCAGGGGTTTTTTTCTTCTCAGGACCATTAAAACCCTAAGGAACTCTAAAGATACATGTGATTAAAACCTCTCATTTTATATACATATATGTCTCAGACAGGTTGTTACTCACCTAAGGGAACAAAGAACATAAATGGTGGAGGTGGGATTTGAACCCTATTCTTCTGACTCAACAAATGAGACATATTACACCATGTTGCCTTTCCTAATTTGCAGAATATAAAAAAATAAACAATTTGACATTTTAGTATAGGAAAGTAAATGTTATTTCATAGGTACCACTGAGACTTTGTGGAAAGGATTTATGATAATATAACTAAGGAGTTCAAAAGAAACATCAAATTGTAAATCAGGGGAATTAGCACTGTATAAATACAGAAGACATAATGTTCTGTGGAAATCCACAAAACTAAAAAGTCAAGTGGAAAATAAATTACATGAGGAATGGGTGAAAAAGGAGAAGAAATTATATTTTTTATAAGAGTAAGTTAAATACCACCCATACAGAAGGAGGACATGTATTGCTCCTGTGGGGTAAGGAAAAGAAGTTCCTGACCAGAAATCAAGGGATATGAATTCCAGTCCTGGTTCTATAACTTGCTAGCCATGTCACCTTGACAAGTGATATTACCTTATGATACCTCAGACTCATTATCTGTAAAATGGGGGCGAATTAGCATGTATCTAAGGTCCCTTTCCAGCACAGATTCTTTTATTATAGCCAGGCACTGATTAGTGCAAATAACGAATTCTAGAAAGTAGTCACATTTTATTTATTTGTTTTTTATTTTTATAATATTTTATTTGATCATTTCCAAGTATTATTCATTAAAGACAAAGATCATTTTCTTTTCCTCCCCCCTACCCCCCATAGCTGACACGTGATTCCACTGGGTATTACATGTGTTCTTGATTCGAACCCATTGCTATGTTGTTAATATTTGCATTAGAGTGTTCCTTTAGAGTCTCTCCTCTGTCATGTCCCCTCAACCGCTGTAGTCAGGCAGTTGCTTTTCCTCGGTGTTTCAAGTAGTCACATTTTTAACATTTGTGCTGCACATTCTGTTGGACTGCAAACAATTTCTTCTTTATTTTACATAACTATAATTTCAAATAGCAAAAATTTGAACATATGTATTTCTACATGTATATAGGAATATATTATAAACATATAGATTGTGAAACCTCTACAAACTATAATAACATGAATTGACAAGATATCAAACTATACTATTATCTACTAGAAATATAACTCTTCTAAATGTAGGCTATCTGATAAATTCTTAATGTATTCTCTTGAAAATGTCATCTTTCAGAAGACAGAGGAAAAAACAAAGGGAACTTCTATTCTGTACTTATTTTTGACTAACAAGGAAAGGGTTGGTTGACAATGTGGAAGTGACAGGAACTTTGGGAGACAGTGACCACATCAACTTGAGGTTTGTCATAACAAGGAAAGAGAACACTGTCCCTAGTGATCTGAGTACTCTAGACATTAAGAAAACTGACTTTGAAAAGGAAAAGGCATAATCCCATGACTAGAGAATTTTAAAGAGAATATGCCTCATCTGGGATGGTTGATGCCAAAAAATAAAATTCTGACAAAATAATCAGAAACCATGCTGACGAGGAAGAGAAGTAGGAAGCATATGAACAGACCAATACAATTACAAGTGAGATGTCTCATTAACTCAGGCATAAATGGAAAATTATACAAAGACAGAAAGAGGAACACTTAGCCAAGTATGAATATTAAAGGATGATAACGAACATGTCAAAATAGTGCCAGTATTTAATTTTTTAAAAAAGTTACAGTCCCACGTGAGCTGAAGCTTTTGAAAAATGCTGCAAGGAAATTTCTTAAATGGTTTTAAAAGTTGTGTTTAGAGCTAGAAGAACATCAAGATGGTAATTGACTTGTTGTCTTAGGAAGGTGTTAGCTACTGCTAACAGGTAATAGAGAGAAGGCAAAACTACTCAACTCCTATTTTGTACCACCTTTTTCCAGCAAGAAAAATAACCTTCAAAATGGAAAACGTAACAAGCAATATATTAATGGAAACTACAGAGGTAGGGTGATCATAAAACAGCATGTAGATATTTTAGTCTTTATTCTCCAGGGCTAGGTGACTTAATTCTACATCAGAATGTGGGAAGAACTTGAAAATTTGATTTAGAAGTTTAGGTTAGAACAGGGGTGTGTCCTATTAGACACTTTTCTCAGTGAGTGAGATGAAGATATTAAAATCAAATAGAAGATCATTTAGAAGAATGCTTGTTAAACCTGTAAATAACATTAAGCTGAGAGACAATATGTTAGATAATAATAACATTTCTATAGCAAAGTGCTTTGTAGATATTATTGCATTTGATCCCCTAAACAACCCTCTGTGTAAGTATTACAAGTATTATTATCCCCATTTTACAGATGAGGTAACTAAGGCAGAGAGTGGTTAAATGTTTTGTCCAGGTCACATGACTTGTTAAATGTCTGAGATGGGATTTAAGCCAGGTCTTCCTGACTTTGAGTCCAGTACCTTATGCCAATGGGTCTTTAAAAAAAAAAAATTCAAAACTATCTCAAAAGGTCAAAATACTGGAGAAAGCCAATAAGATAAAATGTAACAGGCATAAATGCAAAATCTTGTGCTTAGATTCATTAAATCAAATGCATAAGTATAGAACAGGGGTGATCTAATGAGAACATTTCACATGAAAAACATCTGAAAAGGTTTTAGTTAGTCATCATCTGAATAGGAGTTAATAGTGAGATTTAGCTGACAAAAAAAGCCACTCTACCCTGCTTTTTAGTAACATAAAAACCTTGTGCCTTGATTGAGGTATCTGCACATGCAAGTTTTGGCTAAGCCCAAATCCCTGTTATGAAATATAAAATGACAGAAATTCATAAAAATGATCCCATTCATTTTAATTAAAGCAAAACATTTACTTTTTAAAAATTAGGGGTAGATCCCTTGAGAGAATATCATTGGAATTTCTTTTTTCCCCCTTTGTGTGTGTGTGTGTGTGTGTTTGTACTTATCTTCTTTCTGGGTTCTAGTCATACAGTTCTGGCATCATCAGACAAAATAGGCTCTTCAGTTTAGGGAGCAGCAGCAGGTGAGGTATCCAACTAAGGGCTGAATGGAGGGAAGCCTGAAAGCATGACAGCATCATAGAAGCTGTCTTGTCATTGTCTCGTCATTAGCCACGATCCAGACTTTGGAACTAGTTGATCTCTTTCCTCTTGCCAGATGATTTTTGGTCATATTGCTGGGATAAGGAAGGAGACTGAGTAACCCCAGTGGGAAAGGGGAAGGGGAGATTGGGCAACCCCAGTGTGTCTACCCAACAGCAGCTTTTGAATGAGAAGGTTCCAATTAATGAGGCTTAAAAATATCGATTGATGAATTTCATTTTCCAAGTCCTCTCTCTTTTCCATGGCTGGCTCAGATAATGGAGAGCTGAATAGATCCAGGGAGAAAAAACCCCTTTCTCCTGTCTGCTTTCTCTCTGGGAAGCACAATAAATAGATTTGTCCCTGGACTAAGGATCTGTCTGGAGGTCTGGAGCCTGAAGGATGAGCAGCTTCTGTTTAGGTGACCGCTTCTTTATTTTATTATTCAGCCACTATCCCCGCCTGCCCATGGAGCCTGCCAGTGAAGATAGAATTATCTGCTCTTTGGCTCCAAGTCAATACAATACAATTCAATTCAACCAACTGTTCATTCAGTATATTCCCTAAGACAGTTAGGTGGCTCCATTGATAGGGTACTGAACTTGGGATCCGGAAGAACTCAGTTCAAATCCTGCCTCCAACATTTACTAAGACCTTGGGGAAGTCACTTAACCCATCCCAGGCTCAACTTCCTCAGCTGTAAAATAGAAATAATAAAGGGATCTCCGCGCAAGAGTCATTGTGAGGAACAAATGAGATAACATTGGTGAACACTTTGCAAATCTTAAAGGATGATGCACATGCAATTACTTTAATTATTAGTATATTTTAATTACTTAATTATTAATTAGTTTCCCAAGAGCAAGGGGTAGGTAATGAAAACAGAAAGGTGGAAAATGGCACAGCTTCTGCACTCAGATCTCATGGTCTAGCATGTATGTTGGGAGAGGAGGGCAGGGTTGCGGGTGGTGAGGATATATCTAACTCTCTGTATGTATCACAAACAGGGCAATCCCTTTAAGTAAGATTCCTGAGGATTCCCTTTTCCTCACTTTCCTAACTCATGTGTGTATCTGTATATACAGACACATACGTACAAGTATAGACATATATTTGTGTGTATATATGTATATATTTTAATTAATATTTAATTTAACAAAGATATGTGCATCTATAAAACCATGTCTTGCTATGTATTATACACCAGTAGACAATCCCTGTAAGTTATTCACGAGAGCCCTCTTTTCCTAACTTACCTATGTGTGTTTGCATTTATGCACATACACACATAGTCACAAATGAATGACACAAAGTCCAGAGCAATAGTGGCATAGAGGGGATCTCAACCAAGAACTCTAGGGAAATTTGAGGCAGGAGAGGTAATTTCTAGTTGGAAAGATCAGAAAAGATTTCATGGAGGAGAGAATATCCAAGCAGGGCCTTGAAGGACCATCCCAGGATCTTAGATACAGAGCAACAAGGGATGTCGGAGGTTATCGAGTCAGTCCAACACTTCTCAATTATTCTGAGACTCCAAAAGGTGCAATGATTTGCTCATAGTAGAAAGGCAGTAAAAAGTGGCAAAGCTGATACTGGATTCTAAATCCAACACCTTTTTTTCAGTTAATAATAGTTAACTTTTATAAATTACTTTAACATATGCAAAAACACTTTAAATATGCACAAAGTAAAGGAATATTAATTTGGAGGGAAGTCATAAAAATTGGGATTGGGGAATTAAAATTTTTTTTAAACCTTTACCTTCTGTCTTGGAATCAACACTGTGCTTTGGTTGCAAGGTAAAACAGTGGTAAGGGCAGGCAATGGGAATTGAATGACTTGCCCAAGGTCACACAGATAGGAAGCATCTGAGGCTAGATTTGAACCCAGGATTTCTCAACTCCAGACCTGGTTCTCAATCCACTGAGTCACCCAGCTGCTCCCGGAATTCAGCATTCTTTTTTTTTTTTAAACCCTTACCTTCCATCTTGGAATCAATACTATGTATTGGTTCCAAGGCTAGTAAGGGCTAGGCAATGGGGGTTAAGTGACTTCCCCAGAGTCACACAGCTAGGAAATGTCTGTATTGATTTAGAATCTTGAATCCAGGATTTCTCAACTCCAGACCTGGTTCTCAATCCACTGAGTCACCCAACTGCCTCCAGAATCCAACCTTCTTAAGAGGAAAGTTTCATCATGGTGCCTTGTACATAGGAGGGTTTCATAAATACTTGTTGCACTGACTTGAACAGGGAGTTCCTTCATTATAAATCTGTCTCTCCTATTTTGAAAGGGAGGCAAAGCCCCTGAACATCCTAAGGCTGATGGCCTCATAGCAAGTTTTACCTGAGAAGAATAAAATGGCATTGCCAAGAACAGCTTGAGCCAGTAGAACATCCAAGTGACATGTTTATTTCTACAGATGAGTGAAAAACAGGAATTTTTGGTCATTCCACCAAAACTGAATCCATCTGTGCCTCCATTAGTAAGAGTCTGGGAAGGGGGACATCAGAAACCGTCCTGTTCCATCACTGCGTCTGTGATTCTAATCTATAAAGTCCATGGGAATAAGGGGCAGCTACGAGTCCCACAGCGAGGCGGGGGATCTGGCAAGACTGGCACAAAAGGGGCTTCAGCGACCCAGAAGGGGGCTGGATGCAGAGGTCGTCCGCACGTCTGTCTCTCTTTCTATAGCTTTGAGATGTTCCGGCAAAAACGTATTTCCAGTTGTGAAGTCAGCAGACTTCCCTCCCCCCCTTCCTTTCTCTCTCTGTCCTTCCCTCAAAGCCAAAACAAACAAACAGACTGCCTAATTGTTTTATTTTCTATACTCCGGCACCATATTGTTATGGTTTTGTATCATCCCTAACTTTCAGGCTCTGGACTATGTAGAATCCACAAAGTAGGTCAGGAAGAACAGTCCTTTTCCACAGGCCAGGCTGAACCTATGTCAAGTGGCTGAGTCTTTGACTTTTTATGGTCAATACACGGCTCATGCCACAACTGTTGCATCTTGCTGACCTCTGTCAAAACTGCCCCTCTTCTACCATGGAGATTCTGCAGAGCACATCCCAAGAAAGGATTTTTAAAAATGCTTGAATCCTCTGCCTATAATCTGTGGTCTCCCACAATCTCCTGTTGCTGCCTGGCTACTCTTTCCCAGCAGCTCCCCACATCTACACATTTCCTGGCAGAGAAAGGAGCCCTGGCATGGGTGCCAGGAGACCAGGGGTTCTAGTCTGGGAGCTGCCGCTAAGTTGCTTTGTGACTCTGGACAAGTCACTTCATCTAGCCTGGTTTCAGTTCTTCATGTATAAAAATAAGGGAGTTAGATGGGATCTTTTTGGCACTGATATTCTATAATCCTTTGATTGTCTGAGCCTCACTTTCCTCCCCAATAAAATGGGAAATTAGGCTAGGATAAATTCCATGACTTCATTCCATTTGCAATTAATGGCTTTATTAAACCTAGGCTAACTAGAACCAGGGGCTCGAATTTCTTTGTTTTATGGACTGGATGGATCCCTTCTTAGAATATTTTAATTTTATTAATTTAATTTTTATTTTATAAATAAATATAATAATATATGTACATATAAAATTTATTCATTTTAAGTGTATAAGATAAATTACATAAAGGATTTCAATAGAAAACCAATTATGCTGAAATGTAGTTGGCAAATAGATAGAGAGAAATATCTAGGGGCAGTGGGGTGGCTTAGTGGATAGAGCACTAGGCTTGGAGCTGAGAGAACCTGAGTTCAAATGTGACCTCAGATACTCAGATAGCAAATTGCTTAGCCCCTTGTCCTTCTGTCTTAGAGCTGTTCGTAGGTCAGAAAATACGATTCATATATGTGAATATATATAATATGTATGTGAATATATATAATATGTATGTACATGTATATAAATATGCATATATCTATTATGTGTATATGTATATAATATATAATTATGCAATAGAATATATACATATATATCTATTACATATGTACATATAATATATGTGTGTATATATAAATACAGACATGCACATTCATAGGAGTCAGGTTAAGAACCTTTGACTAGGATGGCGTAATTGTGAACAGGAATAGACTTCTCACGCCAGTCTCTTCCAGATTCAGTAATGTGGGTCTTTGACTCCCTAAGCTTCGTATGATCTCTCCATCCCTCAATCTCCCCCATTTCCTCAACCTGGTGTTATCCCTCTCTCCTCTGGGTCTCCTCTGACTGTTACCTTCTCTGTGGGTTTTTACGGTACTTATAAAATTTTGCCTTGTATATATAATTATTCATATATAATTGCAGGTCCTAAAACCAAAATTATAATTATTTTATTTCTCATTTTATTCCTCATACTTAGTTTTGGCCCTTTATTTTAAACTCTTATTTTCTGTCATAGAATCAATACTAAATATCAATTCTAAGGCAGAAGAGCCTTAAGGGCTAAGCAATTGGGGTTAGTCAGATCCAAGAAGTATCTGAGGTCAGGTTTGAACCCAAGACCTTCTGTCTCCAAGTCTGGTGCTCTATCCACTGAGCCACCTAGCCCCCCTTCTTTATACTCTATTGTAAGTTCTCTGATAACAGGATAATCCCAGTATTGTCCAAAGCACTTAGCACAGGAACTTGCATGTAGTGTCCACTTGATCAATATCAGATTTGAAGTGAGTTGGGTGCATAGTTTACAGTTGACAGAGGTTTTTAATCAACTAGAAGTAAAGGCTCGGTTTCCACCATTTTATGTTCCTCTTTTTTTCCATGTGTATTTGAGGAAGTTAACTAGTTTTTCACAAACTATGGATCCCCTACTAACTTCCTACTCAAATACTTCATTGTGACATAGAGGTTGCCCTGGGTTCTCAAAGTTATGCTAGCACAGCCTGAATTTTGGCAGGTTCCAGAAAACTGAAAAGGCTTTAAGGGAGGGTCCAAAGGATAGATGGCCCCAAGTGCCAACAGCTTGTCTAAGCTTAGAGGCTTATCACCAGAGGTGGGTGACAAGTTGATTCTTTTTTCTTTTTGTCACAGTAATTCATGCCTGTGAAAGCCCAAGTCAATTGCCGAGTCTGGGCTAGAATTGTGGTTTGTAGGCTTCTGATGCAGTACTCCAATGGAAATAAAAAATGGTGGCCAAAGTTTCAAATGAGTGTATCTTCTAACCTTTTGAAGAGATTGTAGTGGTGTTTATTATGTGAACCAATGTTATATAGATTATAGATATGGGATAAAATGGAGTGGAATTAAATATAAAGCCCTTGAACGTGGGACTGGATGCTTTTTGTCTATACATCTCCCATACCTAGCATGATAACTATACATAGAAGGTACTTAAATGTTGAATTATGGTGAACTCTATAGAGTTGTTTTTATGTCAGAATTAAAATATCAATTTTAAGAGTCCTCTACAGCAATATTTCTTCCCCTGGGGCACAAGAACTTATTTATCTTTTTTAATACTGGGATAAATGTTTTTCAAAATAATTGGTTTCCTTCATAATCTTATGAATTTCATTTTATTCATTTAAAAACATTATTCTGGGAAGGGCTCCATTGACTTCACCAGAGTGCCCAAAGGATCCATGGTCCATGTGCACACACACACACACACACACACACACACACACACACACACACAAATTACAAACAAAACCCTGCTCCATAGTATCATATAACATCAGGACCAGGAGGAACCTTAGAGATCAACTAAACCAATGTCTTCATTTTGCAGATGAGGAAACCCAAAACTCTTGGAAGAGGAGTGACCTGATCAAGTAAATGGCTAAGCCTAGAGCAGCACTTTGGTCTCCAGACTCTTGGTTCAGTGCCCGTTCCACTATATCACAGTTTCATTCTTCTCTGTATTATGATTTCATTCCAGCAAAAAGGAAGAAGTCACGTTTAAGTAATCCTAGCAGCAGCTAAGCAGGAAACAAAATCCCAGAGTTCTCTCCAAGCTAAATCACCAAACTCAGCCAATAGAAAGAGGCAAAGCTGAACCCCTTTCCCCTAACCCAACTAGGAGAAACACATACATTTCTGGGAAAGAGGTATCTTGTAACTTGGAATATCATTAATTGCCTATTCCAATTTCACTAGACTATCAAGATATTTCCCAAAGAATTTGCAATAAGGCAATACAAGTGCCTGGAGTAAGGATTCCTATTTACACTGAGAGACAATCTCCTAGAGATTAGTGGGTTCATTCAGTATCTTTTATCCAAATGAAAATGAACTCCCTTCATTTTTGTGCATTAATCCTGGCTTCTTTCAGTATAGTATGGTTCTTGCTCAGTTGTTTCACTCATGTCTGATTCTTTGTGACTCCACCTGGAGAGATACTGGAGTGGTTTACCATTTTTCCAGCTCATTTTACAAATGAGGAAGCTGAGATAGAGTTGAGTGACCTGCCCAGAGCCACATAGCTGGCAAATGACTGGGGCCACATTTGAACTCAGGAAGATGAATCTTTCTGACACTAAGCCTGATCCACTGTGCTATTTCTAATCTACAGACTCATTTTTTCACAAAGAACCCTACATTCATAGACTGAACTGGTCACATCACTCCTTGCTTCTTCCCTCAGTAATTCCTACTTCACTCGCTCCTAACTTTTGTACCTCATCTAATCCATTTGCTAGTCTTCATGCACAACATTTTCTGCTCTCTTCTTCATGCATTTGCATAGGATTCTCCCCAAACCTGGAGTGTTTCTCTCTCTCTCTCTCTCTCTCTCTCTCTCTCTCTCTCTCTCTCTCTCTCTCTCTCTCCTCTCTCTCTCTCTCTCTCTCCCTCTCTCCCTCTCTCCCTCTCCCTCTCTCCCTCTCTCTCTCTCTCCCCCTCCCCTTCTCCCTCTCTCTCCATATATAGATAGATATAGATATAGATATAGTTATAGATATAGATATATATCCTCTTAGAATCTCAGATTTCCTTAAAGACACAGTTCTTTAACTGTGTCTTTAAGGAAATTTGAGAATCTAAGAGGTTCTTTAACCATCTCTTGGACAGGGATTTTGGTAATTTCTTCTTCTTAGTTTTTAGGCTTCCCTCCTCTTCCCTTCAAATTATTTCACAATTGTCTACCTGCACATATACTGTCTCATCATTAGAATTAAAGCCCCTTGAGGACAGGGATTGTTTTGAGTTTATCTTGGTCTCCTTAGCATCTATCCAGGTGCTTGTCACATAACAGATGCTTAATCAGTGTTTGCTGAATTAAGTTGAATAGAAGAATGCCTATTGTCCAGCCTATGTTGTACCATTGTATGGAGAACCCATGGAGCTGGAGCTGGTCCATCAGTACATATATCTTTTACAGACTTCGAAGTCAGATCATGAACTGGGCCCAGAATTGAATAGGAGGAAGAGAGAAGGTTGAACTGCTTTTGGGAAATTGCCCAGTATTTTTAATGACCCCAAGCTTGCCCCAGAAACAAAAACCCATCTTTAAACATCCATATTCTTTCACCATAAAAGCACAGAAAACAGGCTTTATAGAAAGATATCTCAGTTTTAATTTGAATCAACTTTGCCAAAGGGTGACAGAGGTTCCTCTTGGCAATAGTTTAGAAACAAAACTAATCTACCCAAAAATGTGGAGCCAAGATGGTTCCAGACTAGGGAGACTGAAAGCTCAAATTCTAAGCTAGGTTGCTGGAAGTTCATGAAATCCCAAGCACTACAGATTGAAAAATCCTCCTACAAAATCCCAAGTTACCTACTAATATCAGCTTCTGTGATCTTAAAGAATGTGCCAGGGAAAGACCTAGCTTAATAGCATTAAATGTTGAAATCACCATGGTAGGGATTTTTAGTTGCCTATAAAGTCGAAAATGTGACTTTTAAAAAATGCCATCTCAACTTTAGACCTGAACTTAGATACATCAGGTGTCCAAATCATAGGAGGAAATAGTTTGTCTCTGATGTGCACTATCAAGACCACATCTGTACAATACAATGTCCATTTCTGGGTGGCATATTTTAAGAGGGAAATGGAGAAATTCAAGCATGTCCAGAATGGAGAGATCAAGATGGTTGTGGGTCTAGAAACCCCGTTATTACTGAAATTCAACAAAAGGAACTAGCCTGGTTAGTCTGAAGAAGAGAAAGAAGGATGGTTGTCTAAGTAACTCAAGGTCTGTCATGAAGATGAGGGACTAAGTTTGTTCTGTACAATTGCAGAGGTCAGAACCAAGACAAATGGGTTGAAGTTAATGGGGAGTTGGATTTTAAATGTAGTAAATCTTATAGAAATTAAAGTAGCTCCCAAAGTGACTAATAGTAGTTAATATTTCTATAGTGCTTTAAGATTTGCAAAGCACTTTACATAGGTTAATTTCTTTGATCTTCTTTGATCTTTTTCTTTGATTTCTTTGATCTGCACCAGGTCCCTGGAAGGTAGGACCCCTATAATCTGTATTTTATAGTTAAAAAAAACCTGAGATTGAGAGGTTAAGTGACTCGTTCAGGATCACACAGCTAAGTGTCTGAGACAGGATCCACACCTCAGACCTTTCTGATTCCAAGTGTAGCACTCTTATCTACCCCATATCTTAACTTTCTAATTATATACTAGCAGATGGAAAGAAAGAAGGAAGGAAGGAAGGAAAGATTAGGTGGTGATTTACCAATAGTGTCTATGGCTGGATTTGAACTCAGGTCTTCCTGACTCCATGCCTGGCACTGTATCCACTGTACCACCTAGCTGCCTTGGTTCCAATATATTACTATCCCTATTTTTCTTCCCAATTCATTTCTCTTCTCATTCTGTCCTTCTATCCCATTCCTTCCCTCCCCTCCAAAGTGATTAAAGAGTAGTAAAAGCTTTTCAGACAAGAGGAGAAAGAAAATTAGAATCATCCCACATTTATTTAGGGAAGGGGGTTGTTGACAATTTATATATAAATAGATCATACTTTTAAAATATTTTATTTAGATCTCAAAATAATGTTGGAAAATATTAATATTCAGTGCATTATTCAGAAAAAGAATCACATTTTATTTCTCTTGTTCACACAGTACAGGGGCTAGGCATCCTAAGAATATAGAAATCCAAAACAATTGAACACAAATCACTTTAGACAGCTGCCCACATTTCTTTCCAAAGTTCTCTCTTTTTCAAAACTCTTTCTAATTTTATTACATCAAGGAGAAAACTTTGGGTTTGTGAGGGAGAAGGGGGGCAGTGCCATGGGTAGAGGGGGAACTAAGGATAGAGTTACACCAGGGAACAGGAGGTAACTAAACCAAACACAAGTGATCAAGATACATAATCAGGATATGGAAAGCCATGAATCCGGAACCTTCCAATTATGACAGCTTTCTCTATGTAAGAGCAGTGGACTTTTAATGGAACATGCCATTACAGAAATGGCTTTCATTGAAGTGGCCATTATATCTGAAATTATTCTTCCAACAATCAAGAAAAAAGTTATTTCTGGCATAACAGAAATCAAGTGAGGAAAGATTTGAGTTTGAAAAACCTCCTCAAATATTTTTCCCCCTGTAGTAAGTGACAATTTTTTTAAGACTCAATTTTCTCATCTATAAAATGAGGACAACATCCATGGTTCTTACCTCACAGGGTGATTATGATGTTCAAATAAGATTATGTAAAGTACATTGTAAACTCTACAGCTTCATAGAAACTCAATTTTAAAAAATATATATGTTGATTTATCTGGACAAATCTCAAAATACATTCCTCTTTGTAATGCATTAACTCTGATTGGCATATGCATTCATTGAATAGTATAAAGTCTTTGATTCTGTATGCATGAGGCAAAAGGTCTTTGATTCAAGTATTTTATTTTTGACAAATATTACTTGGGTAAATAACATAAAAGTTATTTTGTTTTCATTGGGGATGTGGATAGGATGGGGCCACATTATCTCAAGACAGTTTTTATTTTATCTATTGAGTATTGGCCTAAATTAAAGCAATATCATTTATGTTTTTAGAAGTCAAGGAAGAAACATAAAAATGATTGTGGTTCCCAAATGAAATCATAGATGCAGATGAAGGAGAAAAATAATTAGACTTCCACTCCTTCAATAATGCTTTCAAGTAAAATATATTACTGCTCAATTCTCTCCCTTTGGAGTTGGGCAAGGGATGTCTATGTAATCTTTGTCACACCCAGGAAAGGGGCAAGCTGAAAGCATCTCCCTGAAAATTACTCTGATTGATGGGTAACTGGAAGTGAGACTCTGGGGGTGGGGTGTTAAATAGTCAGATGTCAAAGTAAGGGTTTCATTATATCAATAAGAAGTGTAGAGGAAAAGCTCTCAGTAGGATGTGTGGACTGAATGAAGGATTTTAAGAGTCTGGCTCCTTCCTTTTAAAAAAAATTATTTTTTTAGGAGTGGCAAAGCACAATGATTAGAAGACAATAGGCACTTAATAAATGACTAAAATGAACTGAATTGCTGCCCAGTTGGATATTGGGGTTTCAGGGGGGGGGGAAGCAAAGTTACTTTACTATTCTGATGTTTCTTTGGGCCCTTCATATTTGTTTTTTATTATAGCATATGACATTGCATTACCTGTTCTGTCACTTTTGGTTTGATGGGCACCCAATTTATTTCCAGTTCTTTCATACTACAAAAATTGCTATTTTGCCCATGACCTCCTTGAAGTATTTGCCTGGAAGTGAGACTTTTGAGTCAAGAGATATCAAGAGTATAGTCATTTTTTCTTGCATAATTCCAAACTTTTCTAGAATGGCTGGATCAAATGGAAAGAATGCTAGTTGTGGGAGCAAAAGATCTGGATTCAAAACCCACCTCTGATGATAACAAACGGAGCGACCTTGGCCAAATTATTTCATCTCCCAGTCTCAGTTTCTTCATTTGTAAAATCAAGATGTTGGGCTATAATCTCCTAGGACCCTTTTCCAGATCTAAATCTGTGATCCTTAGATCCCAGGTCACATCTCTTCCAGGATTCTATTAAAGTGTCTATCTTACGATAGTCCTTCAGACACTATTTCCAGTTTTTATTAACTTTGCCTATTTTATAGCTATGAGAAACTGAAGAATTGTTTTTAATATTCATTTCTCCTATTTTTACTCATGTGGAATCTTTACCTATGATCATTAGTAATATGAGGTTGTTCTTTTGAACACTGTTCATATCAGTTGACCAGTCATGTATTAATCTTATTGCTATTCATTTTCTACGTGCCTTGGACATAAAGCTTTTTAAAAAGATATTAGATACAAAGATTACCCCCCCCAAAAATTGTTTTATCTTTCTTGATGACCTCTATCCTTTGTTTGGTTAAGAATTCTTTCTTGTAGATTCATGGCCATTTTAATTTTAATAACTTGAAACCCAGAAGGGGGAGGTGATTTACCTTAAATAACAGAATGAATAAAAGAAGCAGCATTTGAATTCCTTCCTCTAACTCCAAATTCAATGTCATTTCCACTGTACCACATTGACTAATACCCAAGATCCCACAGGTAGTACATAGGAGTCAGAATTTGAACTCACATCCTCTCACTCACATTGGAACTCATGACTATTTCCATTGCACCATGAGAAAGTTTTATATACATTCTCAAGGTCCCAGATCCCTATTCCCCCAGTGTCCTAAAGCAAAGAGGTAAGATATCTTAACTGGACTTTGGAGATAGAAATTGGGTTGACTAGGAAGAAAAGCCTGATCCCATGGATTCATACTTGAAGTAGGATCTGCTCATTGGATAGGAGAGACTTGAAGAGAAGAATTTAATGCCTTACATCTAAAAAACTAAAATGAGTAAAACAAAGTTGTATACTTTGATTCAACAAACATTTAGCTGACCTATGCAGAGCCAACGATAGGCTTATGGAAAAGATAAAATTTAAATTAAAAATGTTCCTCTCCTTATAGACTTACAATTTACTTATGACATATACATAGAAAACTATAATACTCAATATCACAGGAAATTAATGGGGTACAAAACAAAAAGCCATATAAAGTCTGAAGGGGAAAAATCATTTAAAACCAATGAGGCAGGGAGATTAGACTTCATAGAGAAAATGGCATTTGATTTGGGCTTTAAAGTGTGAGTAAGAATCCAATTAAGTGAGAATAATAATATGACTGATGGCTCAGAAGTGGAAGGGAAAATACAGAGTGTGTTGAGAGACTTTGAATAATCTAATTTGGTTGGGACATGGAGTATTGGCTGGAAGTAGTGAAAGACAGGTAGGGAAAGATAAGAATTAGACAGATGGAAGAGTCAAACAAAGGAAGGTGTTGCTAATTATTTGAATTGAGAAATGCCATGAATAGCTCTATAATAAAGAGTGATTTCTTTTAGCAGTAGGTGCAAAAGATGGATTAGAGATGGGGGGGGGTGTTGGGGAGTGAGTGTAGGTAGGACCACCAATTAGAAGGTTTTTACAATGGTTCCAAAGGTTAGAACAAGTTTTGTTCTATCTAGGGTTGAAGGCAATGGGAATAGAGAGGAAGAAACTTGTGATTGGTAATTAATCATCTGCAAAATTGAGTTTCCCTTGTATCAGGCCAAAAATGGAAATCCCTCTGCATGTGTTAAATTGCTATGGACCCTGTAGGCAAGTGATGTGACCAGAAAAGAGAAAATTAAAGTTTGGAGATCTCAGGCTCACTTGCCTCAAAGCAGGATTCCCCAATTTCCTAGGAGATGGCAATTAGAAGATTATTCACAGAACCCAAGAGGAAGGCGATTCAAATTTGACTCTGTTAGGCTCTGTATGACCTAAGATGAGTCACATAAACTTTCTTTCCTTCAGTTTCCTCATCTATGAAATCAGGGGTTCATGTGACTAGTAGGAAGAATTTTAAATGAAATAAGGGGTAGAAGCCATCATAAAAGGTAAAATAGTCAATCAGGGGATAAAAGGACTCTCATCAAAGAAATTATCAACCATGTCTTCAGAAAATCTCTGATGAGGCAACACTTTTCACCTCCGGACAAAAGTGATGGACTCCAAGTACAGAAAGAAATAGCTATTTTGGCACTGTGTAGATTCATTTTGCTTGATTGGGTGTATTTGTCACAAAGGCTTTCCCCCCTCTGTTTTTAATGGAGGAAAGGGTTAGCAATGAGTATGCAAAAGAGGAATACTGAAATCTGTTTTTAATGTATAAAAGAACAGGAAGAAGTTCAGAAAGAAGCAGGGATTAATAGGATAGTTTTGAAAGTAATGTGTGGAAGTTGCACATACTTTTTTTAAAAGTAGTATGAAATGGAGATTTGTGGCTTCATATACAATTATCTTTTTGTGTTCTTTTCTGCATATGGAACGATCCTTTTTAATGCTACAGTTCTGAATAAAAATGTTCATCTTAAAAACACTCCTTATGACCTGCCCTTTCCCCAAGAACTTTCCAAGACAACAAGACTTGTGTATGTCTTCTTTCTGCCTGCCTATAGATAATTTATGGGTTCCCAACTATTTCTTAGTCAATCAGGTAATAAGTATTTATTAAAGCATCTACTATATATCAAATGCTGGGTTGGGTGTTTGGAATAAAAAGACAAAAGTCCCTATCCTCAAGGAGCTTATATCAGATGAGACAGCATATGTGTGTGTTCACACATATGTCTCTCTCTCTCTCTCTCTCTCTCTCTCTCTCTCTCTCTCTCTCTCCCTCCCTCCCTCCCTCCCTCCCTCTCTCTCTCTCTCTCTCTCTCTCTCTCTCTCTCTCTCTCTCTCTCTCTCTCTCTCTCAGACATGGTCTCCAATTCTGTTCTTCCTTTCTTTTATCGAGGCATCCCCTCTCCCCACATGAATTTTATAGACTGGAGAATGTGAATAGAAAAACTGACTATAAAATCACTGCAGTGTTTGTGAGTGTTTACAGGGAGGACAAAGACAGGGAAGGCAATCTGATCTATTTGGTTGATTGTAGCTGGATTATGAGTTGAACAAGAGCTCACATTTCCCTACTTTTCTAGTTTATAAAGCACTTTTTCCTAACAACCCTGATTGTAAATATCATTAGCTTTATTTTACCAATGTGGAAAGAAAGACCTAGAAAAGTGAAATGATTTATGTATGGTCACCCAACTCGTAAATGTCAGAGCTGGGATCCCAGTCCAAGCCCATTGGACGCTTGTAAGGGAAAATGGATTTCCAGGGCCACAGACTCCATTTCTAACTCTAGCAATCTCATAAAAATGGGTCTTGTTGGTTACAAACTGGGTTTCCAGGTTAGAGAGGGTTGACGGTTCAGCACGAAACCAGCCATCCATCCATTCAATAAACATTTGCTGAGCGTGGAGTATGTGCAAGTTCCAGTTTTTCAAAAGTTCAATGAACACTTGGGGGTCACCAGCAAACATTTCACACGTTCTTTGAGATCTGCATCAAAGGTTTAAAAAACAACACAACACTGAATGGAAGACGCAGAAAGAATAAGCCAATCCCTATCCTCAAGACACTTACCGGAAAACAACTTCAAAAGGCACGTCTCTATTAATAGTGTGTCAGTGTCCCTTCATCTTCATTTATGAAGGATAATTCATCACGGCTGTTTCGATATTATCTCATTAATGTGATTTGGGGAGTAAAGATTTCAATTGATTTTTAAAAGAAACTTCTTTTACAAAAAAAAAAAAGAAGAAGAAGAAGAAGCCTAAATCAGGGAGTATGTTTTCCTCATCCCCTAATTCTGGGTTAATCAAGGGGGGTGGGGTGGGTGGGGGGCCCAGGACAGCCCCCACTTTATCCTCTTGGTAAGCAGACAGCTGTATTTCACCACTGAACACCTACTTTATTTACTTAGCTATGCTGCATTTAATCTTACATCCTGTCTGCTGGGTGTATCCGGCACTGGGGATCTCTGGGCAGTAAACCCGTAACAAAGTGGGACAGCTTACTTGCCACCAGCCAAAAAAACAGGAAATTTGATGACATTGTTCAGTGAGCAGACGTCAGCAGAGAGGGATACAAAGAGTAAACAGCTTCCTAGCCGCCCGCCTGCCTGCCTGCCCGCCTGCCTGCCTGCCCGCCTGGGATAAGTGGGTCGCAACTACTGGAATTCCCGTGATGGCTGTTGTATTTTGCATGAGTATCAGTGCCAAAGTGACATAATGTTTCAATTCGCAGCTCGGGAAACACTCTGAATAACCACTTAGTGGGCCTCATCGTGTCTAGAAGGAAACAATTGTTTTGAAAGCTGTCTTTAAGAACAGGACTCGGAATTAGACCCCCAGGTAGAGGAAGGGGAAAAAAAAGGAAGAAAAAAAACAACAAATGAAATCTGGGGTATGACGGGAGTACAGGAGGATGTCAGGAGTGACTTGGATTCATACTGATTCCAAATGTTTTCTGATTGGAAATATTTCTATTTCTATTTGGGCTTTTTCTGCATTGAATAACATCTTAAGGGGACGGAGGTTAGAGCAATGAGTACTAGGTTCTTTTACTGATTCCCTGACACTCATCCTCTCCAGACCTCAGTTTCTCCTCCTGTAAAATAAAATGGTTTTATTAAATGATCTGGAATGTCCCCGCCATATCTAATATTCTGTGTCCCTTCTATGACCTACAGAATTATGATGTTGTAGGAGGGGGTGAGAACATGTATTTGGATTCTAATCTTGTGGATGCCTGACCAAAAATGAGCTGAAATTATTTTTACCTAGAAGTTTTGATGACTCATATCCCAGAACTATTAAATTTAAAAAAAAAGGAAACCTAAAATGTGGGTGTCTCTTAAATAGTGCTCTTTCAAATCAACCTAGGCAACACTTGATCATCCATAAGTAATAATCATACACTACCTTGCATTTAAATGGTACGCTATATTTCCCAAAGTGTTTTGGCATATGTTATCTTAATAAAGAATGAAACTAGATTCAGAGTTCAGTGAAAAGAGATGGATTCCGGGCCAGAGAATGTGGATGCAAATCTCAGCTCTTTGTGATATTGGGCAAGGAAGGCACTTTATCTCTGAGCCTGTTTCCTCATCTGTAAAAGGAGGAGCCAGTACTAGTTGATCCCTGAGGTCCCTTGCAGCTCAAAAATCAATTGTTCTCCTGTGACTAAAAGAAAAGAATTTTATTCTAAAGAGCATGTTGCAAGGACCTCTGATGCAGGATGTTATCAGTCTAGTTTCCTCAAATGGGCAAGTTGCTAAGTTTGGCACAAATGTTGATGTCAGCCTTTTTTCTTCACTCAAATTCCTTCTTCATGGGAAGATGCTATGCTATTTAGAGTTAAACCTACACGGATCTAGGGATTATCGGAAGGCCTTAGCAAGGCTTTTAGTTCCTTCCTGCCATCAGTTCTGATTTTTCCTTAGCCATCCCTGCACCTCCCATCCTTCCCTAGCTGGCCTCTAACAGCCCCCACCTTCCTTTCTATTTGGAAGAAACACACTGTGTTAGAAAGAGTACAGAGCCAGGAGTGGGAAGTCTTGGGTTCTACTCCTGACCCTGCCACTAACAAGTTCCTTGGTCCAAGTGTTCTGTTTTTTTCTTTGTATCTCCAAGCCTGGCACAGTGTCTGGCACAAGGTAGGAACTTAATAAATGTGTATTGGATTGATTTAATAAGGAGTATAATTTGGGATAAACTGTTTAATCTCTCTGGATCTGTTTTCTTTAGCTGTGAAATGAGGAGATGGGCCAAGGGATTCAACATGGCACTAGTACAACCTTTTCACTTTCTTCTCCCTCTTTTCCTCCTCAACTCTCCTCCCCTCTTCTCTTTTCTCTCCTTCCTTTTCTCAGTAGATAGGAAACCTGGCCTAGAGATGGGATATCTTGGGTTCAAGTCTGCCCTAGCTGTGTGACCTTGGCCAAGTCACTTAACCCTAACTGCCTAGCCCATACCATTCTTCTACCTTGAAACCAATACTCAGTATTGATTCTAAGACATATGCTTTCCTACTACTCTCCAAGACTGAAGTGGGGGGTGGTGGTAGAGAAGTTGCTGAGCATCAAGGCTAAGGATAAAGAGTGGAACACTTTCTTTTTACTCATAGCTCATGCCCAGATGGAGTCCATAAGATCACAGTCTGGGACTGGAAGAGAGACCTCAGAGGCCATTGAATCTAAGCTCTCATTTTACAGATGAGGACACTAACCCAGAAGTCATTCAATCCTGCTAGATTTCAGCTTCTTTATCTATAAAATAAAGGTGTGAACTTAGATGTCCTCTGATGTCTCTTCCAGATACAAATCTATGATTTTGTGATATCCATTTATCCTAAAGATAAGAGCTCATGCAGGTAATTAACATCCGATGTAGGATTTTAATTTAGGGCCTCTGATTCCATAGTCATACTTTCTACTGTACCACTTTATATTCCTGATCCTAAAAAATAAATGAATGAATGAATGGATAGATGGATTAATGGCTGGCTGGCTGGATAGATCAGATAAATAAATGAATTAGAAGCATTTTGTAACCTATTCTGGTGTCATTTCTATCTTTTTTTTTTAATTGTATCTTCTGACTAGACTGATACCAAGGCAGAAGAGTAGTAAGAATTAGGTAGTTGGGGTTAAATGACTTGCCCAGGGTCACACAGCTAGGAATCTAGTGTCACTGCTTTTAAAACAATACATTTTAACTATCCCTAGTCCTGAGATTTAGGTACCACAATTTCTTGAAAGCAAAGGATCACGTTCTAGTTAGAAGAGAAAGCCTTGGGATGATTTAGTTCACCCTTCCCCAGTTTAGAGATGGAGAAATTAAGAACAATAATGAGGAAGCCACTTATCCAAGATCATACAGGTAGTCACAAAGAAGTACTACTGGGATCAGAACCCAAATCCTCTTCCTTCAGGTACATCACTCTTTGCATTGTATCATAATTATCAATAATGTCTAAAGAAGTAAATAAAGATGCCTACTTTAGCAGTTTGTGGAATTAGATTTTTTTTCTATCCAATCCAAAAAACATTTACTAAAGAGTGCTTTGTGTAAAGAAGTATCCTGGGTGTTCAAAAATGAAATAAAGCTCTGCTACAGACACAAAAAAAGTACAAAACATGGTCCCCATTCTCAAGGAATTTGTGGTCTACAAAGAAGCTTAAAACATGTCTACCAACACAAAATTAACAACTTAAGTTAAATAAATACAATGTTAATGTGCTATTTTGGTTTAAGAAGAGGAAGAGAAGATCTCAATATATTTCAAACAATGGAAACAACTCCAATAGAATTTCCATGTAGCAAGCTAAAAAGGCATTCCTCCTGTAGTAAAAAGACACTGGACAGTTGAACCTGGGGTCTAGTCTGGGCTCTGCCACTAATTCACTGTATGATCAAAGATGAAGAAAATTATAGGAATGCTAGAGTTGGAAGGGACCTCAGAAACCATAGCCCAAGCCTCTCATTTTACAGATGAGATAACAATTGAGTCTTGCAATATAGAAAACAAGAAGGAGGGACAAATGGGCTGACTAATCGGCTCAAAAGCTTTCCTACTCATATTTTTTCACTCAGAGATTTTTAAAATTCTGTTTAACTTCAGCAGATAGGGAAATAAAAGTAAGATAACTAAGAGATTAATCTCTGATAAAGGACATGGTAAACAATGTCCAAAAACTAGGGGTCCTAAGATTCTTTGAGTTAAAAAAATGAAACTTTCCATAATCATTCTTTAATCTGGTCTTCTGATCTATATTTTCAGAGTAACAAGAAATACTTTAATCATAATTATTTACCACTTTAAAAGTTAACATCTTTCAATACAAAATGGAATATATCATGTCACATACAAAGGCATTTTCATCAATAACCTTATGTTTTCTAAAGTAATATTTGTATTTCTTTCGAAGCTCCTCTTTGAAATCTCTTCTGTTTCCAATTCTACATATTAAGTGTTGGTTCCAGGAAATCACAGAGCAATTATCTTTCCTATAATCCAAATATTTTAATTTTAAAATATACCCATGAATAAATCTTATTTAGATTACAACAACATATTTAGGTCTGAAGTCCACCAAGTTGGCCTGGTATTTAAAACTTTGAAAAATCCAGAAATACATGAAGGCTAAGTTCTTTCCCATTTTAAAAGAACTCTTGGGAGAAAGGGGAAAGAGATCTGTTGCTTCTACAGTCTGTCCAATTACCAAAGGGAAAGGGGTTGCTTATGGGACTAGGCACAGTAGAAAGCTTTGTTTCCATAGAGATTATGGCAGGGCTGAAGTTAGACCTTAAATTAGAATATTCCTCTTTGAATTGAGAAATGATCTTTTTGTGTAAATGAATAGTGTATTCAGCGTGAATAAAGCTTCTGCATAGTTCATTAGCCCTGCTGATGTCATTTCCTCTTTGTTATTTCTGTAATAATTAATAACCCGAGCACATTGACAGAGGCCATAAATAGGAATGTATGCCCTGAAAACATCACTAGTGTCTGAAAATACAGGAAACAACCTATTTCTCCTGAGCACGTAGAAGAAAATATTGACCCTAAACCATCCACAGCTAACATAGAATAAGACTTCAAAGGGCTTTTTGCCCCCTTTTATAAACATTTAATTTAATTTGTATACTGGAAGCATTCTAAGGGTTTCTGATAATCACTCTTCTGCAAAGGGCAAGAGTCATTTCTGTGAAACAGAGGTCAAGAGATGTTCCTTCAGAGACTCTTATGACCTGAGGACAGAGGTCTCCAAAGGAAAAGAATGAGTGACCATTTTTCACTGGCAGAGCCTGGTGTTTTAAATTTATATTGTTGCCTTTCAATATGAGTTGTTATGTATGGATGCCACTCTTGGCACAAAGACAATAAATCCAGAGCACAGAGAAGCCAAGAAAATTGGAAAATGCATTTCCAAAGTGACTGAAATGGAGGGTAATACAGAAGTCCTATTGGCCCATGTCATTATGAAAGCTACAAGATTTTCTCCTGTGTCAGTGAAGTTCTCATGGGGACTTTCTAAGAGGGGGGGGAAATAGACTGACGTCTTTTGGTTTTTCAGAGGATGAAAATGTGTCAGATTCTTGACATGCTTCATACACAAGTTTGGTACCTGCTTTATTTGGCTTTCACTCACTCAGTTCAATAAATCTGAAGCATTCATAGAACAAAGAAATGGAAGAGATCTTGATGATGTGCTATATTTCAGTATCCTGCTTCACCTCCTAAGCCTTTTCTGGCAAATGAGTATATACCTACCTTGTTTGCAGTGGTCCCTAGAGAAGAGATGCTATCATCTCTCCTGTTACACTCTGCCCATCCTGAATATACAAAGAATTTCCTATCAGAAAAGTTACAGGGGATGAGATTTTTGTTCTGTTGTGCCTCTGGTCATTTCAGTGGCCCATTATTAAAATATAAGGTTTATTTAGGAGTCATTGAAAATGACCGAGATATGGCCAAGAGCTTTAATTTCAGTTTTAAAGTTAGAGTTGCACCCCCATAATAAATGATAAATGTATCAGTGGTTGCTATCATATAGGACTGAGGGCTGAAAGAGTAGAACACAAAGGCAAGTAGAAGATATTTGGTCTATACCTCTGGTTCAAAAGAAAAAAAGCACAGAAATTTTCAGATGACAGTCCTAAGAAAAATCATCACAATTATACAAATACACACATTTATTGAAATAGGAATGGTCATCATTGATTAAATGCCCAAACCTTGAGGACTTCATGTTCTAACTCTGAATTTTGAATCAACATCTACATTAAATTTCAGAAAAGGTTTCCTATAGTCTCTACAGACACACGAAATATGGGAAATTCACAGCATTCATAAACTATGTAAAAATTCTAATGTTATTCCAATAATGTTTCTGCTGGAAACCAACTTCATTGATAAGGAAAAGCAGCAATCCATCTGGGAAATTTACTTAAGAGAACTATTGTCTTAGGCAAGCTCAATAAGACTACCACATCCATGCAAGGGAGTTATTGGCCAATAAATTCAATTCAACAGGCAGCTAGAAGGTACAGTGCATGAAGCACCAAGCCTATAGTCAGGAGACCTTAGGTAAGTCATTTACCTATTTGCCTAACTCTTGTTCTGTCTTAGAGTTTTTATTAGGAGAGTAAGGGGTTAAGAAAAAATAATTTCAATTCAACAAATATTTATTGACTTAATATATGCCCAGTGGCATAGTATACTAGATATAAAATTGACCTTGGAGTCAGGAAACCTTAGATACAAGTTCTGCCTCTGAAATGTACTGTTTGGGTGACTTAAAACAAATCTCTTAATTTCTCATTGCCTTAAGCAACTCTTGTTGTTCAGTTGTTACTTTCATGTTTAATTCTTGGTAACCCCATTTGGGATTTTCCTGGCAAAATATTCTGGAGATTTTTGCCATTTCCTTCTCCAATTCATTTTTATAGGTGAGGAAACTGAGGCAAACTGGGTTAACGGACTTATCCAAGGTCACACAGTTAATAAGTATCTGAGACTGGATTTAAAATCAGGAATATGAGTATTCCTTACTCCAGGCCCAACAATCTATCCACTGTGCCACCTAGCTATCTCTGTCTACATCAGAGTATAATTTGTGGAGAGGATACCAGCCTGCATCAGTAGATGGGTGCTAGCCATAGGCCTAGTTTCTGTCCCTATTCCTATGTATCAGGCACTGAGTTTGGCCATAAGGATGCAAAGATGAAAAATGATGCCATCTTTGATTTCAAGAAGCTCATTACCATGTGTATAAATATGGCCTTTGGTAGAATGTGATACAGGGAAAAAAGAGAGATCCAAGCAAGTTATTCCAAGAAATCTGAAGGAGGGGTCGCTTTTAGAGAAGATCGTCGACAAAAGGTTCTGTGGAAGAAATGATCCTTCAGCAAGGCTATGAAAAATGAGATTTCAAAAGACAGGAAAACCCAGAGGGAGCGTGGTTCAGGCACACAATTGGTCATGCCGTAGTTGATGGCATTCAATGCCTGTTCAATATATAGGTGATAGCAGACAAGTGAGCATCTACTTAGTCAGCTGGTTACCTCGAATGTAATGAGCATGAAGAGGACTAGTGTAAAATAAGTTTGGACGTGAAGACAAGGAATCAGATTTGGGAGGATCTTAAATACCAGACTAAGGAATTGATATCTTATCCTAGAGGCAAAAGGCAGCCACTGAAAAGTTTTGAGCAAAGGAATAATATGGTCATATTGGTGCTTTAAGGAAAAAAATGCCATTTTCTTCTGACACTTTTTTTTTAACTCTTAACTTCTATCTTAGAATCAATATGGTGTATTGGTTTCAAGGCAAAAGAGTGATAAGGGCTAAGTAATGGCAGTTGTGACTTGCCCAGAGTCACATGGCTAGGAAGTGTCTGAGGTTAGATTTGAACCCAGGACCCCATCTCTCTATCCACTGAACCACCTACTTGTCCCCCTTCCAACACTCTCAGTCAATCCTTCCTCCTCTCTGCTTCTTTCCTTATAAAGTTATTTCTAGTATTAACCTTTCATCAGTTTCATAGACTTGTGCTGAACATATGACCAATTATTGGATTCTTTTTTTTTTTTTAAACCCTCACTTTCCGCCTTGGAGTCAATACTGTCAAGGCAGAAGAGTGGTAAAGGCTAGGCAATGAGGGTCAAGTGACTTGCCCAGGGTCACACAGCTGGGAAGTGTCTGAGGCCAGATTTGAACCTACGACCTCCCATCTCTAGGCCTGACTCTCAGTCCACTGAGCCACCCAGCTGCCCCCCAATTGTTGGATTCTTAATCACAAAGGGCACTGGGAAAGGCAGGTCACTAGGGTGGGATCTTCAATTGCATTGTTCCCTTGCCACAGCACAACACGCCTTAGCAAGAAAATTAAAGGAAGGTTCAGTCTGAAATATAAATTATATTTCATTCCAAAAGCAAGAGGTGCATGAAATATTTTTTGGTACACGGACTTTGACAAATTCAAATAGTACAACCACTCAGACTTAAAAACAACAAACCAGTAAGTTTCCTGGAAAGACATTCTACCTCTCAGCTCTGGGCGTTTTCATTGGCCATCTCCCATGCCCAAATGCTTTCCCTCCTCATCTCTGCCTCCTGACTTCCAGATAAAACCCTACCTTCTTTAGGAAGACTTTTCTAATCTCTACTTTTTTTTTTTTAACCCTACATTCTTGTCTTAGAACCAGTACTGTGTATTGGCTCCAAGGCAGAAGAGTGGTAAGGGCTAGGCAATGGGGGTTAAGTGACTTGCCCAGGGTCACACAGCTGGGAAGTGTGTGAGGCCAAATTTGAACCTAGGACCTCCCATCTCTCAGCCTAGCTTTCAATTCACTAAGCCACCTGACTGCCGCTGCCCCATCCTTATTAATTCCATCCTACAATTTACTATTAATTCTGCATATAACTTGCTTGTACATAGTTTTATCTCCATGCTGTTTTCCTCCATTAGACTGTGACCTCTTCAAAGGCACAGACTATCTTTTTGCCTTTAAAAAAAATAGCCCCAGTGCTTAGTGTAGAACCCAGCAAATAGTAGTTGCTTAATAAATGCTTATGGATTGACTGACTAGCAAGAACTAAATAGATCCATTGTGAGTCCACCACTTTTTTGCCATCACTCTTTCCCCACTCCTACAGATGGAGAACTCACCATTCCCTCTCACCAGCCACAGCCACTTTTTTTTTCCCCTTTCTATTTCTTAGTGAAGTCAAGTCCTGTAACTTCATCAGTTTGGGGCACTCCCCAAGTAGGAAACTCCCTTTCCTGATGCAGAACCATAGCTTGTTTGTAGTTTATCATCTGATCATAAATCTGGAGCCAGAAGGGGTGTTGGAAATCTGACCCTCTCATTTCATAGATGAGGAAACTGAGGCTCAAGTTGCTTAAGTGACTTCATGGGATAATAGGATCATAGAGATAGAGATAGAGATGAAAGGGAGCTTGGAGATCATCTAGTCTCACCCTCTCATTTTACAGATAAGGAAACTGAAGGTCTAGGAGGTTAACTGATTTGCCCAAGGTTATATAGCTGGCAAGTGTCTGAGGTGGGGTTCAAACATAGATCTTTCCTATGTGTAATATCCATACAAATAAGACTGATAGACTTAGAGTTGCCTGAGGGCACTAAGAGGTTAAGTGATGTTCCCAGGGTCACTCAGTCAAGGACAGGATTTCAAACAAGGTCTTTCTGCCTCTGGGGTTAGCTCTTTATCCACTAAGCCAAACTTTCCACTCCTTTCTTACTTACAAGTGAGTTAATTCTTCCAGAAGTAGTCTTTTTCTCACAGGTATACACACCCACTCTCTTTAACCCCCTTTGTCTTTCCCTTCACTGTTCCATTTCTTTGGTCCAATCAACTCAAGAAAATCTCCCCTTTTCCCCAGCTGGTTCCATTTCTGAGACCCAAACAATTATAACCATTCCTGACTTGTAAGCTGGTTAGTTATTATCCTTCATTCTAGAAGAGTTTTAAAATGACATCACGACGCTGTGGTCAGTACACAGTGTGTCCAGCTATGGTGGATCAGATCAATAGAAGCCAGAAGGCTCTACCACAGGACAGGCACAAATAGCCCATATGAATATTTAAGATAGAAATGGCTCTAAATTTACAGTGTCCTGAGGCACCCATCTCTAGGAAAAGGAAAGATGCAAGTTCTGATCAGCATTTTAACAAGTTTATGCACAATCGACTGAATTAGAAAGATCGCTTAGAAGAGAAAAAGGGTCACATACACAATCTTTTTATAGCAATTCTTTTTGTTGTGGCAAAGAACTGGAGACTAAGGGGATGCCTATCAAGTGGGGAATGACTAAACAAATTATGGTTTATGAATGTAATGGAATAATATTGTATTGTCAGAAAAAATAAAGAAGGATGATTTTGGAGAATCTTAGGAAGTCTTATACTAACTGAGGCAGAATGAAGTAGGACCAGAAGAATCATCTAAGCAATAATAACATTGTAAAGACAAACAATTTTGAAACATTTTTTAAAAAATATGATCAGTATAGTGGTGAACTATGACTAGAGAAGAATCATGGTGAAGCATGCTATTTAAAGTTCAGTATTTAGAAAGAGAAAGGCTCAGGCTACAGGATGAAACGTATTTTAGGCACATATCCAACATAGGAATTTATTTTGTTTGCCTATACATATTTGTGACAAACTTTTTTTTTCTCAATGGGAAGCAGGAAGTGGGAGTGAGAAAAATATATGTATAATTTTGTCAATTAAAAAATAGTAAGTTGTAAAAGAAAAATACTGTTGGTTTTGGAATTCATGAACCTTTTTGAAATCCTGGCTGTGTGCTCCTTGGGTGAGTAACTTAAACTCTCAACTACATTATGAACTCATGTGTTCTTTTTGGGCTAGCCTGGGAATCTAGCAACTACTAATTAAGTTCATTTCTGTGGGAAAATTCATTTTTTACTCCAAACAACCTTCTTATCCATGAAAGGAAGTGTATTTGGAACACAACCCAATTGTAAACTGAAAGCTGCCTATTGGGGTATGTTGAGCTGGCTGTCACATACTAATAAGAACTACATTAGATGATAGCACTGTCACCATAATGGGCTTGTACTGTTTATATTCCACTTAGACTCCCCAAGACGAACTGCAAGTGTAACTAGTCTCTCGTGAATGTCAGAGAAAGGTGCTTTGTTAAAGAACCCTGTATAAATGTCCCAGAAGAGAGAATGGCTCAAGGGAGTTCACATAAAACATCAGAAAATTTCTTATATCTTCAAACTGTGTCCCCAATACAAATGATATTATTTTGCAGAAGCCAATGAGTAGATTAGGCTCTGCTTTGGAGATCAATTCTGTGTAAAGCCAAGAGTCCTAAATGAAGAATCAAGGTAAAAATGTAAAATCCATTGGTTTTTATTCTATTTTAAATTAATTAAATAAATTTATAGCCAGAATAAATATGCTTTACCTTTCCATTCAATTCTATACCTAGCTATTCAAATTAGTCTCTTCATGAAAAGTTGCTTTAAAAATCAACTTTTAAAATATCTGTTTTGAAAATTCTCATTACATTTAACCCATGGGAAAACTCTCTGACTCTTGTGCTCTGGGTAACCGCCTAAGGGGATTAGAAGGATTCTACCTCCCTAGCCAGGCACCAAACTTCCACAGTATGAGACAAGTCTAATGTGTCTACAGGGAAGAAAGAAGAGAGTGGGAGAAAAGAAATATTTATAAGGAGGAAAGGGTGAGAAACAGCTATTTTTTCCCTACTATCCTTACCAATTACCTTCTTTTTCCTTTCATTATGAGACATATATGGTTGGCCTCCAGCTTCTTTCAGTGTATTAAATAAAGAAAATTCAAAATTTGCTATAATAACACCTTGGTTCACAAGGAATGTCATTTTGAATAGTTAGGTTTCCCCCTTGTGTACCAATTTTTCATTTCTATCATTTTTTGTAGAGAAATCTATCTAAAATTTATTAGATATTTCTTTGCCTTCTATACACAGGATCAAAGGATTATGTATGTAATTTCACCTTTTCTTGGTGGCAGAGTTACCATGATAAACATCAGCTATTACAGTGTAGTAATTACAAAAGTGCCATGCTTTCAAGGGTTACTCAGGTAGTAATAACTAATAATAGCCAGCAATAATATAGCACTTTAAGGTTTATAAAAAGCTTTATATTTGTTGTCTCTATGGATAAATGTAGGACTTGTTGCCCCTACTGACTGACTTTAACCTACTAATTCTTTTTTAAAAATTAGTCTGCTTTTAATGGTCTTTCTTTTTTCTTACTGTCTTTCTTTCTCTTTCTTTTGCTTGCCAGCTTGCTTTCTAATTTCCTTTCTCTTTTATTTCTTCCTTTTCTTTTTCTTCATCTTCCTTCCTTCCTTCTTTGTTTCCCTCCTTTCTTCCTTCCTTCTTTGTTTCCCTCCTTCCTTCCTTCCTTCCTTCCTTCCTTCCTTCCTTCCTTCCTTCCTTCCTTCCTTCCTTCCTTCCTTCCTTCCTTCCTATCAGATGCTGCCTTCTCATTACTGTCAGTAGATATGATAACAATGATATAGGATTTCAGTAATAAGAGTAGCAGAGGTGGGAAAGCAGGAGCAATACCAATTGTGAACTAAAAACCTCTGAATGGGAAGCTGAGAGAAATGCCCTATTAAGTAATTATAGCCTTCCTACCCTTTTCAATCAATGCTATTTAAAAATGTATATTCCAGAGTAATTTCGGGATAATGTGCCTCACCACTTACCAACTTGGAATTGAATCCTTCCTTGAAACAAAGGAAAATACTTAAGGAAATAACTGTGTGACTATTTCTGTGTATAGACTTCTTCCCATAGAGTAGAGTCAGTTCTACATCTTTCTGCCCAGAAGAGAGAGGCACACTTCCCTATCTCTTCTCTAGAATCAAAACTCATTTTCAATAGCTTTAGACTTTGGTTTATTTTCATTTACATTGTTATATTAATTATATTGTTTTCATAATTATGTTTATTCACTCTGAATCAATTCACACAAACCTTTTAGTGTTTCTCTGTAGTCTTGATGTTTGTCATTTATGACACCATAATACGTCCCAGTGTATTCTTTCATTAACAAATGGATGTAGGTTATATTTTCGTTTTGTTACATCAGGTTGATGCTATGAATATTTGGAGTTATATAGAATATTTTTTTATTATTTTGGGGTACATGCCCTCTAAAGGGACTGCTGTCTCAAAGCGTATGAATCGTTTAGTCACTTTTCTCACATAATTCTCAATTGTTTTCCAGAACAGCTGGACCAATTCACAGCTCCAACAATGTTCCTATCCTCTTTCAGAAGCAAAAATTTCATGCTTAGTCATACAGGATAAGGCCTTAGCCTAACTCTACATTTAAGGGGATCACATGTTGCCTCCCTTCCCTCAAAGTGGGAAGGAAATTAATATAAAATGGGAGATAATCCATCTGGGACCTCTCTTTACAATCACAGGAGCTCATGGGTCCCAGAAAAAAAAAAGATCAAGTCAAATGAGAAACAAAGAACTAAGGCAGCCTCTTAAAACTCAATTTGTCAGCATAGATTTAATAAGTATCTACTGTGTGTAAGACACTGGGAAGACAACCATGAAAGTGTGACATATTTCCTGCCATTAAGGATTTTACCATCTAGTAGGAGAGATAAGAAATTACACAAACTAGTAAAATACTTCTTTATAAATGCCAGTATAAATACATTCTTCTATTAAAGGAGATCAAAGCCCTCCACTCCTTAATAAATGGTTTTTCCAAGTTTATATGGTGGCACAATGGAAAGAGTGTTGAGCCTAGAATCAGAAAGTCTCATTTTACAGAGAGTTCAAATCTGACCTTAGATGCTTATGAGCTGGGTGACTCTGGACAAGTCACTTAACCCTGTTTGCCTCAGTATTCTCATCTGTTAAAATGAACTAGAGAAGGAAAAGGCAAACTACTCTGGTATTTTTACAAAGAGGACCCTAAATGGGGTCATGAAGAGCTAGACATGACTGAAATGATGGAACAACAACAACATAACCAAAAAATATCTGGCTACATAGTGAATCAATCTTAAGATGAGGAACTTCTCTGAATTTAGGTATATTGGTTTTTGAACAAAGACATAGTCCATTGACAACCCATATATACTCAAAGCCTTCCAGTGTGGGAAAAGCAAAGCTTGGGCTCTGCTGACACAGACTTCAAGAATACAAGGCCACTTTCTGATACCATGAGCAATATGTGTAGGGGAATTGTAAAAGCAATCAGAACATTATACTTTTTTTTTAACCCTTACCTTCTGTCTTAAAATGAATACTATTTTATCAGTTCCTAGGCAGGAGAGCAGTAAGGGCTAGGCAATGGAGATTAAGTGACTTGTCCAGGGTCACATAGCTAGGAAGTGTCAGAGGACAGATTTGAATACAGGATCTCCTGTCTCTAACCTGGTTCTCACTTCACTGAGCCACCTAGCTGTCCCCAGAATATTATAATTCTTAACTTCTAACTGTGGGACAAGGGGGAATGTCCCCCAAAAGCAAACAGATACAAATTACACTTGTTAGGTGAGATTTTTCAGGGACAACACCACAGATCCAGGATCAGTTGAGGTGGTCAGCCAAGGGTTAAAGACAAAGGAAAGGCCTGCCCAAGTGCCAGGAGTCCAAAAACCAGGGAGTTGAGAATGCAAATAAATTTAATTTTTTCCTTTATTACCAATCTCTTTTAATGCCTGTTTTTAAAGTGGAATCACTTATCTTTCAGTCCCTTATCATCTACTAGCAGGCAACAAAGACATTATTTGGAAGGCAAATGTGATCTACTTAAGTGACAAATCAAAAATTTGTCTTGTATAAAGCTGGAGAGACCTGGCAGAATCTGTTGCTATACTCTTTGTTTAAGCGATGTGTCAAGTTAGATAAACATCTGGCATGTAGACAGTCTCTGGCAGGGATTCTTAACCTTTTTGTGTGTGTGAGGGACCCCTTTGGCAGTCTAGTGAAGCTTATAGGTCCCTTTTTGGAATAAGTTTCTTAAAATTCAGAATGTAAAATATGATATCACAATGGAAACCAATTATATCAGAACATAATGATCAAATATAAATTCATGGACCCCTCTAGTTAAGGGTCAATTTTGAATATAATACCTAATCCCTAAAAAGAGAAAATTGAAGAGTCTGCAAAACAGATCACGTTCTAAGTCTCAACTTCTCCTATTCTTCTCCCAATATTCCCTTCCATCCTGCCCACAAAAGACTGGCTGGCTGACTGTCTTATCAGAATGGAATAAGAAGATGATGTCTTGGATATCAAGTCAGAGAGAACTCAGCAAAAAACCCCAGAAACTCAGAGGCAGAAGGGAAGGGTAGAGACAGTATGGAGATCATCTCCAAGAAAAATCTGCATACAAAAATTCATGAACTAACTTTACAGGTTTGTGAATTTGCCCAATTTATAAATTTGGTCTTTGTATGCAGAAGGTGATAGTTATTGGGAACTTTTTTTTTCTTTCCATGGGATCAGCAAAACCTCAAGATTTTATTTTAAAAGTACTCTCTCTCTCTCAGACTATTGAAGACTTTCTTTTAATCAAGAATTTCTTAGCAGAGCTTATTTTGAGATTTTATTTTTAAATAATTAGAATTAATAATTTTTCTGTAACTTTTAATTCTCATGACTTTTCTAATAGCCATCATTATATGCTACCTTTCTAGAAAACTCAGATATTGCCAACAGTTCAAGTGAAATAAATAAAATTAGGGGCAATAAAGAGGTTTTAAGTTCTTCCAATACAGTCTGTTTTCTTACAACAAAAAAGCAAATGAGTTATTAGTGCTACTGTGGCTTCCAAACATGACTACATCAAAAGTAAAGTAATTGGAGGGACTGAAACAAGTTTACACTCATTATTTATTTATAGAAATTGCCATCTCCCTCAAACAAAACATCATGGATCCAGGGATCACATTCCCAAATTTCACTTCCATTACAAGTGGGGAAAACATTGGACTTGGTTCTTTGGGTTCTTCGAAACAAAAATAAGCATGACCTAAGTAATTAACAGTGCTTCCAGCACAGTTAAGTTGGGGTTCTTTGAAAAGTTATTGCTTCCCTTGACATCTGCTCCCAGACTGTAACACACTGTACTTTCTTAGTTTTTCATTGACTTAATGCAGAAAACCCAGAGTACAAATTATCTGTGCATTCTCCTGTGTATAAAAAGTCTCCCAAGGATTTTCATTAGGAAAACTTATTGTGTCTGTTATGAGGCGCTAGCATACAACTTGGAATACAACTTAAAAAGTGTCTCTGTTCAGTGGCTTCTAAAGGGGAAAGCAGGCAATCGGCTCTCAGAATGTATTTCTATAGAGCTGCCTTTTCTAATCCATTTCCTTTTGTGAATGGAGATTCTGAGCTATGAAAACAGTGAGCTGAAAAACTGGTGTCAGTTGTGAAGTAAGACAGCAACATCCTGTTCTTGCATCTAACCTCATGGACAATTAAAGGTTTTTGGTGGATTTTTGTTGGGTTATGGTGGGGGGGGGGGGGGAGGCAGTGAAGGAGGTGCTTTCTTTAATGTGAAATGAACTTTTTTTCATAGAAACATCCCACACATAAGTAGGACCAAACCTCCAAAATGACTGAGAAACCTCTCTGTCATGTGCACACAATGGCCAAGGGCTGAGAGAGACACAGCAGCAAAGAAATTCATATTTGAATGATATACTCAAAATTTCCCCAAATGTTTGGTGGGAGAGAGTAAGAAGTGGGGCTCCTCTGAGATTACCCACTTTCAGAGCTGAATAGATTGTCCAGATCTTTTCAAAATAATGCTTAAAGATTCAGTGATGGAGAATTAGTGCCAAGTAGAATCAAATAAGTGATATGTAATGCTTCCTCTAGAGAGGGAAAGAATGATCTGGATTCAGAGCTCTAGCACAGAGGAAGCAAAGGCTGGTAACAGCCATCATTGGTCATGGCCCTCCTCAAACCCATACCTCTCGGGATACTAGAGTTGAAGGGGCAAATAACAAAGTATAACACTAGTTTTGGTTGGTTTGGTTTAATCATGGGTACTCAGTGGGCTAGCTGAAACACTAGGCAAAAAAACAAAACATGCTTAGTAGCACTTCTGGAGAAATTGATGGTCCTCATTTCCTTCCCCAGCCTTATTTCAGCTGGGTACAAATGGCACTCTTTTATCTACATACATTTTTAAATTCTGTCAAAATCTGCTTCTGGTTGATCTTATTTTTCACAAATACCTGTAACTGAAGTTCCATTCCGTGAATTTCCCTTTGTTCAAGGAGGAAGGCATGGGATAGCTCTGGGAGTCACAGAGGAGAGAGTGACCTTACTTCCAAGCATAGGTCAGGAATTCCAACTTCCAGCCTATTGTTAAATACTTTTCTCCAAATAGCAGCATATTGATCAGCCATTCATGTTTCACAACTATTCTTCCAACATCAGTGATACTTTGAACTTATTTTGTCCCATTAGACCATGAGCCTAACCTGCTTTGACAGGTAGGGTTAGTCTATCTCGAAATCTCACTTCACATGTGTCTCCTTTCATAGCATGAAAAATATAGAAATATGTATTGCATGATAATACTGGTATAACCTATATCACACTATTTATCACCTGAGGGGGAGAGAATCTGAATCACAAAATGTCAGGTAAGAATTGTCAAAATTTGTAATTGAAAAAAAAAATTTAAGTTAAAAAAAATGCCATTTCATCTCTCTAGGGTTCTGTTTACTCATCTATAAAATAAGGGAGTTGGATGAGATGGCCTTGAGGTTCCTTCTATCTCTAAATCTTTGATTATGGTTGTGTGAGCAATAAGGAACCTTGATGATAATTTAGACCAGGCCCAGAGGGGAGAAGAGACTTATTTTAGGACAAACAATACCATCTGTAGGCAAGGTAAAATATGGGTCTCAATTCCCAATCTGGTGCTCTTTTGATTCTTACTGAAAATCACATTGAGCATTTATCACTATTCAGTTGGGATTTGTCAGCTGTAGGAGTTTAGAAGGTGGTACAGTTAGGTAATGTTCAAGGTAATGATCAAGGAAGGCCTTGGAGATAATAAGATTTGAGCTAGGTCTTGAAGGATAATTAAAGCTTAATCTGTAAGGAAAAGCCAAGCACTTTTGAGTGATAAACTAAAAGAAGATATTCACTTAAATTCGTCTCTCCTACTAGTTGTAAAGCAATCTTCTCCCTTCGTTGAGAGGCAAAATGGTATTGGGGACAGAGTGAGTCAAGAAGGAATAGATTCAAATCTTGCCTCAAATGTATACTAATTATGTGACTCTGAACAAGTCATTTAACTTCTTTCTGCTCCTGTTTCCTCATCTGCAAAACAGAGAGGCTTGATTTAAAGGACTCTAAGTCACCTCTTCTAGATCTAAAACTATAATCCAATAATACTTAGGACTTTTATTTTGCTAGTAATTAGAATTATTTCAAAATAACATAATTACATTTCTCTTTAAATACATCCATATTAAAGATAGATTCAGACTCAACCCTCCAGCCCTCCAGCCTCAATGGAACCAAAATGGTAATAGTATACAATTTAATTATTCCCCGCACAAAACAAGGTCAAGCTAAGGTATAGGGTCCCTGTGGTCTGCTAAATAAGCAATGACAGTGAAAACAAGTTTACTAAACTCTCCAATCCCAAGAATGGCCCCTCCCTAAACACAGTACTAAGGCACCTCTGAAAGTTAAATCCCTGCATGTAAACAAATGACACTATGTAACTGAAATTCTGTTAACATCTCACAGTCCAATACAGAACAGAAAACCAGGAGGAACTGAAGTAAACAATGTCACCAAATGCAGACAATAAAAGTTATTGCGCATTTACTCATAGGAAAATCATCCAGGTTCCTCATTCAGGGCTGCTATACTCCTGCTTTATCTACAATAGTTATGTACAAGCAACTTTATATATATATATATAAAAAGCTAAATTATAGTTAAATATACTATTTGAGAAATTATATATACCTTTATATATAGCCTTATATTTATATAGCATATATAACATGTATGTTAAATATATATAATATATATATCTGTATCTATACAGCTATAATACATACACATCTATAATATATAAATAACATCTATAATATATACACATATAATATATAAATATCATCTATAATATATGCATATATAATGTATAAATAACATATATAATATATAAATAACATATATACATATTTTATGTATTATAATGTCTATAATATAAACATACATGTAAATAACATCTGTAATATATATACATATAATATATAACATCTATAATATATACACATTTATAAATAGTATCTATAATATATAACATCTATGATATGTACATATAATATATTAATAACATCTATAATATATACACATATAATATATAACATCTATAACATACAAACATTTATAAATAGCATCTATAATATATATAATATAAACATCTATGGTATATGCATATATCAATAACATCTATAACATATACACATATAATATATAACATCAATAATATATACACATTTATAAATAGCATCTATAATCTATAACATCTATGATATGTACATATAATATATTAATAACATCTATAACATATACACATATAATATATAACATCTATAATATATACACATATAATGTATTAATTATATCTATAATGTGTACATATATAATATATAACACCTATACATATATAATATAATAATGTATAAAAGTATAGTTAGATATTCTACTTAAGAAGACAAGGAAATACATAATTTGGCCTCAGCTGTGTGATCCCAGGCAAGTCACTTCCACCCCATTTGCCTAGCCCTTGGCCTCATGTTTTAGTTGTTACTAAAACAGAAAGTGAGAATTTTTTTTAAAAAGGAAAAGAAATGCACATTTTAAGGATTCCTATTTGAAGTGGTTGAAATTGTGTGATTGGTGCTTACGGGGACGAATACTTGGCCGAGTAGCAAAAGCAGCCCCGTACGCTTCTCAAGGATTTGCAGTAGCCAGGGTTTTAGTGTATAGAACAGACTACCTGACGTGGATAGTAAAACTAAGCTGGTTATATTAAAGGCGATTAAGGGAGCTGAAAAATTAGGCCAAGGAGTCATAGCAAGGGACTGAAATGAACCCAAGTGACACAGGTGGAATGTGCCCTCAGGACAAGATGAAGAGGTGAGGATTCTAGGTGGGCCAAATGATTGCTTCCTGGTCTGGGTAGTCTTTGCACCCACGAGAAAGAGTCTGGACTTTGGTCCTGGGCACTGAACAGGAACCTCTCCAGGAAGCAATTGTGGCCGGACCATCACAGAACAGTGATCATAGCACAATTAAATCCACTTCCTGCTGGGAGAGGGAAGACCAAAGAAATTCATCACTCACTTGTTCCACTTCAGAAAAGAGAACTGCTCCTTGATGTAGGCATCGATCTAAACTAAAGCTGAAAGTCAATGACCCAGAGGAAGTCTGGAGAAGGATTGAAATATGCCTAAATGGAGAGCTGTGGGTGACTGTGAAATGATGGGAGGCTGGAGGTGGGGGTGGACTAGATCATCTCTCAAGACCTGCTCAAACTCTAAAATCTATGGTCCTAGAAGGTCTGTTTTGCACCATGAATAGTAAACCAATAAAACTCATTACCTCCAAAAGGTAGTACTGGCAGACTCAGAATGGAAGCAGCATCCAAACAAATATGCATGAATTCATACAAGTGAGACGCATTACAGGATATCTCAAGAAACTGCAATGTTTAGTGGATATCCTTGAGGGATAACACACTGCAATGAAAAGAAAACTCAAGTCGTAGCATCAGAAGATCTGGCTTGGGGTTCCAGCTTACTATCAGTGATATGGAACAGGCCATTTTACTTCCCTGGCCTTAGTTTACTCATTTAAAAATGGAAATAATAGGGGCAACTAAGTGGCTCGGTGGATAGAGAGCTAAACCTAGAGATAGGTGATCCTGGGTTCAAATCAGACCTCAGATACTTCCTAGATGCATATAAGACCCTGGGCAAGTCACTTAACCCCCACTGCCTACCCCTTACTACTCTTAGAAACAACTGATTCTAAGAAGGAAGGTAAGGGTTTAAAAAAAAAAAGAAAAACATAATAATTATGAATGATTAAAGTCAGACACACGAAATACATATGAAATCAACACAACTATGAGTGCCAAGAGTCAGGTCTCAATAGATAAGGAATTATCTACTAAGAGAATTTCACATCAGAAAGGAACCTCAGAGGGAAGCAAGTCCAACCTATACATAAAAAAAAAAAAAATCTTGTGGATAATGTACATCTCTGAAAAGTGGTCAGCCATTGGTTATGGGAAGACCTTTAATGTGATGAAACCCCCTCCTCCTGAGGTCTTCCAATCCATTTTTAGACCTACATGGTTGTACTTTTTTCATTATATCAAACAGTAAGTGGGAGTCAGATTGCTCAAACAATCTAAAATTTTCCAAAGAAGATTGGCAAACACTAAATGACTGCATGAAAATATTCTCCAAAGCACTAAAGTAAGAGAACTACATATTAAAATAACTTTGAGGTATTACTTCATGCCATGCAAACTAGCAAGGATGGCAAAAGATAGGAAAGGGCAAAGATGGGGAGGCTATAGAAAAACAGGCACACTGAGGCACTGTTAGCAAAATTTTGAAGCAGTCTAATCATTTTTTACCCTTACCTTTCCTCTTAGAATCAATACTATGTATTGGTTCTAAGGCAAAAGAGCAATAAGGGGTAGGCAATGAGGGTTGTGACTTGTCCAGGATCACACAGCTAGTAAATGTCAAATGCCATATTTGAACCCAGGACTTCCCATCTCTAGGCCTGGCTCTCAATCCACTGAACCATCTAGATGTACCCTAGACTGATCATTTTTAATATCAATTTGGAATTATGTAAGAAAAGTGGCTAAAATATCTATATCTCTTTTTGTCAAATTTTACAAATTTTATTTTGAAATATAGCACTTAACACACATACACAGTGGGTACTAAAAAAATTCTTATCAACTCATGGAAAATGTTTTTTATTTGAAAAAATTTATTTGATTAATTGATTTAGAATAAAATATCTATACCCTTTGACCAAATGATCCCTCTACTGGACACACAACACAAAGAAATCAAAGTTAGAAACAAAAGTCCAATATGTACCAAAATAATCTCAGCAACACTCAATAGATGTTCCTCTTGGGGAGAGGACAGCTAGGTGGTGCAGTGGATTGAGGACTGAGTTTGGAGTCAGGAAGACTCATCTTGAATTCAACTCTGGCCTCAGACACTTAGCTTGGTGGCCTTGGACAAGTCACTTAACCCTGTTTGCCTCAGTTCCTTATCTGTGAAATTAATTGGGGAAAGAATTAGCAAACCATTCCAGCACCTTTGTCAAGAAAACCACAAATGAAGAGTCAGACATGACTGAATAACATTATCATCTTGGGGAATGGTTGAAAAAACTCTAGTATTCCCCCATTGCTTAGCCCTTACCACTCTTCTGCCTTGGAGCCAATACACAGTATTGACTCCAAGACGGAAGGTAAGGGTTTAAAAAAAAAAAAACTCTAGTATTAGAATGTAATGAATTGCAATACAATAATCAGATTTATCTGATAAGATTTGTATGAATGGACAAAGAGCAAAATAAGTGGAACTGGGTACATCTAGGTAGCAGTCAGTAGAACACCAAGCCTGGAATTAGGAGGACCTGGGTTCAAATTTGGCCTCAGACATTTACTACATGTATGACCTTGGGCAAGTCACTTACAGCCAATTGCCTAGCCCTTACCATTCTTCTGCCAGTGGAAAAATAAGGGTTTTAAAAAAATAAGTGTAATCAAAAGAACCATATACACAGTGAATGTAAAAGTTGAACTCTGAGTAATTGAAAAACCAATGGAGTTGCCAGAGAACAGATGAACAAATCTCTCCCCCACACAGCAGAGAGCCATGCAGAATTCTAGATGGAATGCTGTATACATTGTCAGACATTATATTGGATGTTTTTGCTTAATTGTTTTTCTTTGTCACAAGGAAGGATGAAAGAGAGAAGAGGAGTTTTAAAATGACAGTGATGGAAAGACAAAGGGCATCCCTAAAATATTTTTTAAACCTAAACAAATATTAAATAGTCTGGCTGAAGACAAAATGTTGGTTAGTGACAATAACAATAAAGAATAATGGACAAGTTCATAAATAATCAGTTTATATTTCATTTCCAAAAGAGAAACATTAGCTTAAGGAAAGATTTTATGCCTTGATCAGAAGACTAAGCATTAAGAAAATTAAGTTTAGCTTCTGGGGAGGAATGCAAGATAAGTAAAATTCATTTGTGAATACCAAACACCAATTTTGTTTCAAAATAGCTATGAATGCTCTCTAATCAAGGAATGATGCTAGGGAAACAAGTCAGTAATTAGCATATTAGTGTGAAATTCAACAGAAGATATTTGGTAATTTTTGTTAACTCTTCTTCCTAGTTGTCAATATAAGGAAATATTGTAATGTTTAAAAGAGCTTGATTGTTGCCTGCACCAGTCATTTCCCCTTAACCACTCAACCCCCACTAAATCATTCCTTACAACAAGGAAAAACATTTAAGTGAAGTTAAATGACAGAATGACCTTCTCTGATGGTGTATACCTCATTTCATATCCACCCACTGCTCAACAGAAAAGAGGAAGGTGTGTTTCCTTGTCAGTTCTCCAGGAACAAGATGGTTCCTTAGTATTAATTAGAATTTCAGAGCTTTTTAATGTTGAGGTCCCTTGTATTATTGTAGAAATAATACAAATTATTCTCTTGGTTCTGCTTTTTTCACGCTGCATCCCTTCATGCAAATCTCTCTATTTCGCCGAGTTCCTTATATTTGTTGTCTCTTATGGTGCAAAAATATTCCATTACATCCCAAACCACAGTTTGTTCAGACATTCCTTAAACAATGGGCAATGATTTACCAGTGGGTTTCCCCCCTACTATAAAGAACGTTGCTATGAATACTTTGTTATGTCTAGAATCTTTCTTTCTGTCACTGGTAGTGAGATAGATGGGTCCATAAACATAAAAGCTTAATGACTGTTCTCACATCATTCCAAATTGATTTCCAGAAAGGTTGCACCAATTTATAGCTCAATCAACAATGTATTAGTGTATCTGTCTTTTAACAGCTCCCAAAACAATTTTCAGTTTTTATCTTCTTGGATGTGTGGAGTGTTTTATGCACCTTTCTTTTATTTGTGATTTGGACAAATTCCCATTTGATTGTTGATCGTTTGTATTTCTTCTGACTACTCTTCATATCCTTCATCCACTTATTTATTGGGAAATGCCTCTGAATCATTTATATTGGTACCGATTCCTTACATCTTAGATATTAGTCTTTTATCAGTTAGTGAAGGCAAAGGTTTTTTCCCCCCCTCACACCCCAATTACTCTGCTTATTCTAGCTAGATTTTATTCTAGTTGGTTTAGTCTACACCAAAGCTCTTCATTTTTATTTAATCAAAATTGTCTGTTTTATCTTTTAGGATCATCTCCACGACTTCTTTGGATAAAGGTTCTTTGCCTAACCATAGATGTGAAAAGAATTTCATTTTATTGTATTCTATTTTTTTTTAGTTAGGCCATTCATCCATTTGGGATATTTTGTAAGATGCTTCTAATTTCTGGCAAACTGCATTCTAGTTTTCCCAATAGTTCTTGTCAAATGGAGCGTTTTCTCTTAAGTAGTCTTCTTAGTTTATCATACACTGGACTGCAATATTCAATTGTTTCTGAATATTGTCTACATAATCTGTTCCAAAAAGCAACTTTTCAATTTTTTAATTTGTACTAAAGAGTTTTAAGGATTTTGTTGTTGTTTAGACGTTTTCAATTGTGTCTGAGTCTTTGTGACCCCATTTGGGGTTTTCTTGGCAAAGATACTGGAGTGGTTTGCCATTTCCTTCTCTAGTTCATTTTAGAGATGAGGAAACTGTGACTCGCCCAGGATTACACAGTTGGTAAATGTCTGAGGTCAGATTTGAACTCAGGAAGATGAGTTTTCCTGACTTTAGGTCTGGCACTCTATCTACTATACCAACTAGCTACCCTTAGTTTTAAGGTTTACTTCTTTATAGAATAGTTGAGACTTAATAATAGTAGGCCTACTTTATCTCTATTGTATCCCCCATTATTTCTTTTTTTTTCTCAGATCATGAATTTAATTCCATAAATGTTAATTTTCACTTTCAGATATAAAATAATCCCTAGACAAAAGCTTTTCTCTGCTTTTCTTACTACTGTTTGCTTTTATTTAATTTTGTAAGAGAAATACTATAATTTCCATACCCGAGCTTTCACTCTCAGTAGTGTGAACACATGCATGGTAAATGTTGCTTTCTAATTGCGTTCTCTATCAAAACCTTTAATTCACATTCATTTTTGCCTGTTATGTAATTTCTATACTGGAAAGTCTTCTCACATTTTATTAAGGCATGTAGTCTCTGATATTAACTTCAAGAATTAGAAGTAAATTGATCATTATTCCTAAACCAAATACAATTGGCAAAACACTGGAAGGCATGATTTATAGTCATGATTTTGTGGGAAGTCTTGAGATTGCTATGGCTTCAATTTCAACACGTCCTCCTTTGGGCAAAGCAGCAACCTGGTAAGCAACTCTGCCTGGAAAATTACTCTTGAAATACTGCTTGTAGACTTCATTAAAGCATTGAAGTCACTGATGTCGGCCAGCAAAACTGTTGTCTTTACCACATGAGTGTAATCACAGACTGCAGCTTTCAGAATTTCCCCCTTCTGTCACCCCTCCTGACACAAGCTGTCCACTAAAGGATCCATGCCTGTCTGTCCGGAGATGTACACAGTTTTGTCTGTAAGGTCCGATCCGATCGCAGCTGGTGCTTTCAGTGTGCTGATCACTTTCTTAATCAGGGACGACATATCTAATTTTTATCTTGTTCTCTTTCATGGTGAAGTAAGCAAGAAAAATAAATACTGCTTGACTTCAAGCTTTTTCCCCTCACTAGACCACAGGAGGTGCCTCCACCATTATTTCCCTTGAGATTTTCATCCTTTTATTGCTCCAAATGAACTTAATTATTTGTTCTATAAAGTTCTATATGTATATTTAAATGTTCTTTAAAGTACAATTTTGATTAGTACTTTAACTGAGGTAATTAACTGAGGTAGCACTGCCATTTTAAAATATATTGATATGGCCAATCACGATGAGGAACTTCTCTCCATTTATTAAGGACTTCCCTTAATTCTATAAAAATTATCTTAAAATTGTGTTTACATAAGTCCTGGGTGTGTCTTCATCTGAGGTACTCCGTGCAATTTATAGTTATCTTGAATAGAATTTCTCTATTGTTTCCTCTTCTTTTTGTTATATTATTGGACATATTTTTTCATCAGTCTAAGGAACTCCTGGAGAGGAACTTCCTTTACCAATGCAGAGCTGACCTTGGAGACAGGAAGACCTATGCTCAAGTCCTTCCCCTGACACAAATTACCAGTGTGGCCATGGGCAGCTTACTTCTTATAAATACTGCAGAGCAATACTGGTGATTTTTGTGGATTTATTTTGGTTCCTGGAAGCTATTAGTTCTCTCAATTAGTTTCTCCACTGACTGACTCCCTAGTTTATAACAATAGCAATATTAATAATAGCAGCTAGCATTTATATGGTGCTCACAACAACCTCTGTAAAGCTTCTATTATCTTCATTCATCAGATAAGAAAGCTAAGACTGAGGGAGATCAAAGGACTTGGGATGAACTGGAACTCGGGGCTTCCTGACTCCAAGCTCAGTGTTTTGTCTATTACTTCACCAAAGTAAACCATCCTAGTCTTTGTAAATAGAGATTTTGTTTTATTTTGTTTGAGTGGGGATCCTTTTTGCCAATGTTGAAACCTTTGTGGGTCAGTAGATAGAGGGCCAGCTCTGGATTCAGGAAGACCTGAGTTCAAATTTGGCCTCAGATACTTACTACTTGTATGACCCTGGAAAAATCACTTAATCTTGTTTGCCTGTTTTCTCATCTATTAAATAAGCTGGGAAAGGAAATGACAAACCACTCCAATATCTTTACCAAGAAAACTTCAAATGGGGTATTGAAGAGTCAGGCAAAACCAACCAGTCCAAACCTTTGTATGTAGCCCATATTTCTATAGCTACGTTAAACAGCAATGGAGAAAGAGGAGCATCCTTGCTTTACTTCATCCTCTACTTATTGGGAAAGTTCCCAAGGTTTCTCCATTGCTAATAATACCAGCTTTGGGTTTTACATATTTACTTTTGATCATTTAACATTTAAATATTGTATAAATGTTTGGTATATGATACTCTAGTTTAGTGGGAACCAACTTTTCTGAGGTTCTTTAAAAAAAATCTGTAGACCAGGGCAGCTGGTAGCTCAGTGGATGGAGAACCACACCTAGAGATGGGAGGTCCTGGGTTCAAATCTAACCTCAAATACTTTCTAGCTATTTGACCCTGGGCAAATCACTTGCTCCCAATTACCTAATCTTTACTATATTTCTGCCTTGGAACATAAAAGATAAGGGTTTAAAGGTAGAAAAAAATGTGTAGATTTTTACATATATAGGCTTGAGCTATTACTACATGAATTGAAAAATTCCATGAGCAATTTACTATAAATTCAGAAGTATTTTTCAATGATACTGTATTTTATTGCTCATAGCAGTGGCTGTATGCAATTAAAAATATATAAAGTACATTTATTTATTTATTATTTATTTATTTATTATTTATTTATTATATTGAGTCATCCCAAATATTTTCTAGGGCTAAATAGGGAGAAAAGTGAAGGTAGTTTAAGAATTTAGAACTCCTTACAATAATTTCTCCTAGCTCACAAGTGTCTGTGGCCTACAGGTTGGAATCAATATTTAAGTGAATGGCAATAACTTTTTTTCTATTGTCTAAAGCAGACCTTAGTGGTAAGAGAAAATCTAGCGATGAAATATATATTCCTGCCACTTATCTATGTGGACTTAAACAAATCACATCCTCTCTCTGGACCTCAGTTCCCTCACCTATAGAAAGAGGGGACTGAACTCTGATTTCTAAGGCCTCTACTATTCTATGATTCAAGAAGAATAAAAAGGAAATATTTTTAAATAGAATATTTCCCTACTCTGAATTCCTGTAACTTTTCTGCACAACTGATTTGACGATTAACATCATATGCCCTTGGAAGACCATTAGCACTGTTATTTTAACTTATTCCTTCATAGGGGATTTATGTAAAGACATGGATAAGAACCAAGGAAATCACATAGAATGATATTTGAAAGGATTGCCATCTGTTACCATGGAGTCATCAAAGTATTAATGTAGTCATTACGTTTTAGAGATATAAATGTTAGCATTAAGGACAGACAACAGCTTAAACAAATGTGTCTGAGGTGCAATACAGGGACCCAAGGGAGAAGGAAGCCTCTCAGTTTTGACACTGCTGTGAAAAAAATGGAGGATTCTTTAAACCTAATAACTCTGGCGGCGAGAAGGAAGAAAAAAGCTTTTAAAGGAGGACAGGGACATAATCAGATAGGGGCATGACCTCACATCCACCTACTGACCTCATAGCTCCTTGGTGGTGATCATAAAAATTTCCTACACTTGGGATGTTCCATCTCTCCCCCACTTCCCTCTGGCACCCTCATCTACTTGCTGACATCATTAGGAGAGGGAGAGGGACTGGACCCTTGATTTATTTATTCATTTTTAGTACTGAGAACTCCAAGATAAGGAAACTCCTTCCATCATTGCAAGTTGGTACCTACCTTGAAATTTACACCTTTAGAGAGTTGTCTACAACACTGAGAGATCCAGTGACATGTACGACATCCCACAACCAAGATGTGCTAAGGGTCTTCCTGGCTTCAAGGTCAACTCTCTATCCATGACACCAGGCAGGAAATCATCACTGTAAACTTTCTTAGTTAGATAAGGCATTTAGCTGAATCCCTTATGCAAAAAAATAAGCTGAGGCTTAAGCAGGTGTCTTCAAGGACTAATGTATTTGTATGCAGGCCATATTTCCCCAATTCAATTAAAAAACTCACTGAGGGCAGAGACCAGATCTTGAGAATAGCTCTGCTTTCTTCAGCACCCAGAACAGGGTCTTGCACATGGTAAGCCCTCAGGAAATATTTGTTGAATTTAAACTAATCAAATTTGTTACAGAAAGACAGTCAATGTAGCTTTTTCAGTCTCTTCTGCCGCAAGAACAAGTCTCAGAATAAGATGATTAGAAAAGCAAACTAAGCCTTCCCTGGGATTACTTTGAATTACATAAGTGACTACCTCTATTTAGGTCTAGGAGATATTCAGCAAATATAATAGATAAACAGCTCTGGCGGATTTGGACACCATGCAAGAGGGACCTGAGGTTGAAGTCAAACAACCGGCTATTTATTGACTCCAAGGTAAAATTCTGAGTAAGATGATTAAAAAAAGTCACTTTAGTTTTTGCCTTTTCTAGCATTCCATGGTCTGAAGTTCATGGGCATTATCTCAAACCCATCTCCTGCCTCCATGCTGTTAAAATCATGCCATTTCCTATACTTAGATTGTCCTCTTTCCTCCTCTCCATTTTCACTTACTGAAAGCAAAGGGATAAGGGGCAGCTAGATAACACAGTAGACAGAGCACCAAGGCTAGAGCCTGGAGGAATTGGGTTCAAATCGGCCCAGGACACTTTCTGACCTGGGCAAGTTACTTAACACCAATTGCCTAATCCTAGCCATTCTCTTGTCTTAGAAGTGATACTAAAATAGAAGACAAGGGTTTAAAAAAATACAGGGACAGCTGGGTGGCTCAGTGGATTGAGAACCAGGCCTAGAGATGGGAGGTCCTGGGTTAAAATCTGGCCTTAGATACTTCCTAGCTGTGTGACCCTGGGCAAGTCACTTAACCCCCATTGCCTAGTCCTTACCCCTCTTCTGCCTTGGAACCAATTCTCAGTACTGTATTGACTCGAAGTCAGAAAGCAAGGATTTTAAGTAAATAAAAAAGTAAATTAAAAATTCAATGGACAAGGACCAGGACTGAACTGATTTTATTAGCAGAGAACTCCTCTATAAGAAAACTGTTCCATCACTGAAAAAATGATTCTATTTCTGAGAAAGGTATCAAATTATACTTGGGCATGTTTCTTTCAGATGTGCTGCAACAAGAATTGTCTGCTCAGCAATGAAAGCGTATTAAGTTTAGTTATTTTTAAGAAGTTCACTTTTTAAATAATAAAAGGGCTAGGGGGAAAAAAAGCTTATTTGTCATCATATTTAAATATGTCTATAATGTATTCCTTACTGCTTGAATCATGTGGTCATGGCATATTACCAAGGTCTAAATTGCAGGCCAGACTGTGCTGGAATGGACACAGTGGGAGAAGGGTACCAAAGAACAAGCAAAGGGAGAAGGTTGTGACCCAGCTGGCACCAAATGTGTTAGGCAAACACCCATCCTCCTCCCACCCTTCCCCTCTAAGCTGACCCTGACCCATACCACATACCAACCACCACCCTGCTTTACCGGAGCTACAAGAGAGTCCAAATCAGGAAGGGTGGAAGAAAAGGGTGGGCTTTATGGAATCCTCAGGGCCAGCTGGAAAGTTCTGATCCCTACTCTGGGACTGCTGAGCCCCTGCCCCACCAGACACATGATCATTTTTGTAAATAAATATTCTGCAATCCCAAGGCACACTGACTCAACTTTTAAGAGAACATCTTAGCCAGAACTATTGAGATGCATTCTTTGCATTAGGAAGTTACTGTAACCTTGGTTAAAAATTCATATCAAATTAATTTGATTAATCCACTGGAAAAAGGGTTTGCAATGCTGTACTATGAAAACAGTTTTATTTGGGGCAACAAGGTGGCTCAGTAGATAGAGAGTAAAGCCCAGAGACAGGAGGTCCTGGGTTCAAATTTGACCTCTTAAATGTCTCAGCTGTATGATCCTGAGCAAGTCACTTAACTTCAATTATGTAGCCGTTACTATTCTTCTGCCTTGAAATTGATACATAGTATGAATTCTAAGGCAGAAAGTAAGGGGATTTTTTTTTCACATAGACCATGTCTGGAAATGTATTTTTCATTCTGCATCTTGCATTAATCACCTCTCAGTCTGGAGGTTGGTACCATGCTTCATCAATGCTTCCCTAGAATCTTGGTTGACCATTGCATTATTCAGAGTTCCTACAGCTTTCAAATAGTTCTCCTGGTTCTGCTCACTTTATTCTGCATCGGTTTATAAAAGTCATCCCAGGTTTCTCTGAACCCATCTCTTTGGCCATTTCTTTCTTACAAGCACTTTTCAAGATGACAGGAGAAATTGAGGGTAGTACTTTAGGTGGACCACTGTGCCCAACTTTGTGGGAGTACCTGGACAAGAGGTGCATAGGATGGGCAGTCACAGATAGGTTGGGATCTGTGTTTTGGTAGGGAATATGCATTTGAAACTTATAATAAAATTCTTAATCTTTAATAATTTCTATTCTCAGTTAAGCCCCAGAAAGAGTATCTAAAGCATTTGTAGTCATATTCTAGTAATATTTATCTAATATGAGTAATCATTGAAAAAGATTTTTTTAAAGGAGTTCATCCTCAAAAGAATGATTACATACATAAACAGAGAAGCAGATAGATTGATAAATGTGTATCTGTAGATATTTAATTTAATTCACTAGGGAGTAAACAGAGGAATACAATGAAATATTTATACTTTATAATTTCAAAATTAGTTATTGACCTTTCTCTAGTCATAGGTTTCTTGGGTTTTCAATTTTACATTCATTGTTAAATTTCTAGAACTCTTCCAAGATTACCCATCTAATCCTCCTTTTTCTTTTCTGAACTCTGGTTCTAGACATCAACTATCTACTTGACATTTCCTTCTGGATGCATCTCCATTTCGTTATGTCTAAAACAGAACTCATTCTCTTCCCACCCCCCAAATCCCCTCCTCACTTCCTTGTTTCTATAGAGAGCATCACCATTTTCCAAGTCCCCTAAGAATTATCCACAATTCTTTACTCCTCCTCACCCTTCCTCATAGTCTAGCCAATTTCTGTGTCCTAGCAATTACAGTTCCAAAAGATCTCTTGCATCCAATCCATTCTTTCTAGTCACATTACAACTGCCCTACTCCAATCACTCATTCCCTCTTGACTGGATTATTGTAATAGCCTCTTATTTAGTCTTTATATCCTGTCTCCCTCCTCTACAGTCTTGCTTGGCCACACAACTAATGAACGGGCATACAATAAGAGCTTAATAAATGCTTCATGATTGGTTGTTAATGCAGGAAATTATAGACTCTCAGAGTTGAAAAAGACCTTAAAACTAACCTACTCTGATCCCTGAAAAGAAATCTTTTCTTTAAGGATCACCCAAAAATGAGCATCTAGCTTTGTCTTAAGGGTCTCTAAGCAATGGGAAATTCAGTCACATAAGACAATCTACTCCATTTTTTTTAAACCCTTACCTTCCGTCTTGGAGTCAATACTGTGTATTGGCTCCAAGGCAGAAGAGTGGTAAGGGTAGGCAATGGGGGTTAAGTGACTTGCCCAGGGTCACACAGCTGGAAAGTGTCTGAGGTCAGATTTTAATCTAGGACCTCCCATCTCTAGGCTTGGCTCTCAATCCACTGAGCTACCCAGCTGCCCCGACTACTACTCCATTTTTTTTGATAGCTTTAATTGTTTTTCCATTTGTCCTCCTTATAAGCCTGAGCTGGATACATGCCAGCTCTTAATGCCCTTCCTAAAATGTCCTACCCAGAACTGAACATAATCCTCCATATGCAATCTGACCAGGCAGAGGACAATGGGAGTGTAGAGCTTCTGTTCTGGACACCTGTTTCTTCTGGTAATGTAAATCTGCCTTCTAATTCATATGTAAAGGACATGAAGAAGAAGGATGGGAATATGAATAGATTTCAAATGATTGTGGTATATCATGCTACAGTAACACCCTACATATCCAAAACTCAGCTATTGGGCATCCTCACCTACCCAGAACATTGCTAAGAACCACAAAGTAAGCAAAAACTAAACCAAACCAAAAAACCAAAATCCTAGAGCAACCAAAATAGATTTCAATGTCTGGGCACTGAATTTCATTGATTTTACATGTAAGGGAGTCTCTCATATTCTCATTCACAGTCTAGTTACTCTTATTTTATGCACATTTATTTTTTTTTAAAACACCCATTTTCAATCTTAAAAATCAATATTCTGTACTGTATATTGGTTACAAGGCAGAAGAGTGGTAAGAGCTAGGCAATGGAGGTTAAGTGACTTTCCCAGGGTCACATATCTAGGAAGTATTTGAGGCTAGATTTGACATCAAGACCTCCTGTGCTAAGTCTGGCTTTCAATTCACTGAGCCACCTAGTTACCCCCATTTTATGCACGTTTCTAACAAACTTGGCTATTTGATTACTAGGCCATAGTCAACATGAAACTATTTAGAAGAGAGAAGGATAGATGAAGACAATGCCATTAATAGCAGCTGATAACTAGACATTAGAGAAAAAGCAAAAACTAGAGATAGCACATACAAGAGTACAAGAAGCACAACAGTCTAGGGCCATGTTGGTGAACCTATGGCATGCATGCCAGAGGGGGCTGCTCTCCCCTCCCCCCTCCACATATGCCTGAGAACATTTCTCTCATCACCTGCCCCTCTACCCAGCAACCCAATGGTAGTGCTTCTTCTCTCCCTTGTCTGGGTTAAGGCAGGGGGCTCACATGTGGCATGAGGGTTGTAGTTTGGGCACTTGGTCTTTAAAAGGTTCACCATCACTGGCCTAGGGTCATTACTGATCCCAAGGTCACCCCTGTATTATAACCACTGGGATCCCAAAGTACTGACTAAAATTTGCACAAAAAGTTAACTTGTGCTCAATATCCTCTAGTTAAGAAATAAGAGAAGAGTGAAATACATTTTGGTGATTTTCCATCTGAAGTGGTTAAAATTTTAAAACAGCATTGGTGTTTGAATGGGTCGACCATCAACCATCCTGAAATCTCGGCCATCTGACATAGTTTATTCCTCAAGGGATCTGGAAAGCAACAGTCTTACTTTACTTTCCCACTAACCACAAGTCCTTTTCCTTCTTATCTTCAGAGCTGCACAGTAACAGCTCAAGCCATTTTGATTTATTTGTTTGTTTGTTTGTTTATTCCTTTTTCTTCTTTTTTAAATTTTTTTAGTTCTCTCCTCTACTTGGATTTCTGATGCCATGAACTTTTTGCATACTTGCTGACATGAGTAAATGTGACCTGCTGTGCATCCAGTATTTGTCAGAAATGACACCCCCACCCTAGCCAAGGAGTTAAGGAAAGCATGAAGCAATGGACACAAGGCGGTTTTGTGCACAGAATTATCTTTCTCTAAAGAAATATTTGAAAGAGTTAGATTACAGAGAAACTGGCAAACAAGGCCAAACTTCTGATGACTCTCTAGATGCACTAAGGGACATAAGAAGCATTAAAAAAGTCTGCCTTCATCTGAACATTCCTTTTTTTTTTTTAAGAAAAAGATGAGTAGTTGAGAATCCAGTGAGTCAAAAAAGCAAGCATCTTTTAAGCATTATATATATATATATATATATATATATATATATATATATATATATATATATATATATATATATATATCCTTGGGATCCAAAGAAAGATTTAAAAAAGAACAGTCCCTCCCATTAAGCACTCTCCTTCTAATGAGAGAGCCAATAAAAACTGTTAGGTACATACAGAACTGAGATTAATTTGAGTTAATATCAGAGGGAAAGAACCAACATTAAGGAGACTTTAGGAAAGGCTTTTTGTATAAGATAGAATTTTAGTTGAGATTTGAAGAAAGCCAGGCAGGCAGAGAGGCAAAAAAAGGAGGGAGAGAATTCTAGGCATGGTAGACATTTAAGTAGATGGCAGTATTCATAAACCTCCAGAAATAAAAAAGATTATGTTCTCAAAAGTACAAGTGGGAGGCATCAAAAGGCAGAGGGAAGAGAACTGTGCTGAGAGGAAGTAGTCTTGGGTCCAAAGTTTAAGTTTGCTATTAACTGGCTGTGTCACCTTGGGCAAGTATTCTCCCTACTCTGGGACTCAAATTTTCCCTCTGTAAAATTGAGAAGGGTAGATTAGTTAAGCACTAAAGTCCTTTTTGGGCAGCTAAGTGACAAAGTGGATAAAGCACCAGGCTTAGAATCAGGAAGACTCATCTTCATGGATTCAAATTTGGTGTCATACACTTAATAGCAGTATGACCCTAGGCAAATCATTTAATGCTGTTTGCCTCAGTTTCCCCATCTTTCAAATGAGCTGGAGAAGTAAATGGCAAATCACTCCAGTATCTTTACCAAGAAGCCCCAAAGCAGGGTCACAAAGAATCAGACACAAGTGGAACAACTGACCATCAACAATAAAAAAGTCCCTTCCAGATCTAGAGTCTTGGAAAGCTTTAGCAAAATTTGATAAGCTCATTGCAAAAAGAGTCTTTCCATTGTTTCTATACATTTTTCTTTATCCTCAGCACTTAGTATAGTGCCAGGCAAATAGGAAACAAGCATTAATGAGGTACCCACTTTATGCTGGGTACTATGCTTAGCACTTCACAAATATTATCTCCTTGTATCCTCACAAAAATCCTAGGAGGTGGGTACTGATATTCCCATTTTATAGTTGAGGGAACTGAGGCAAATAAAGTTACTTGTTCAGGGTCACATAGCCAATCAGTGTCTTGAGTCAAATTTGAACTCAGGTCTTCTTGATTCGCTATCTAGCTGACTCATACAATAATTAATAAATCCTTGTTGACTGAATGCCTGTAGTACTCTTTGAGCAGTATAATACACCAAAGATTATGGAATTTAGAGCTGGAAGGGCAACAAGAGAGGCCATTATAGCCAATCATCCCATTTTATAGATAAAGAAACTGAGTTAAAGGTTAAGTGATTTTCTGAACATCACATAGCTAGTAAGGCAAGATTTTTTGTCTTTCTGATTCCAAATCCAGTGCTCTCTCCATTGAGTCACCTAATTGCCATGGCCTCATAACTAGTTCTCCCTGTGACCTATCACAAGTTGAAAGAAGAAAGACATAAAAGGGCTTTGAATTTAGGAGTTGGGGCAATAGCAATTTAAGGGGAACTTAAACAGAGAGAAGACCCCTAGAGAGTGACCAAAGACTTGATGTGAGAAATAAAAAGCATCATGTGGAACAAAAATTCTGAGAAAAAAGTTCATGTGGGGAAGAAAAGGAAGAAATTACAGAGGGAATAAAAGAAGGTATTTCTAAAGGCAGGACCTAAAGGTATAACCCAGTAAGAAAGGGCAGGAAGGCAGGACCTAAAGGTGTAACCCAGTAAGAGAGGGCAGGAACAAAATAGAAAGAATGGGAATGCCCAACATACTTTAATCCAGAGATAGGAAAAGTGACATCCTCTAAAAGAGCCTATGTCACAGCTTGGACAAAAGAGATGAAGAGTCTTCCTCCTCCAGAGACCTCCAGAGAAAGGGAGCTAGAGAAAGATACTAGCTTGGAAACTAGAGTGAGAGCAGGGTAGACTAGCTTAGAAGAATCTATCTGAAGACACCAAGAGGGAGTATCTGGGGACAAAAGGGGAACAAGTTGCACCTGGAAGGGCTTGCTTGGTACCTCAAAGCTGTGTGATTTCTTGTTGAGGCCATGGAGAATCCCAATGGTTTGATCATGTATAAAGCAGACTAGAGAGTAGAAATTAAGCTCAGAGAGCTTGATTCCTCTTCCCTGTTCCCTAATTCTCCAATTCTACAGGGAGCTTACACCCAACTGGACTGTCTGTGATACTTGGCAGTAATCAGGACAGAAGGGGAATATGTATTACAAGAAGTCAGAGAAAGCAAAAAGGCAAGACATAGGAATGTCCAGAGAGAGAAATCTGATCTCTCTGTGGCAGAGATCAGGTGGGGTGACCCACTCCTTCAAAAGCAAGAGAGTTGAGTTGCCCAAAATTCTAAGATACACTAAGACTGAGATAGCATCATTGAATATAAGCCTGTGTCAAGTCAAATCAAAAGAAATGTATTAGGTGCCTACTACATGCATTGCATTTCACAAAGTGCTGGGAACACAAATATAGGCAAAAACCAGCCCCTGCCCTCAAGTAAACCACAATCTGATGGGGAAGACAACATGTACACAGCAATGTACAAACAAGACCACACGCATAAACATACATATATGTTCATATGTATAAAACAAAATGGAAATAATCAAAAGAGGGAAGGCACCAGCCTTACAGGGGACTGAAAAGACTTCCTAAAGAATGTAAAATTTTAACTGAAACTTAAAAGAAGAAGGAATCCAGGAGGTTGAGAAACGAGGGAGAGAATTCTAGGCATAGCAAGAACAGCAAGTGAAAATTAATGGAGTTGGGAGATGGAGTATCTTACATAAGGAATAGCAACAAGGCCAGGATCCCTGGATCATATAACATGTAGAGGGTAATAATGCATAAGAAGACTGGAAACTAGGAGGGGAGACAAGGTTACAAGGCTACATAAATATGATTTTAAGGCTTTAAATATGATTTTTCTCTGAGTAAAGATATGGGGAATAATATAATATAGTATTATTACTAATTATTAATGATTTTGAAAAAGTAATTTTGCTAGGTGTGGTGGCACAGGTGTATAATCTCTGCTACAGGGGAGGCTGAGGGAGGCAGATCACTTGAGAATGGAAGTCCTGAGCTTCAGTGGGCTAAGCTTATTGATAGGGTCCATATTTGGTGTCTATCCTAATTCCAACACCATTGTGGTGAGTCCCAGGGAATGGGATACCAGCAGGCTACCTAGGAAGGGATGAACCAGGGCAGAAATGTAGCGGGTCAAAAGTTTGTGGGTTGATTATTCAAATAGAGCTTATAAATTGCTGCTGCACTGCCAGCCTTGGTAAGAAAGAGAGACAGAAGAAAGAGAGAAAAAAAGGAGAGAGACACACACAGACAGACAGAGACACACAGAGAGAGACAAAAACAGAGAATATATATGGAAGAATATTTCTTCATAGACTCAGTCAAACTTACCTTTTCTGGAATTCACCCTCAACTTTGTTGCCTTCCTTCCCTTACTGATACTACTCTCAGATCTAGGATCACCTTCCTCTATCCGCCATGTTAAAATCCTACCTGTCCTTCAAGACATTCTTCAATTGCTACCTGCTATAAGTAGTCTTCCTTAATTCTCCTCAAATGAAAGTAATCTCTCAAGGTTTCCTTGAATTCCCATAGTGCTCGCTTGCTCGCTCTCGCTCTTGCTCTCTCTCTCTCTCTCTCTCTCTCTCTCTCTCTCTCTCTCTCTCTCTCTCTCTCCCTCTCTTTCCCTCTCTTTCCCCCTCCCCTCTCTCTGCCTCTGTCTCCCTCTCTCCCTTACTGTCTCTCTCTGTCTCTTTCTTTTTCTCTCTCTGTCTCTCTGTCTCTGTCTCTCTCTTTTCCGTCTCTCTCCCTCTCCTTCTAATTGTCTTTATGTCTCTCACTCTCCCTTCCTCCTTCCCTCTCTCCCTCTCTCCCTTTCTCTGTCTCTCCTTTTCTCTCTCTTTTTCTCTCTCTCTGTATCTCTCAATATAAATATATAGATACATGTATTGTTTATTTATTTGTTTATATATACACATCTATAGATACAGGCTTCACATTTTAGGGTTGCTCTGTATCCTTCTTTGTATCCATCATGTGATTGTGATTACAATGAGTATTCAATAAATATTTGTTGAATGGATGAACAAATGAATAAGCTACCCTGTCATTAAAAATCATCATGCTCTTTCTTTTTATAGCACTTGTAGCATCCAGTACAGGAAATCTGTATGCCTTGGATACTTAGGAAATATTTTGTAAATTAATACTGAAGTTGCTTATTAGCTTTCAATAGCTAAATCTCACTGAATGGAATTTTTCACCCTTGTGTAATAAGATCCACAATTTGAAACTGGAAAGGACCTTAGAGATCACTTTTTTAAGCAAATAAAATATATTTATCAAAAGTGATTGCAAAACAGAGATCAGAGAAGGTATATAAAGAAGAATATATGCCAGATCACATAGAATAAAGGATTTCTCCAATTGAGAGCAAGATAACTCAGCTCAATTAAAAGGGAATGTCCTTCAATTCTGAGAGATTTACAACAAAGAATGGTATTCACCTCCAGAGAAAGAACTGTTGGAATAGGAATACAAATGGAAGCATACAATGTTTCACTTGTTTCTTTGGGTATATGTTTGGGGAGGTTGGTTCTATAGGATTATTGGCTTACAAAAATGAATAATATAGATTTGTGTTATAGGGAAGGAGACAGTTTGGACCATTTAACTTTAGAAAACTTATGTGGAAATTTGTTATTATGTGTAATTTTAAAAATAAATAAATAGATAAAAATGTTTAACGAACTGTCCTTGATTTTACCCAAGGGGAAATTCCCCATACTCTCCAGAGTAGCAATCCAGGGACAGGGAAATAACAGAGACTGCCAGTGCCATTTATGTCTTCCCAAAGCCATTTCCTTCAACAATCTGAAGCAGGGTTGGCCCCTTCTGTCTTCTCTCTAAAAGCTGGATGCCAGAAGTGTCCAAAATAACTAAAAGCATTGAGTCTCAAAGAAATAAAGAAAGCTGGAGTTCCCACAAATAGGGCAGGACAGTCATTTCTAGTGGGAAGAGACTTCCATACCAATGGGCTTTGGGACAGTGATTACAAATGAAATTAGTTTGTTTTTTTTTTACCATGTTCAGTATTTTAATCTTTGTACTGGTTAACCCATGACAATTGTTCCTCTCCTCCCATTTTACAGATGAGGAAACTGAGGTCCAAAGAAGAATAAGTGACTTACCAATGACTATACAAGTAATAAGTGGCAGAAATAAGTCTCAAACCCAGGTCTTCTGACTCCAGGTCCAGCATTCTCCAGACTGAAGACAAAAACTTAAATTCTTCTACAACTTCCTGGTCATTATTAAAAAAAAACAACTCTTACAATTCATCTTAGGATCAATACTGTATATTGGTTCTAAGGCAGAAGAGAAGTAAGGGCTAGGCAAGGGAAGTTAAGTGACTTGTCCAGGGTCAAATGTCTAGAATGTGTCTGAAGATAGATTTGAACCCAGTACCTCCCATCTCTAGGCCTGGCTCTCAACCCACTGAGCCACCTAACTGCCCCCCATATTGGTCATTATTATAATTGCCCCATTCTAGTCTGCTGAGAAGTGACCTGCATGTGTCCAGTCTAAAAAACATGAGTTTCTAAAAAACATGAGTTCTACACAGGTGGCTTTAAAGCTAATACATTGGCTGGTGCCAAGGACAACAGATTCCTATAGTTAGTGCTCGACTTACCAGTGGTCATGAGAAAAAGAGTGTCTGTATACAACCAAAGTCCTCATAGTCAGGGGATAGAGAGCTACAGGCCCTTGAAGTAAAAAAAAAGTCCCTACATCAAGAACTTGTGATATCCATATAACAACAATAGACAGAATAATAGCTTACTTTAATAGAGTGCCCAGGTTTTATCCCATTTGCTCTTCATTACAATCCCAGCAAATCAGCAGACCAGTCTTTCATTATTATCCCAAATTTTTAGATGGGGAAACAGAGATCGGACTGCTGCTATTAAGGGTTTAGAGTCAGAATTACTTCCCAGGTTTTCTGATGCCTTGTCTAGAGCTCTTCCTACAACCCTATCACATAGGATATTCTCCAGTATTTGGGGACAGGATTTAGAAGTGTGAAGGCTGGATTTGGCTCTCCCCTGATTGTAACAGTGAAAGTACTTAGCTCTTCCTTGACAGTGAAAATAAAATTATAATTCCATGTTTATTTTTAAATTTTAATCCCCAAAGGTGTTAACTCAGTATTTTAAATAGATCTACCCATTTTAACTACAAAAAGGTGTTAACTAACAAAAACAGGTGTTAACTAACTACAAAGGTGTTAACTAACCAAAAAAGGTGTTAACTAACCATAAAAAGGTGTTAACTAACCACAAAAAAGGTGTTAACTCACTACAAAAGGTGTGACACCCATTTCATACACTGAGTGGGTTGTCCTGGAAAGGAGCATGTGCTGTGATTGGTAGACATAAAAATTTAGGGGAGGTGACACAAAAGAAAAAGGTCTTTAAATAGAGGAAACAGGCACACAAGGATCAAAGGATAATTCAGTCACTTGGAGTTGGACTGGAATAGAAGAGTCACCTGGGGAGAGATTAGAAGAATCAATCACTCAGAGTTGGAGTGAAGAGAGACACTTGAGGAGAGACTGGAAAACAGATATTCAGACTTGGAGTGAAGACACTTGACTGTGGAACTCCATAATTAAATTTAACAGAAGGGTAACTCTAAAGAACAAGCAGAACAACAAAAATTTATACACAGTGGATGAGATTAGACACTGGACAAAATTTCCCCCACACTGAGCAATCTATGATCTTAAGGATTCCCAGACCCTTTAATATTTCACACACATATACACCTCCAATTCCTGAAATTCCTTGGGGAAAGGAAGTCTTTGATTCCACTGGGAGAGATAAAAGGGATAAAATGCAAATGCTGTTTCAAGTTCCACATCAACCAATCACACTGAAATGTCATCATTTTAAGGGTTGCTCATGATTGAGGACTACAACTGGGGAAGAGGGAAGCAATGTGGAGGAAACCTGGAACCAAAGTGAGGAGGTCACAGCATGGGAAAAATTGAAAATAAAGGAAAAAGGAGGCTGGGAATGCTAACAAGGAAATGTGTGAACTCTCCTACTTTTAATTTTCATTAAACAGTCATTAAAGCAGGCATCTTAGAGTGAACCTGAATTCAAAACCCAGTTCTGATGTTTATTGCTCACAGCCAAATCACTTACTCTCTCTGAGGCTCCAAGTCCCTGTCTATAAATAGGGACAACAATACTGACACAATCTACCTCACAGGGTTCCTATGAGGAGCTAAAACTGGAAATCCTGTGGAAATATTCCTTATTGTTATTTGGTAGCTCTCTTGATAATTTTCATACTCCACTAATTCATTCAAAAGCTCTTTATTCATTGTCACAGTTTTATTTCTTCTACTAGATTATGAACTCCTAGGGGCCCCATGCATATTTTTATTGAATATTATTCATTAATATCCATGAATAATCATCTATGAATATTATTCACATTCTTATTTCCTACAATGCCCAGCACAGTACCTTATGACTAATAGGAAATTAATAAATGCTTGCCAACTTGAATTAACTTCCCATTTCTGCCTAGAGTATGCACTGCTTACTTTCAAGATGATGGAGATAAATAGAAACCACATATGAAGAAAATTTTGGCCTCAGACATGTCCTAGCTGTGTGTCCCTAGGCAAGTCACTTAACTCTATTTGCCTAGCCCTTGTCTTTCTGTCTTAGAACTGTTACCTAGACAGAAAGTAAGAGGTTGTTTTTTTTTTTTAAAGGAAAATAAATGTATATCCTGTTGGGGCTATGGAAAGAATACTGGTGTCTTGAGTTGTTGTTGATCCTTTGTTTTTTTAAAGGACCAATGTCATCACAGGGTGACGTCTTAACTTGTGTGTGAATTAAATTTAAGTGAGGCAGAGATACACAAAGCCATCAACCTTACTCTCTCTTCCAGGGTCACTAAAGTCCAGTGGCAAGAAAAAAGTCAAGATTACAGGTGATGGCCCAGGATACAGTGGATGGCGTTGGATTCTTTGATATTTGAGCAAGCTCTAAGATCTCCACATGCCTGCTTCTGCTGCCTCCAAGTAGGGTGTTTGAGTCAGAGTCATAGAGTAACACTTTGGAGGGCTGGTTTCCCAATATTTGCCAGAGAAAAATATATTCCAACTAATGCCTAACCCGAGTTAAATACACATTACTTTCCTAAAAGTGAAAAAGAACAATGATATAGATCAGCTCTACTAGTCTGATGCAAAGACTTTAAATAAGATCCAATTTCCTTTTTCTGAATTTAAGATCAGTGAGCAAATTTTCCAGAAACACTCTGGCCTCCAGGGTGAATCTACTCCACTGACAGGAATTTCACTGGGAAAATTGGAACTGGTTATCCAGCAAGGCATATCTTCTATTATAGGTCGAAAAGGAAGCATCATAGTTTATCAATCAACTACTTCTCATGATTTTGTTAAGTGTATTTGACCTCCAAGACTTTTGCTATTGTTGTGTGTCCTTTCAGTCATGTCTGACTTTTTGCGTCCCCATTTTGGGGTTGATTTGGGAAAGAGATTAGAATGGTTTGCCATTTCCTTCATTAGCTCATGTTTTACAGATGAGGAACTGAGACAAACAAGGATAAATAATTTGCTCAGGATCATACAGCTAATATGTATCTGAAGCTAGATTTGAACTCAGGAAGATGAGTCTTCCTAATTCCATGCCCAGTGCTCTATGCTCTGAGGCACCTACTTGCCCTCTGGGACTTCCACAACTATATGCCCAATGCTAAGGACGGTGCTGTTTGATCTTTTCGGTCATATTCAACTCATCATGACCCCATTTGGGGATTTCTAAACAAAGATGTTGGAGTGGTTGGCCATTTCCTTTTCCTGGTCATTTGATAGATAAGGAAACTGAAGCAAACAGGGTTAAGTGATTTGCCCAGGGCCATATGGGTAATATAAATGTCTGAGGCTGGATTTGAATTTAGATCTTCCTGGATCCAGGCCCACTAGTGTCACCTAGCTGCCTTTAGCTAAGGGTGCCCTCCCCACTAAAAAAAAAAGTCAGTCTGAGAATAGAATTGCACTAGCAGAAGACTAGATCAAACTACCTCTCTTCTGATGCATTTTTAGAAAGTCCCGAGTACTCTGGCAAGATGAGGCTTCTTCTTTTCTACATCTCTCCCCAGTTTCCAGTATTGAACAGTTCTATTTTCTGTTTGTTATTTAACACTTTGAGAAAAGGTAGAATTCAAGGAGGAATGTTTAGAAAACATACACGCATCTGGGACTTGGACATCTTTCCAGTAAACATCATATATCATGTATTAAAGTTATCCATGTTTGAATTTATACCACAAAGGTAGAGCTTGATTGTGTCTTCATTGAACTTGATATCTTACCCAGTTCCAAGCTCAGAGTTCTCAGCAGAGGAGGTATTCAATAAATGTTGAAATGAAAGAAGTCAAGGAAAAGAAGGTAGCTAGGGAGGTGGTACAATGGATAGAGAGCCAAGTTTGGAGTCAGAAGACTCATCTTCATGAGTCCGAATCTGGCCTCATATACTTAGTTGTGTGACCCTGGGCAAGTCTCTTAACTCTGATTGTCTAACCCTTGCTAGTCACTTGTCTTAGAATTAGTACTGACAGAAGGTAAGGTTTAAAGAAATGAATAAATACTTATTTCCTCCCTTCTTTCCAGGGACAGCCTGGCTGGTATTCAAGAAAAGGCACTGAGCAGAGAATTGGAGAATCTAGATGTAGAGGCTGCAGGAGAAAGGTCTAACTTAGAGAACACATTGTTTTCAGTCACATTAGGACTCACTTACAAATAGACTGTGAGCATTCTATATGCCAAGGCATTCCTCATGTGCTGAATGCCACCATCCAGGAAACAATGCTGCCATTGATACTACCTGGGTGATCTGGGCAAGAGATTTGATCTCTGTAGTGTCCTCATCTGTAAAATGAGGGGGATGGACTAGAGGATCTTTAAAGTTCCTTCAGGCTCCAGATTTAAGATAATAACAACAACTGGAATTTACATTGGGCTCTGCCCCCCTCTTTCTTTCCTTCCTTTTTTTTTTTAACCCTTGTCTTCTGTCTTCAAATCAACACTGTGTATTGGTTCTAAGGCTAAGTAAGGGCTAGGCAGTGGATGTCAAGTGACTTACCCAGGGTCACACAGCTAGGAAGTATCTAATGCCATATTCAAACGCAGGACCTCTCTCTTAATCCCCTAAGCTCCATAGCTGCCCCCCCCCCCTGCCCTCAAAGGTTTGCAAAGCAGTTTGCAAATATTATCTTGTTTGAATTTCACCACAAACCTGGGAGTAGCATGCTACCATTATTTTCATTTTACAAAAGGGGAAACTGACAGTGGTTAAGGGACTTGTCCAGGCCCTATAACTAGTAAGTATTTGAGGCTGAATTTGAATTCAGGCTTTTCTTTAACCCAAGCCCAGTACTCTATGCACTGTGGCATCTTGCTCTATGATCCTTTGAAAAGAAGGTGATTAGTTGATAGCATAAGTGATGAGTAAAGGAGGGACAGGCTGCACATGGAATGGTAGGAGACCTATAGGAAGACCTACAAAACAACACGGAGATCCTCTCTGGAAGTGTGATGGGAGCTCATGACCAAGAGTTGTCCTGAATAAATGTGCATGTTTGGACTACAATTTGCATCTTTGGAGTAAATTTATACTTTTTTTTCTTTATTAAATTTTTTATTTTAATAACAAGTTTTTACATAAGTTTTCCAAAGTCATATGATCCATATTGTCTCCATCCCTTGGTCCCTCCCCACTCCCAGAGCTGTCAAGAAATTCCATCTGGATTATACATGTAGTATATCTACACATCGATGATCTTAGCTCCATTGATGACAACAAGGGATACTCATTGCAGATACCAGTAATAATTTATAGTTAAATGATGCCTTATAAAGTGCTTTCCTAACAATGCCCTAAGGAAGGTGATTAAAATATTATCATTATCCCTATATTATTGAGGAAGAAATCCTAGTTCCAAGGATAACTTTCCTATGGTCACAAGATAAGTATTAAAGCTGGAATGTGAACTGAGGTCTTCTGAATAAAAGGCTTTTGGAAATTCCAAGTACAGTGTTCTTTCCCCTACATCCTGTTGCCTTTCAAAGCACGTACCCTGGTCTTCCCCCTCAATTATTTCACAGTAATGAGGGCTTTGTATTTGTTTTGTTTTTGCTCTATACTTATAGATCTTTCTGCAATCCACTTAAATGAAAGCATATGGCTGTTTAAGTTGCTGTGACTAAAAGATTTCCACCCCAATGTCTGGCTCTTAACTTTGAAAATTACTTTTTCAAAAACAAACCCTGCTTTGAGGGTGTTATTTCTTAGCATACAGGATTTTTGCAATGAGAGTCAATGAAAATGGGAATGGCTATCTTTATACCAGAAAATAATCATTAACATCATATTATATCACATTAAAAATTTAAAACACATTAAAAAATTCAGAACATAATTGTGTGTCAAAGTTTTGTTTGGCAGATGAAAAATTAATAGAGGGCATAAATTTCAAAATATGGCTTATGGGAGTGGGGAAAGAGACATTTATTTCCCTATCTCAAGTGATGGAAAATAGGTTTGATTCAACTTAGGCAAACATTCCACTGCCAATTTTCCCTGATAATTTTAGCTAATGCTATTAATAATCACCACTCCCATGTATATAAGCCTTTATGGTTACAAAGTACTTTGCCATCCGTTCTCTTAATTGAGCTTTGAGATAACCTTGTGAGCGTATGAAGAGTAGCTCATTCTATAAATCAGGACAATAAGCACAGAGAGGGGAAATTATTTGTCCAAGGTCATTTAGCTAGTAAATGATGAACCTGGGAGGAAAACTCGGGTCTTCTGACCACAAGCCCAGTGTTCATTCCTCTACGAAATCATTTCCTGATTACAGTAAATATTAATTTTCACGTGACATGTGAGAGCTAGACCTTATAGATCACTGGGTCTGGGGTCAGGAAGACCTAAGTTCAAATCTAACCTTAGATATTTATTAGCTGTGTGAGCCTAGGTAAGTCACCTAACTTCTATGTGCTTCAGTTTCCTCATCTGTAAAATGGGGATAATGATAGCACCTATTTTCCAGAGTTGTTGTGAAAATAAAACGAGTTAATATTTGTATTGCACTTAGCATAGTACATGACACAGAATAGTTGCCTAGTAAATTTTCTCCTTCTTTCCTTTCCCCTTCATGCTTTCCTTTCTGCCTCCCTTCTCTCCTTCCCTCCCTTCCTTCCTCCCTACTTTCTCTTTTAGACTTCTTTCCTCCCTCTGCCCACCCTCCCTCCCTTCCTCCCTTTTCTTCCTTCGTCCCTTCCTTCTTTCCAGTCCTATATTGAAAATGTAAACAAACTGAGATAACATGGGATATGAGAAGAACCTCCATCCCATTTTTCCTTCTTATGCTGACATGAAAGTGGCTTCTTGAAGAAGCTCTAGCAGATTATACAAAACCCCACAATAGAGAAGGACCATCATTTTAGGGGCAGCCAAAGTGCTGAGAAATTCATCGCCTGAAGGTTAACCACTAAATGATATTATTTATTTACTTATTTTTGGTCCCTGGAAACTTGTTAAATGGGAAAGACTTGCAATCTGTGTGGATGATGTGAGTGACCCAAAAGGATGAAATCACCACTTATTGCAGGAAGTACGGAAGATGCCTATAGAAGATTATAGATTTGGAGCTGAAATGAACCTTAGAGGTCATCTCGTTCAGCCTCCTCATTTTGCAGATGAGGTAACTCAGGCATAGAGAAACTAGATGATGTGGTCAAGGTCATGTAAGTAATAAACAGCAAAGCTCAGGTCTTCTGACAAGCTGGATGTGTTTTCTCCTATACTGTACTATGCCGCCTCAAAGGGTAAGGCCAAACAAAGGTTAAGAATGAGTCAATAGTCTCCTGGGAAGGCTGACACTCGGGGATTGCCTAAGCTTTGGAGTTCTGAGGTACAGTGGGCTAAAGGTAATATGGGTGTCTAGTCTATGCTAAATTTGGCATCTATACGATGCACCCCCTAAGCCCAGGAGCTGAGGAGCAAAGGAGGAGCAAGACCCCCAGTGTAGTTTGAAAACAAGGCAGGTTAAAGCTCCCATGGATCCGTGATGAGGTTGGACCATGAGTGGCAGCTGAGCCTCCAGCCTGGTCAAGATAGAAATCCTGAGTCTTTAAAAAAAAATCAACACCAGAGAAGCATTTCAAATCAGAACAACATAAGAAAGGTAAAAGACAGTTAGAATGTCTGAGTAGATTCCCAATAAAATCAGGAGTGAAACAAGGATGCCCATTATCACCTCTACTATTTGACATTGTACTAGAAACACTAGCAGTAGCAATTAGAGAAGAAAAGGAAATTGAAGGCATCAAAATAGGCAAGGAGGAGACCAAGTTATCACTCTTTGCAGATGACATGATGGTCTACTTAAAGAATCCTAGAGATTCAACCAAAAAGCTAATTGAAATAATCAACAACTTTAGCAAAGTTGCAGGATACAAAATAAACCCACATAAGTCATCAGCTTTTCTATATATCTCCAACACAGCTCAGCAGCAAGAACTAGAAAGAGAAATCCCATTCAAAATCACCTTAGACAAAATAAAATACCTAGGAATCTACCTCCCGAGACAAACACAGGAACTATATGAACACAACTACAAAACACTCTCCACACAACTAAAACTAGACTTGAGCAATTGGAAAAACATTAACTGCTCATGGATAGGACGAGCCAATATAATAAAAATGACCATCCTACCCAAACTTATTTATCTATTTAGTGCCATACCCATTGAACTACCAAAATACTTCTTCACTGATTTAGAAAAAAACATAACAAAGTTCATTTGGAAGAACAAAAGATCAAGGATATCCAGGGAAATAATGAAAAAAAAAACACATATGATGGGGGCCTTGCAGTCCCTGACCTTAAACTATATTACAAAGCAGCAGTCATCAAAACAATTTGGTACTGGCTAAGAAACAGAAAGGAAGATCAGTGGAATAGACTGGGGGAAAGCGACCTCAGCAAGACAGTATACGATAAACCCAAAGATCCCAGCTTTTGGGACAAAAATCCACTATTCGATAAAAACTGTTGGGAAAATTGGAAGACAGTGTGGGAGAGACTAGGAATAGATCAACACCTCACACCCTACACCAAGATAAATTCAAAATGGGTGAGTGACTTAAACATAAAGAAGGAAACCATAAGTAAATTGGGTAAACACAGACTAGTATACATGTCAGACCTTTGGGAGGGGAAAGGCTTTAACACCAAGCAAGACATAGAAAGAATCACAAAATGTAAAATAAATAATTTTGACTACATCAAATTAAAAAGCTTTTGCACAAACAAAACCAATGTAACTAAAATCAGAAGGGAAACAACAAATTGGGAAAAAATCTTCATAGAAACCTCTGACAAAGGTTTAATTACTCAAATTTATAAAGAGCTAAATCAACTGTACAAAAAATCAAGCCATTCTCCAATTGATAAATGGGCAAGGGACGTGGATAGGCAGTTCTCAGATAAAGAAATCAAAACTATTAATAAGCACATGAAGAAGTGTTCTAAATCTCTTATAATCAGAGAGATGCAAATCAAAACAACTCTGAGGTATCACCTCACACCTAGCAGATTGGCTAACATAACAACAAAGGAAAGTAATGAATGCTGGAGGGGATGTGGCAAAGTAGGGACATTAATTCATTGCTGGTGGAGTTGTGAACTGATCCAACCATTCTGGAGGGCAATTTGGAACTATGCCCAAAGGGTGACAAAAGAATATCTACCCTTTGATCCAGCCATAGCACTGCTGGGTCTGTACCCCAAAGAGATAATGGAGAAAAAGACTTGTACAAAAAATATTCATAGCTACGCTCTTTGTGGTGGCCAAAAACTGGAAAACGAAAGGATGCCCATCAATTGGGGAATGGCTGAACAAACTGTGGTATATGTTGGTGATGGAATACTATTGTGCTAAAAGGAATAATAAAGTGGAGGAGTTCCATGGAGTCTGGAACGACCTCCAGGAAGTGATGCAGAGTGAGAGGAGCAGAACCAGGAGAACATTGTACACAGAGACTAATACACTGTGGTATAATCAAATGTAATGGACTTCTCCATTAGTGGCAGTGTAATGTCCCTGAACAATCTGCAGGGATCTAGGAGAAAAAACACTATTCATAAGCAGAGGATAAACTGTGGGAGTAGAAACACCGAGGAAAAGCAACTGCCTGAATACAGCGGTTGAGGGGACATGACAGAGGAGAGACTCTAAATGAACACTCTAATGCAAATATTATCAACATAGCAATGGGTTCAAATCAAGAAAACATGTAATGCCCAGTGGATTTACGCGTCGGCTATGGGGGGTAGGGGAGAGGAAAAGAAAATGATCTATGTCTTTAATGAATAATGCTTGGAAATGATCAAATAAAATATATATATAAAAAAAAAGAATGTCAGAGTAGAAATATGACCTTCCAGGATCAAGCATGGATCATCTAGTCTGTATAGACTTCTTAACTTGAAGTCTGCTGACTGATATAGATTTCGGGGAGGGGGGCATGAATTGGATGGAAAAAATGGACATTTTCATTTTAATACAGTTAGTTTCCTTTGTAATCCTGCATGTTGTATTTTATGCATTTAAAAACATATTTCTGAATGGGGCCAGAAGTTTCACCAGATTGTCAAAGGGATCTATAACAAAAAAAAAACAACCCAAAACTTTAAGAATTCCTGATGTAGTTTAACCCCCTAATTTTGCAAATGAAAGAAACTGAGATTCAGGGAAGCTTAAGGGACTTGCTCATGGTTGCACAAGTAGTAAGCAGCAGAATTATGCTTTGAACCTATGTGTCTTCTGACTCAAAATATATTTCACTGCCTGTCTAAAGAGAAAAGTCATAGACATACATGAAGGGTACAGGAATATTCCTAAGGGGAAGCAGGTTCTAATGACAACAAGAGAAGTGAGCAATTCTTCAGGGGTCTCATGTTAGTACTGAAAGATATAACACTAGCTGGTGTGGTTCTCTTGTAGCCTAGCTGGACTCTTTCCTGGGTATAACATATCTACAACTATTGGTGACTTGCTAAAAGTCATCCCAGAGTGTGGCTCCCAAATAGCCTGAAGATAGTTGAGATTTTCATAAAAGAATGGCTTCATGGATGCCATGTTGCTCTTGTTGTTGAGTAGTTTTCAGTTGTGTCTGACTCTTCATGACTCCATTTAGGGTTTTCTTGGCAGAGAAACTCAATCAGTTTGCTATTTCCTCCTCTAGTTCATTTTACAGATAAGGAAACTGAGGCAAACAGGGTTAAATGACTTGCCCAAGCTCACATGTGAGAAAGGTCAGATGTGAGAAGTTATCAGTTCTCCAACTGACCATTGGGATGAGATAGCAGATATAAAGTTGGAAAGGATCCTTAGATAATAGTCTAACTCTTTCATTCTAAAACTGAGGAAACTGAAGTCTGAAGAGTCTGAGGGACTGGTTGAAGGTCAGACAAGTAGGAATTAGCAGAGTCTTTCCAGCAACCAGTTCAGTGGTCTCTCCCCTATGTGATCCTCTCTTCTTAGGAGCTTGAGGCAAGTGCCCAAGAATAGTTGGTGAGCAGCTTTTATGAAAGTTTATAGCATCTATGAAGAGCAACTAGGAGGCATGGTGCATAAAATGCCAGTTCTGAAGTCAGGAAGACTCTTTTCCCTGAGTCCAAATACCACCTCAGACACTTACTAGCAATATCACCTTGGGCAAGTCATTTAACCCTGTTCACCTCAGTTTCCTCATCTGTAAAATGAGCTAGAGAAGAAAATGTCAAACCACTCTAGTATCTCTGCCAAGAAAACCCCAAATGGGAGGAAGGAAGAAGGAAAGAGGGCAACTTGGATCATATAAATTCAGAAAATTTTGTGAAAATTTGTTCTTAAAATAAAGTAATACAATGAAAAAAATTAAAAAAAAAAGAAGACCTCAAACGGGGTCACAAAGAGTCAGAAATAGCTGAAAACAACTGAATAACAACAACATCATGGCATCCATGAAGCCATTCTGCTATGAAAATTACAACTATCTTCAGGCTGTTTGGGAGCCACACCCTACGATGACTCTTAGCAAGTCACTGATGGTCATAGGTGTCTTATACCCAAGGAAGAGTTCACCCAGACTACTAGAGAGCCACACCTTAGGGTAGACCTACTTGCTGAGGAGACCTATGAGTCATTGAGGGGCCCCTTCCATACATGACATAACTTGTAATGAAGCATTGCCTAGAATTTGCTCCTCCCATAAGCTTTTAAAGTCGGTGTTATAGAAAGAACCCTCTAATGGGAGAAAGGAGACCCTAGGGTTCTTGTTCCAGTCCTGCCACCAATTAGCTGTGAGATGGACCAAGGCCCTTTGTCTCTCTTTGACCTGGTTCCCTTATCTATTAAATGAGGAAGTTGGGCTAGCTGGTTTCTTAGGCCAGTTCTAACGTTCTGGTTCTGTGAGTAGTCCTTGTCGGTGGGGATGCTTGGTGGAGAAAAGACTCAAAACTCTAACACTCCAATAAACTGCCTGCCATGATACCATCATAGAATATTTTAGCCCAAAGAAATCTTAGTAATTATTCTGTCCCCTAATATCCTGTCTCCTAATTTCCATGCTTGGTCTCTCCCCACTCTACTCCACCCCACATACTGCTGCCAAAGTGATCATCCTTAAGCGATGATCCAATCATGACAATACCCCTAGTCAACCAATGACTTCTTTGCTTCAAGGATAAAATACGAATTCCAGTTTTGAGTTCATGAAGCCCTATAGGACTTGGTCCTGATCTATCTTTCCAGCCTCAGGGGATGGTACTCCCCTTCCCCCATTTGGAGATTTAGCCAAACTCATCTTTTTTTCTGTTCATCTCCTATCTGTGGGTCTTTGCATTGTGTCCCATCCCCAAAATGGAATTCACTCCCTCCCCCCTTCATGGACTTCATTTAAGAGGCAGCTTGGGCATCATCTTCTACATGAAACCTTTCTTGAGCTTCTCCTCTGGCCAGTCCCTCCCTAACTGCCTTGTCCTTAATGATGCTTTGTGTATGTGGTTGTTAACTTTATATTCCTGATGCATAAACTTATTTATTGCACCACCCTCTCCTTTAAGAATGAAACAGTTCCTACATGCAATGAGTTTGTATTCCAATGTTGTCTCTGCCCCATTAGAATGTCAGTTCATTGTGTAGAGGGATGATTTTTGTACATTGTACTTGTATCTTTAGCTTCTAGCTCAGTGTCTAATAAATACTCATTGATTGATCATCTAATGTCCTACCCTCAATAGAAAGGGAAACTGAGGCCCGTTGTGGAGAAATGTCTTAGCCAAGGTCATGGGGAAAGCAAGAGTGGTGAGTCAACACTCAGGTCCAAGGTCCAAGTCTGTTCCCTCTACCTTCCCTGCTCCTCGTACTACTTACCAGATACTGAGGATGTACAATAACCATATTTTGTAAAAACAAAAGTCAGGATCCATAGGATGACAAAGTCCATTCATTTCTTTTTTAAGAGCCTCACCTCTTTCTCTTGAAATTGGACCTATTCTACTAATTGCCATATGTAACAAGGCATAAAAAGAATAAGACCCACGATCCCTCCCATCCTTAAAGCTTTCAGTTTAAAGTGAAGAATGATTTATTACATTTCAAACCTCTGGATAATTGCTTAACTCTGCACTTGACTCGGCCTGTGTGGACAGGGCCTTGGGCAGATACGATCATGACTCACTAATTACACCAGAAGAAAACAGATTCTTCCTGTGGCGGATAGAGTTCTGTCAGAATTTGCCGTTGCCTCCCCTTATCAAAAATGAAGAAATAAATCACAGCAAAGGGCCCCAGTTGTTCTTTTCATCAAAGGGGGGAGAAGGGAGCTCTTTTGAAAGTCTGATGACAGTTACCTTTCAACTGAATCCTTCCTCACTGAAACCAGGTCGTTAGTGGATTTATTATCCCTGCTATCATTCAGGGTGTGCCTGCAAAATTAATTACTTTGGGAAGTGCTAGACTTCTTGGCCACTACACTGTCACTTCAAGGGCCCAAGTCACACTCACCGGTGAGATGGGCACTGTGATGAGAATCCCGAGTCACAAGCAAGGTGTCTAAGGGTTCGAGCAGCCTTGTGGAGAGAGAGCCAGACACAGAGTTCCAGGAAGACCTAGATTCAAGTCTAGCCTCGATGACCCCAAACAAGTTCCTCCTCTATTCCAGGCTGCAGGCAGCTCCCTAATCTAAGTTGTACATGAGCTGCTTAAGAAATTTTCTTAGGTGGCAAGAAATAGAAACAGTATATAGATGGGTAATGACTAAATAAAGTGAAGGACCTGGATAGGACACAAAATTACTGGGCCATTAGATATTTTGAATGTGAAAAATACAGAGACATGGAAAAACTTATGAACTGAGGAAAAGCAAAATAAGTAAAATCATCAAAATGATATACACGATAAATACTGCAAGGTAAAAGGACAAAACAAAATAATGAAAGGGAAGGCTGTATAATGACCAAGCTTGGTCAAGAAGAAGAGAAGAAAATACACTTCCCTCCCACCATGAAAGCTGCTGGTGGTGAAGCAGAGAATGCAGAACTGAACCCAGAATCAGGAAGACTTGAGTTCAAATTCACCATCACAAACCATCTAGCTGTGTGACCCTGGGCTAGAACCTTTACCTCTCTTTGTCTCAGTTTCCAAAACTGTAAAATGGGGAGAATAACAGCACCTACCTCACAAGGTTTTTGTAAGGATCAGATGTTATATCATTGATAAAGCACTTAGCTTAGACCAGTGTCCGGTACATAGTAGGTACTATTTCAATGCTTATTCCCTTCCCTACCTACGTTTCTTTGAAGAAGTGGAAGACTACAGTGTGGAATGTTGCACATGTTGTTGTTGACATGTTTGTTAGTTTTGCTGAACTGCCTTCCCCTCTCCCTTTTTTATTCTATTACAAGGAATGTGGGATATGTGGAAATAAAGGCAATGTCAAAAAAAAACCTATCAAAACTAATTTTAAAATGAAAATAATTTTTTTTAATTATTTATTTTTAAAATATTTTCCATGTTTACATATTTCATTTTCTTTTTCTCTCCTCTTCCCTCCTCTCTCTTGGATCCAATAAGCACTTCCACTAGGTCATATAAATGTTATCAAATACCTATTTCCATATAATTCATTTTTTACAATAGAAAAATCTTTTAAAGCCAAAACCTCAAATCATATGTCCATATAAAAATGAAAAATTTTAAAAGAATTGTTGATGGAGTAAACTAGGTGGCTCATTGGATAGGGAGCCAGATCTAGAGATGGAAGGTTTTTGGATTCAAATACGGCCTCAGATACTTCCTAGCTGTGTGACCCTGGGCGATTCACTTAACCCCATTGCCTAGCCTTTACCATTCTTCTGCCTTGGAACTGACATTTAGCATCATTTCTTTCTTTCTTTTTTTAAACCCTTACCTTCCATCTTGGAGTCAATACTGCATATTGGCTCCAAGGCAGAAAAGTGGTAAGGGCTAGGCAATGGGGTCAAGTGACTTGCCCAGGATCACACAGCTAAAAAGTGAGGCCAAATTTGAACCTAGGACCTCCCTTCTCTAGGTCTGACTCTCAATCCACTGAGCTACCCAGCTGCCCCCTCATTTAGCATCATTTCTAAGAAGATATGGGTTAAAAAAAAAAGAATTGCTGATCTGCACATTTGACTGATGTACATCAGAGAAATTTTCATACTAGGAATCTCCCACACTTGATTTGAAAAATAAATTAAAAAAAAACAACAACTTCTAAAACAACAACCACCACCAGTTTGAATAGTTGTAGCATCAGTTTCAGGGTAGCCTTTTCAAAGTATTGGTTTAAATTCTTTTTAATCCTTCCTTACTGCTTTCTGGATGTTTCAGTACAAAGCTCCAGCCACTTTGGTCAGACAATAATAGGTTTGACTGATTTTTCATGGAAATAGCTGGTCGTTTGGCTGAACTCAATCCCACTGTCCCTTGAAGACTGCCTCAATCAAAGGAAATTGCTTCAGCACGCTGCAGTCCTGGTTAAGCAAATACTTGCATTTTCAAATGGATACTTGAAGTCATAGTACACAGCCATGCTGTGCTGTCTGGTCATGAAACCCAAAAATTCAGAGCTAGGAGGCACCTTAAAGATTACCCAACTACTCTATCTCTTTGTTTGATGGAGGGGACCCTGAGGAGAAGAAAGGTGACTTGCCCACAGTTAATAGCCAAGAACCAGAGCCCAGATCTCCTGTTTCCCCAAATGATGATCTTTCTTTGGCCTCTTCTCTGAACAGGAAGTGATATAACTAACCCACCAAGAATAGGATCTATGAAGAGGGATGCACACTGATCGCTCCTTATTCTACCCAGTTTCATTCTAATGCAGTTGAGTAAAGAGTTCTTTATTAACCATAAATTTAAACCAAAAGTTTAAAATTTGTAAACTATAAGTTTTAAACCAAGAGAGTCCTGATACATTGATGTTTCCAGTTTCCATTTATTGGGATACCATTCATTATTGTATCGATTTATTTATTCCCCTCAAATATTCCTTCCCTAACATGCTTTGAAAATAAAATCAAGGGGGGGCAGCTGGGTAGCTCAGTGGATTGAGAGCTAACCCTACAGATGGGAGGTCATAGGTTCAAATCTGGCCTCAGACACTTCCCAGCTATGTGACCCTGGGCAAGTCACTTGACCCCCATTGCCTAGCCCTTACCACTCTTCTGCCTTGGAGCCAATACAACTCCAAGATGAAAGGTAAGGGTTTAAAAAAGAAAAGAAAAGAAAAGAAAAGAAAAGAAAAGAAAAGAAAAGAAAAGAAAATCAAGAAAAGTGACTTTTGAATTTCTTCTGACAAGCTCTGTCCTAACCTCTCTTCTGGCTTTAAAAAGCTGAATAAGAGCAGAGGCTTTTCTCAAGAGAAAGTTCTTTGCCCTGGCTAAGAAAGAGAAAGATTATATTAAAGACACAGCCAGTATTTTTACTGAATAGGGTGGAAAGGGGAGAACTGGGGAGCTCTCACTCTTTTATCCTTGCCCAGCCATCTTCTCTCTTTTCTACCTCCTCTAAATTGGGGTAGGATCAGTTCCCTAAAGCACTTCCAATACAAGAAGGAAATCTAACAGAAAATTCCAAATTTCAGACTTGAAAAGTAAAGGGAATTCTAAATATGCACATCCATGCAAAAATAAGAAAAGAATACATACATATATGTATATGTATGTATGTTAGGAGATCAAGAATCAAAATCACTTTGCCACTGACTGCTTCACAACTCTAGATAAATTATTGTTCTTTAGTAAGTGAGCTAAGATTGTCAAAGACTAATGGAGAGGAGGAGGAAAGGAGGACTTGTATAAACTGACTCTAAGTTTAAAAAAAAAACAACAAAAAGCCCAGAGTCAAGAAAATGATGCTCAGGACTATGTAAATAAAAATTACACTTAAAAAAAAGACATCTGAAATCAGGTTAAATGCAATTACCCATCTTGGTTCCAGGCAACAGCCTCTCATTCAAAAGGATGCAGAGATGAGTAGGAACTTCTCATAGCAGCAGCAGCAGCCACCCACTGGAAACAGCAGGTAGAAAGAGCTAACCCTGTGTGGTCCAGCTCAAGAGATCCGCCACTGCTCTCAGTTGACTGAAGGTGGCAAATCATGGGAAAATCTTAAACCTATAAGAGACCTCCCCACCTGCTATTTATTCTTTTGTTGGTTCTGGATTGCTGTTTCTGGGGGCACCTTCGCATCTCATGTCTCCCCTGATGACAATGGTCTTGCTCCATATGTATTTACCTGCCCATAGGGGTAGCTAGGTAGCACAGTGCTCCATAGTGTTGGTCCTAGAGTCAGGATGATCTGACTTCAAATCTGACCTCAGACACTAGCTGTATGACTCTGAGCAAGTCACTTAAACTGTGTTTACTATCTGTGAAAAGGAGACTAATAATAGCACCAACCTCCCAGGGTGGTTGTGAGGATAAAAGGAGATAAGCTTTGTAAAATGCACATAGCACAGTTTCTGGCCATTATAGGCACTATATAAAGTTATTATTATTACTATTATTATCCTTTGCCTCTGGCCTTTGAAGAAGTATATGTTACCTAGCCAATGCTGATCCTGTTCCTCATGGCATTTGGGGTCCACCTTATCTCAGTCCCTTCAAAACCTCAGCCAGTGGCTTGGAAGATTCCCAGCTACTCAATTCCTTAGTTCCATCCCTGCACCAGATCCAAGAAGGCAGGAGACAATGGACCAGAACCCAGCTTCTCTAATATCTGCTCCTCCTTTCTCCTGGTTTAGGATAAAGATCAGAGTGGGGGAATTATCATTAATATTATAATTTTATGTGTTGTTGAGTTCTTCCCTCCCTCATTAGGATTGTTTATTTTAGACTATTTGATATTTCATAGGTACATGAAATTTCCAATGAGGAAACTCATTCTACTAATGTGGTTTGCTTGAAACGTATTCTTTGCAGGGATTCTTAACCGAGGGCCCGTGAACTTGTGTTTTAAAACATTTTTAATAATTATATTTCAATATATTTGGTTTCCTTTTTCCTCCTATACATTTTAATTTATGCATTTAAAAACATTGTTCTGAAAAGAGGTCCATAGATTTCACCAGACTAACAAAGGGGTTCATAAGACAAAAATGTTAAAAATTCCTGTCTTAGAGAGTTGCCTAGGACAGTTAGTGGTTAAGTAATAAGTTAAGTAATAAGACTTATCCAAGGTCACACAACTAGTGTGTGTCAGAGAGATGACTTAAACACAAGTACTCTGACTCCAAGACATTCCATCTCTAGGTCATCCCTATTGTCTATTTCTCACTATAGGCTGTCTCTTTTAAGATTTCTCATAATCTAGATGTTGTGATGGGGATATGGGAAAATTAGGACACCAACGCACTCTTGGAATTGTGAATTGATCTATCCATTCTGGAGAGTAATTTAGAACTATGCCCAAAGGGCTATAAAACTCAACACACCCTTTGATCTGGCAACACCACTAGTAAGTATTCAAAACAAGGGAAAAGGCCTATTTCTTTTTTTTTCTTTTTTTTAAAAATATATTTTATTTGATCATTTCCAAGCATTATTCGTTAAAGATCATTTTCTTTTCCTCCCCCCCACCCCCCATAGCCGACGCGTAAGTCCACTGGGCATTAGATGTTTTCTTGATTTGAACCCATTGCTTTGTTGATAGTATTTGCATTAGAGTGTTCATTTAGAGTCTATCCTCTGTCATGTCCCCTCAACCTCTGTATTCAGGCAGTTGCTTTTCCTCGGTGTTTCCACTCCCATAGTTTATCCTTTGCTTATGAATGGTGTTTTTTTCTCCTGGATCCCTGCAAGTTGTTCAGGGACATTACACTGCCACTAATGGAGAAGTCCATTACGTTCGATTATACCACAGTGTATCAGTCTCTGTGTACAATGTTCTCCTGGTTCTGCTCCTCTCGCTCTGCATCACTTCCTGGAGGTTGTTCCAGTCTCCATGGAATTCCTCCACTTTATTATTCCTTTTAGCACAATAGTACTCCATCACCAACATATACCACAATTCAGCCATTCCCCAATTGATGGGCATCCCCTCGTTTTCCAGTTTTGGGCCACCACAAAGAGCGCAGCTATGAATATTTTTGTACAAGTCTTTTTGTCCATTATCTCTTTGGGGTACAGACCCAGCAGTGCTATGGCTGGGTCAAAGGGTAGATATTCGAAAAGGCCTATTTCAACAAAAATATTTGTAGCAGTTCTTTTTATAGTGGCAAAAATATTCAGAAATTGAGGAGATGTCAGTCCATTGGGGAATGACTATACAAATTATGGCATATGATTGTAATGGAATGCTATTATGCTATAAGAAATGATGAGCAGGACAAAAACCTGGAGAGACTTACATAAACTGATGTGAAGTGAGCAAGACAAGAAGAACATCATACACAATAACAGTAATATTGTATCATGGTCAAATGTGAATGATTAAGTTATCCACAATATAGAATCTAAGATAACTCCAAAGGACTCATGATGAAAAATGGCAATCCACGTCCAGAAAAAAAAAAAAAACTAGAGTATGAATGCCAAATGAAGCATACTATTTTTCATTTTATTTTAGCAATATTTTTATATGTGTCTTCTACAACATAGTGAATACGCAAATGTTTTGCATGATAGCACATGCAGAACCTATATCAAGTTGCTTACTGTCTCAATGAGAGGGCAGGGGAGAGAGGGGAGGGAGAGAATTTAGAACTCAAAATGTTAGAAAACAAATGTTAAAATGTTTTTACATTTAATTGGGAAAAATAAAATATTACTTAATATAGAAATACAAATATAAAAAGATATATAACTTTAAAAAAAGATCATCAAAATATCTTCCAAGTAACTTTCTTAAAAGAAAACCTACTTTTTATAATATTGTGTAGAGTGTCCTCACAAAAGCCCTACTTTGATTCTACTTTATGGCAGAGAGATTCTCAAAAGTCAAGTCTTCCAAAGAGTGCAAGCTCTGACAGGTGCTTCAAACAGGAGTCTGATGGAAAACTTTTTCTCTGTAGTCCAAAGACCATTCTATGAAAATCCAGAAAGACTTATCACCAAAAAGTTGGCCAACATGTACAATGGTAGCTTATGGAAGAAAACCTGAGCTCTGTGATCTGTTATCAGCAAAGGGAATAACTACACTGATAAAATCAGTGATCCTCAAAGCACTGAAAGCAAATATAGTGTATGATAAAGTATACATCTTTTGAAACAATTATTTTGAACTTTGATTCCAGTTTTTAAAGGCAATAAGCAATTGCATTGAAGAAAAATAGATTATATAGAACCAACCCCTCAAAAAAAAATAGGAGGGAAGAAGTGTGATACGGTAGAAAGTGTACTGAATTTGGGATCAGAAATTCTGGTTTCAAATATTGGTTCTGTCATTTATAACAGTGGGCAAATAGTTTTTAGACCACGTGGTGACAATGAGGAGGAGAAATAGAGGAAAAGAGGAAGAAAATGTGAGAAACAGCATGGTATAAGCTGGTAGGAAAAAAAAACACCCTTGGAGCCAGGGAAATTTGGTGTCACCTCTGGTTCCCCATGCTCTAGGAACCTATTTAAAGTTATAAACTTCAGAGAAGGTGCCAATTTCCTCAACCAGGAGTTCTCGGTAACAATGAAATTACAGGTCTAGTAACTATCTTTACCCTAATAATACGTGACCACAATTATACATTAGAGGCCCATTTTCCTCTATAAACTAACAAATGATAAATCTCTATCATATAAATGTAAACCTCAAAACATTCTTGAGGATTCAACAAATAAACTGTATTAGAACCCAAGCAGAACCTCTCTCATAACTGCATATGTATAACATTAAGCCATGAAAATTTAAACCTGTTTTTAATAAGTATCACTGTACAAATACTAATCATATCCAAACTATATGTAATGAAAAACTTTCAAAATATAGAGACACAATAGAAGAAGGTAAAGTCATATGAGAAGTAGGTTCATGTTGGCCATTATCCTGGATGCTTATTGGAGTTGTCTGAAAAGTAATGTTAGTGAATCTGGAGATAAGCTTAAATCCCAATACTTATATTCAATTATAAAAAGCAGTTGCAGGATGACTAAGTGATAAGACAAATTAAGGATTTTTTAAATTTTTTTCTAAATATTTTAAAGTTTTTAAAAATTGATATTAAGATAGAAAGTAAGGATTTTTTAAAAAGCAATTATTTAGGAGGCAGATGGGGTGGCTCAGTTGATTGAGAGCCAGGCCTAGAGATGGGAGACCCTAAGTTCAAATCTGGCTTCAGACATTTCCTAACTATGTGACCCTGGGCAAGTCACTTAACCCCCATTGCTTAGCCCTTACCGCTCTTCTGCCTTGGAACCAATACATAGTATTAATTCTAAGATGGAAGGTAAAGGTTTTTTAAAAAGCAGTTATTTAATATTTTTATACCATTGTTTCTTGAACAATAACTATAAAATAATAACAACATGATTACAAATTGTTTTTGAATTAAGTAAATCTGAATCCCAGGAGGAAAAAGGGGTAAAAAAAGAAGCAGCAGTAATAAAAGTGATAATGATGATAGCAAATATGATATTAATACTAGTTTACTTTTCTGAGGTGCTTTAAGGTTTACCAAACATTTTACATGTGTTATTTGTTGGGAAACCCAGGTGTAGAAACTTTCTATATCTCCATCTACCTATGCTGATGGTACCTGTAAAGTTTCCTAGTCATTCTGAGGTTGTTGCTGTTTAGTTTGTTTTTTTTTTTGGCAAAGATATTGGAGTGGTTTTCCATTTCCTTCTCTAGTTCATTTGACAGATGAGGAAACTGAGACCAAAAGGATGACATAACTTGATCAGGGTCACACAGCTACATTGCCTCAGAACACAGCTTAGGTACCAATTCATACAGGAGACCTTTCCTGATCACTCAGGCTATTAGTACTCTGTTTCCCGATTTCTCTGCCCCCCATTTACCTTGCATTTACTCTATATATGTTTTGTATATACTTATCTGGGTACATAGGATTTTCCCCCAGTAGAATATAAACTCCTTAAGGGCAGGGATTGTTCTATTTCAGTCCTTATATCATCAACACTTAGCCAAATGCCAGGATTCTAGGAAGCACTCAGAAATGTTTGTTGAATTAAACTGAATTGCACTCTCAGGTCCAGAATATTCTGAGGCTCAGTTTAGAATGTAGAAAAAAAAATCCTGCCAATTTTTGCATCCAGTGGAAAAAAAATTGAAAGTGGGATTCAGAGAAAAAACACTGTAAGAGGAAGTTCAAGTTGCTTTCAGTTCTATTTCCAAAAAGAATTTCAGAAGGGGGGGGGGGGGGTCGGGGAAATCAAACCAAGAATTGGAGACCAATGAAAGAAAAAGGAAATAAAGATTCTGGAAACTAACTTACAGAAGATATTTCTCATACTCAAAATAGATCTGACCTTAGGATTGTCTTCAGAAAGGCCAGAACAAATGAAGTCATCATATATAAATTGTTCAATCTCATGAATGTGACTCTGCACTGGGACAAGAGACACTAATTAGCCAATAAAATTTGGGTTTTCCTCCTTTAGCTGAATATTTTCCTACAAGTCAGATTTCAGAACTCTCAACTACATTTCAATATTATAGTTCTTTGGGATAAAAAGTTGGGGATGGAAATAGTCCTTTCTCTAGGAAAAGTCCCAAAGTCTGAAATGTTCTATGCGTGTAAACATACAAACATGCATAATACATGTATATACATTTATGAGCTTATATAGCCATTTATTCATAGACATATGTGTGTGTGTGTTGCCTGTGCTGACTCCCTTCTCTCTGTCTGCCTTCATGCCTCTCTCCCTCTTCTAATCACTATAGATCAGGCTAAATGATCATCTTTGACTGTCAATGTCCCAGTAGTCAATATGTTACTAAGGCCATTTTTTTCTAGACCTTTTCCTCACAGGCATTCTGTTCTTATGAAATGTTATTGAATTAAATGCATCATGTATTTATTATCTACTGAGTATCTAGGCCTGCTTGTTCTAGATACAGTATGAAATACAAGAAAAGTAGGGGATGTCGCCCCTCCCTAAAGAATCAGACAATTCCAAGAGGGAAACATGATAAACTGGCCTAAATACAAGAATAATACAAGTGGCTGTGATTTCACACCAAAGTGGGTGGTACAAACTGTAGAAATTCTGAGATGTGTGAGAGATAAAATAGTGAGGGTGGGCTCCATGGAAGGAGAGAGAATTGTACGAGGTCCCAAAGATGGGATAGTGTATATAGAGAAGGAGGAGAACAGTGTGGCTGCAGTGAAACATTCATGTTGGAGAGCATGTCTGAATTAAGATGAAAATTTTAATTTCTATATATAATAGAATCAATGACATCATACAAAACATAAGTAAATAATATACAATCTGATTACTTGCTAATTTGTTATTGCTAATGTTATTTGCTAATTTTCAAGATCAATTATTTCAATTCTGATTTTTCAGAAGAGTAGAGCAAAAACCTCATGGAATTATGGGATATATGGAATACCAGAGCTAGAAGGGATCTTTGCAATCCTCTAGGACCTTCATTTCATAGAAAACTAAGATCCAGAAAAAATAAGACATTTGTTTCAAATCAGATTATTTACTAGTAACAGAAAAGTGTGGGAAAAACTGTTATAGCCTGCATGCAACTCTCTGTTCAAATGTAATCTATCTTGTCCTTTTGCAAATAGGCTAGGCTAATCTGCTAGGACACAGAGAAAATCTAAATGTTGGGTTTAGTGCTACCTTGTGACTGAGGAACAGCATTGAGAAGCAACAGACCTGAATTCAAATAGTGATTCTCACCCTTTTTACCTACATGACTTTGATGTAAGTCACTTAATCTCATCAGGTCTCAGTTTCCTCATCTATGAAAGGAAGGGGTTGGGCTCTAAGATCCTTTGAAGTTCTGGATTTAGGTCCAAAAGCCCTAAATTCATGCTTTCTTGTCCTTGAATGTTTCCTGTTTTATTATAACAAATTACAGAGCTTTAAATATGACAGTATGAAATCTGAATCAAAGAGATGCTAATACATAAGTTAATAAGATGAACATAATACAGAATGCTAATAAGGAGCTATATAACAAAATTATTTCCACCCTGCCCCCCCCATAAAAGGACAATAGGAAAAAAGTATTTTGCTTATCTGGTTACAAACGATTCTAAACTCTGTAATATACTAAATATTAAATGCTTCCTGTGACTTTTTTTCCATGAAATAGTCCCTCTTGAATGAAAGTGGTTGATTTTAGGCCTTTTTAGCACAGAGAGAAAAATGAAGCTGATTTTTATCCAAACCTTTTACCATTCTTTTGTTTTAAGAAAGTAAACCAGGAGATGGAATACTGGATTTGGAGTCCAAAAGACCTAAATTCAAAATCTACTTATTACTATGTGACCCTGAGCAAGTCACCTAACTTCTCTTATTCACCATCTGTGAAATGGGTATAATAGTAACTACCTCACCAGGAGTTGTTGGGGGCAGATGAGAACAATTTGTTCCAATGGCCATGAAAACAGCTGAACTCCTTAAAGCCCTCAGAGCTCTTAGAGCTTGATCAGAAATCAAAGCCACCAAGGTCATCCACTACACCCCAGGTCATGGCCAGTTGTCCTGACTTTTGTCTTGCCCCTGGATTTAGATGAAAAGAAGGAAGAGCTCTAGAGTAAAGCTGACAATGTTGAGTGACTCTGCCTCCCTTAAATCTAATTCACACCCAAGTCAAGACATCCATCCTCTTCGAAAACAGAGGTCAAGCATGTAAGGATCAAATGAAATCAGGTCTATAAAGTGTTTTGCAAACCGCTAGGCATGATAAATATGCTCACTATTATTATTTTCTGGGTCGCTGTGAGTGTGATCCTTGAAACAAATTCCTATCAACCAGATTTCACCACCAAAAGCCCATGTGGAAGTTTAGTGACATTTATTAAGGAAGTACTTTTACCTTTCACATTTTCCTACTTTTGTATGTGTCTTCTGTGACTGTCAGGGATTTTAGATAGAAAGAAGCACTTTGTGTGTGTGTGTGTGTGTTTTAATTCAAACTCATTCACCTGCTTACCAAGGCAGCCACCTGTGTCTTTGAGGAATTAGAAAGGAATGGGACTAAGCCAGTGAAAACCAGTGGAGTGAGGATGAGAACGTTTTCTTCTGGTGACTTAGGTAAGCAGAATTAACCTGGAGAGAAAGATACAAATCTTTGCTTTCACTGCAATTTGCTCAGGTAGGGGAAGCTGAAAACATAGAAGTAGAGGGAATAAAGCTTCAGAAGCCCAGGGCAAATGTCAGCTATTTGTAAAAGCAACCTTAAGGAGAAAAGAAAATTTGAGTAATTTTTCAGGTACTGCTGAAATGGGCCATTCAAAATATTTGTGACTACTGTTAGGTTTTGCTATTATAAAAATGCAGAAAATACAGAGAAAACATCTCACACAACTAGATTTAGAAGGTTATAGGCTTTTTAAGAGGCAAGAAAAAAAGGAGGGAGATTATCTAATTAGTTCTTAATGAAAGATGACCTCTATGAAACTTACTTGCGTAGCAGCTTTAGAAATCCTTTACACAAAATGTTTCCAACCAAAAGACCCTTCTGGGCTCTGAGCCACTTAAACAGAGGTGAAAACACCAGGGCAGTGCTTTGAGAGAGCTTGGATCCAATAAAGGAATATCCTCATTCACAGAGCAAAGTTTCAGGGCCTGCTTGGGGGAATTTTTTGGAAGAAAGACAATAAAGTAGGCATTTAAGGACAAGCAGATTTTTTTTTAAACATTGAAAGCTGGAAATGACAATTTGTTTTGGACTCCTCCAGAAGAGTTCTGATAGTCTCCCTAAACCTAGTGTTTAGCTTTTCTTCAAGTCCTGGTCCGTTGGCCTGACCCTTTGGCAAATGGGCAGGCCAGTTTGCATTTGGACCAAAGTTCACTTTCTACTCGTGACAGATGTAATAGTTGAGCAAATGCAAATAAGGGAATGAAAGACAAAGTGAATTACTTCCCTTCCTCCCTTAACCTCAAGGTTCACCAGACTGTTCTTTGTTCCCTATACCTGGGATGTCAATTCCCCCTCCTCTGGGCTAATTCAGACTTGACTCTTCCCTCAAGGCCCAACTCAAAATATAGATTCCCAAGACGATGGCAGAAGAATGGGGATCAGGTTCAAAATGAATTACTAAAGGAAATGAGGATGTTTTGATATATGCCCCTTTCCTTGAAAGTTAACATTTGTGAAAATTGGTGAAGATGCCTGAGTCTGGCGTCCCAGATAGGGAGGACACTGTATTTGAAGCAAGAACTCCTAGACTTCAGACTTAGCATTGACATTCTCTAGTCATATGACTATAAGCAAACCACCAAATAACTCTGCCTCAGGTTCCTCAGCTGTAAAAGGGAAGACTCATTGGGTGATTATGAGGTGAGAGCTTGAGAAAATACAGAACCACAAAAAGGTGAGTTTCCCCCTAGCTGTCACCAAAGGAAGATACCTGCATGAATTAAAAAGCTAAGAAATCTCATTTTAAGACAGCTACCCTATGGTTACATCTAGAACAAAAGTTCTTAATCTGGGGTTCATGGTGAGATTTCAAGGGGATTCATGAACTTGTGGGGGGGAGTAAGAAATTATATCTTTATTTTCATTAATCTTTAAATGAAATTTAAATAGAAAATTTAGCATTTCCTTCAATTATTTAAAAACATTCTAAGAAGGGGTCCAGAAGCTTCACCAGACTGCCCAAGCAGCCTTATGAAACATACAAAAAAAATTAAGAACCCCTAGAAGATAAGTTCTACCAACTATCTATGGAAATTAGCAAGTAAGACAAAAAGGAGGTTTGGCTTTGAGTAAAAAAAAGTTTGGGTACCCTTACAAATATCTTTTTTACGAAATACTGAGATTGAACACTGCTGAAGATTTATCCTTTACTCAGGCACAAGATAAGGTATAAGACTGAAAAAAATTAGCATGGACTTCATATTGTGCATAGTTTTTCATATTCCCTGGTCCTAGTCATACTAGCCTCTTAGCCTTATTGAGAGTTTTGTCTTGGAGGGTTTTATTTCAATAGCAGTGAAATGAATATAAATAAAATGTCCATTTTGAAAAAAATATTGAGATTATGCAATATTCTCTGCTAGTTGTTAAGTAGGATACAAAGATGAACAAGACCCCTGAATTTGGAATCAGGAGATAAGAGGGAAGGGGAAATAGCTGTGTGACCCTGGGCAAGTCCTTTAACACCAAGTGCCTAGCCCTTACCCACTCGTCTGCCTTGGAACTAATACTTTGTATCGATTCTAAGAAAGAAAGTGAGGGTTTAAAAAAAGAGAGAGAAGGGGAAGGAAATAAGTACAGTATTATTTATAACCTACTATGTGCCAGGTACTGTGCTAAGCTTTCACAAACATGATCTCATTTGATCCTCACAATAGCACTAGGAGGTAGGTACTATAATGCCCATTTTACAGTTAAAGCAACTGAGCCAATCAGAGGTTAAATGACTTGCTCAATATATACTTGGCAAGTATCTGAGATTGGATTTGAACTTGACTTCCTAATTGTAAGAATAAATCTCACCTCCACTGATGATCACCTGTGTGAATTCAGACAAGTTACTTCTCCAGACCTTAGTTTCCTCATCTATAAAATGAGGAGGTTAGACTAGATCTCTAAAAACCTTTCTAGTTCTAATGTTTTATCATCTTATCAGATATTCCTTTCCAGTCCTGGGGGAGAGACAGAAAACATAAGCAGAAATAAACACCACACCAGGAAGAATTCTGCTGTCACAGAACCTTGTATCTTGTTCATATGCTCCTCACAACCTCAAAGATTCCAGTGACTGGTCTTTTAAAATTATAGAAAAGGACATTAAAATTCAGCATAAGTTCCAAAAATAATCCTACGAAGCACCCATTTCACTTCTTAAAGGGAAGAGACAAGAGGCAGCAAAACAGAAAGTGAGTGTAATGGGTGAAAACAAGAAACACAGAGAGGTAGAGAAAGATGGGGAAACTCAGAGTGAGTCCAGAGGTATGTGATTTGGGTGGAAATCAACAGAGCTGCTCACACCCTGCTGTTCACGTGGACTAGAGACCTCAGAGTCATTATAATTCTCTCTAATGTTGATTAACCCGACAGCATGCCAAGACCTTCTGAAGTCAACTAAGTTGAATCTTCACATTTGAAGGCTCATTTTTCATTTTCCAAATTCAAGTTGAAATAAAGATGAATTTTCCCATGGAATTCTGTAATCATTTTCCACGTGTGAGTCTTCAACAAATATTCAATAAGGATGAGAGCTGAAACACCTGTTCCTTACTTTTCTTTCCCATTGCCAACACCCTCATTTACAAGTCCCTTATCACCGCACACCCAGGTTATTACAATAACTTCCTATGTAATAAGCCTACCTTAATCCCCACTGTCTGGTTAGACTTCACCAACCAGAGGATTTAATATAAATCTCTGCCTTCTGGCCTTGTAAATAAGTAACAGAAAATTCTGCATTTCTCAGGTAGGTGAGGTCCCGCCTTCTTGATAGCAGGGCTGCAGTCGGGCTTCTAGCAAAAACAGCTGAGGCACCATTTTTGTGAAGCACTTCTTCCCCAGGACTTCCTTGCCTCTGGCTAATTTTGACATTTTTTTCCCTCCTCCCTAGAACACCCACAGCTGGTGTAAAATCCTCTTGGTCCTTGATAGAGTACAAGAGTGAAATCTAGTCACTCCCATGATTCCCTGTCACTCCCAAATGGTCTCCTTGACCCGGGTCTCTCCTTCTTCCTATCATTCCATCCAATCCTACACAGAATACCCAATTGTTTTTTCCCCTATGGCATGGCTCTGATTATGTCATCTCTTGGTTCATAATCCTTTACTGGAGATACGATAAATTCCAAACACCTCAGCCTAGAAGGCATTGAAGGCTCTCTATGATCTAACCTCAACCTGCCATTTCACTCTTTTCTCTATTTCTTTTTATTTCTTTTACTCCAGTCACACTGGTCTCTTCATCATCCACCAGATATATCTTATACATTCTCACCTGTGCTCCTTCTTTATGCTATACCCACCTGCTCCACTCCTCCCCCCTCCCCACTTCATCTCTACCTATAGAAATCTTTCTCACGCTCATCCAGCTCAAACCCCACCTCCTGCAGGAATATGCCCTTGATCAAAGAGGAAGTCTGGCACAATGGAAAAGAATTGGTGTCAGAGGTCCTGGGTTCAAACTCCAATTCTACCATTCAAGTCACTTCACTTCCTAGGGATTCTTCTCTTGTAAAATGAAAGTATTGGACTAGATGAACTCTTAGGAAAACTGCTCCAACTCGAAGTCTATGATCATAAGATCCCCCATCCTCTGATCGTTGCCTAATCTACACCCATCACTCAGTACTGTACTACTCAGTATGTAATACAAAATGTTGTTTTTGTTCATCCTTTGTTTTTGAAGTGAACCAGTGACATCACAGGGCAATTTCTTTATTTGTGTGTGAACTGGATTTTAGTAAGGCAGAGTCGTTCAGTCATTAGCCTCACTCTTTCTTTTAGAGTCATCAAAGTCCAGGAGCAAAATAAAAATCAGCATGGTCAGCGATAGCTTGGGATGTAGTGGAGACTTTGGTTTCTTCAAATGTCCAACCGGAGCTCTGAGTTCTCCACAGCACTTGCTTCAGCTGCCTCCATGGAATACTGAATTTAGCATATTCATGTATGTAGTACTATAATGTAATACTTTTAACATTGTATCTCTCTTTAAAATATATATATATATATATATATATATATATACCTACATAGACATAAATACATATAGATGGTATTGTCTCCCCCATTAGAATGTAAGCTCCTCAAGGTAAAGATTTTCACTTTTGTCTTTATACCCCAATGCTTAGCAGCAATTACTCAATAAAAACTTGATTGATTATTATTGTGGGTTAATTCTTTTTTCATAGGTATACCTTATCTCCCCAGTATAGTGGACAAGAAGCTATCCTTTAAAACCCATGTATATTTCTGTGATCTCTACACATTGATTTTAAAAAACAAACCTTATCTTCTATCTTAGAATCAATCCTCCGTATTGGTTTCAAGGAAGAAGAATGGCAAGGGCTAGGCAATGGGGGTTGTTTGCCCACAATCACATAGCTAAGAAGTGTCTGAGGTCTGATTTGAACCCTTGACCTCCAGTCTTTAGGCCTGACTCTCAGTCCACTGAACTACATAGCTATCCCCACACACATACTGATGTTAAAGCCAATCACCCAAACTAGATTATAAACTCCTTGAAAGGAGGGACTGTCTTTTTCACCTTTGTATCTTCCCCAGAATCTAGTCTTATCTAGCACTTTCTGCAATGTTTACAGGTATTCAATAAATACATATGAATTTATATATCATGGGATTATTGATTTAAACTTTTTTTAGTGGTCATCTAATCTCACCCCTCATTTTACAGAGACCCAGGAAAGGGAAGTAATTTGCCCAAGGTCCCAAAGGTGCTAAGTGGAAGACCTGGGCTCCAAATCAGTCCTTGGATTATAAAGTTAGTGCCCTTCTACTTTATTATGCTGCCTGGACTAAATTTGTCCTAGCAGAGAAATTGGGTGGTAACAAAAGAATCCCTTTAGTTTTTTATTTTTTATTTTGGACTTCTCAGTTTCCTCACTTTACCTTCCAAGTCTCTAATAACCCCAAACTATTTAATTGTCTCTCTTCCATCAAAAGATTTCAACTGCCTCATTCCACAATGAGTGAAAATCTATAGGGAAGTCAGCATTCATTTCATTGTTCTGAATCTTTTTTTTTTTAACCTGGTTCTGGATCTTCCACTAAATCGGTGTTACATTGGACCAAGTCAATTTCCCCTCCATGGTCTTCAGTTTCTTCATCTGTAAAATAGAGTGGAGAGAGGGACAGCTAGGTAGCACAAAGAATTGAGCCCTGGGACTGGAGTCAGGAGGCCTTGAGTTCAAATTTGACCTCAGATATTTCCTGTTTGACCATTGTTAAGTCACTTACATCTAAACACCTAGTCCTTACCACTTTTCTGTGTTAGAATCAAGACTTAGTATATCCTAAGACAGAAGATAACTTTAAATTAGATATTTTATACATACATAATTTATATATTATTTAATACAAATATATAATATGCTTATATATTATACTATATACTTATATTCATATATAGCATATATATGTATGTATACATATAGTGGAGAAGAGTTATATTAAGAGGATTTCTAAATGGCATTCCAGCTCTAATTTTTAAAAATTCCAATATTTTGATGAGGTTGCTAAAATATGAATACAATCTTATTTTACTAGTGTATCAAAGGAGAAAGAACTATCATAGTACTACTCTTGACTGGTCAGACCACATCTGAAGTCCTGAGATCAGATCCGAGTCCTGCATTTAGGGTAAATGAATATCAAGATAAATGAAATCAAGGGATGACTCATGCTGCAGGTAGATCAGACTTCTAGCAGACAAATCCTTAGGACAAAGATTCCCTCCATTCTTGTACTATATTCTATTGCCTTCAGAACTTTTCATTCTAGAATGTAGAAAAACGAAGTGATGAATAAATGCAAGTCATGCAGCAGAAACCAAACCTATAAATAAACAGGGCAGGCTACTCATTTGGGCAGGCTGAAAAGGCCTCCCCCTCTAGTGCCACCCCACACACACAGTGCTTCTCTCCAAAGTGAAGTTGTTGACTCTGCCCTGTCCCAATGGCTATGAGAATGACATCAGAAGAAACCACTCACTCACATGAAAGGGGGAGTTCTGGCCACATACTGGAGAATACGGAAGTGTTCTTCCCCAACCAAACTCCTTTCAGAAGATCAGTAAACTAGTTGAGAAGTTTAACAAAATTACAAGACCCTCACCATCCAAGTGTTTGCTGAGACCCACTTAATCTCCCCCCCCCCAACATAAGCTACTTTGGAATGAATGACATCTCTTTGGAAATAAATGATTCTGACTTTTGGTCAAGTTGACCACATGAAAAGTTGTACAGGATAACCACATGCACTCCAGCAAAAATCTAAAAGGGGTTCCAGATCAAATAATGATACAGAAATCCAAAGAGAAACAACAGTAAATTCCCTCATCTGGCTCACAACTACACAAATAGGCAGTCAGAAGACTTTGGGACCCCTCTAGAAGGGAAGCCAAGGCAAGCACAAGAAAGAAGCCAGAAGTCCACTAGCAATCTGACCAAAGAGACATCAGGGGTATCTCTATAACAGCTTTAAGGCACGGTCTGGACTAGCTACAAATACCCTGGAAGCTATATTTCTTCCAAGCGTGAGAAGAGAGGAAGTTAACTAATATCATGACTAGAGGACATGGGTTTTTTTTCCATATAGAATGACTGGATTTGAGATCCAGAGATGGAGTTTTAAGGACCTCTCAAGAGAGAGATATAACTTCCAAGGTATTTGTGGCTAACCCAAGTCTTGCTGGATGGATGTTACACCTGAAAACCTGCAGCACACTTTTGTGTGTGTGTGTGAGGGGGGGGGGGTTGGGGAAGGTCACAGGAAGTCCAGAGTGCCTACAAGGGGGAGCTCCATGAAATTATAAGTAAAATAAGAGCTTTGGGGGAAATCATTAAAGTAAGAATAAATAGTTATGGAAAATCTTACCTAAGGAACTTCAGGGAAAATTGGTAACCCATCTGGAAGAAATTAGACTTAGATCAACACCTCATACCATATAGCATAATAAGCTCCAAATGGTTGCATGATCTGATATAGGTCACATCAGCAGCAAATTAGAAGCCCATAGAAGGAGACAGATTTTACAGCTATGAATTAGGGAAGAGTTCTTGATTAGCAAGAAACAGAATCACAGGAGATAAGATATACAATTTTGATCACATAAATTTAAAATTTGTTTTGCATAAACAAAAACAATGCAGTGAGAATTAGAAAGGAAATAGCATATGGAAGAAATTAATGATAACAAATTTCTCTGCTAAAGGTCTGATCTATAAGAAATATAGGGAATATGGTCATTTAATCAATAAGCATCTACTATATGCCAGGTACTATGCTAAATGCTGGGGATACAAAAAGAGAAAAAAGATAGTTCCTGCCATAAAGGAGTTCACAATGGAATGGAAAGAATATGAACCATTCCACAAAAGACAAATGGTCAAAGTATAGTGTCAGATCTTAAAATTAAAAAAAAAAAGCAAGCTATCAAGAACCATCCAGTAAAAACACTACAGATACTAAGATACCAATTCCACTTTGTACCTATCAGAAAGATAACCAAAAAGGAAAATGACCATTTTGGGAGGGAATGTACAAAGATAGGCACATTAATGTAGTTTTAGTGGGATAGATATAGCTATTTCCAGACATTTTAGAAAGCAATTTGAAACTGTTTTCAAAAGACTCTAACCAAAAGTACTAACCTTTTGACTCTTAGAAGCCCATTCAACACATACACTGAAGAGACTAAAGAAAGAGGGGACTAATTCAAATGTTCAAAGATTCATAGCTAGAAATTAAGGGAGTGAGTATCCATCAGTTGGTGGATGGCTGAACAATGAAGGAATATGAATGGAGACAAGGGATAGGGGTTGGATCTGTCATTTCATTGGGACAGGAAAGTCCTAAGGTGAAGACATTAATATATTATAATCTGCAATTTATTGTCTTAGAAAATTGTCTAGAACATCGAGGGTAAGTTAAATGATAGAATAAGAATTAGAAAACAGTTGGTGAGTTGCCAAAATAAGATGAATCTAAGTAGGATGAAATTTTAACTGGTGCCCTTTGATTAAAGAAAACCTGAACACAGATGGGGGAAGGGGAATCCCAGTTTAAGCAGTAGTTCATGCGCAAAAAAACTTGGGGCTTTAATTGATTGTCAATTCAGTACAATTCAAGATTAAGGTTCAGACTTAATTATGTATGTGTCCAGACAAGGGAAGAAATAGTTGTATTGTAATCTATGTTACCAAGACCACATCTGGAGAATTGGATGCCATTCTAGGAATTTTGACAAAATGATACTCTAAAACTATAAAGTTGCTAGATAGTTGTTGATCTACATTGGTAGACAAAAGTTTCCTTGCGCAGGGTTCTTTATCCCAGAAACCCAAACAAAATAAAAATTAAAAGTTGGAATTTGTCGAGAAGAAAGTGGCCAGAATGGTAAGAGTACACAAAACTATATCATATGATAGGATTAGCTGAGGAAATTGGGAAGAAAGGGGTTAGCTTGAAGAAGGGAAGGCTTAGATGCTATATGATAACTGGCTCCAAATATGGAAAGACTGGTCACATGGTATTAGACTTTTGACTCTAGAGAAAAACCTAGGATCAATGGGTGGAAGTTCCAAGGAAACAGTTTTCAGCTCAGCATAAAGGGAGAACTTCCTAGTAATTAAAGCTGTCCAAAAATAGAATGAATGGGGTACTGCCTCAAGTAGTGAGTGCCCCTGGACTGTGTGTAGAGAACCTCTGGCTGAAGATATTCTATAGGAAATTGATATACCATAAGACCCAATGGCCTATTCATCTGAAATCTGATGCTAAGACCTTTCTCTTAGTTGCCAAAATCAGGGCTGACGTTGGAATATTTTCTATCTACATCCCTACTCTATCCATTCTAGAGATTAATAGAATCCATTTTTAAACCCTTATCTTCCATCTTAGAATCAATACTGTGAATCAGTTTCAAAGCAGAAAAGTGGTATAGGCAAGGCAATTAGGATTAAGTCACTTGTCCAGGGTCGCATAGCTAGGAAATGTTTGAAGTAATATTTGAACCCAGGACCTCCCGTCTCTAGCTTTATCCACTGAGCCACCTAGCTGCTCCATAGAATCAATGTTTTTTAAAGTGATCAATTGTTTGAGGGCAGCTAAATAGTCCTTGCTACTCTTCCATCTTAGAATTGATACTAAGACAGAAGGTGAGAATTTTTTAAGTGATTATTTGTGACTAAAGAGGAAAAAATAATGCATCTTCTAAAAAAATCATATGTCTATCAGTCAATATTTTCTTTCATAAACTTAGCATGTATGTATTAGCAACATCACATATTGCATAGGTAAGATAATAGCCACCAAACAAAAGAGGATTCAAAAAGAGAAGCAGCAGCTGGGAAGCTCAGTGGATTGAGAGCCAGGCTTAGAGATGTGCAGAAGGTCCTAGGTTTAAATCTGGCCTCAGACATTCCTAGCTGTGTGACCCTGGGCAAGTAACTTAAGTCCCATTGCCTAGCCTTTACCACCCTTCTGCCTTAGAACCAATACAGAATAAAGAAAGAAAGAAGCTGTAGAAACTGCCAAAAAACATTTTAAGACTGAATTTTCCATCCTAAGAAACTACTTGCAGCAATCTAAAAGAAAATTCATTTTAAAATGATAAAGATAGATGCAGTTAATAACAAATGTCAAAACAAAATTAAACATTACCTTGTGGAGGTAGCTTTTAATACCCCCAGTTTAGAATCAGCTCATCTATTAAAGCCAACAAATTAAAAGGCAAAGGTAAGAATCATGACAGTAAGGCATATCCAAATGGATAGATATCTGAACATAAAGAAGTAGCCAGACAGACATCAGAGAAAGGTGTTGAGTTCAAGAAAAGGCAAGGCATTCAAAATGTCAGCCCCTCCACCCCCACCCTAGTAACTCTTTGTTTTTTTTTTTTTAATATATTTTATTTGATCATTTCCAAGCATTATTCGTTAAAGACATAGATCATTTTCTTTTCCTCCCCCCCCACCCCCCATAGCCGACGCGTAAGTCCACTGGGCATTAGATGTTTTCTTGATTTGAACCCATTGCTTTGTTGATAGTATTTGCATTAGAGTGTTGATTTAAAGTCTATCCTCTGTCATGTCCCCTCAACCTCTGTATTCAGGCAGTTGCTTTTTCTCGGTGTTTCCACTCCCATAGTTTATCCTTTGCTTATGAATGGTGTTTTTTTTTTCTCCTGGATCCCTGAAAGTTGTTCAGGGACATTACACCGCCCCTAATGTAGAAGTCCATTACGTTCGATGATACCACAGTGTATTAGTCTCTGTGTACAATGTTCTCCTGGTTCTGCTCCTCTCGCTCTGCATCACTTCCTGGAGGTTGTTCCAGTCTCCATGGAACTTCTCCACTTTATTATTCCTTTGAGCACAATAGTATTCCATCACCAACATATACCACAGTTTGTTCAGCCATTCCCCAATTGATGGGCTTCCCCTCGTTTTCCAGTTTTGGGCCACCACAAAGAGCGCAGCTATGAATATTTTTGTACAAGTCTTTGTGTCCATTATCTCTTTGGGGTACAGACCCAGCAGTGCTATGGCTGGGTCAAAGGGTAGATATTCTTTTGTCGCCCTTTGGGCATAGTTCCAAATTGCCCTCCAGAATGGTTGGATCAGTTCACAACTCCACCAGCAATGAATTAATGTCCCTACTTTGCCACATCCCCTCCAGCATTCATTACTTTCCTTTGCTGTTATGTTAGCCAATCTGCTAGGTGTGAGGTGATACCTCAGAGTTATTTTGATTTGCATCTCTCTGATTATAAGAGATGTAGAACACTTCTTCATGTGCTTGTTAATAGTTTTGATTTCTTTATCTGAGAACTGCCTATCCATTTCCCTTGCCCATTTATCAATTGGAGAATGGCTTGATTTTTTGTACAATTGATTTAGCTCATTATAAATATGAGTAATTAAACCTTTGTCAGAGGTTTCTATGAAGATTTTTTCCCAATTTGTTGTTTCCCTTCTGATTTTAGTTATATTGGTTTTGTTTGTACAAAAGCTTTTTAGTTTGATGTAGTCAAAATTATTTATTTTACATTTTGTGATTCTTTCTATATCTTGCTTGGTTTTAAAGCCTTTCCCCTCCCAAAGGTCTGACATGTATACTAGTCTGTGTTTACCCAATTTACTTATGGTTTCCTTCTTTATGTTTAAGTCACTCACCCATTTTGAATTTATCTTGGTGTAGGGTGTGAGGTGTTGATCTATTCCTAGTCTCTCCCACACTGTCTTCCAATTTTCCCAGCAGTTTTTATCGAATAGTGGATTTTTGTCCCAAAAGCTGGGATCTTTGGGTTTATCGTATACTGTCTTGCTGAGGTCGTTTTCCCCCAGTCTATTCCACTGATCTTCCTTTCTGTTTCTTAGCCAGTACCAAATTGTTTTGATGACTGCTGCTTTGTAATATAGTTTGAGGTCTGGGACTGCAAGGCCCCCATCATATGTGTTTTTTTTCATTATTTCCCTGGATATCCTTGATCTTTTGTTCTTCCAAATGAACTTTGTTATGTTTTTTTCTAAATCAGTGAAGAAGTATTTTGGTAGTTCAATGGGTATGGCACTAAATAGATAAATAAGTTTGGGTAGGATGGTCATTTTTATTATATTGGCTCGTCCTATCCATGAGCAGTTAATGTTTTTCCAATTGTTCAAGTCTAGTTTTAGTTGTGTGGCGAGTGTTTTGTAGTTGTGTTCATATAGTTCCTGTGTTTGTCTTGGGAGATAGATTCCTAGGTATTTTATTTTGTCTAAGGTGATTTTGAATGGGATTTCTCTTTCTAGTTCTTGCTGCTGAGCTGTGTTGGAGATATATAGAAAAGCTGATGATTTATGTGGGTTTATTTTGTATCCTGCAACTTTGCTAAAGTTGTTGATTATTTCAATTAGCTTTTTGGTTGAATCTCTAGGATTCTTTAAGTAGACCATCATGTCATCCGCAAAGAGTGATAACTTGGTCTCCTCCTTGCCTATTCTGATGCCTTCAATTTCTTTATCTTCTCTAATTGCTACTGCTAGTGTTTCTAGTACAATGTCAAATAGTAGAGGTGATAATGGGCATCCTTGTTTCACTCCTGATCTTATTGGGAATGCATCTAGTTTATCCCCATTGCAGATGATATTAGCTGTTGGTTTTAGATATATACTGTTTATTATTTTTAGGAATGACCCTTCTATTCCTATGCTTTCTAGTGTTTTTAATAGGAATGGGTGTTGTATTTTATCAAAGGCTTTTTCTGCATCTATTGAAATAATCATGTGGTTCTTGCTAGTTTGCTTGTTGATGTGGTCAATTATGTGGATGGTTTTCCTAATGTTGAACCAGCCCTGCATCCCTGGTATGAATCCTACTTGATCATGGTGAATGATCCTTCTGATCACTTGCTGGAGTCTTTTTGCTAGTATCCTATTTAAAATTTTTGCATCTATATTCATTAGGGAGATTGGTCTATAGTTTTCTTTCTCTGTTTTTGACCTGCCTGGTTTTGGAATCAGTACCATGTTTGTGTCGTAAAAGGAGTTTGGTAGAACTCCCTCTTTGCTTATTATGTCAAATAGTTTGTATAGTATTGGGGTTAACTGTTCTCTGAATGTTTGATAGAATTCACAGGTGAATCCATCAGGCCCTGGGGATTTTTTCTTAGGAAGTTCTTTGATGGCTTGATGGATTTCAATTTCTGATATGGGATTATTTAAGAATTCTATTTCCTCTTCTGTTAGTCTAGGCAGTTTGTATTTTTGTATATATTCATCCATTTCTCCTAAATTGGTGTATTTATTGCCATATAATTGGGCAAAGTAATTTCTAATGATTGCCTTAATTTCCTCCTCATTGGAGGTGCTGTCCCCCTTTTCATCTTTAATGCTGTGAATTTGCTTTTCTTCCTTCCTTTTTTTAATTAGATTGACCAGTACTTTGTCTATTTTGTTTGTTTTTTCAAAGTACCAGCTTCTTGTCTTATTTATTAAATCAATAGTTCTATCACTTTCGATTTTATTAATTTCTCCCTTAATTTTTAGGATTTCTAATTTGGTTTTCTGCTGGGGGTTTTTAATTTGATCGCTTTCGAATTTTTTCAATTGCATTTCCAATTGATTGATCTCTGCTCTCCCTTGTTTGTTAATATGAGCTTTCAGGGATATGAATTTGCCTCTGATTACCGCTTTGGCTGCATCCCAAAAGGTTTGAAAGGATGTTTCGCCATTGTCATTTTCCTTGATGAAATTATTAATTGTTTCTATGATTTCTTCTTTAGCTAAACGGTTTTGGAGTATCATATTGTTTAATTTCCAATTGGTTTTAGATTTGGTTTTCCATGTACCATTACTAATCATTATTTTTATTGCCTTGTGATCTGAGAAGGCTGCATTCATTATTTCTGCTTTTTTGCATTTGTGTGCTATGTTTCTGTGACCTAATGTATGGTCAATTTTTGTGAATGTGCCATGTGGTGCTGAGAAGAAGGTGTATTCCTTTTTATTTTTCTCCATATGTCTATTAATTCTAATTTTTCTAAGATTTCATTCACTTCTTTTACCTCTTTCTTATTTATTTTTTGATTTGATTTATCTAAATTTGATAATGGTTGGTTTAAGTCTCCCACTAGTATGGTTTTATTGTCTATTTCTTCCTTCAATTCTCCTAGTTTCTCCATTAGAAATTTGGGTGCTATATTATTTGGTGCATACATGTTGATTAATGATATTTCCTCATTGTCTAGAGTCCCTTTTAACAAAATATAATTACCTTCCCTATCCCTTTTGATCAGGTCTATTTTTGCATTGGCTTTATCAGATATCATGATTACCACTCCTGCCTTCTTTCTATCAGTTGAGGCCCAGAAGGTCTTACTCCATCCTTTAATTCTGACCCTGTGGGTGTCAACCCGCCTCATGTGTGTTTCTTGAAGACAACATATGGTAGGGTTTTGGATTCTAATCCATTCAGCTATTCATCTACGTTTTATGGGTGAGTTCATCCCATTCACGTTCAAAGTTATGATTGTCATTTGTGGACTCCCTGGCATTTTGATTGCCTTCCCTAATTCTAACCTTTTCTTCTTCGGCTCTACCTTTTAGTCCAGTGATTTACTTTGAATCAGTCCCCCTTGTCCCCTCCCTTGATGTTTCCCTTTTTAGTCCCTCCCTTTTTGTTCCCTCCCCCTCCCCCCTCTCTTTCCCTCCCTTTTTGTTCTCCCTCTCCCCCTCCCCCCCTTGGTTTTCCCTTCTCCTTACCCTTGTTGGGTAAGATAGAATTCAAGATCCCAATGGATCTGGATGTTTTTCCCTCTCAGAGTTGATTTCCCTGAGATTGAGGTTTAAGTAAACCCCCCCCCCTCTCTTCCTCTCCTTCTTATAGGAGTTTTCTTCCCCTCCCCTTCCCCTGTGAATCTTTGTGTGAGAACCATTATTCTATTTGGTCTTTCTTTACCCCCTATTTATACATTACATTTTCCCCACATATTAGTATACATAGGTTGATATAAATGTAGTCCTTATAGAAGAGAGTTTGAGTAAAAGAAGATAACATTTTTCCCCTTTCCTTAATATTTACCTTTTCAGGTATTCCTTGCTCTTTGATTTTCGGTATCAAACTTTCCACAGAGCTCTGGTCTTTTCTTTGCAAAAAGTTGGAAGTCTTCTATTTTGTTGAATGCCCATACTTTCCCTTGGAAGTATATAGTCAGTTTTGCTGGGTAGCTGATTCTTGGTTGGAGACCCAGCTCTCTTGCCTTTCTGAAGATCATGTTCCATGCCTTACGATCATTCAGCGTAGAACTTGCAAGGTCTTGTGTGACCCTGATTGGCATTCCTTTATATCTAAATTGTCTTTTTCTGGCTTCCTGTAGGATTTTTTCTTTTGTTTGATAGCTTTGGAATTTGGCAATTACATTCCTGGGAGTTGTCTTTTGGGGGTTTAGTGTAGAAGGTGTTCTGTGAGCTCTGTCAGTGGCTGTATTGCCCCCTTGTTCTAGAATCTCTGGGCAATTTTCTTTGATTATATCTTGTATCACCATGTCCAGTTTGGTGTTTATTTCTGGCTTTTCTGGGAGTCCAATTATTCTTAAATTTTCTCTTCTCCCCCTGTTTTCCAGATCTATCACCTTGTCGGTGAGATATTTTATGTTCTCTTCTAATTTCTTGGTGTTTTGGCTTTGCGTTATTAGTTCTTGCTTTAAAGCCTGGTTTTCTTTTACAGTTTGGTCAAACTGGTTTTGTAGATGCGTGAATTTCTTTTGCATCATTTCCCACTTTTCCTCCCAGAGGGCTTCCATCTTTTTGGTCCTTTCTGATTCAAATTCTTCATGGGTTTGTGGAGAGTTTCTATTTCCTTTGGAAGATTTTGGAGAATTTTCTTGTATATCTTCTTCTATCTGCTCTGTATTTTGTATTTTGGCTCCATAGAATGTGTCCAGAGTCGCCCCTTTCTTCTTATTTTTCTTGGTATTTTGGGGCTTCTGTGCTTCTGTGGAGTTTGTCATCTCTGAACGTGGAGGATTGGCTTTTCTTGTCTTTGTCTGGTGATCAGAGGCTTTAGTCCTGGGCAGATGTTGGTTCTATGAGCGTTCCCTGGGTTAAACTGAATATGCCTCACTGGAACTGGAATGGAAGGGTCGGACCACGAGGCCACACTCTCCCCCTGGCTCGATTTCCGGAAGTTGCCTTCAGAATCCCTGGCCGTGAGGCTGTTTCGTCGGCCTGCGGGGGGATGGGCTGCCGCTTCCCCAAGCTCCGAGAGCACAGACTTTCACTGAGACTTGGATAGCAGGATCCAGCCCCGTGAGGCTGTCTTGCCCGCCCTGAGGGTTGCTGTTGTTTTGACCAGCTCTCTGCAGCGGAGGCCTCAGGCAGTAACTTTCACCCGGACCGACTGGCTCTTTGACCAACCGGCTCTTTGCAGCGGAAGCCCCAGGCAGTAACTTTCACCCGGACTGGGACTTGGGTAGAAGACCCTGAGGGTTGTTGTTCCTCAGACCCTGCTCTCTGAGCCCGGCGCGGCTGCCGCTTCCGGGAGCCTTGGACTCTGCGCTCCTACCCCTGAGGTCCGAGGGATCTCGGGTTCTGGCTTTTAAGGGGAGCCGTACCTTTTGAACCGGGTCCAGGTCCAGGAGGAGGGTTCCCAGGGTCTGTGCTGTTGATCGTTTTGAATTTCGGCACCTTAGGAGCTTCTAGTTTGAGATCGGTCGGGAAGGGTTTTCCAGAGATCTGAACTTCAGCTTTCTCTAAGCCGCCATCTTAACCGGAAGTCCCCTAGTAACTCTTTGTTACAATAAGTTGGCAGAAATTGTCAAGTTGCTATCAACATGAATAAAGGACTCACCCAACATGACTTCCATGTGTGAAGCAAGTACATGTTGAAGTAAAGATACCACCCTAGGACTTCCTCTGAGATGTAGAGACTCTTGAGTTTCTTGCACAAAAGTTGATCACCAGGGCAGCTAAAATAGCTCAATGGACAGAGAGCCTTGGTTCAAATCTGTCCTCAGATACTTCCTAGCTATATGACCCTGGGCAAGTCACTTAACACCCATTGCCTAGCCCTTATTGTTCTTCTGCCTTGGAGCTTTAGTATGAATTCTAAGATAGAGAGTAAAGTTTTTTTTTTAATTTATCATTCATTATTGTCTATGATTGCTTTGATATTTCTCTTTAGAGTCTAGAGTTCAAGAAAATATGAGAGTGGAAATAGAAGACAAGAGAAGAGAGGGACACTTAGTAGCTTCAGACCCAATATTTAAAAGGGAGGATGGGGAGAAAGAGAAAGGCAGAAGACACATGTCGAAAAAGAATGAAAAGACAGGTCTGTGAAGGGCCAAAATTAGTCTCAAGAAAGATAGGACTCTTGGGGGCAGCTGGGTAGCTCAGTGAATTGAGAGCCAGGCCTAGAGATGGGAGGTCCTATTCAAATCTGACCTCAGACACTTCTCAGTTGTTTGACCCTGGGCAAGTCACTTAACCCCCATTGCCTAGTCCTTACCACTCTTCTACCTTGGAACCAATTCACAGTATTGATTCCAAGATGGAAGGTAAGGGTTTTTATTAAAAAAAAAAAGGAAAGAAAGATAGGATTCATTCCACTGATATTAAATTGAATACAAGGAATAACTGTTACTGTAAGACTTTTAAACTTCTTATATTTTTAAATGCATCAATTTCTCTGGTTATCTCCAGGTTAGAAGAAGGAAGGAAGGAAAAGAAGAAAGGAAGGAAGGAAGGAAGGAAGGAAGGAAGGAACAAATGAACAAACGAACGAACGAACGAACGAACGAAGGGGAGAGACAGACAGGGACAGACAGACAGACAGAGAAACCTCAGAAAACCTTTAAAAGGGAGGCCTACTTAGTGACTGGAGGAAGAAAAAAGCTGAGAAACTATAACCTATTTCACAGTGGAGCTGAAGGTATAAGAAACGATGGTGGGAATAAGAATAGGAACAGGAAGGCCAAGACTTGGTATCCAAAAGTCAAAGAGAAAAGTGGAGTGGAGGTATTGGAGTGTTGTCTTTGGCCCTGGGAATCAGTCCAAGGGACTTAACTAAAAGGAGGCCCCAGAGTGCCTTTCCTAACACCAGTGCATATGACAGCTGTGTTTGAAATATTGATCCTTTTATCTTGTTCATGTAGTCTACTGAGAAACCAAATTACTGAGAACTTCAGGCAAAGGTAATCACTGAAAACAAACAAGCAACTTTCCTTAAATCCTGGGCCTTAAGCATCTGCTCTGAGCCAAGGGTATAACCCACCTGAGATTTTTAACAAGACAAAACAAAAAAAATGAAACTCATTAGCTCAGAGACAAAAAATTGGGAAGGCCCTTGGGTCCCAACCACTTGATATTTCTGATTCTGTTGCCAAAGCCTAGGAAACATTTCAATCTACCTGGCTTTGTGGAAGTTTTCAAGAAACATCTGACATCAAGGTTGAAATGCACCTTTAGTGACCTTATCCTGGAGTCAGTTTTGGGGGGATCTGCTAGATTGTGCCTCCCTCCCTCTTCCCCTTCCCTGAACCCCTCCTATACTTCCTGGAAGAGTTTGGTTTGGGAAATAACAGCATTCTCATTGATTTGATCACCAGTGATCAAGTAGCAGCACTAGGGGCTACACTAGCCATTTTTGTATGGATCAGTCAACATGTATTTATTAAACGCCCACCATATGCCAGGATCAAGATACAAAGCCTAAAATGAAACAGTCTCTGCCTTAAGGGAGCTTACATCCCAACAAGGAAACAACCTGTAACAAAAGTATACACCAAATGCATACAAATAAGGGCTCATCTCCAGGGGGAAGCATTAGCAGATCAGGAGACCAGAAGGACTGCTCAGGTAGAAGGCAGCACTTGGGTTGAGCCTTCCAGGAAGATAAGGATCCTGAGAGGTAGAAGAGAGAAGGGGCTACACTCCTAGCATGAATAAAGTTGAGTAAATTGTTTGGGAAGCTACTATTATTTGACTACTGAATAGCCGGGATGTATCCCCATATATATGTGCATGTGTGTATATACGTATACAGAAAGCATGTATATATGCACGTACATATATAATTTGTATGACATATATACAGAGAGTGCATGTGTATGTGTGTATATGTGTGTGTATGTATGTATGTATGTATGTATGTAGTGACACAGTGAATAGAATATCAGATCTGGAGTCAGGAAGACCTCAGTTCAAATTTGGCCTTAGACATTAGTTGTATGACCCTAAGCAAGTCACTTGGCCCTGTTTGCCTCAGTTTCCTCATCTGTAAAATGAGCTGGAGAAGGAAATAGCAAACCACTCCAGTATCTTTGCCCAGAAATCCCCAAAATGAGGTCACAAAAAGTAAGACACAGCTGAAATGACTGAACAACTCCTATGGATATGTACATATACACACAAATATACATGAATATAAATATAGGAATATATATAGAGAGAAATATGTGTATATGTAGGTACATTTATATGTGTGCACACATATGCTATATGTGTATATGTTCATACACGCATGTCTTCTGAGTTCACTCTGATAGACCTGACCTAGAAGGCACAGGCTCATTCTACCAACAATGGGCTTCATGCAAGTCACCATTTAAAGTCACATAATACACACACACCTACAATACACATCTATTGCTGAGGCCCACTGTTAAAGGGGGGGGGGAAAGACTTGGACAAATTTCCATTGAAGGAAGACCAGAGGAGCAGCTAGGTGACTCATAGGATAGAGCACCAGGCCTTGAGTCAGGAAGTCCTGGGTTCAAATATGGCCTCAGATGCTTCCTAGCTATGTGACCCTGAGCAAGTCACTTAACCATGATTGCCTCAGTTTCTTCGCCTGTTAAATGAGCTGGAGAAGTAAATGGGAAACCACTCCAGTATCTCTACCAAGAAAACCCCAAATGGGATCGAGAAGGGTCAGACATGTGTTTTCACCTCAGCAGAGCCATTTCGTCATGAAAGGTTGGCCTGGATGGTCACTGAAGTCTTTCCCAGCTTCAGATCTATTAGCCTATTATTCTATTAGTGGATAAAGCACTGGGTCTAGAATCAGAAGACCTGAGTTCAAATCCACCCTCACATGCTTACTAACTATGTGAGCCTGGGCAAGTCACTTAATCCTACTTGCCTCAGTTTTCTTACCTGTAAAATGATCTGGAGAAGGACATGGCAAAATACTCCAGAATCTCTGCTAAGAAAGCTCCAAATGGGATCAAGAAGAATCAGCAAGACTAATCAACTTAAAATAACAAAATGGTGATAATAGCTCCTCCCTCAAAAGATTGTTCTGCAGATCAAATGAAATAATATTTGGGAAGGACTAAGTACATATATCTGGCATGTAGTAGGCACCTCAAAAATGCTTATTTCCTTTCATTTCCCCCACCTGATGAGGAGAGTTTGGAAAACCAAGTTAGCCAAATTATAAACTCCTAAAGTTATTTAGGAAAATCTAAAGGATTTGGGGGTTTAAATGAAATGTTCTTATTAAAAGAAGGTGAAAGAATCATTGTCTGTCATTTCCAAATAGATTTTGTTACCTAGAGAGCATTGCAGTAGCCAGAGTGGGATGGGAGTAGGCTTCTCTCTGCTCCAGAATGAGAAGCAGTCAAAGCACCTGACCACAGGCTTTTCTCTCAACTTCCCCAACTGCTTCTGTATGTCTATATGTTAAACTTTAATATGTACTTCCTCCATAAGGTGCTTGAAGAGTAACAGGACTGAGGAACTTTGAAAGAATTATTCAAATGGCAAAACCAGTTAAATTTCATCAACTTCTGACTTGCTTAGAAATTACTAGGCAAGAAAAATGTGTTAACCAATTACATATCTTGCTTATGGTGTTCTTTTCTGAGTTATTGTTAACTCTTTAGGAAAGAGAGGAGTATTCAGAGGAATGGCTGTTATTGATAGTATAATCTCTTTGGAAGAGAGATATTTTTTACAAGTGATTTTTTTAAAGACAAATTCATTTTTTAAAAAAAGATAGATAACCCTAAATAGCTCAATTTATTTAAGGCAAAAGGCTATATTTTCCACAAAAGATCTCTGGCACATATCTTGGCCCAATACCCATTCAAATGACTCATCAGAAACAAAACTTGGATTCAGAATGCCATATTTTTGTTAGAACCACAAAGAGAAAGAAGCAATCTAGGGTAGAGGGCTAATGTTAATCTGTGACAAGCATTAGGGCATGAACGGAATCAAGAAATGATAGTATTTCATACAAAGGCAAATCTTGCCTATCCTCTAGATCCTTCCACACTTGAAATCTAGGCCTTTTAAGAAGGCCAGGAAATAGGGGCAGCTGCACAGTGGATAGAGCATGAGGCCTGAAGTCAGAAGGACCTGGATTCAAGTCTGGCCTCAGACACTCCCTAGCTGTGGGACTCTGGGCAAGTCACTTAACCTTCATTACTTAGCCCTTATTACTCTTCTACCTTAGAACCAACACATAGTATTGATTCTAAAATGAAAAGTAAGGTGCTTTTTTAAAGGCTTGAAAAAAGAAGAACTGATACTAAGACAGAAGGAAGAGGTTTTTTTAAGTCAGGAAATTCTTCATTTCTTTAGGTTTGTGAATTCTCAGTTTTTCTCCCACTCTCACTAGCCAACTTATATCCTTGATTCATAATTCAAAGTAAACTTGTTTCATAAACTAAGAACAAAATACTCTTTCTATTTTAAAATAAGTTAACCAGTTTTTAAATCTACTACCCTGCAACATTGCTTTATCCCAGTCACCAGCTGGTATCTCATGTCATTAATCAATATACATTTATTTAAGTCCCTACTATGTGACAACACCATGTTAAGGCTGAGGACATGAATTTTAAAAAAAGAAGACTGCTGCTACCCTGGAAGAGCTTACAGCCCAAGGTGGCAGGGGAAGTCTGTATATAAAACGAAGCTAACAGAGATTAGCAGGGGATACCAAGAGGTGCCACACTGGGACATAATGATAAATGAAATTGACAGGAAAGGGAGGTTTGGGGAAGAGTTCGTTGCTCTGGGGATGCTAGGTGGTTCTGTGGGTAGCGTCAGATCTGAAGATGGGAGGTCCTTTGTTCAAATTGGGCCTCAAGCAGTTCCCAGATGTAGGACCCTAGGCAAGTCACTTAAGCCCACCAGCCTAGCTCTCGAGTTCATTGCTTTACCCTCCTGTCCTTCAATCCGAGGGAAGGATGCTGAGTCTTTGTTGAATATCAAAGCTGAAAAAATCCCCAAGATTTTCAGATGATTTTCAGCTCATCCTGTGGGCGGCAAGATGGTTATGGAGTAAAAACCAAGCAGAACAGCAAAAGTCAAAGGAAGTGTCCCATATTAACTAAAGTAGACAGTCAGAGTTGTCATTCCCTAATAGCAACAGAAGCAACAGTGACTGGAAAGCCAGCCTTAAAAAGGTTAGGCACCTGGAGTTCAAATTCTACCTTTTACCCATATTGTCTGAGTAGCCCTGGGCAAATTATTTAAACTTCCAGGGTTTTAAGAAAAAGTCTAAGACTCTATACAGGGCAACCAAATGACACAGTGGATACTAGACCTATGGTCTAGAGTCAGGAAGACTCGTTTTCCTGAGTTCAAATATGGCCTTAGACCTTATGTGACCCTAAGCAAATCACCTAATCCTGTTTGCCTCAGTTTCTTCATCTATAAAAATGCGCTAGAGAAGGAAATGGCAAACCACTCCAATATCTCTGCCAGGAAAACCCCAGTTGAGGTCACAGAGTCACACATGGTGGAAAACAACTGAACAACAACTAATACCATAAGTTATAGATAAATAGCTGAAAAGGGAACTTCAATAAAGTGTGTCCCAAGCCTTCCTACCTTGTCCTACATGGATGAAATCCTGGGTTGAAGTTTTGTACCCCTAAAATGGTAAGCAAGTACCACATTGACACAAATCTGTGGGAGGCCTCACCATCTGGCCCAGCAGAATGAATGAATCTGGAACAACAAGAAGAGGTCCCAAGACTAGGCAGACCAGCTGGAGGCCTCAGTCTACCATGATTTTTCTTAGAAGATTTATTAGGACTAAATGCTTGCTGGGGAGGAAAAAAGGGAGACACTTTGCTTGATTGCAACTCACTGAAGGAGAAAACGTGCCAAGAGCAGGGAGAAGGTGGCCAACAGATAGAGCTAGAGCACCTGCACCATCATGCCTGAGGGAGTTTTTGCAGAAGCTCTCAGGACAGGATAAGCTAGACAAGTGCAAGGTTTACTCGTTTCTAGAGCCTGAGGGAATGCTACTGCATGCAGCTCAAAGTCATGCTAGAAGTAGATTCCTGAGAGCAGAGAGGGTGACATCACTAGGGGCTGGCAGGGAGAAGAACAGGCAGTCAGCAAGATGACCTCAGCAGAGAAGTACTCAGAGACTGCAGTGACTCAGGCAGCATCCGTCTATCCTCACTGAAGCTCACAGAATATAGCTGCTTGGAAAAGTAAGCATTCAGCCCCTCCCAAGAGTTCATCATGGCAACCAGGAAGAGCCAACCATCAGTGTCCATTGTTTTGAGTAGGAGCTTGGCAGGACAGGGTACCTAATTTATAAGGATGAGCAGAAGTTCCCAGCACACATGGCCTCCACCCCAGATAGGAAGGTCTACAAAATGGTGGAGAGCATGAGTGGAGTGGTCCTTGGCCCTGCTAAACCTGGCAGGTAGACAGAAAAGTCAAAGCAGCTGAAATGAAGAACAGAAAATTCTGGACAGGGATCCCAGTGAGATAGGCAGCTAGGTAATGCAGTGGATAGAGCTCTAGACCTAGAGTCAAAAAAAACCCACATCTTTTGAGTTCAAATCTGGTCTCAGATACTTTCTACCTGTGAGGCCCTGAACAAGTCACTTAATCCTGTTTGTCTCAGTTTCCTCATCTATAAAATGAGCTGGAGAAAGAAATGGCAAACCCATCTAATGTCTTTCCTGAATAGAGTCATGAAGAGTTAGACGTAAGTGAATGACTAAACAACAAAAATCCATAAAATGAGGATGGTAACACCTATACTACCAATCTCAGGGATGATTTGAGAGACATACTCTGTAAACCTTGACTTAGGTTTAGAAATCAGAAAGAACTTTTGAGATCATCTAGCTCAAAACTCCCTCATTCTACAAGCAAAGAAATGAGTTCGGAGAAACAGAACCTAAAAAGAAAGAACTGACATTCAACAAGTCAAGAAGGATCAAAAGGCATTTATGAATCACCTACTATGGGCTAGTAACTGTACTAAACCCTAGAAATACAAAGAAAGGAAAAAAAACAACAACCAATTTCCATTTTCAAGGAACTCATAGTCAAATGAAAGTTCAGTGACTTAGAAGTTCTTATAAACTTTTTAATAACAAAAAAATAATTGGAGAATTCTTATCTTGGGCCACTTAAAAACATTTAAATAATCTGACATAATGAAAAATATTATATTCTTATCCCTTTCCTGGATCTTCCTGAAGATTATGGATTATGGAATGTTTTATGGTGCATAGATCTTCTGCTGCTCATCTATACCATAAAGGTAAAAGACAAGGCATTCTCCTCTAAGATAAAGAAGATTTATAACATAGTAGAATAAATAAGATAAATACACACAAAAATCCATATTACAAGGGAGGATATAATGTGTAGCATCTGAGAAGCATGGATTATTTGTTCAAAGGATAAAATACCATTTTGGTATAAGGGATGAGGGAAAGCTTCATACTGGAAGTGGCATCTGAGCTAGACATTGAGGGATGCTGGTTTCAGAAGGCAAAGAAATGGTGTAAGATATGAGAAAATAATATGAGATATGAGAAAAGATGTACAAGGGAGAAACATTAATTATATTACCTCAGTTCTTGTCAATTAATTTTCATTTACTATTTTTACTGATTATCCATCTCAAAAATTTGGATTGTGCTGTATTTGTCATAAATGAGATGTAACAATAGTCATTTGTATATTCTTAGTTATAGGACACATTTCAGCTGCCTCTGTCTGTCAAATGGAGATAATAATAATACCTTATTAATCACTTCTCAGGGACATAGTGAAGAATGCAATCTGTATACCTTCATAGAATCAAAAGTTTTTGAGCTACAGAATGTCTAAAAGATCATCTAACATTATCAATCTCCCTCCTTTTAGAAATGAGATAAGGAGGTCCAACATTAGCCAGGAACTGAGGGAAAGGAATGCACGATGAGCTTCAACAAGTGACATTTGCCCATCAAAATGCATCACTTTTGACTTTATAAATCCTATTCAACACATAAATACTTCCACTGGATGACAGGTAATCTGAGTTCTAGTCTTGTTTGTTTGTACAAATCATATCATTTTTCCCATGCCTCAACTTCCCTTTATGGAAAAGGGAGAAAATAACATCTCATCTGTATTAATTATATTATAGGAGGTACAGTTCAGAATTGGATTTTTAGAATGAAACAAGCCAGTTTGGTTTAGGATTTTAATGTCAATACATCAGAAAAGGTTAGAGCTGATAGCAATCTTAAAGAGCAGCTCATCCAGTCTACTTCCATGAAGGTTAAATGACCAAACTAACATCAAGCAGACACGTAGCAAAAGAGCCCAGACTAAAGCCCAAGTCTCCAGACTCCTAATCTAATGTTCCTCTCACCTACCTTTACTTTATTAATGACAAATTATATTACTAATTTGCCAACAGCAACAAAACATGTCTACTGAGACAGTACGATGGCTCTGTGGATAGAGAGCCAGAGCTGGGCATGAGAGGTTCTGGGTTCAAATTTGACCTCAGATACTTCTTAGCTGTGTGACCCTGGGCAAGTCACTTAGTCCCAGTTGCCTAAATCTTCCTCCTCTTCTGCCTTGGAACTGATACTTAGTATTGATTCTAAGACAGAAAGTAAAGGTTAAAAAAAACCCCTATCTACTGGGGCTTACAAGGCAGAATCACTAGATCTCTGAAAAAGCAAATTCTGCTATATACTCCTTTTTTGTATCATCACCAAAATTGTCTCATGAACAATAAGTATTCTGATAAAAGGGAAAAAAATCAAAGATATGTGATCCATCTAAGAAATCTTCTAATCTTTTCCTTTTCCAAGCCATTATTCATATTGTATTTATTATTATGCATGATAGATAGATAGATGGATGGATAGATTTCAAAAATATTAATAGCATATTTCTTTATATCTATGTTCTCTGGAGTGTAAGGAAAAAAGGTGGAATGGTATAACAAGACCCTTGAGTCTGGCCTTGGTCTCTTCCCCTAGTCTACTCCAAATTGACTACTTAGCTTCTGTCTGAGACATCTTTTTATCCCAGTAGTTATCTCTATGTCAAGAAAGGAAGGAAAGAAAAAAAAATAAAAGAAAATGTATTTAGAGTTAGAAATATGTTGAACATTGTGCTCAACATTGGAAATATAAAAACAAAAATGAAGATTCAATGTTGTAGAGGGATAATGATGGCCAGTGACATGTATTTTGGTTTGTAAAGTTATGGTGATGGTGAGTGGAACCATAGAGGAACAGACTGACATACCCTTTGCCTAGAAGCAGGTAGGTGGCACAGGAGACATCAGGGCCTGACACATCAAGAAAAGATAGATTCAAATCTATTCTCAGATATTTACTCTCTGTGTGAGCCTGAGCAAGTCACTTAACTTCTTTCTGATTCAGTTTCTTCAACTATAAAATAATAATAGCACCTTCCTCCCAGAGTTAAGGATCAAATTAGATATTTGTGTAGCATTTAGCAGAGTACCTGTCACATAGTAGGTACTTAATAAATGATTGTTTCCCTCCTTCCTTTCCAGAAGTAAATCTTTTAGTCTTTTAAGAAATCTTTAAAAATTTCCCTTTTCCAAGCCATTATTCACATTGGGCTTATTTTCTATGATAAATAAATAGATCAATGGATAGACATATTGACTTGGTTTTGGTTTCATAACTGGAAAACAGCATCTGGGGAAAGGAGACCACATCTGGTGGTAAGATGGGCAATAAGAAGATGGTGGGGGGAACAAAGGAAGTGTGGTTAGATCAGCTAGTTTCACTCCTGAAGCACTCATCAATCCGGAGTTCCAGAGATGAAATGATTTAAGGCCTCCAGGCGGCAAGTCACACCACCCTTTCTTTCCCATATTAAACAAAAGTCACTGTTCCTAAGCCTTAGATCCCAAGTTTGAATTTCCCAGAATGTTGCATTGATAAAGGAATATCAAACCCTGCTGTGAAGACAGGAATGCCAGCTACAGCGATGCCAGAAACCATTTTAATGGTGCCAAAGCCTACTGAGATGACCTCTGAAGGCATGAAAAAATGAACTATTTCAGCTTTACCCAGTGACATTTGCTTGAGGTCATATATAAGAAACACCCCAGCATTTTTATGAAAGGCCCCTGAGTCACAGACTCACTGAGTCACAAAACGATGGATTTGGAAGATCCCTGAGAGGTCCTCACTTAGCCTGTGACCTAATTAAAACCCCTTCATTTAACAGTGGAGGCAGCAGAATGGGAGCATTTCAAGGTCACAGAGTTCATTTGTAGAAAGATCTGGAACACAACAGGGCTCTCCCTTCCCTGTTTAGGGCTCTCACCATCATCCCTCCACACTATGATTCAAAAGGTACATGATCAATTAGTTCATCAACATAGGATCTATAAAGTACTGAGTGCTATATTAGTTACTGGGGAGGCAAACAAAAATGAAACAGTTCCAACCTTTAGGGACTTTATGTCCTATTTGGAGGAAACAACATGTACATATACAAGGCACTCCAAAAGTCTTAGTAAGGTTTTAAGCTACTAAAACTCATTAAAGGAATAGCTAGGTGCGTCAGTAAATAGAGAGCCAGGTCTCAAGATGGGAGACCCTGGATTCAAATCTTCCTCAGACACTTCTTAGCTGTGTGACCCTTAGCAAGTCACTTAATCCCCATTGTCTGACCTTTACTACTCTTCTGCCTTGGAACCAATACTTGTATCAATTCTAAGACAAGGTTCGGCTTTTTTTAAAACCTCAGTAAAGCTTAAAACTGCACTAAATGATGAATTTGGAGAAGCATGGAAAGATCTACATGAACTGATGGAGAGTAAAGGAAGCAAAGTAAAGAAAACAATATAGATTGTGACCACAAAGGACAAATACAGCACATCCAAAAAGTCAAAAGTGAATATAACAAAATCATGAAGATCAAGCATGACTAGAATGAAGAGAAAGGAGAGGACAGCTCCAAACCACCTCTTCATGGAGGTAGGAGGGTCACAAGTGTTACATGATGCACGTGTTTTTGAACTTTTTCAATGAATTGATCAATTGTGTGCTCTCTTCTTTTTTTCCCCTCTAAAAACTATACTAGTTCTTAGGGGTGATGGTTCTCTGAAAGACTAGAGAGAGAGAGAGAGAGAGAGAGAGAGGGAGAGAGAGAGAGAGAGAGGGGAGAAGAATATTTGGGATAACTATGATGATGTAAAAAGAAGACATAAATAACTTTTAAATAATTTTTAAACCCTTACTCACCATCTGTCTTATAATTGATACTAAATATTGGCTCCAAAGCAAAAGAGTGGTAAGGACTAGGCAATTGGGTTAACTGACTTGCCCAGCATCACACAGCTAGGAAATGTCTAAGGCTATATTTAAACCCAGGATCTCCAGTCTCCAGGCCTGCCTCTTTTCAATAAATAGTTTTAAATTGCACTAAGACTTTTAGGATGCTTTGTAAGCATATTGAAAGTAAAGACAAAGAAAAATTTGAAATAGAGAAGCATAAAGGAATCAGGAAAGGCCTTTTATGAAAGCTGGGTGACACAAACTAGCTAGGACTTCTAAAAAGTAAAGATAAGGATGGAGTGGATTCCAGGCACAGGAGAAAACCAAGTACAAAGGCTGAAATCACAAGAGAAAAGAGGTAATATACACCATGTAAGTGTAGTGTTGGACCCAAATAGGAATTAATATTAATAAAGGAAAGGAAGGTATAAATCACATTATTGGTCCCTTGTTCTTATACCATCACTGAAGAATAGAGACTAAAAAAACTCTGCTCTACAAGGTCCCTTCCAACTCTATATCCTAATCCCAGTCTTTTCCACTGTCTCTATGATATCCAAGCCTTAAATTCGATAATGGAAGTTAATGAGAGGGAAACTGAGAGTTTACATTAACAACCATAGACCTCAGAAGCCTGATACAAAGGAGATATCACCTTCCCTTTAAAAAATCCCTGCTTTCTAGCAATATAGGGAGAGTTAGGTAGCACAATGGATAGAGATCCAGACCTGGAGTCTGGAAGACTCATCTTCCTGAGTTCAAATCTGGCCTCAGATCCTAGGCAAATCTCTTAACCCTGTTGACCTCTGTTTCCCCATCTGTCAAATGAGCTAGAGAAGGAAATGGCAAACCACCTCAGTATCAATGTGATGAAAATCCCAAATGGGGTCATGAAGAGTAAGACATGACTGAAATAACTGAACAACAACAAATATCATAATCTGACCCTGCCCAGATTCTACCTCAGTCAGGCAATTACTAGTAACCTGACAGAAACACCTCTCCCAGCCAAGGACTTTAAGCACGAAGAGTGACTGTTGTTAATCCTTTTGGTCCCAACTGAGCAAATCTGTGCCAATTCACTTGTACTAAGGAGATGGAAAATACCCCACCCCCAGAAAAATAACCCTATGATTCCCTTAAACCCTAACTGCTAAGAAATCCAGATGACATATATTGTCTGCTAGCCTCATTCCTTTATCAAATGATAAAGTTACCTGTGGAAAATCCTGGGCTTAATCACAACAATGAATAGAACACATGGCCCCAGAATGCCACAGAACCCTTGTCTTCCAAGAGTCAGATTCCTGCCTTTATCCTCTTAGTATATACTGAGTCCAGGTGCCTGTGTATAGGTCCCTAATACCAGACAACTCTCCCTTGACAATGATTCACTTGCCTGTTTGGATCTCCCAAGTTCCCCTGGTTCTTTGACCAGAACTCTGCCAATTATGTTTTCATCTAAAGCACCTCCAGTCATACTGGAGTTCTTCAAGCGAAAGCAAGGTAACTTTCCCTGAGCTAGCTGGGTCTAGCACACCAGATCTTGGGCTCAAATCTCAGTTTATAGTACTTGTGATTTACCAGTTCTGGCTTATCATCTGGCTGATATCCCACTCTTGGTTCTGCCTACCTATTGGACCATAGATTAAAGGGCTTCTGGAGAATCTTAACCTTTGTGTGTATCATAAACCCCTTTGGAAGTCTGATTAGGTCTATGAATCCTTTTTCAGAATGTTTTCAAATGCACAAAATAACAGCAAAAGATCATTAAAGAAACCATTGAAATAGTTACCAAAAATATTTTTTAAAACCAAACTTGTGGATTCTATGTTAAGAACCCCCAACTTTGGCCCTAAGTCTGCACCCTATCCTTTTGGTCTACCAGAATCATCAGTCATAACTTTACTCATTTGTATTTACAGTCACTCATAATTTTAGTCCAACTACCTAGTGTCCAAACCTAAGCCGTGGACCTGCTAAAACACTGACTATATTAATATTTTGCCAATTGTTCTTATCACATCTTCAAAGCATTCTGACTGGGATAAACTAATAGAGGGAAATTACATCCTTTAAAATACTGGGCTGCCTGAGCAATATTATTTCATCCCTAACCTGCTAAGGATCAAATTGGACCTACCATCAGTTCCCCACCCTTGGCCAATAAAGTAAAAACCTTTAACGGGTACCCAACTTCCTTTGATCTAGAATATATGCCTCTTGAAAATCTATGGCTCTTAATTTTACAATATACCTTGTAAAGGGTGGGCTAGAAGGGAAGAGAATGGAACAGGCAAAGAAGGCAAGTTGAGGACAAGAGGGCATTTATAAATGGAAGCAACTTTGGGAGGCAACATCCTGCCAAGAATCATTGGTTTTGTTTGGATGAAAAGGCAAAAATATGGGAGAGAAGGAAAATCTGAAAAGTAGGTCCAAGAAAAAAGAAAGATTCTGGTGGAACTCAGACCTCTCTATTCCAGAGTTTTCACCTCTAACAGAAGGGTACCAAAATATGAGTTTTTTAGGAATCTCAAATGTGAAAGAGCTATAAGAAGCAGCATAATGTTAGTTTAAATGTCAATCCTCCATAAATAGAGTTTTCCGCTGCACAAATGTCTTAAAGGGAAATGAAAAAAACCTTAACTTTTCCTCTGCATTCGCCAGGGCCTCTCTGGTTTTTTGTTCTTAATGTCTCTTGAACTAACTCATAACTGAGAGGCGTGCACTTAATCTTGAACACACCTATGGAAATTATCTTCACACCACTGTACTGAAAAATTTAGCACAGTTTCCCTACTTCAGAGTTCCCAAGTCACTATTACTTTAAATCTTTCTGTTTTTATCTGTCTCAGAGGCATTTTTGTAAGATTAAAAGACCTTACAATGACCATTTGCAAGCATTAAAGTATGTCATCAAACACCTAGTGTCATAGAGAAGCATCATTGATTTGGATGTAAAACCTAATATGAAACTGCAAATTAAAAGAAAATCTTTACAATGTAACTGAAAGTCAAAGGCTAGGCACATGGAAACTGGGAATAAAAAACAGAAATCTAGCTAGTAGTAGAACATGTGTCATATTTATTGAGAAAGACCTGGGACCTGAAACTTGGAGACATAAAACTGACGGCACCCTAGTGCCTACTGAGTGAGCAAAGGTCAAATCCCATGTTTAGCATTCAAGGCCCTCTACAATTAGGTGCCCCTTACCTTTGCAGCAAAATTTTACAGTGTTTCCTTCCAAATGGTCTACACTCTACCAAGTTAGACTATTCAGCATCTTCTGTATGTGTCCCAAACTCATCATTTCTTTTGGTTTTGTTCCCACTGTTCCCCATGCCAGAAATGTCCTTCTTTTTCATCTTAGAGGCATCCTGGTTCCATGGTGGCTAGAGTGCCAGTCTTGGAATGGGGAAGCCCTGAGTTTGAATCCTAACTCAGATTCTGTATGACTCTGGGGTAAATATCTCTCTGAGACAAAGTTTCTTCATCTGCAAAGTGGGGATAATAACAGAATCTAAATTAATACAGAGCTAACACACTGTGTAAGCTTTAAATCTTTCTAAAAATGTTAGCTGTTTTTAAGACTGGATGAAGATTAGACTTGTAACTATATTGGTATAGAGAACTCACAGATGAATAAATTCCTTCTACCAAGATAGATGGACACTTTCTCTGCAATTTGTAATCCTGGAGAGCAGGCTACCTAGAACACAAGGTTATATGATTTGACTGAGATCACACCACCAAGGTGTCAGGTCTTCCTGACTCCCAGGCTAGTTCTATCCCTCTTTACAGCTTTATTATTGTTGTTGCTGTTGCATGAAGTACTTTGCAAAATTTAAAGCCCCATAGATGTTAGTTGTTATCACTATTGTTGTTATTATTAATAATAACAATCTTTGCTTCAATTCTTGTTCAGTTTTCAGGCATGCAGCACTCTTGTGATCTCATTTGGGATTTTCTTGGCAAAGAAAATTCATTTCCTTTTCCATCTCATTTTATAATTGAGGAAACTGAGGCAAATGGGGTTGAGTGACTTGTCTAGGGTCACACATCTAGTAAGTGTCTGGGGTCATATTTGAACTCAGGAAGATAAGTCTTCCTGATTCCAGCCCCAGCACTCTGTCTACTGTATCAACCACCTGCCCTCTTGAACTCTTATCCTTCCTTATCCTACCCTATCCTATCCTTAAAGTCTTATTTCTTCTCCATGAAGTTCCTCCTGATCCCAGGAGTTAGTAATGACCTTCCTCTCACTCCCAACCCCTCCCTGAGTCCTCACAATGTTCTTGGTTTTCACGTGTCTAATTTTATGTGATAGTTATCTGTCTGCCTTCAGTGAAGTCCTTGTCCAGTGTTCCCTCATGGCAAGATGGCAAGCCTGAGTTCCCTATGACTAGGACTAGTGGGTCCCACAAAGCTGGAAAGTTAACAAGTTTGGGACAAGCAACAAATCAATATCTACTGGCCAAGGATCACCTCGGCTAAGTTTGGGGAGGAGGCTATCAAGTTAAAACTTGGGGCTGCAGAAATTCACAAACCCTCAGCCATGAATCCATCAACAACCATTTACTGGAGCACTTGTTATAGGTCAGGCATTGTACAGAGCGCTAAGGATACAAAAACTGAACTAATGAAATGATTCTGATCCCCAATGAGCAGAGTCAAGGGGCTGCCGTCTATGGTCATGGAACCTATGCTGAGGAAATCACAGATCATTCATGTACTGAAATAAATGAATATGTCATTTCCCTATACTGGACCATAAGCCCTCTTGACATTTTAACTAACTTTTGTATCTCCCTTAGTATATAACAAGTTGTTCTCTACACAGTAGGTTCATAGGATCAGAAATTTGGTGCTAGAAGGGACCTTTAGCGAGCATATAGTCAATCGTTCTTATTCTACAGAAGGGGAAACTGAGGCACATGATGATATGCCCAAAGGCACATGGGTAATTAGATAGAGGAGCAGGATTTAAACCTGGATCCTTTGACTCCAAGTCCAGTGTTCTTTCTACTCTCTCTCAGGAGTATCAGAAAACTGTTTGACCAGTTGAAACCCAGATTCTTGTCCTGATAACAAGATAAATGCCCTGTGGCAAATTTAATTTCTCTGAGGCTTAGTTTTTTCATTTGTAAAATAGAAATATCACCTGGTAATGGGAACATTACCTTCCTTATAGGGTTGCTACGAGTATCCAATGTAATAATGTTTATGAAAACTCTTGGAAAGCTATAAAGGCTAAATCAATGTAATTTACTATTATTCTCCTTACCAAAGCAGGTAAACTGACTCATTTAACATATTTTAAAGTTTTCAGCTTAGTAGCCAACAAACGCTAAACCACAAATATCCAAAATAGCTAATCTAAATCTCACTCCACTTCTAAATACTGAAACATTCCTACAGGCACTAAATGTCATCAATGGAGCTGTTTTAAGAAGAATTTGAGGGGTTAAGAAATTGCTGAAGGACATTTTCCATAATTCCCATAATAAGAACTTTCTCTTATTACTCTGGGAAGTCCTGGCACTTAGACCTGCACTCTCCCTCTCTGCTGTAAAGTTCTCATCTTGTGCCCTTGATCTCTCCCAGAAAAATGAGATCAAAGGCCACTGCCTACTAGTCTTCAGATGCCTTCTCAGTAGATTTATATGGAGCACTCTTTTTCCCCCCTAAAAACAAGTTGCTTGCTACTTTAATAAAAAATAGGGTTGGGGTAGAATAGGAAACAGCCATCTTGAGCATTTAAAAATAATTTCTTTTAAATACTTCAGTAGCCAAGGAGCACATGAAATAAGCACAAACATTTTCTAGTTCATCCAATTCAACAAGCATCTAGCCATCCTGGCCTATTTATTGTTTCTCACATGTGACCTTCCATCTTTCACTTTGGGATTTTTGCTCTGGCTGTCTCATATGCTTCCTTCTTACCTCAATGCCACCACTTTTCATAGTTATCTTGTATTCATTTTATAGATATGATATAGAGAGAATATAATAGATATAATATCATTCTATTTAATATTATATTAATATTATTATAATTCATAATAAAATATATTACATACCTATCTATAAAATGAATACACACTAGTTATGCATGTATTGTATATGTGCATATATGTGTGTGGGTATATACACACATAGAGAAAGAGAGAGATACTTACATGTTTACGTGTTGTCTCCTCTATTAAAATGTAAGCTCCTTGAGGGCAGTTTTACTTTTGTCTTCAAATTCCTAGCACAGCTAACTATTTAGTCAATATTTAATAAATGCTTATTTAATTGCCTATTATGAAAGAGACACTCCTGGGTATAAAAAGACCCAAATAAAAGAGTCTCTACCCTCCAGGAAATTACATCCTAATGGACAGGGTTGGGGGCCAGGGCAGGGGGAGGCGAGACAATAAATCAGTATAGCATGTAATAGTTAATTAGTCAGCATTGGTTAAACTATGAAACTGAATGAAAATGTAAAAGAGCAATTCATGAGCACTTAACTGAACTCTCTTCACAGCTGAAAGGAATTAAAGGTGGCAAAGGGCACAGGAGAGCCTGACAACAAGACTAATGAAATGAGAATGCCTCAGTTTGCCTGTGATCAAAAAAGAGAATTGGGTGAGATAGAAATATCTCCTTAACTTCATCTTCAGTTTATCTTGAAGTTGAAATACTATTCTGACTAATGTGTGACTTTTGGCAAGTTTGCTGTACTAAAACATACTAGCTGAAGAAAAGTATTATATAGGGAAAGATAGAGCTGCCACAGGATTCTAAATTTAGAGCTAGAAGGGACTTTAGAAGCCATCTAGTTCAACCCCCTCATTTTACAGATGAGGAACTTGCCAAGGAAGTCTAAGTGACTTTCCCAGAGTAATGCAGCTAGTAGGGTACCTGAGAATTTTTGAACCCAGAGCTTCTTGATTCCAAGTTTAGTATCTTACTAGGTCATACTGCAAGAGGTCATACTCTCTTCCTCAAAAAAAAAAAGATGTTTTAAAACAAAGGAACCGTGAGCCATCAATGCCCTTGGGCAATAATATTATGTAATAGACATGGAAAAAAATGACAATAAATAATTTAGTGATGCTCCATTTAGAACAGTAGCTCCTATTTATGAAGCTCTGTTTGGCAAGCAGACTACTTTACTCATAAGAACCCCATGGGGTAGAAAGCATCAGTATTATGATGTCTATTTTACAGGTGAGAAAACTGAGGCTCAAAGAAAATATTCAGTTCAACAGGCATTGATCAAGCCTACTAGATGTAAAATTCTGGATTAAATCATCTGCCTACACTCATATGGCTAGTAAGTGTTGCCTGGTGCCAGAGCCACAGTTCAATCAAGCCCTGAATTTTTAACTCAAGTCCAATGTTCTACCCACTATACTATACAGTTTCCTTTTGCCAGAGCTCAGTTGTTTGGTATCTTTTACTGTCCAAATAAAAACAACAACAGAAGAATAAAGAAAAGTGGTGGGGGGGGGGGGGGGGAATGTAGACTAAAGAAGGAAGAGCTTAGTCATGAGGAGTAAGAGATAGAATAAAGATGACCAAGAGGAAAGTCATTGTGGTGAGAGGAAACTCAAGGTGGTCGAGTTCTACTTTCTCTGTAGCCCCCAGGGTACCACTTTGCCATTTAAGTGTTATCCAATAGCCCTCTGGAGCACCATACTCAGTACAATCACTGACTTCCATAGTGATGATGCCAAATAATTGGAATAGATCAAATTGGGTCCCCAGGATAGCCTTTGTTTACTAAGGCAGGGAAGTGTATAATTATTATAACCTGGTAGCTACAGTACAATTCCCAAAGAGAAAGCTCCCTAGGCTACTTCCTGCTGCTGCTTTCTAGCAACTTTCCCCTGCTACCACCCTGGGGAATGAGGAGGGGAGAGAATGATTTCTTCAACGATGGCACTCCTGGGATTTCAAGGATTTTCCCAACTCTCTTCTAAGCAGTAAAACTGAATTGGAGTTGTAAAACTTAGGTTCAAGTATCAATCTATATACTTTTTAGTTGTGTGGTCCTGGTAAATCATTTTAACACCTTGATTCCCAGTTTGATCATTTGTAAAAGAATGATCATAATAATTGCACTACCTCACAGCACAAGCTAATAAGTACCCAAGGCAGTAGGTGGTGTAATGGATAGACTATTAAACTTGGGAATCAGAAAACTCAGAGTTCTGACACTGCCTCAGTCACTTCTTAGCTGTGTGACTCTAAGGAAGTCATTTAATTTCTGTCTGCCTCAGTTTTCCTATCTGTGAAACTGAGATGATAATAGCGCCTATCTCCCAGGGTATTTGTGAGTGTTGAAAGAGATTATATATGTATATATTGCTTTGCAATCCTTACAGGAAATCTAAATGCTGGCTCTTATTATTGTGAGGACCACATGAAATGCTATATGTGAAAAGACTTTGTCAAACTTAGAGCTCTATATAAATGTCAGCTCTAATTTTTAGGGCAGAATGTGATAAGAAAGGAGTTGTAATCATTTAAAAATCTCAAGAGACTGATTTTTGGCTAAGAATAAAAGTTTATTAATTATATCAGCTTTATTGGTTAGGCCAGCATCAGAGGTCTCCACTGGTCTCTCGCACACCAGGGATGACCTGAGCTGTACCAGGTGGTCTATAAATAGATTTTTAGGAGCTCATAATTCAGCCTCTCCCTTGACCATCCCAAGACATCTTTAACTGGGGATAGCTAGTTAAGAGGTGGTCCATCAGACCTTCAGCACTTCCCTAAACTGACAGATGAAGTTTCGTCCTTAGCCCAGAAAAAGCCCTTTTCCCCTTCATTTACTAATGAAATTCTGTTCAAAAGAAAGACATTCCTTGGGATTTCCAAGGATAAACAAAATGCAAAAAGCAGAAGACTAGATGGTATCTCTGACCCAGATCCCAGACACAGGAATGCACAATATTTCTCCCTAATATATAGGAATGAATAAAGTATATGAAAAATAAATTCTCACAGAGTATGGTGAGAAAAGCAGTTTATAAAGCTTAAAGAGGTAAATAAACATTAGCTATTGCTGTTGCTAGCATCCAAAGGTGATTTGGAGTAAGCTCACATGAGTCAGTTGTTAAATATTCAATATGAGCATTTATTTACACTTCAAAAATAAGAAAATGATATAATTCGGGCCTTAACTCGCTGTATTTTGTTGATTGTCCAGACTTTAAAAAGTCATGGAGAAAATGTTACTAATGCAGATTAAACTTTTTGATTGTCCAGACTTTAAAAAGTCATGGAGAAAATGTTACTAATGCAGATTAAACTTAAAAGTGTGTGAGGTGTGCATATTCCCCCCGCCCAAAGTCAGTGGTTAAACATTTATCAGCATACCCTGCCATCATCTCTCATCTACCTCATGATCCACAGTACAACAACTACAGTAGTTATTTTAAAGTTCCAAATATTTCACTATAGTGTGAGAGAATGATGGAATACAAACTCTACCCACTGGGTAAACCGCAAGTCGAATCTCATGGTATCAATCTGCTTGTGCCAAGATTAAAGCATTACTTCATCTTCTCTAGCCTCTCTCTACTTTAGTCTCTTTTTGGTTTTTAAACTCCATCTTGAGTGTCACCAACTTGGGGGGGGGGGGGTGGGGCATCACTCTCCTTTCTTGTAAGTTCATCTACCTCCACCCTCTAACCAATAGCCAGAACTATTCATCTAAGCTCATTTGCTTTCTAGGAAAGTATGTTTTCTTTTCTTTCCCAAGTCAACCCTTCAGTTGTGTAGGAGAGAAAACATGGGATTTGAAGTTGTAAGGTCTATATTCTAGTCTCAGTTATTCTTTACTCCTAGATGACACGGGGCCAGTCATTGCATTTTGGGGAGCCTCCGTTTCCTCATCTCTGAAATGGGGGTGGGATGACTAGATGACCTCTACTGTCTCTTCTAAACTTCTTTGATCTTAAACTTTTTCACACTGAAGGTTCATAACAGTCACCTCTATTTTGCCTCCAGAAATCCCATGATCCAATCTTTCACTGTCCTGAGCAATGACTATCTTGCTTAGCTACCCTGAGTAATCTCCTCTCCTATCCCCAATTGCATTAGCATATAGAGTTCTCTGCTCAACTCTAGCCTGTCCTTTAATCAAAGCCGGAAGCATTTTCTCCTCTGCCCCATCTCTAGCTTCACAGAGCTTATGTTCATGATGCAAGAGAAATCCTCCTTCAGCCCAAACATTCTTCCCTAGGATGCCCTGTAGTGTTTGTTTCCTTTACAGCAGTGGTGTCAAATTCAAATAGAAATGGGGCCACTAAACTTCCTGCTGGCCACAGACACTAGCCTGGAAAACTGCATACGAACATTATTTCTGTTCTATTGTACTTTTAATAATTTCATTAACTGTTTCCTAATTATATTTTCATCTGGTTCAGGCTGTACCTGGGAGTGCTGAGGCTGCAAAAGGGCCCTTGGGCTAACTATTTAACACCTCTGCCTTAAAGGACTAATATACTCACATTTCTGTTTGGAAATCTACATCTCTCTATTCTGGAGTTGCCATGCTCTCACTCCCTGCCAGTAATCCATAATAATGATTTGGGGAACCTCATAAATTCTAGGAAGATTTCCATTAAAAACAGTTAAAAATAAAACTGTTTTAACACCTTCAGTGCTCATTTAACCAGAGCCTACCTTTTCTCAGTAATGCTGGGAAAGTGAGACAAAGCCTTACTTAGACAGATTTGTACATCACATTATCTTTTCTTTTCTCTATCAACTGAATTTCCATCTCTATTATTTCATTTGTACTCAAAAAACTATTTAAAAACTTCATATGAGTCTTGTGACTCACTTATATCTCAGAAAAGTCATAACCAAGATGATTTAGAGTTGATGCTCTAGCCTGGTCTGTTAGGTGGCTAGAAGACTAACAGCATTAACTTCCTAACCAAAAATCCTTGTACTAGCATGAGATTAATTGTGAAGTAAACAAACATGGTGATTTCCATTTTCTGTAAAAGGAGTTACACAGGGAAAGAAATCCATAGTGGATCAAATGTTGGAGTCATGAGACTTGGGTCTGAATTCTGCCTCAGATATTTACTGTATATGTGACTATTGATGCCACTTAACCTCTCTCAGCCTCAGTTTCCTCCTTTGCAAAATGAGGATAATACTTGTACTTCTCATCTAATGGGATTGTAGTGAGTAGTGTTTCACAAAATTCAAAGCACTATATAAACATAAGCTATTTTTTGATGAGGAGGAAGAGGAGAGGGAGGAGGAGGAAGAGAGTGATGATGATAATGATGAAGAAATGGGGGTATATGGAGGAAATAAAAGAGGAAAAAGAAGAATAGAAGAATGGAGACTGAAGATTAAACTACTACTTCTTAATAGAGTGAAGATTGCTGGGTCTCAGACTGGTACTTTGCCCAAAATATCTCCCTCCCTACCAGTTACAGGTCCTATTCTGTAGAATAGAATGTGCCCATGTGTAGTACACAACTAAAATATAGCAGACCCCTACTATTGCAACAAGCAGGAAGAGAGGGCAGATGAGCTGTGGGAGCAGGAAGGCAGCAGCTCTTGCCAATAAACCTAATAAGGACATCATTTCTATTTCCATTCAGAGACTGCCCATAAGGAGTACAGTAGGGAGAACTTGGGCCCCTGGGTTTATTTTCCCTATAGTAGTCCCTATCCTGTGGCCATAGAGTCAAGTGTGTTGACAGGATGTTATGTATGAGAGCCAAATCGTAATTATTTGTGGCAAAGGAACACAGCTCTAGGGAGTCTGGTTACCTAGGTGGCTTTCCCTGTGTGTCTGTGTTTGTGTTCCCCTGTGTTGTGTGTAGCCTTAGAAGAGTTACATGCATTGGGCTATTCTGCAAAATGCCTGAGATCTTAGGGATAGAATACACCAAAAGGCTTGTTGATGTTGACCCTGACAGAAGGTAGGTAAGGCCTTCTGAGTCTTTTCCTATTCTCTTGGGAATAAATGTTGGGGGGTTACAGGACTCTATCACTCATTACTGGTGCTGAGGTTCTCATTTGAATGCTTCTTCTCCCCTTCATATTTAGTGGGACCACTTTAATTCTGCTCTATTTGTCACCTCTGTTACATGGTATTCCTGGTGACTAGGTTGATAGCTTCTTGCTCTGAAATACCTGTCAAAGCAATGATTCTAAACAGTGGCATACTATGGTTTTGCCCACTATCTTGATGGATCATACAATCATGAACCACAAGATTTGGAAGGGACTAAGAGACTATCTGATCCAACCCATATTTAATAATTCCTTCAACAATATCTCCCCCAAGTGTTTAAATAAGTTTTGTTTAAAGATATCTAATGGTAAAGAACTAAGAGTATGATATTAAATACTGGACAACCAGCTCTCAAAAGAAAAAGACTGGATATTTTTCATTTTAATCTGCATTATTAACAATTTTCTCCCTCTTTTTTAAAAAATCTAGGCAATCAACAATACATTAAGTCAAACCCTGATTTGTATCATTTGTCAATCAGATCCCATGAGATGGTTCATATTAGCCCCAGCATACCCCTGGAGAGAACCCATTACCAATTTAAGGAAGTCCATCCCATTAATGGCTCCATCTAATTATTAGGAAGTTTCTCCTTGAACTGAATCTAAATCTACCTCTATGAAAGCTCTGCCCACTGTTCCTAGTTCTATGACCAATCAGAATGAGTTTAAATCATTTTTCCAAGTGACAAGCCTTCAAACTTGGCAGTTTCATGTTTTCCTCCTCCATCTTCCCTTCCCACCCAAGACTCCATATTAAGCATCCTAATTTCTTAAATGGATTCTCCTGTGGTTAAACCTCTGGTACCTTCCACATTGTGATGACCCTCCTATGGATACTCTCTAAATTAACAATATTCTTTCCAAACAGTACCCAAGACTAGAAAGATATGGTATGACCAGAGCCAAGTATGGTGGAACTATTATTGTCCTCTGATAAGGAGGTATTACCACCTATTCTGGACACTAACCCTCTCAATACAGCCCAGGTTACCCTATTGTACCATTGATCCACACTGAGTTTCTGAATCTATTATGTCAAGGTTTCTTGCAAGGGGCCTATGAACTTGGATGGGGAAAAGAAATTACTTCACTAACCTCTAATTCAAATCTATTATTTCCCTTCATTTCTTGTTTAGCTGCAACTCCTCTGTTCTGTTATCATGGTCCTTAAAACTTTATCTTCCTGCGAGATTACATCAACTCTGGAACTTACATCTCATCAGGATCTCCCACCCATGTTATCCCTGGAGAGGGTAGAGAGTAGAGGGTAGAGACTTGAGGGTGGAAAGTGAAGGGGGGAAGGGGAAAGAGTTCCTCCCAGAGCTTCCATTTGGGAAGAGTACCTAGGACAGCCTTCTCTTTGTTCTACCCTCACCCCAATCCAGCTACACTCCTCTGGATTTCATCATGGACCAGCTCCTACCTTTTAATCCCCATTAGACTGTGAGCTCCTTGGGAGCAGGGACTAGCTGTCTTTGTGTCTCCAATCTTTAGTACATAGTAGTTGCTTAATAACCAGGCTTCCAAAGAGGTCTAGAATACAAAAGGCATTAAGAATCACAGGACTATGCAATAACATTTTCAAAGAATGTTCCAACATTTTCAAGGTCATTCAAATTAACTTTTTAATTCTATACAAGCATCCTTTCCACATCTCAGGGGTTAGGCTCATGTGTCCCTGTGATCTGGAAAATCCTCATAAAAAATTTTTTTAATCTCTTCATATCAAAGAAGCCTGAATTTGACTTTTTCTTTTGTGGTATATTTACAGTACTTGACTGTAAAATCTGGGTTAAATATTTGGTCATGGGCTATATGTAGGTCAATGTTAAGATATTTCTACATGACTAGCTATATATGTACTCTCTGACTTCTTCTAACTCCTCCAAAATTCCCATTTAGTTTCTTATGTCAACCAACAATATATTGTAACTAAAATGAGGAAAGTTGCCATATAGAAGGGATACATGTACAGTGCTTCTTTTAAGGGGAGGGGTCAAGGAGGGATATAAGGAGATGGCCACAAATTCAGCAAACAATAAATTATTCTAGAATCATAGATTCAGAGCTGGAAGGAACCTCAGGGACCATCTAGTCCAAGTCCCCCATTTTATAGATGAAGAAGATAAGGCCCAAAGGGGTTAAATGACTTGCCCTTGATCACACAAGTAGTAAGTAGCAGAGGTGGGATTTGAACCCAAGTCTTCTGGCTCCAAACCCAGTACTCTTTCAGGAACATGGATGAGGACAACCAATCACTAAATATATGTTAAGCACCTGCTGGGTTAAGCACTGTGCTATTTGCTAACTGCTGTTTATTCACTGTCCTACTTACTTGGGAATATAAAGACAAGAATGAGACTGTGCTCAAGAAATTTATACTCTTGGCAATGCAACATGTTCATAGGTAAATAAATATAATATATTGTGTGTACATAAGCATAATTTAAATTCACAAAGAGATGGGGACACTAGCAACTAGGCAATTCAAGAAAAGCAAGCCTCTTAAAGAAGTTGGCCCTTGAACTAAACCTTGAAGAGAGTTAAAGGTTCCAAGAGGCAAAGTATGATGGGAAAAGATTCCATGAATGATGAACTGATGAATGGGGAATGGGTCTATCCAAAGTCACAGAGTCAGGAAATGGAATGGCCTGAATTAGTATGAATAGAGAGAAAGGCATAGATGTGAGAAATGTTAAAGTGTATAAAATGACTCGACAGAAACTGATTAGGAGAGGAAGAATAATGAACTAGGGATGATTGTTACACTGTTAGCCTGATGTCTAGCAAAATGGTGGCACCCTCAAGAGAAATTGGGAAGTCATTAGGACAAGTGCATTTAGGGAGAAAGATTAGCTGAGAGAGAGAGAGAGTATAGAGAGAAGAGAATGCAGGACAGTTCCTTGGAGTGCAGTCCTTCATGGTGGGCAGAATGGGAATGATGAACCTGAAAAAAGATTGAGCAGTAGTCTGACATGGAGGAAAAGATCTATGACAGAATCGAGTCACAAAAGATCAGGAAAGAGAGATGATCCAGAAAGAGGGATAGTCAATGATGACAAAAGGTGCAGAGAGATCAAGAAGGATCAGGACCTAGAAAAACCCAAGGGATTTAGTAACATAAAGAGATGATTGGTTACCTTAGAGAGAGAAGTTTCAGTCATGTGGTTCAATGGAAAGCCAGATTAAAAGAGATTGAGAAATGAAAGATGACAAAGTGAAGGCAATAAGAATAGACAATTTAGATGTGGGAGGAAGATGAACTATCATTCCAAGGAACTTTGTTTTGTTTTGTTTTTTAAATATTAGGGGAGATCTGGATTGTGTTAGTAGACAGCAGACCAGCCAAAGGATAAGAAGAGGTTGAAAATAAAGGAGAAACAGGGAATGATAAAAGGATCATTCCCCTTTAGGGAACAGAATGGATTAAGATCAAAGCCACAAGGCTTACCTGAAAAACAAATCAGAACTCAAATCTGAATTAAGATCTCCTAAAATTATTTTCTTTGTACTCCCTCAGTGAAATGACTTGCCCAAGGTCATATGCCTAAGTTGGGAGTAGAAGCTAAGGCTAGAGTCTCATGGACTCAGTCCAACATTCTTTCCCTGTACAATGAAGTTCAAAAGTACAATTGAGTACAGATCATATTTACTCCAGCAATATATCTAGCACATTCTTACAATGTAAAGGCCTTACCTTTTATTATACCAATTATTCACAATAAAAGATGTCAGTTTAAAATAGAACAAAGTCCTTATGGACAAATTAGTAAAATAACAAAAAAGGTAAAGGAAAAAAATCATAAGGGCTAAAGTAAATTTCTTCCTTGGGAAGATAAACAAGGAACTTCAGAATTTAATTATCAGAGGAACTATTTACTGTTGAATTTTAGGAGGAACATGGCCCAAGGGTCAGGAGGAAAGAGGGAGATGAAGAATGTCATTAGCCTGACTCTGACTTGTGGTTACAGTGACTTTGGGAATTTGTACTGTTTAAACAAGACTATCAACGTCATTTCATATCCTTGGATGTTACTGAAGTGTCCAGAGGATTAAATTAGAGCAATAGAAGGGACCCTAAGGGGTCATCTAGCCCATCCTCCAAGCAAAATATATACATACATGCATATTTGTGCCATGTATGTATGTATATATGTGCCTGTGTTATATAAATAATCTCATATGTATTAATCAAATTTTAATGGGCTTCTGAGAAGGAAATTTTGAATTTCAGACTAACCTAGGCTTAGTCAGAGTTTAGAACTGGAATAAATCTTTCATAAATCATCAAGTCCAATCTTTCCTTTAGAAAAATGGGCCAGGGTAGCACAAAAGAAAGCAGGGAAGGAAGGAAGGAAGGAAGGAAGGAAGGAAGGAAGGAAGGAAGGAAGGAAGGAAGGAAGGAAGGAAGGAAGGAAGGAAGGAAGGAAGGAAGGAAGGAAGGAAGGAAGGAAGGAAGGAAGGAAGGAAAGGAAGGAAGGAAAGGAAGGGAGGGAGGGAGGGACGGAGGGAGGGAGGAATGAAGGGAGGAAGGGAGGGAGGGAGGGAAGGAGGAATGAAGGGAGGGAGGAAGGAAGGAAGATCACATGGCAAGTGACAGGAAAATAATATTAATAATAGTGATAATATCAGTTAAAGTTTATAAAGTATCTTCTTCACAGTAATCCTGTGAGGCAGGTAAGATTTGAGAAATTTTTGGTCCAGACCAGTGATGTCATGGGTGATGGGAATTTCTGGTGTGGGAGCTCCTCCCACCAATATAAATCTACAATTGTCATACAGCATATAGTCTTGGGTTACCCAGGACACTGAGTTACTAAGTGACTTGTCCAGGTCACAAAGGTAATATGTGTCAGAGGCTTGATCTGAAATTGGATTCACTCTCCATCCAACCTACTACAGAACCTCCCAAGGTATTTACTTTTCCCCCAAACTTATAATTTCATTGCTATAAAAAGTTACCAGGTGATGGCATACTATTGTACTATGAGGAATGATGAACAGAATGATTTCAGAAAGAACTGGAAAGACCTACATGAACTGATGCAGAGGGAAATAAGCAAGACCAGGAGAATATTTGACATAGTAACAGCAATATTGTAGAATAATGAACTGTGGTAAGACTTAGCTACTCTCAGGAATACAATGATCCAGGACAGTTCTGAAGGACTTATGACAAAAAATTCCTTCTACCTCCAGAGAAAGAACTGATGGAGTTGGAAAGCAGGTCAAAGTATACTATTTTTTATTTTAGTTTATTTGGATTTTTATTTGGAGAGTTTGATTTTATACAATTATTCTTAAAACAACGAACAATATGGAAATGTGTTTTTTACATGATGGTACATGTATAGCCCAGATCAGATTGCTTGCCATCTCTGGGAAGGAGGTGGGAAGGGAGGGAGGAAGACAATTTAGACCATATAATTTCAGAAAACTTATGTGGAAAAGTGTTATTATATATAATTGGTAAAATAAAATATCTTTATTAAACTAAAAAAAGTAAAAGTTGTCAGGTAAAGAAACTCCTTCCTCCTTTGTTAGTTAATGACTATTTTACTTTTACTTTTTTAAAAGCCCTTTCTTTCTTAGTATCAATTCATAATTCATAAAAGTGGCAAAGGCTAGGCAATGAAGTTAAGTGACTTCCCCAAGGTCACACATCTAGGAAGGGTCTGAGACCAGAGTTGAACCCAGGTCCTCCCAACTCCAGGCCTGGCACACTATGCACTGTACTTCCTAGCTACCCCAGCAATTGCTTTTCAACCTATAATTCTAAAAAGTTGGTTGGGGCACCAAAAGGCCAAGGAGCTTGCTTGTCCCAGGTAACATAGTTTCATTCAACACTTGAAACTAGATTTTTCCATTAAGGGCAATCTCCCTACCCATAATTAAGGCAATCACTCTTATCCATGGTGCCGTGACTTGTCTAAAGTCAACTATTTAGTGGCAGAGCTGAGACCAGCACTGAGAGTTCTTTATCTGCCAGTCTGCAAATCATGACCAAATCCAAATTATGCCATCACTGAATGGAAAGGGAACACCCACATCTGTGAGATTCATTGAGGTAGTGAGTGGTGCATGTGCTACATACAGTAAAGAGAGTGCTGGACCTGGAGTTAGGAAGGTCTGTGTTCAAATCCAACCTCAGATACTTAGCAACTATGTGATGCCAAACAAGTCATTTGAATTCTCTCAGCCTTAGTTTCCTCATCTTCAAAATGAGAATAATAATAATACCTTCCTCCAAGTACTGTTTTGAGGGTCAAGTGAAATAATATTTATTGGAAAAAAAAATTGCTTAGCACATTGCATGGCCCATAGCAGGCACCATAGAATGTTATTCTCTCCCTTTCACTGAAATATCGAAGATTAACTGAATGGGAAAAAACAACAACAGTATGAGCTAAACCATGATGGACTTGATTATTCAGGAATTAGCATTTTATCTAGTTAATGTTCTGTCTGATTCAGGTAAAACAAAAAACTCCTTCAGATCTTTATTTTAAAACTTTACTAAGTATTGATTCTAAGACAGAAAAATCTTAGGCTAGGCAATTTGGGGTTAAGTGACCTGCCTAGGGTCATACAGCTCAAGTTTCTGAGGCCAAATTTAAATCTTGGTTTTCTGAACTGCAGACACAGACCTCAATCCACTCTGCTTCCTAGCTGCCCCTCTTCTCAGTGCTTATTGAATAGTATAATAATAATAATAAAAGCCACATTTGTATAGCACTTTAACATTTCCAAGATGCTTCTTACATATCATTTCATTTGATCTTCATAACAACCCTGAAAGATAGATGCTATTATCACCCCCATTTTACAGATAATGAAACTGAGGCAGAAATGGGAAATGGTTTGCCTGGAGTCACACAGCCAGTTAAGTGACCAAGGCAGGAATGGAATTCAGCTCTTCCTGACTCCCAAGTCCAGCAAACCATGCATTGCATTGCAGCACCCACATAAAAAACATGAACCCATTTTCCTGACCTAGTCAACACTAAATGTTGAACACTGACTGATTCAAGACCTGCTGTAAATCAGACTTTAGGGAGTATAAAGACAACTGGAATAATAGAAGGAACATCGAATGGGACTTAGTTTTTTGTTTTAATTTTTACTCTGTGTCCTTGGACCTCTTACTTAGCCTCTGAATCTCTGTTACCTCAGCTATAGAATAAGGATAACAGTCCCTGCCCAATCTACCTCATAGGGACTGTGATAAGGTACGAAGTCAAACAGATAGACAAATAGACCCATGGACAAATAGAGAGATGGATATCTAGCCCCAAAGGATAGACAGACAGATGATAGATAAATGATGGACAGCTAGACGTGATAGATAGAGTGAGAAGACAGACAAAATGTTTCTTAGCTACAAAGCACTAGTGAAATCTGTAGAATTTTTTTGGAGATTGGGCTAAATGAAAACAGACACTCTAAGAAGATTTCATTTCTACAGCAAAATCTTTAGTATCCGTTTCTTTTATCTCCTGCTCCTTACTCTTAAAAAATAAAATCTGGGTCACTTAAGGAAGCTCTGGCAATTTACTTTCCAAGGTTTTCACCAGGTCACAAGAAAAAAAAACAAAACAATAAGGTTAGGGGCAGCTCGATGGTTTAGTGGATCGAGATCCACTAAAGGCCTGGAGACCATGGGTCCTAGATTCAAATCTGGCCTCAGACACTTTCTGGCTAGGCAACCCTGGACAAGTCACTTAACCCCAAATTGCCTAGCCTTTACCACTTTTCTGCCTTGGAACTAATGCTTAGTATTGATTCCAAAACAGATTTTTAAAAAGATAAATAATAAGGTGATAAGAGCATCCCGGTAAATGGGAGCTTAGCCAAGTTCATGAAAGCTTTGTGAGCTTGATATTGAGATATATGGACAAGGCAATTACCATAGACAAAGCCTCATGCTAGGAGCTGGGGAGGCAAAGATTGATGTGATGCCTGTCTAACTCTCTCAACTCCAATCCCAGTGGGGGAAAAAACTATCATATCTGTTAGGGTCAAGACCACAAGTCATTAATCTAATAATTCTCGGATCCTTAATGTCTCTAGGGACACCTGGGGGGTCTCCTAGGCCCTTTCAAAGAGTCTTTTCATAATAATACTATGATGTTTTCATCTCTAATGTAGCAAATATCAATAGCTATAATCTACATAAATAAAAGCTCCTTGGGAGGGGTTCTTAATTTTTAAGAATATAAAGAATATTATGACAACATAATGCTTGAGAACCACAGACTAGTCCAACCTCTTCGTTTGATAGATAATAAAACCCAAACCTAGAGAATGTTAATAAATTGCCCAAGATCACACAGATTTGCCAGGATTCAAACCCATGTCCCAGGACTGTAAATTCAGAACTATTTCTACTTCACCAGACTTCTCTCAAGGAGGTATAAAGGAATAAAATATAAAAGAATAAAGACATTATATGACAAGGGCAAAGAAGTAGAAAAGAGATGTGACCTTTGAAATGAACCTTGAAGGAGGGATTTTGATAGGCAGAGTTGAAGGGAAGAGAGGAAGAAAATTTGTTCCAGATATAATGTATACCATGAGCAAAAGGAAGAGAGAAAACAGGGTGTTAATAAGAGATGTAAAACATTAAAAGTATGAAAAAGAAAAAGAAAAATTCCAGTTAAAGTTTGAAAGGTAAGAGTTAGATTGTAACGGGTAGTTGAATGGCAAGATAAGGAGTTTATACTTTGTTCAGAAAGTAGAGACACCCATTGTTGGAGTACAGTAGTAAGGTGATCCAGTAGTGTAGAAGGAAAATTATGCAGAGTATGGTGTGAAAAATGAATTAGAACAGAAATGGAAAATGGGAAAGAACCTGCTTGTACAAAAATATTTATAGCTGCTCTTTGTGGGGTGGCAAAGAATTGGAAACTAAAGAGATGTCTAGCAACTGGGGAATGGCTGAACAAATTGTGGTATATGATGGTGATGGAATACTACTGTGCTATAAGGAATGATGAACAGGATGATTTCAGAAAGAGCTGGAAGGACCCATATGAACTGATACAAAGTGAAATAAGCAGATCCAGGAAAACACTGTACACAGTAACAGCAATATTGTGGAATGATCAACTGTGATAGACTTAGTTACTGTCAGCAATGCAAATTTCCAGGACAATTCTGAGGGACTTATGAAAAAGAATGCTATATACCTCTAGAGAAAGAACTGTTGGAGTAGGAATACAGATGAAAATATATGACTTTCCCCTTGTTTATTTGGCAATATGTTTGGGGGGGTGATTTTATAACATTACTCATCTACAAAAATGAACAACTGGGAATGTATTTTGCATAATAATAAATGTATAACCTAGACTGAATTGCTTACCAGCTCTAGGAGGGGAGAGGGAAAGAGAAAGGGAGACATTTTGGATCACATAACTTCAGAAAATTTATGTGGAAATTTGTTATTATATATAATTGATAATAAATTTTTAAAAGAAAAGAATAGAAATGGACTAAAAAGACTTGCCCAGTGTCGCACAGCTACTTTGTATCTAAGGCCAGATTTAAATTTGTGTCTTGCTGACTCCAGACCCAGAACTCTCCCCTTTGTGCTATATAACTGCTCCTAACAGGCAAAACTTTGAGGACAACTAGATTGGTTCTCTGCTATTAGAGGATTCTCTGCTATTATTGTTTCAGAATATTATCAAAAGATCGATGATTTCCTCAGGTATAGTTACTACCTTCTACTGATACAGACTGAATCCTCTCCATTAAGTGCCTTCTTGGATTTCTGTGATGATATATGATGAGCCTTCTGAGTTTAGTCATAGAATTACAGATTTTCAGAAGGATCTCAAAGAACCATTTGTCCATCCTATCCCACCCTAGTCCCATTCTCAAAGCCTTCTCTTCTTACTAGATCTGCTTAGCTTCTTACTAACATGGCTTCTGAGGGCACTATGGAGGGACATCCTGGAGTACTCTCCATGCCATGATGAGGCAACAGAATAGGGATTTCAAGAAGAATCCCAGAGAGGGGAAAATTAAAAAGTTAAAGGGTCATCTGAGAAACTGACTCATGGAAAAATCCCAAGGAGGAAATGAGGAGGATTATAATAGATGCTCATTTTGCTCTATTTTCTTTGATACTTACCTTCTATTGGTAGTATAGTATAAGGAAAACAGCACAGGACTGGGAATCAGGAACCTTGGATTCTTGTCCCTCCTGTCCTAACTACCTATGTGAAATAGAACAGGCCACCTGACTGTTCTGAGACTCCTGTTCTTCACCCACACAATATGACAGAGTTGGGTAAAATGATAATAAAGTCCCAGACTCATGGACCTCAGCAGCTATCTTCTTCATTTGAAAGCTGAGGAAATTGAGGGACATTAGGTCAGGGAAGATTAAGTGATTTGCCCCAAATCACATGTTCTTTTCAAGTTACTTCCATTTCTAAATCTATTCTGAAAACTCTCTTGGATAGGTTGAAACCTATGTGGCCAAACTATGTAATGAACTCTAGAAGAGTAAGCCTTTAACAGAGCGTGGCAGAACTCAGGAATGGCCTCATGGGCTCTCTACCTAGAATTCTGGTCACCCTCAAATTGTTTAGAAGAACATATGATATCATGAAGGAGCTGTCAGATACTCAAATTACATTAAATAATATAGTGTAGTGGAAAGCATACTGGCATGGAGTTAAAATTAGATCCCGGTACCAGTCTGGCCATTTACTGACTGTGTGGACTTAAGAGTGGACTGAACAACTATACTATGCCACAATTTCTTAATCTGTAAGATGAAGAATGTTTCAGACAAGTCAAACACCACTGAACTGACCACCTTTTCCCCTCAAATTTTGATGGAGACAGCTCAGGACCCTGAACCCTTGGGAGTATCAAGGCTTCTAGCTATTGGTGTCCTGGTAAATATTTAACAACAGGCTCTAAAGGGGGGGGGGAGGGGAAAGCATGCACAGCACACTTTTAAGTTTAATGTGCATTATTAATATTTTATCCATCATTTTATTTTATCTAGACTGTTAAAAGAAACTATAAATCAAACCTTATTTATAGCATTTGCACATTTATGAGGTATAAATTCTCACAATGAAAATTTCACAATTGCTTTCCAAGCCTATTTGAGCTGGCTCCAACATAGCCCTGCTTCCAGCTCATCGCTTTTAGCCATCACCTTGGGAAAGCAGCCCTCATGGAGACAGCCCACTAAATGCTCCTGCAGATGCTATAGCCAGTCACTAGAGCACTAAAGACCCAGAAAAGAAAGTTATTGGCATCAAAGTCCTTGGTACCCTCAAATGGTTCAGCAGTAGAAAGTGAAATGATTTTTATCAATGGAAATGATATCAAAGTAGAGCTTTGGCACAGTACTAAGCACCATAGGACCTTTTTACCTGACTTGCAACTAAAACAGTTCATATGTGTTGTCTCTCCTATTAGGATGTGAGTTCCTTGAGACAAAGATTTGCCTGACTTTTCTATTTGTGATCCAAGAGCTTATCACAGGACTTTGCACATAGTAAAAGCCTAATAGATGTTTTATTCATTTGTTCATTCAAGATGAAGACAGTAATACAACCTCAGAAATTCTATTTCAAGAATTGGATGAGATCATATATGTGAAAATGATTGGCAAACACTCATTACGTGATTACTGTGTGCTAAGCACTATAGGTACAAAGACAAAAGTAAAAGTTCCTGCCCTCGAGAAACTTATATTCTATTTAGAGAGACATCACATACGTGTGTAAGTAGTATACACAATACATGCAAAATGAAAACGAGGCTATGGGCATCATATCTTTGTAGCCTTGTCTCATATGGTTTCCCAATATATTTGATTACTCTCTATCTCCCAAACATGTCCTACAAATTTCCACTTTGGCTTATTCTCTTCCCTGGCTTTGAAATGCAGACATTTTTGATAGCATATATATGTAAAACCTATGCCAGATTGCTTGCTGTCTCAGGGAGAGAGAGAGAAGGAGGAAAGAGAATTCAGATGGCAAAAAGTTGTGAACAATTTGGTAAATTTTCTTGCTTCCAGACTGGTCCCCACAGCTTCTGCAGGCACTGCTACATGTCATGTGCCTCAAATAACTATAACATCTAAAAACTCAAGAAAAAAGTTCTTGCCATGAGAGTCCTTGGTACCATCAAAATGATCAATGTCAAAAATATCTATGGCTTTGTGTCTTTTTATCACTTTGACCCAAACTACTGGGGATGGTTGATTTTATCGTTTTTGAATATATTTGAATATATTGAATATATTGAAAATATGAATGAATATTTTGAATATATTTGAATATCCAATTTTTAGCAGGGACATGAGCACTCTAAAGTGCTATATTCTTTTCTCAATCCATACCTTTCCTTCTGACCTTTTTTTTGGGGGGGGGTGTTGTCATTCAACCATTTTTTAGTTATGTCTGACTCTTCATGAGTGTATTTGGAGTTTTCTTGGCAGAGATTCTAGAGCAGTTTACCATTTCCTTCTCCATCTCATTTGAATGATGATGAGGAAACTGAGGCAAACAGGCATAAGTGATTTGACCAAGATCACACAGCTATTAAGTATCTGAGATCAGATTTTAACTCAGGATAATGAATCTTCTTTACTCTAGGTACAGTGCTGTATCCACTTTCAACCTATCTTCCATGCTTTAAATTTTAACAACTTTGATTTTATTTTGCACAACTTTTTCAATCGCATATAATGAAAATTGTCCATTTAATCTTTTACAACTCTTCTCTCCCTGGTCTGGTTATAACTCTTTCCCTATCCAGAGTGGTAAAAGATATAACTTTCCATTCACTTTCTCTGTGTGTGTGTGTGTGTGTGAGTGAGTGTGTATGTGTGTCTTTCTCACTCTTCTATGGTATGGCATAGATAGATAGATAGATAGATAGATAGATAGATAGATAGATAGATAGATAGATAGATAGATAATCTTCTAATGAAATATAAGATCCATGGAGGGCAGGAACTCTTCCATGTTCCCATTGTCTTTGTATCCCTGCAGTATTCTTAGTGCAGTGATTGGCACATAATCAACATTTAACAAATACTTCTTGACTGAATGCAGTATCCTATTCTATTATTAAATGGTCTTCCTTATATTAGACTAAAATGTGCCGCCTTCTAACTTCCACCAAAAAATGCTAATTCAATTTTCTGGAGCTGTAGAAAATAACTCACTCCCTCCTCCACAAGGAAGTCCTTGAGATACTTGGAAAACGGTGAGTAGTGCTCTGACTGTTTTCTGTTCCAGACCAAATATACTTAGTTCCATCATTTGCTTCTTGTAGGCTGCTTTAGGCCAGAACATGAAAATAAATTTGCAGTTATTATCCAGCAGTGACATGGAGCCTTGTAACCTTCTATGCAACATTGCTTCAATGGTAAGGTGTCTCAGGGACCTGTTACAATTAATGTTAAAGTAATTAAAAAATGAAAACTTCCCTCCATACACACTAAATCAGTTGCTGCTCAACAAATTTTCTAATAACTAATTTTATGAAAAAAAAACCTATGCATGTGTAAATAGAAAACCTCACACATAAAAGTGAAATGCAAATACTCTTTTTTTCCATCTTTACTCCCTTACTACTAACACATTTGGATTTTTATAGATACTGTGAATCAGATGTAGTACTCAGAATGAAACAGTGATCAAAAAACACCAAAACATTTTAAAGCCAAGGATCTTAAGAGTAGTTTAGAATGTTTTTAAAAGGGGGGAGGGGAAAGACCTATTTCCTAAACCATGAGGCACTCACTGTCAGGACTAGGAAAATTCATTTCCAATATCTACTGTATGAAAAGATATTGGGTAGGTATATGACAATTCTATGGAATGCTATTATCAATGCCAATGAATTACTACAGATTGACTTTTAACTCCTGAGGTTCTTTTTCTAGAGCAAATACATCTACACAATGGCTATAGTGGGCAATAAGTCCACTGCCCCCCATTTCATCAAGTTGACAAGGTTGAAGATATAGGTGGGGACTTGATGGAGGTAGAAGACTACTCCACCCATCAGGGCCAGCTCTTTCTCAAGTTCTCCCTTGAAAACAAAATTCAATCCACAACTTTGAATAATAAGGCTCATACAGCCCTTCTGGAGCTAGAAAAGCTCTCCTAGGACCAGATGGGACACCTTGAAAAGCTATCTAATCTAGCCCAAGAAGTTAGATATTCATCTGGAAATCTTTAGAATTTGGGAAATAAGATCTAGCTCCAGCAAAGTCCTAGGGTTTAAGATAAGGAATTTGTAGCCTAGACCATCCCTGGTCTCCTCTTTTCTACCATAAAATCAAGCTCTACATGAATGAGTCATTCAATATCTTACCAAAAAGAGCCAAACCCATCTAGCCTCCTACTTCCTGAGTGGAATCAATGTTCTGTAACTTTAGGATTCAGAAAGCATTGATAAATCCTTCCTGGGGGTTCCCCAAAGTGCTGGAGACCTTTCCCCTCCATATCTCTATCTTTCCTTGAATACCATTGGAGGATGGGGGCTGACCATTGGTTATTCCTTGTTTTTGCTGTCACCACCACAACTTTTTTCCAGTCATAAAAATATCCAGGGGAATTACTGAGTGTTTGATTTTTTTTTTTACTACCAAACAGAACTGAAGTTTCAGGCTTCTAAAATTCCCAGAATACAGGACCAGCACTCAGTCATCAAATCGGTCACAACCATCTATCACTAGATTATCCAATGATTGAATTGCTGTAATTACAGTATTAAAGTACGATGATCATCAATGGAACATAGTAGAACCTTCAATCATCAAGGATGATCGTTAGAATTTAACTAAGGCCCTTTTTCAATTCAGCCAGGCTTCTACACAATATAAAAGAAAAAGAAAATCCACCAGGACCAGTTTTAGCAGCTCTGGCTGCCCACATGGCACAGTGGGGAAGCTCAAGTTGGCTCCCCATGTGACCCTCTGTTTCGAACCACAGAACCATAGAATGTTGGAGCTGGAAGGCACCCGAGAGAGATCACTGAGTCCAACCCACTCATTTTTCAGATGAGGAAGCTGTGGCCCAGAGAGGAAAAAGGTCACACACAAAAGATGTTAGTAAGTCACAGAGCCTGGACTAAAAGTGTGGGAAAAGATAAAGTATTCAAGCACTAGATACAGAACTAGGGGAAAAGAAGGAGGAAGCTCGAGAATGTGAAAACTAAATTTTAAAGTAACTAAACCTAGCTGCAGGATGGATTTACCCCAGCTGACCTTGTTACTCAAGATTCCTTTAAAGGGTCATTAGGACATTGTGCTTTAGGTAAAAAGAGGTCTCTTCCCTTTGAATCCAGCTTCCTGGAATCTCTATTAAGAATTCCAGATATCCCAGTGATAATTTTCCAATGCCACAATTTCTGCTAACAAACAAACCCTCTGTTTCTAAGAAATACAACTAAATCACTCCTTGACTGATGAAAAGATAGCCTATTCTTAAAACATTTCCAAGAGAAAAGTCACCATCATCTCCCTTAGGAACACATTCCAGGACCTCACAACTCTTATTCTTAGGAAGTTCTTTCTATGGCCTAGTCCAAATTTGCCTTGCTGCACTTTAAGATCATTGCCTCTTGTTCTTTTAAGCAGTGAAAGCAAGACAGTAGTTTTATTTTATTTTTCAAACTTAATTGAAAAACAGAGAGAATTATCATACCTTCACCAGAGACCTCCCCAGTTTGAAAACTGATCTTGAAATAAATGCTCCCTGGTTTCCAAGCAAAAATACTTTTAAATGCCAAAATAAATGGGTATGACAGAATAAAGGTAATTCTTTTATGAGAACATAGTAAACTTTTTTGGCCAAAGTTTTCAAATGCTGACAACAGATCTACTAAAAATGAGAATAAGCAGATTAGCCCAAAGCATCTTCCTAGCTCATAGTGAAGCTAGAAAGCACCAAGTTTGGAGTCAAAAAGCCTAGGCTTGAAACCTACTTTTGCCATTTACTACCAGTGTGACCTTGAGCAATTCAAGCAAACTCTCCGGGCCTCATTTTCTCCATCTGTAAAATAATGGAGTTGAACAAATATTACCTTTCCAACTCTTAATATATGGTCCTCCTATTTGAATGTGAACCCTTTTCTCTATAGCTGGACATTGGCACACAATGAGTTAAACTAAGGACACTTTATTCTATGTAGGTTTCCAGCTCATTTCAAAATCTACTAATTTTTTAAAGGGTCAGACTGTCAGCTTCTTTTTCCTTCTGACCCTTGTTTTGTAAAGGCATTAAAAAAACACCACTTTTTTTCAACAGATACAACTGCAATGATTTCCCCACAAACCAATCTTCCCTTCCCTTATTAGACAGTAAACTCCTTGAGCAAAAGGGTTCTCTTTTGGTCTTTCATCCAATGTCCCTATCTGCACATAATAGACACTCAATAAAAGTCTGACAAGGGACGCTGACATCTTCCTCTCCTTTTGTACTAATGAGAATAGTGTTTTTCCACCCATGGGTAAGTAACAGAAGAAAGTTCTATTGAAATCCTTTGAGAGCTTCTGAATGTACTGATAATGGAAAAATAAACAGAAGTAAATACACTGACCTACTAGCATGTAAACCAGAAAAGGGCTTTGAATGCCAAAGGTTCTACTTGTCATGTGACGCACAGAATGTCTTTGTAATGCTGCCTCTTAAGGACATCCTTAAGGACGAAAGGTTCACACAACAGCAATTCTCTAGTGTGACAGGACTTTTTTCCCCCTAGGCTCACACTGGTCTAGACCTACCTCTGCCAAATTATAAATGACAAAACATACACACACATGCACACGCATGCATGCACACACAAATTTCTTTTCCCTGGTGGAAATAAAGGCAGAATAGAGAAGGTCTCAAGGTTCAGATGCAAGATTCCCATAGGCATATGGATTAAATGTCTCCTAATAGAATACCAGCTCTAGTCCATGAGGGCATCACACAGGTCTTAATTCTATGTCAGCATTAACAAGGTTCTGGTTTCATTCCAAGAGCCTAGGTAAGAGGAGGAGGAGTTTCCAATCACAAGCTCGATATCATGGTAAAGTCACTTAATTTCCCTGATTCTCTGTTTCCCTATTTATCAAGTGGAAGGGATCCTACCTGCCTTATGGGATTATGATGAGACTCAAATATGATCATGGATGTAAAGTGCTTTGCAAATATTTAAGGCATTGTGTGTTAGTTATGATTTTGACACTATCTTTTTGCTGGCTCTCTCCCCTCCAAAAAGATGGAGAAATAACTGGCTTTGGATAACCCTGTAGGAGGCCACTGGACCTTTCCCCACTTCAACTAAGTATCTGAAGATTAACATAAGACCTTGGTTATATGGTGTCCAGAAAAACAAGAATTTTCAAGCAGTTATTGAAAAACAGGAAGTTGTAGGCATCTAAGACTTGCCAAAGATTTGAAGTTTGAGAAAGATTAGCTGGAATCCAGAAGTCGGGATCTGTGATTAGAATCATGAGATCATAGATTTAGAACAAGAAGGAGCTTCAAGGATCATCAAATCCAATCTCCTCATTTGATTTACTAGTAATTCAGGTGAGGATTGAGGAGCCACTTGTCCAAAGTCACACATAAATGGAAGAGCTGGGGATTGAATCTAAGTGTGCTAACTCCAAATTCAATGTTCTATCCAGAATACTATGGTGAACCAACCATGTGGCTAAGCAAGGTTAAGGCGAGCCCTAAAGGACAAACAACTCTGGAGCCAAGGCAGACAAAGAAAAGAAACCTTTAAAAGGCAAAAGAAGGGCATTCTATGGTCCAACCAAACTGGACTACTCCCTGCCCCCACCTCCTCACTGCAGTTCATACCTTCCAAAATCTGCCCCAAGTTCAACTGCCTCTTTGCCTTTGCCAGTGTCATTATTATTCCTGGCATTCCCTCTCTTCTCTTCTTTTCATGCTGACTTACTATCCATCCTTTGAAACCTATTTTCATGCTTTAAGAAATGACAGCAGGATGGTTTTAGAAAATCCTGGAAAGAACTACATGAAGTGATGTAAAACAAAGTGAACAGAACCACAAGAACATTAAACATAGTAATGGCAATATTGTACAATGGACAACTGTGAATGATCCAAGACAATTCCAAATACTCAGGACGAAAAATGCTATCCACCTCCAAAGAAAGAACCAATGGAGCCTGAATGCAGGCCATATTATATTTCACTTCATTTCTTGATTTTTTATTCACAATAGCCTCCACAAATGGACTAAAATGGAAAAAAATGTTTTACATGTAAAATCTATATCAGGTTATTTACCATCTGGGGGGGGGGGGGGAAGAACAGGAAGGCAGGTTCAAAATTCAGAAATCAAAATTAAAAGAATGTTAAAATTTGTTTTTGCATGTAATTGGGGAAAAAATAAAATATTATTTAAGAAAAACTAATTCCAATGGCTTCTTCCATGAAGCCTTCTCTCCTGATCCTTCAGTAGATTGCATAAAGCACACTGTGCCTCTCTAATACATTCAACATGAATCCTTGTGTAGATTTATCTGTATTTGTAACTGACTTTCTACTAGACTCTAAGTCCCACGAAGGCAAGGATACTTTTCAGTCAATGAGGGCAGGATAAAGTCTTAGCTGAATTTTGTTGTCCCACTCACCAGCAGAGTACACAGGAGACCAAGTAAGAACATAATAAATGTCTGTGGAATGAATGGATGAATGTTTGTTGAATAACTGCCAGACGGACAAAAAGAGAAAGAATAAAAGAAGCAACAAGGGAAAGAGAGAGGCAGAACCAGGGAAAGGCAGAGACATAGAGACAGAGAGAGAGAAAAACTGAGATTCAATACAGAAAAACCTGAAGGGCAATGGAGAAAAACTATCACCAAGCCCCAATATCTACAACGTACTCAATTCGGTGGTAGATTATGGACAAAAAGCCACTAGACCTATTCATTCAAGAATATAAAAACTATGTATAAGGCATTTGGGAAATGATGTAATACTTTCAATATCCCTGAGCTGTTCCTTGACTCAGAAATGCATCTCTTAAAAATGAATATCCTTCTAATGAGGCCGTGTGGGAAGGTGTATGGGAAAGGAAGAAAGCTGCAATGGATTTCATGATGACTTGGAAACTGGAGAAAAAGATTTTGTCCAGGAAATATATGATTGGTGGGGGCAGTTAAGTGGATCAGTGAACAGAGTCAGACCTGGAGGCAAGTGGTCCTGGATTCAAATCTGGCCTTAGACACTTCCTAGTTTTCTGACTTCATATTCAAATTGGTTCCAAGGCAAAAGGTAAGAATTTTTTAAAAAAGAAATATATGATTGGAAAAGGAGATAGACTGGTCATGTAAGCAAGAGGAACGGTTAAGAGATGGATTGCTGAAGAACTCTACTGGCACTCATAGGATGTCTGAAAAAAACAACCTTTAAGGCTGACCTCCAGTGAGTTGGGAAAACTCTCTGGTGAATTCATGGGAAGATACTGATGAGAGCCTTGTAGGATGAGGTTTTCATCTGCACTGTTGGAGGGAGTATCCACACTGAAAAACAGATGGATAACCCAAAGATTACTGACATTTGTAGAATCAAAAAAAAATCCTTAAAAATGGACCAATAAATTGCATAAACCCCTTTTGGAGAATTCATGGAAGGACACTGATGAGAATCTTGTAGGATGAGATGACAGCAATAGGCTTCCATGTGCACCCTTAGTGAGGGTAGCCATATTGAAGAGATAATAAATCCCCTGAAGAATAAGTTTTGCAGTGCATGTGTAAGGCATTATTCTGAGCAGACAGATGTGAAAAATAATGAAAACAAAGCTGTGTGACCCTGGGCGAGTCACTTACCCCCAATTGACTAATCAAAACAAACAAACAAAGACAAAGCATCTGCCTTCAAGGAGCCTAACTTCTAAAAGGGAAGATAATGCAATTATTATACCCGTCATCCCTAATGTCATAGTATAAAAATAAATATACTAATACAAAGATTTGTTTGTCTTTTGAGGGAAAAGAGGACCCATGCCTGCCCAGAAAATCTGGAATGGCAAGAAGATGGCAAAAATGCCCAAGGAATCTGGTTTGTTCCTTGTTTTCCCCAATGTAGATATATTCTTGGTTCATGGAAGCAAATTCAGCTCATAAGTTCCCAGACTAGGAATTCACTAAGAAAGTCATTGAGCCATTGAAAAGTCATAATGAAAATGGTCATTTTCCTCCCTTAACTAAAACAGCCCCATCACTAATAACTATATTTAGAGAAATGCCTTCACTAGTCCCATTGCCAATTATTATTCATTAATCAGCAAACATTTGTAGCTTTTAATTATGTAGCCCAGGTATCACCCTTTGTTGCCACTCCCCACAAAGCAGGATATCCAAGCTCCCATAGTAAAAAAAGATTCCCTGATAGTCTCTTATATTTGCATTGTCCTCAGGAGCTCTCAAAGTCCTTTTTACTGGATCTTCACAACTCAACAAGGCATGTACTCTTATCCCCACCCTCTGCAGATGGAGAACTTGCCTTACCTAGCTAAGGTCAAATAGGTGGGAAGTAGCAGGACCAGGATTCAAACCCAAAGCCAATGCTTTTCCCCCTATATTACCTGATTTCTGGTAATGCCATTTTCAATATCAAAGAACAGGTGAAGCAGCGTCTTCCCAATTCTCATGAAATTTCATCAAAAAGGTCGTTTGCTTATTTCACTCATTTGGGATGGCTGGAGAAGTCAGTTTAAATAAGTGAAAAGTTGAGATATGGATTACTTTCAAAGGAATGCCAAGGAGAGTTCTTTAGCAACCTTCTTCTATGACTGAGGGAAAATAATGTTTAATTAGCACATATTTATAACATATAGATGACTGGTTTTAAAGTGATTAACCGATTTTCTTCAGAAGGTTCAATAATTCCCATTATCTTAGAGTATCAATTTGCTTAGCATTTTCTTTATAGAAGGACCCAGCCCTGATTTTGATACTCAGGACCAAAAGTGGCACCAAAGATCTAACAATATATATCCCCAGGGCCCTCAATAAAATCACATTGTAGGTAATTAATTATTTGGACTTTCTATGCTCATTCCTTTCCTTCTTCCATTTCTTCCCCTTAGCTTTTCTGGCTGTCCAAAGCCCACATCTGTATCACTGAAGGCCAGCCTTCCTCCATCACCTCTCTGAGTCAAAACTGCCTTCCCAGGAGTTCTGCCCTCCCATGCCAGAGGAAGCATGGCCAGTTATTCGCAAGAAAGCCAGCACATGGAAATGCTTACAATTTGTTAGGCACTATACTAAGTACTTGAAGGGTGGGGGACAAGAAAAAAAAACAGCCTGTGCCCTCAAGAAGCTTTCAGTCTAATGGGGGAGATGACATATGTAAATCAGACACACAAATTAAATACAAACTAGATGGGAGGGAACCTTAAGAGGGATGGCACTAATAGCTGGCAGGGACTAGGAATGTGGCCCCCTACTTTGATGGGGCTGCCACCCTCAGGTCTGGCCTCAAACAATTTTCAAACATCTCAACTATTGGAGTCCAGCTCAGTGAAAGATTACTATACTCCAGAGACAACATGGTAGAATGCAGAGAACTCTGGGTTTGATAGCATCTCTCACAATGGATAAGTATCATATCATGCTATGCAGATGATGGGTTCTTGGTTCAATGGATCCAGGGAAAACCCTGAAAAATGACTTGCTAACTTGACTTGTTTTCAAACTTTTCTCATGTCAGGAACCAGCAATCCAGTACAGTACATTCAACGGAGACCACTCTAACAAAAATAGGCAACTTTATGAGTGTACTTTGTCTGCAAAAGGGGCCTCAAAAAGTTTCCACTGAATCCCAACAGAGAGTGAAAGGTCAGTGCTAACTCCCAAGTTAAAAACAATGGCAAGGAGAGAGTGTCTTTCTTACATTTACCCAGAGTGTCTGTGCTTTCTCTGCAGGGGTTTGCTCAAGAAATGTCCAAAACTAGTTGAAATGATGCAATCATTTCCAAGTTACTATTATTCATTTATACAAATCTGTGTTTTCAATCTGCATTCTAGACTCATCTGTTTCTTTGAAGAGTGTTCACTTAGAAGGCAAAGCTTAAACTGCCTCAGAATGGGTTATTTTAGCTTTCCATGGAATATTCATTATATCTTTTTTCTTTAGAAATTAAAATTTTCTTCGATGACTCCAGGGAGATTTAAAATTGAACAAAAACTATGTTAAGACACAAATCCCCATATGATTCAAGAATCTTAATCCTCTTAGAATCCAGGGTAATTTGTCCATTAAATCCATAAATTCAATCGCTATCAGCCTGAGGACTCTCTGTATGAATTGCAATGAAGGCAATAGTGAGTACTCCAGAGTACCTGTAACAGTCAGCACCAGGCCAAGAGTGTCATCAAAGTGAGATGGTACACTAGTCTCACAATTACCTAATAACCCCCTCACCACCGTTACCACTGTTCCTCTGAGTTAGTTTCAACAAAATGGTGCCAGGAAAAAGAATACCGTGTTTCTCCTGGAGAAGCAGGTCTTAGGTCATAGAACATATGTCCTATGATGTCAGAAGACAAAGAGACTTTGAAAATCATCTAGGCTCATCCTTTCAGTTTCAGATAAAGACACTGAGGTCTTGGAAAGGTGGAGTAAATTACCCAAGATCACCCATTTTTGTTTTTGTTTCTTAATAACCCTTACCTTCTGTCTTGGAACCAATAGAAGAATGGTAAGAGCTAGGCAATGAGAATTAAGTGACTTGCCCAGGGTCACATAGCTAGGAAGTGTCTGAGGTCAGAATTGAACCCAGGACCTTCCATCTCTCGGCCTGGCTCTCAATCCACTGAGCTACCCAACTGCACCCCCAAACCATTCATTTTAGAAAAAAAACTGAGGTTCAGGGTAGTCAGATGATCTAGCCAAGTTTATTCACAGAGAAAGTGGGTCAGAATTCAAACCCAGGTCCCCTACCTCCAAATCCAATACTCTTTCTACAAAATGATGATGCTCTCAGGAAGAAAAAAAAAGAATGTTCCTTGTACAAATTCCATCTAGTTCGTGTCATAGAAAAATACCACTCAGTGACTGGTTAAAAGATGGTTTTTCCTAGCTTCTAAACCACAGAATCTTGTCTAAGCCTCTATAGAGATGAAATGACTTGCCCAAGTTGATACAGTCAGAATTCGAAAGTTCTTCTAATTCTCAGCTCAGGGCTCATACCACACCACCTCAAATTTCCCTTTAGTTTTAAAAAATACACATGGAATGTTTATTGCTCACATATTTTGAATTAGGAAATAAAATATTACTGATGATAACCCCCCCCCCAAAAAAATACACATGGAATATCAGCTGTCATAGCTCTGTTGAAACTTGAGTAGCTAATGTGATTCTTGGAAATTTTGTATACTCTAAAGCTGTTTTGGCTACATTGAACTAGAGTTTAAAAAAAAGTAAAAAGAAATTTAATAGTTTATTAATAGCCATTTGTTTTATTAGTCAAAGAACCTCCAGAGCCAACTTTTCCTTAATGTTTCATGTTCACTAAGGTAATTTTCTTCAACAGCAAAATTGGTAAATATTAAATGCTTCCTCATATAAAATAATTTTAAGATAATCAAATAAGGGGAAGTATGTAAAGGGAAGGAGGAGAATGCTATCAAGGAACCAGTTTGTCAAAAGCCCAGAATCCAAAGATAGTACTTTATTATTTTCCAAACTCTGGGAAGTCAGAGAATGTCTTGCCCTTGAGAAAAACAAAAACATTCACAGGTGGGAGCCATAACTGTTGGTTTACAAAATGAGAAACTTTTTACATAGCACTTAGTGACATATTTACAGATTTTATAAAAAAGAGGAGAAAAGGGCCTGGGAGTCTGATTTGGGGCCAAAAACCCTGCTTAGAGCAGTGGGAGATGATCTGGAAGAATGCGCCCTTCAGAGGACTTGGTGTCTAATTATGGCTACTCAGCAATGGTAATGCGATTATTTTAAAATCCTTTACTGGGTGTTTAATAGGCAAAGTTAATAAACTAATCAGAAGGCATGGCTGGCTGAAGCTGCTGAATATGTAATTTTAAACAATCTGCCACTCACAAACATGGTTAACTGGGAAACTTAGTTGGTTGTGTTTTGTTCGTTATCAGTTACTGATGGTGTAAAAAGTATGTGTCCTATAGAAAGAGCAAACTCAAAAAACAGCAAAATGTAATTGATTTAGATGAAGCTCTGGGCAAGTCATGCCAGTCCTCTGAGACTCAATTTCCTCGTCTGTAAAAGGAGACTCAGTTTTTTCATCTGTTAAAAAAATCTGCCTATTTTTCACATTTCATGTAAGGATGAGGATGGATTTGGTAGTGACCTGAGCTTTCATCAGCCTAGTGTGAGAACTCACTTCTCATCAACCCACATTTCAAGCCTTCTGCTTGAAGTCCTAGGGAGTTGCCTGTGTGTTAGCAGAAAAGTTAAGTGAGTTGCCCAAGGTCCCACACCTAGTGAGTGTCAGAGTCTGGATTTGAATCCAGGTCATCCTGACTCCAAGTCCTCTATGCAGAACATTATAACTCTTCACATAAAGATATTATCAAGATTTTAGATGAGCAAGAAAGGAGGAGGATTGAGAAGAAACAAAACAGACAGTGTGAGTAGTACACTGGTATGCCTAAGATGGTAAAAGAATGAAAAAAAAAACCCTCCACATTCAAGTGGATTTTTTAAGGCCTATTTTGGTCCTAAATTTCGTGATCCTAATCATGACCTTAATCACAAGGTACAGTGAGCACTGACATGTACATAATAATGGAGGATTTATACCAGATCCTTATTACATTACCTCCCTTGATCCTCATGGCAATCTTGCAATATACTGTAGTCAGAAGTCTCCCTGTTTTACAGATGAGGAAAATGGAGTGGCTTGCTCATGGCATCATGGCACAAGTACCTGAAGCTCAATTACCAAGGGAAGCTCCCGTCATCTTCACATCCTTTTGCCAACCCCACTTTAAAATGAACTTCAAATGGAAGTCTCTTGCTACAAGGAAGGCATTTCCTTATTGCATTTTTGTGATAATTTAGCCTATGTCCCTTGAATTCTTCCATCCTCAATTGCTAATAAAGGTTTCTTAGAATCATAGAAATTCAAAAGATTCTCTTTTCCTTTGATATTATCCATAATCCAATGCCCAAAACACATGAAGATGTCAGTTAATATAAAAATCATACTCTTAGTAAAAGTCTCATATTTACGATGATATTCCATTTACTGCTGGGATGTATTACAGACATTTTTTTATCTAAACCTCACAACTTCCCCTGTATGGTCACCAGAAGTCTAAAATAACTGATATAGATATTACAATTCATATGGTGACTGGCACTCACTGCTAATAATGAGTTTGCATTTTGGTCACAGACTCAGTTAAAAATGGATATAATCATCAGATCCTCTGTCTCAAATTCAGAAAGTCAGTGACTTGTATCTGAAAGAGAAGCATAATTTCATATGAAAAAGAAATTTAAGGAAAAAATATAAAGTATGAAGAATGTTTATGACTATGAAAGATGAGTTGGTTCCATAGAAGACAACAGATGAACACCCTGAATGGTGCATTTTGGTACCTTCAAAAAGATTAAAGAACAAGAGGAAGACAATGATCCTATTGAGTAAATATTCTTTGGAGGATTTGTGGGGGGGAAAGGGACAAAAGTCATAAAGGCAAAGGTATGAATGGGTTATAATCCATTGTAAGGAGTATCCCCACTAATGAAGTCATGGATTCATCCAAGTTAAAATAAGCCACTCTAGAATTGAAGGGGGAAAAAATAGGGAGATAAAGTGGCATGGCAGAAAGACCCCTGGATTGGGAGTCAAAAAAGACCTGAGTTCAAATTTTACCTTCTACCATATCAAAATTATGTTGAGCAAATTACCCAACCTCCTTCACCCTCAGTTTTTTCATCCACAAAATGAGAGGATTGGACTAGACAATTTCTAATGCCTCTTCTAGAACTAAAAAACAAAAGCAATCCATCATATCTTGCTATGTATTGTAAAAGGTACTAGTCAATAGGAGCCCAGTCCTTCAAGCATGAATAATCTGCTCTGCTTGGTACCAACCTTAGTAAATGCTTGAGGAACCTGATTCCAGAAACACATGACTACACAAAATAGAGGGTTCCTGTCCACAATTCATAGGATGCACATGGATTCTGTGAGTGTTTCCTGTCTACTCACTTCATGGTAAAGAGTAGCTTTTCCATTGGCTGCTGAGGTCTAGCCCAGAAGGGCAGCTCTATCTCTGAAGAAGAGAAGGGGAGGAAGAGGAGGTATAAGTGAAGATGGAGGAAAAGAAGGAAGAGAAGAGAATTAAGAAATAGAGAAAACAGAAGAGGAAAGGGAGAGGGAAGGAAGAAGAAGAAGGAGAAGGAGAAGGAGAAGGAGAAGGAGAAGGAGAAGAAGAAGAAGAAGAAGAAGAAGAAGAAGAAGAAGAAGAAGAAGAAGAAGAAGAAGAAGAAGAAGAAGAAGAAGAAGAAGAAGAAGAAGAAGAAGAAGAAGAAGAAGAAGAAGAAGAAGAAGAAGAAGAAGAAAGAAGAAGAAGAAGAAGAATGGAGTAGTCACTGATAAATCAAATTGGAGAGCTATTAACTAGCCATTAATATTGATAGAAAACCCTGGAAAGGAAGCTCAAAGAAATCATATTAAAAGATATGCAGACTCTTCTAGGGTTACCCCCAAAACCTTTAGAGAGAAGTAGTTCTAGGAATATGACACACCATCTGATGTGGGTTGGGAGCATAATCCAAGAGCCTATATTGGCTGCACTATGATAAAGCTAATCAAGACAATCAAAACTTAAAACAGTCACTGGACAGATTGAATTAGTTCTTAGTTATTTGCATAAATTTCTCAATCTTTTCTCCTTTTTCAGCAGCTTGTAAGCATTTTCACTCAATATAATTTTCCCCTTGAATTACTTTTTGTAGTACATAGAGGAGGAAGGGAGAGAGAGAGAGAATGTATCTTGTGGGAACCCCACTAAACTTGAAGTCAAGTGACACGTGGGTTTGCATCCCTCTTCTGACACCATCTGAATGACCATGAGCAAGTTGTGTCAATCTATAAGCCTCAGATTCCCCTTATGTAAATAAGCATAATATAAATAATAATAAAAGGTACTTACTATAGTAATCAAATAACATGTTAAAGTCCTTTATAAACTTCAAAGTACAATATAACTGTCCATTATTGTCATCATCATTATTATAGAGTCATAGGACTATTAAAGCTATAAGGAGCCTCAAAGATGGTTGAATCCAATCTTTCCCAGTAAAAATTCAAGTCCCAAGGATGTGAAGCATCTTGACCAAGATCACACAACTGATAGATGGCAAAGAACTCATTTCATTTTCCTTCAGGTATAAAAATAATTCCACTGAAATAATATTATGCTGGATCATTAGTAATAGTAGCCATAACAATAATTAGCATTTAGCTAATTAAGCACTTTAAGGCTTGAAAAGTGCTTTGGAAATATTATCTCGTTTTATTCTCACAACAACCCTGCGAAGAAAGTACTATTGTTATCCCCATTTTATAACTGAGGAAACAGAGGCAGATAGGGATTAAGTGATTTGCCCGGGGTTACATGACTAGCAATTGTCTGAAGTCAGATTTGAACTTAGATCCCTCCTGACTCCAGACCCCAAAGTCTTATTTACTGACCCACCTAGCTATGCTACATTTATGCTGTCTTATATTTCTACCTGTTTCATGTGTATATATTTTGTCTCTCCAAGAAGGCTGGTATATAGTAGGCACTATATATTTTTTTTATTATTTATACATTATATATAAGGTAAGCATTACTTATGTATATATAAATAATGCAAATATTTCTATATAAACAAGATATAAATATATTATCATCATAGAAATAATTAATATTATTCCCTAATAATTTGTGCTCAGCACTTTTTTTCTTAACAAATATTACCTTATTTGATCCTCACAGCAACTCTTTGAGGTAGATACTAACGTAATTGCCATTTTACAGTTGAGAAAAACGAGGTAATAAAACAAAAAAAAATTGAAGTTAAGCAACTTGCTAGGGCCACTGAATATGGCATGAAAAGAAGCCCAGTAGCTACAGAGTTCAGATGACAGAATACTAAGTTTGGAGTTAGGAAGGCCTATTTTCAAATTTAGCCAGCCAGGTGGTATGGCAGATATAGCAGCTCTCGGGCTGTAATCAGGAAGAGCTGAGTTCAGATGTGACCCCAGTACTTACTGTGTGACCCCAGGCAAATCATCAAACCCTATTTGCCTCAGTTTCCTCATCTGTCAAATGAGCTGGAGAAGGAAATGGCAAACCACTCTAGTATTTTTGTTCAAAAAACCCAAATGGCGTCACAGAGTCAGATGTTCTACTGAATAACAATAGGTTCAAATCCTGCCTTAGACTTTTTAATAGCTGTGTCATTTTAGTGCTCTGTGCCTCAGGTACCTCATCTATAAATTAAGAGAATTGGATTTGATGGTCTCCGAGATCCCCACAGTTCTAAATCTATGATCCTTTGATAACACTGAGAGCATTTTTTAGTACTTAATGGTTTTTCAATTGTTGTATGTTATTTGATTACAACTGATAACAATTATTAATTGATTACAATTATCTTGTAAGAAATATGTGTTGTTACCCTCACTTTGCAAATAAGAAACCTAAGGCTGTGGAAGTTAAGGGACTTGTCTAAGATCACAGAGCAAATAAGGACCTGCACCAGAATCCCATAACACTTGGCTGTTTAAAGCTGGAAGGATCTTCAGAAATTACTAGTTCTACCCACTCATTGCCCAATGAGGAAATTGATCGTCTGTCTCCTTCTCCTGGTCACTTTCCATGAGAGCAAAGCTGCTTCCCTTCCTAGTTATCAGCAGAAGGAAGTTTTATAAGAACATTAGAATGGTAGCCCAGAGACAGCTACATAGCACAGTGGATAAAGTGCCCAGACCTGGAGTCAGGAAGAATTGGGTTCAAATCTTACCTCAGACACTTCCTAGACTGTGTGAATCTGGGCAAGTTGCTTAACCCCAAATGTGGAGCCCTTGCCACCCTTCTGTCTTAGAACTGATACTAAGACTCAAGGTGAGGGTTTAAAAAAATGGCATTCCAGATTCTCTCCAAGCTGCAGCAGGTAAAACATGGCAAGCGTTGTCATGCCAGCCTTCTGTGTCTCTCCCATTCAGCGAATAAGAAGGAAGTGATTTCTAGAGTTCAGATTAGCAAGGGAAATTCAAAGATCATGGTAGAATTCAGAAAGGATGAAAGATATGGCACACTGAATAGGCTGGAGGAATGTATTTCAGATCTACAGATAATAAAAGCTTTGAATAGTCCTACTAGGGTTATTCTATTGACATTATGGCCACTTCAAAGCCCCAAAAGAGCTCTGTGTGGTGTTCCCATTGACTGTGTTGTGGCCAAACAGTATGCAATGCTTGTAGCTAAGAAATTTCCACACTGAAACTTGTCAAAACAACTCTGTAATCATATTCTACCACTCTCCTTACCAAACTCATCCAACCAAAATTAGAACAGAAAAGAGAGACCCAGGAGCATTGCTCAACCCAAACATGACCAAAATAAGAGAACAAAAGTTTAATTAATCATCTGATTTCAGGCTTAGGGGTGAATTTTTTAAAAACTGATTTATTTATTTTTAAAAGATTGATCCAGCAGTTTAAACATTGCTTTCCCTTGAGAAAAGAAGATAAAGGCTATTCTAGTGATCTCTAAACCCTGGAAATTTGCAAATGGAACCAAACTCCCAAATGGTTTTCTGGGTAGAAGACTTACCACTGGCTGAAGTAACAAGAACTGAATAAGTAGAAAGGGAAAAGTCATCCTTCAGGGATTATAATTACAGTGAGGGAAGGAAAGGACCAATAGGTATTACAGGATAGTTGACTTCTGCCTTTTTATGAGACCATGAGAAAAAGGATTAACTGGGCAGAGATGATCTACCTTACTAAGAAATCCTAAAACTTAAAAATGGAAGAGATACTAGATCATTGAGCCTTCCCTCTCATTTTACAAATTTGGAAACTGAGGCCCCAAAAAATAAAGGGCTAGTTTACTTTACACAAGATCACAAATGTAATTTGTAGCAAAGCTGCAATTCAAACCCAGTTCTTTGGACTTGAAATCCACTGCTTTTTCCATTAAGCCACAAGGCCAAGAGGAACCTCACTCTGCTGCTGGCATAGTAACAAGTTACCTTTGCAAAGCCCAGGTGACCTCTGCTCAGCATTTTTCCAATAACCCACAGAAAAAAATGTCACATTCCAAAACTACCTTAAATGATTTTTCCCCCTTTTCATTTAAGTGAATAATAGAAAATGTTTAGCAGCTTAAAAATGTTCAGACAGGGAACATAAAACTTTATTCAAAAATAAATATCAATATAATATGACCTGTTTTCCTTTGATAACCAGTTAAGGAAAAGGGATAGAAAAAAAAAGGAGGAATATGGGCCAGGAGGAATAAGGGGTGTGAGGGGGAACAAATAGGGAATGAGAAAGAAGGAAAATAGAAGCAAATAGGAGAGCCCTGGTCAAAAAGAGAGACCCCCCCAAAAAAGGAAAGAATTTTAATTGGAAAGCTTTTTTGGGGGGGTTATAGATTTTAGCATGTTATCTACTTCCCTGTAAAATGCAAAGTGGCTGATTAATGCTCATTCTCAACTCTTTACCTCCTCCATCCTTAAATTTAGAGGCTCTATTCAAAAGAAAATCCTAATTTGGTGAAAATTGTTCTTAGTCTGTATGTAACAACAGTGACTAGAACAATAAAGCACCGTGCGTGGAATGAAATCCTAGCAGGGTCATATCTGACTTCTGGGCCTTCAGGTCAGAAAATCTTAAAGTCTACACATTTAAATTTCTTCAGCCTAGTTTCACTGTCTTTCTAACCTCATTTCCTATTACAATGCACACAAACCTGACACTTCCAGCTAGGCTGGTCTATTCACTGTCTTTGGAATGGATCATTTCTAGAGTCTGCTTACATTTGTGTCCTTTACCTAGCCTCCCCCACTCCCAAATCAGACCCTTCAGGGCCCAGCTCAAGTTCCATCTTTTCCATGTGCCCTTACAACTCCAAGCCACAGTGATCTGTCTCTCATCTTAATTAACTGTAATCACTAGGCAGCTAGGTGGCCCAGTGGATAGAGTGCCAGGATCAGAGTCAGAGAGACCTGAGTTCAAATCCAGTTTCAAACACTTGCTATCAGGGCACTTAATCCTGTTTGCCTCAGTTTCCTCATCTATAAAATGAGATAGAAAAGGAAATGGCAAGCAACTCTAGAATCTCTGCCAAGAAAACCCCAAATGGGGTTACACAGTGTCAGGCATGAGTAGGGAAAAAAAGATTGAACAACAACCTCAAAGATGCCTCTTTGCCTGGGCAGGAATGGAGGAGTGGAAGGGCATGGAAGAGGAGGAGATTGGAACCATAACTGGAAAGGATATAGGTCAGAAATCAGGAATACAGTCCAAGGTTCTCAGAGCTGCTGAGTATCCATCATCAATCATACCTAGACATCATCCAAGAATTCCAGAGGTTGTATGGTTAATGGCCAGTGAAAGGAAATAAAAGCAAGTCATAGGCTATCTGTTGCCACTGCTAATATTGACATACTAGCACTTAACCTTAGGTAGTTATGTATATATGTCTTTTTGCCTAAAACAGACTGTAAGCTCCATTAGGGTAGACTCTCCTATACTGCTGTTTATGTAGATTGCCTAGGACAATGTCTTATACATAAAAAAGATTTTTAAATGTGTTCAGTAAATGAATGAATGAAAGCATATCCAAAGCATACTACTAGAGTGGATAGGGTCTGCGATTTGGATTCAAGAAGATCAGGATTCAAATTTTCCCTCAGATAGTTACTGGTTGTATGACTCTGGACAAGTCCCTTACCCTTTTTGAAGCTCAGATTTCTGATCTATAAAATGAGGATACCAGTACTCACCTCACAGAGTTGTTTTGAGAAATAAAATGATAGTAAACAAGTTTTGTATATGATTGTAAAGAATACTATCGAGCCATAAGAAATGGTGAATGAGGTGATCACAAAAAAACCTGGAAAGACTTATATGAAGTGATGTAAAGTGAAGTGAGCAGAACCAGGAGAATGTTGTGCACAGCAACAACAGTGTACAATGATCAGCTGAGAATGACTTAACCTTACCATTATCAACAATGCAAGGATTCAAGATAACTCCAAAGAGCTGATGACAAAAAAAAAGGCTATTCACAGCCATAGAAAGAACTGAATACAGGTTGAAGCATATCATTCTTCACCTTCTTTCCTTCAGGAATTTTTCTCTAGTGTAAGTAGCACATGTCCTTTTTCACAACATGATGAACATGAAAAATATGTATTGCATGATAACATGTATAGAACATATCATATTACATCTTGGGGAGAGGAAAGGGCTGGGAAGGAGAGAACATGGATCACCAAAAGTCAGAAAACAATTATTAAAAATTGTATCAATATGTGAAAAAAAAAGAATCAAATAGTGTATTCAACCAAATGATTCATGCGATCCAGTAATGTACCTAGAGAGCTTTATACAACTTAAAGCCCTATATAAATATAAACTTAATATATTAGAAACACACCTGATTTCCAGAATAAAAGCTGAAGCTAGCATCTGCAGAAAGGATGGAAGAAGAGTTTTCCACAAGGCTGAAATGTAAATATTCAAATGCTGAAGTGGAAAAGATTAATTCTCATCCTAAAATTTATAAGAATTCTCATCCTGCTAAATCAGAAATGAATACATGACCAGATATTTTTAAAATATTTTTAAATACGGAACTGAAGCTTATAATGATGACATTGGGGTACTAAAATTTCTTCCAGTACTATATGAATCATCAAGTAATGATATGAAGACAGATTTTAGTGTTAAATGTATTGTAGTTGTTTTTATATTGATAATCCACCTTACTTTATAGAGCCTGAGGAGAGGTGTCCCAGTCCAGTCTCTAACATCAATTATCTGAATGATGTTAGATTATCTGGATAGCACAAGGGAGAGTAATAGGCCTAGAGTCAGAAAGACTTGAGTTTACATCCAGCCTGAATACTTACTAGCTGTATGATCCTGAACAAGTTGCTTAATCTCTGACTCAGTTTGCTCAATTATAAAATGGGCGCAATAATAGCATCTCCTTCAAAGGGTGGCTCTGAAGGTCAAATGAGTTAATATTTGTAAAGCACTTAACCCAGTTTCTGGCACATAGTAGGAACTTAATAAATGCTTATTCCCTTCCTTTCCCATTTAACTTCCCTAGTTCTCTATTTGCTCATCTGAAAAAAAAAGAAGAGACTAGATGGCTTCTAATATCCCTTCCAGCTCTGAATGGATAATTCTGTGATCCTCCATGAGATTAATCTCTCTACCTTTGCCCTTGATGTACCTTTCTCCCTCCTTCCCATTCCATCCTCTATTCCTCTCTTTTTATAGGTTCCTTTCCTTCTGCTTTCTAAATATGCTAAGGTTTTCATAATTCTTCCTACCCATTCCCCTCACTAACAAAAGCTTTCTCTTGACCCTTCTAGCCATCCAGCTGCTTCTTGTCTCACTCTCTTCCCCTTCATTGACCAATTTCATGAAAAAGTGGCCTACACCCATTGTCTCCACTTCCTCATCACCCACTCTTTCCTCAATTCCCTATGATGAGGCTTCTAATCTCCATGTTACTACATATGGACTTCAAAACTTTCCAATGATCTCCTAATTACTAATCCATGGCTTTTAGTTGTCTTCTTTGGCCTCTCAGAAGGTTCTGATGCCATTGATCTAATTCTCCTTTTGGATAATCTTCTCAAGCTTCAGAAACACCACTTTATCCTGGTTCTCTTACCACTCTATCTCCTTTCCTGACCCCTCAAAGTGGATCTGCAAAGAGGTCCTTGGGCCTGTGCTCTCTCTCTTTTCTTTCCCTTGGCAAGTCCTTTCACTCAACCAGCCTCAGCTACTCCTTCGCCTGAGTACTTAAGGGAAATAATTAAAACTTCTAAAAAGTAGCAAAACATAAAATAAATCCACATAAATCATCAGCATTTCTACATACTACCAACAAAATCCAGCAGCAAGGGATAGAAAGAGAAATTCCATTTAAACTAACTACAGACAATATAACATTTGGGAATCTATCAGTCAAGGCAAATCCAGGGAGTATATGAACACAATTATAAAACACTTTTCCACACAAATAAAGATAGATCTAAACAAATGAAGAAATATCACTTGCTAATGGGTGGACTAAGCCAATATAATAATAATGACTATTCTACTTAAGTTTATTTACTGATTCAGTGTCACACTGATCAAATTAACAAAAAAGTATTTTATAGAGCTAGAAAAAAATAGTAACAAATTAATCTGAAAGAAAAAAGGGCAAGAATATGAAGGTAATAAAACAAGAACAACAAACAAACAAAAAAAAGGAAGGTGGCCTGGCAGTTTCACATTTAAAACCGTATTACAAAGTGTTAATCATCAAAACAATCTAGTACTGGCTAAGAAATAGAATGTTACATCTGTGGAATAAATTAAGTATATAGTACATAATAATAGTAAGTGCCCCAAATAATCTGTTGTTTGATAAATCCAAAAATTCAAGCTTTGTGGGTAAGAATTCACCATTTGACAAAAATTGCAGGGAAAACTGGAGAGCAGTTTGGCAGAAACTAGGCATAGACCCAGACCTCACCCCATAAGCCAAAATAGTCAAAATGGATAAATGATTTAGATATTAAGGGTAGGATGGGAAAATGTACCTGTTAGATCTATAGATAAGGGGAAAGTCTTTGACCAAACAAGAGAGATAATAACAGGAAGTAAGATAGAGAATTTTGATTAAATGAAACTTAAAAGCATCTGCACCAACAAAACTAATGCAGCCCAAAAATTAGAAGGAAAACAGGTAACTGTAGGAGAAAATTATATAGCAAGTTTCTCTGATAAAGGCTTCATTTCTCAAATATACAGGGAAGTGAGCCAAAAATAAAAATAAGAGACATTCCCCAGTTGACAAATGGTCAAAGGATACAAAAAACAGTTTTAGAAGAAGAAATCAAAACTCTCAAGAATCACATGAAAAAATGCTTTCTATCTTATACTGATTAGAGAAATGCAAATTAAAACAACTCTGAGGTCCCATGTCACACCTATCAGATTGGCTAACTAGACAGAAAAGAAAAATGACAAATGCTGGAAACACTGAGACATTAATTCACTGCTGGTGAATTCATTCTGAAAAACAATTAATATTACACTTAAAAGGCATACCCTTTGACCAAGCAACATCACAAATAGGTCTGTAACACAAAAAAAGATTTTTTTAAGAGGGAAAGACCTACTTTTGTTGTTGTTGTTTAAACCCTTACCTTCTATCTTAGAACCAATACTAAACATCTGTTCTGAGGTGGAAGAGCTAGGCAATTGGGGTGAAGTGACTTGCCCAGAGTCATACAGATAGGAAACCAGATTTGAATACAGGAACTCTCATCTCCAGGCCTGGCTCTCAATCCACTAAGTCATCTAGCTGCCCCTGAAAAGGATCTATTTGTTCAAAATATTTATAGCAATTTTTGTGGTGGCAAAGAACTGGAAATTGAGGAAATGCCCACATTTGGGGAATGGATGAACAAGTTGAAATATATGATTGTGATGGAACACTACTGTGCTATAAGAAATGATGAGCAGGATAGTTTCAAACAAACTTAGGAAGACTTATATGACCTCATGCAAGGTAAAGTGAGCAGAGCCAGGGAACAATGTATGCAGTAACAGTCATACTTAAGGTTGATTGATTATGAAAGACTTAGCTACTCTGAACAAAACAATAATCCAAGACAATTCCAAATGACCTATGATGAAAAACCCAAGATGCTATCTACCTCGAGGAAGAATTAATGAACTCTGAAATAAAGAATGAAGTCTACTTTTTTCATTTTATTTTTGTTTTCTTTCACAACACAACTAATATTGTAATATTTAGCATAACTTCACATGTATAATCAATATCAAATTGTTTATTTTCTCAAAGAGGGAAGAGAAGTGGAAGGGGAAGAATCTGGAACTAAAATTTTTTCTTAAATGAGTGTCAATTTTTTACATGTATTCGGAAAATGATGAAATGAAAATATTTTTTTAAAAATTTAAAGAATGTCAAGGTAAAGAGCAACTAGGTGGTTCAATGGATTAAGAGCCAGACCTAAAGATAGGAAATCTTGAGTTCAAATCTAGCCTCAGACACTTCCTAGTTATGTGTCCCTGGTAAAGCTACTTAATTAACCCCCATTGACTAACCCTTACCGATCTTCTGCCTTAGAACCATTACATACTAAGATGGAAGGTAAGGGTTTTTTTTTTCCTTTTAAAGAGTTCCAAGGTAGTGGAAAAAAATAAAGCAAACTTGGAAACAAGGGATCTGGGCCCCAGGACCATCACTTCCTAGGTATGTGACTTCAAGTAAGCTGCTTTACCTTTTAGAGTCCCATAGTATAAGAGCATCACTATGTACCTTCCTTTGGGTTGGGGTTGGGGATAGAGAATATTTGTGAAGATTTCATGAGATCATGTACCTAAGATGGATTGTAATAATAAAATGCTATCTAAATGTCTGCTGTTACTGTGGGAGGCAGTGTGGTATAGTGCATAGACTCTTAGATTTAGAATCAGAAAACCTTCTGCTATGACATTTTATACATGTAATCTTGGGCCAATCACTTAACTTCTCTGAATTTCAGTTTCCTCATCTGTAAAATGAGGGCTGTGTTAGATTATCCCCTGCTGCCTTCTATTTCTAAATCCTTTGATTCCTTAGGTTATGGCCAGCCCTAATCTCTGTTGCAAGATTCAACGTAGATGTACATTTCAAACTATCTACAGAATCCACAAAGCACCTAAATGTCCCACCAGCGAGATTTCACATACACCAGGTCCAAAGATGAGCTTAGGACCTTCCTCCTAAATCTACTTCCCCTTATGACTTCATGATTTCTGCTATTATAATCACTCTCTATGCTTCCTCCCATGTTCCAAATCTTAGTGCTATCTGACTCTTTCCAGCCTCTCCCATATTCAATCAGCTTCCAATTTCCATTAATTCTAATTTATTGATCTCTCTCATACTGGGACCCTTCTCTCTAGTCCTACAACCACCACCTTACTATAGACCCTCTTGACCATCCTCCTGGAATATTATAATAGTCTCCTTAGACAAATCTTCCACCTCCAACCCACCTCCAAAATAATATTGTGTATGCCTAGGTCTGGTCATTTCACTCTTCTAAAAGCTAACTTCTACTCTACCAAGTAAGGTTCAGATTCCCTTTCCCCAGTGTTCAAAGTCCTCCAGAAGCTGTTGCTACCTTCATTTTCCAGTCTTAGCTCATACTCCTCCACATGTGGAATCATTCAGTCCCTTGCTCCATAGAATTTAAGTGTTTTCAAATTCATTGAAAGAAAGTTTTTAAATCAATTAAAATTCTGTTGTAAGAAAAATGTTGTAATAACTGAACTACAAGATAGTTACCTATACTAATCTTGTTAAAATGTCATAAAAGTTTTAAATAATTGTCTCCTCTGAATGTTTACACTAGTTTTAGAGGCCAATAAATGAATGAACCTTAAAGATAGGGATAGGCACTGGGCCTGAGTTTTTCAGGGGCATAGAGATGGTTTGGGGGAGGAAATTCTTTCTATGAATGTTGTCATCTTCTATACAACCTCTTGCCTTCTAAGACTAGTGCCTAAAGCACAGAGACGGTTTAGACAGTGTTCATGAGGCAAGGCTTAACTGGGAATATGAACCCCTGGCTGCTGCCTCTTCTGCTTTTCATTTCTTTTCCCTGAGCATAGGTGACTAAATAGCGACCCTCTCATGGACTGTTTCAGTTGTAGAGGAAACCTACTGAATTCAAGAGGCAGGAGTTTCTGAGTTCCTAAGTGGAAAGAAGTTTCACTGAGAAAGTTCCTCTTCCAGCCATTACAATGCCTTTCAGAAGAGAAAAACCAGTACCAATAGGAGGATGAACTGAAGCCCTGGCCTGAATTAGACCAATCTGAATGAGCCCAAAGCTGTTATATTGCCTCTGAGCAATTTGCTGTTATACTAGTCCCAGAATTAATGGTTATCAGCAGATCAGCTTGTTACTGAACACTTACAATGTACAAAATTCTGTACTAAAGGCGGCTTGAGGTAGGGGGTGGAAAGGGGAGGAACAAAGAACTTAAAAAAAAAAAAGATACAGTTTCTGTCCAGGAAAACCTCATAGTCTATTGAAGTCTTATCTAGGACCTTTCTAATTTAATTCAACATTTACTAAAGGGGTACTACCAGCACTGGTGATACAAAAAGAGAAGAAAAAAAAAACAGGAAATGGTGTCTGCCCTCCTAAAGCTTACATTCTACTAGGAGAGCTGGACTAAACATGTCTGAGACTATTAATGACCATACAATATGAATTACTTGAGTTTAGTCAAAAGAAGTACCCTTTTCCCAAATAGCTGCCTGTCCTGAAAGTTCACAACAGCTAGGTCAGAATCATCACAAGGTTTTCAGTCAAAATTTAGAAGATGACAAAAGACTTTTAAATTCTATCTAGACAGCATTCTCTAATGACTATCACCTACCTGAACCATAATCTTAAAACTAGCAAAGTATATTTAAAATGCTACAAAGGTACTTTAGCCTACATAATATAAACATACTACTACTGATAAAAATGAATCTGCTCCTCTATAGAGTAGAAAAATAGTTTCTATCCTTTATTCTCTCCATGTTGAAATTGGTACAGACTCTTTTGGAGAGGACAGAATCAAACCTTTTAGATTTGATACCATCAAAAAGAACAATTTTCACTTAGAGAGAAGAAACCCCTTAAGCTCTATTATGCAACCATAAAAAAAGGACTTCTCACTTTCATAAGGAAAGAGTATTTACCATGGTTGTTGTGGCATAGGACAGAAAATGGAGCATGGCCATAAATATCAAACTTGGATGGCCTTTAGTCCTTACTGAGCAAAGAAAACCAATGCAATTTTGCAAAAGGCATTTTTTAGAGTTGTGATGGTTTCAAATTATGGGTCTGAGGCTATGCAAAATTTTTGTCTTCATTTTAAAGGAAGCTTTGGGCAAGTCATACAAAGCTGCAATAAGTCTTCTATCTCAACTTTTTTTTAATCCCTTATTTTCCCCTACCCATTCCTCCCCAAATAACCAAAACAAAGAAAATCCCAGTAAATTCTGCAAAATTTGAGCTAAATTAGATGCAAATAAGAGACAGTAAGTTTCATTTAAAAGTTTTCTCCCAAAATGTTAACTTTGCTCTTCAGGGTTCCATGAATGACGTATTTTCTATTCTCTTTTCCTTTTTTTTTTCTGCTTAGATATCTACTTTAATGCAATATTTATACAGATACATCCAAAGTAGATACAAGGAAACAGGGCTGATGTTGCTAGGGAGCTGAACACCTGATATATTCCTATAGAAAATGGAGATTCTTTAGTTGCCAGAGTGAGGCAACCGGGAAAAATAAAGTGTTGCACCGCTTTACACACCCAACTGCACAAGGCCAAACACCCCTCCCCAGCCCCCCAGAGAGTTGTGATGATAACAGAGTAACCATGAAAACAAAAGAGCACAGGCGATTTGTAATAGTTTTCAAGAATGGAGGTCCCCTTAACTTATAGGCACAATTCCCCTTCTTCTCCCCCCCTCCATCCCAACTCCATCCCCTCCTTCCAAAACATCAGTTCATGGAAAGGGAATTAAAAAATATAAGAAGGCTATTTCTGGGTCACACTCCATTTGTATCACCGTGTTGGATCAGTGGACATTTCCAAGATATTTCTTAACCTCAACTCTCAGGGATTTCTATCAGACATTTTTATTAAGGAAAGTAGGTTCCAGAAGCAGGGGTCGACCATCTTTTCTGTGCCAAACATACTTTTGAGATCCACAAAGAAAACAAATGAAAAACTATTCAGAAAAAAAAATACCTATCTGCAGTACAAACCATAACTCCAGTGCTGAAGCTTGTTATGGGTACAAAATCAAGACCACTTCTTAATTAAAGGCAAAGTCAAGGCTAAGCATTGGAGGGAAACTTCTAGGATTTTCCTACTTTCATTCCCCAGGCTCCACACTTCATATTTGGGGAAGGGAGAGTTCTCAGAAAAAGCCAAAGTTTCACCTCAGAAAGCATCAGTGAACCCGAAAAACGATACACAGCGCTGCTATAAAATGTCACACAGTCCTTCCCGGTTAAACAAGCTACCAAAGTGGGGTGGGGGGATGGGGAGAAACAGAGAAAAGGGAAAGAAAGAAAGAAAGAAAGAAAGAAAGAAAGAAAGAAAGAAAGAAAGAAAGAAAGAAAGAAAGAAAGAAAGAAAGAAAGAAAGAAAGAAAGAAAGAAAGAAAGAAAGAAAGAAAGAAAGAAAGAAAGAAAGAAAGAAAGAAAGAAAGAAAGAAAGAAAGAAAGAAAGAAAGAAAGAAAGAAAGAAAGAAAGAAGAAAGAAAGAAAGAAAGAGAGAGAGAGAGAAACGCTTCCAAGGAAAATTAATGTTCCCATCTGGTGCCTTTTTTTTTTACCTTAATACTGGACCTGCTGGTCTGGGTCTCCGCTTCCATGCTGTTCTCTCGCCTGTCTTTCTTGGACGCATTAGTCCTCACTTTGTAAGTGGACGTGTTAGGGGATTTGATGAATAATCCGGGCACAGGGTTGCTGTTTTGCAGCTGCTGAGACATGGTGGTATTGGTCTGGTTGGGGGAGGTAGAGTCCTCGGACTCTTTGCCACTGTGGTACACCACCCTGCTGTCAGAAATGTGGATGCTTGGAGCGCAGCCCATGCTTTCAAGTCACTTCGGACGCGATTTTCTAAATTGACTTTTGCTTCGGTCCGCTGGATTTGGTCTTGGAATGCTCAGCTTCTCAAGGGTCTGTCTAGCTAGTCCTTCTTGTCATCCGCTGGATTCGAGGGCTGTGTCATTATGAGTTAACCTCAGCGAGCAAGGAAACATAGCCCTTTTCTACTTCTTCTGGGAGTGGGGGCTTCTTGAAACTTTAATGGGAACCCGGAGGGGGGCTGGGGGGAAATGAAGCGCAGGCCGAGCTGCACATCGTTGCCTAAAACGTTCAGCAGGCAGGGTTTGGGGCAGGGTTTTTCTTCCCCCCCCCCCCCCCCCAACGGGAGAAGTCAAGGATCCCTTCTGAGTTAGCGAGTGTGGCTCTGGGCAGAGCGCGCTCCCATTTTCTTGAATTAAATATTAAATCCCAGAGACGCAGTATATATTTTTTAATTTCACAGTGTTTCAGGAGGGTTTCGGAACAGGGTCTAGGACAACGGGTGGGGTAGGGTGGGGGGGAGGAGATCCCTGCTCTTCCACACCCCAAGGATTAAACAGGCAATTTTCTTCCCACGAAGTTTTGTAAGAGGCGCAACTCTTGGCTGGGGGTGGGGGGAAATGAAACCCCCTTGGATTCCTCCCCCTTCCACAGTTAGAGACTAGGCGCTCACGTTCCCCTCCAATGCATGCTCCCTCTTTTCCTTCTCCACCTCCTCCTTCCTCCCAACAGCGGCGGCAGCGGCGGCGGCGGCGGCGGCGGCGGCAGCGGCGCAGACTGGCTATTGACATGCACACACTATCCCTTTGGCAACAGCTCCAGAAGGCAGATTTCCCCTCCAAAAAGCAGGTTTACCCTGCAAAGCATTCCATCCAGCGGTGCCAATTCCTGGGGCAGAGGAAAAGAAACACGGGAGTCCCGTTTCAATGCATGTTTGCCGCGCAAATATAATAAAATAGGTGGGGTATGTGTGTGACGGAAAGGGGGGGGGGGGGGAGAAGAGTTCAGAGCTTCAGTCTTAAGAAAATGGTAATAACGCAGAAGACCAACAGGAACAAAAGGCTGGAGATACCCCAGCAGCGAGCGTGAAGGCAGGTCTGTATTGCATGCGGGGCCCACGATGTTTCTGGTCCCAAAGATGATGCATACACGCAATTCTGTTGGAGTCTCTGGCTCTGCATGGAATGAATTAAAATGGCGAGACGTTTAATGCTCGGGCACAGAGCCTGCGTTGTGCAGCAGAGATGCTGCTCCTGCCTCTTCTTCCCTCGTCTCCCCTCCAAGGGTGGAGGGGTGGCCCCGCTCGCAGGGATGGTGCCCCGCACCCCCCTAGAAATGCCGGGCGAATCTCTGCCAGGTTGTTTCCCAGTCCTAGTCTCTGCCCCAGGGTTTGACAGCAGCACGTCCAATCAAAGCACCCGCAAGAAGTGACCTCCAGCCTTTACTGGCGTCAATGCAAAACAGCCGGTGTAGCGCCGGAGCTTCCTACTTGGAGCCAAACCTGCCTGAGCTACTGAGCATGCCCAAAGGGGGGAGGGAAGGGGGTGAAATGCTGTTGGGAGCATTGAGGAGTCTCTCTAAAGCGGCTTTCTTTTCCTTTTTTTTCCTTTCTTTTTACCCCTCTCCAGGTTTTAGCCCCGAGTGGGGTAAGAACTGCCGTTGGACTCCACACGTCCTACAGAAGTACAGTATCCCGGATCTGGGATCATTGAGACCATCTTGTCCCAAATCCTTTTTTTTACAGGAAAGGAAACTGAGGTCCAGGGAGATTGGGCGATTTGTACTACACTCTGGTTAATTGTAGGGCTTGGGACGAAAACTTCGATCTTCGGATTCCAAGACCGACAGCTCCCTACCTATTGTGATATCACTTTTGAACCTTCCTCAGACTTTCCTTGTGCCTTTGCGTTCGGTTTCAGTCCTCCGAAGTGGCTTCAGTTAGGGGGTCAGTTGACCATATAAACCCAGGGGTCCCTGGAATGTTCTGTTTAAAGGACTACCGAGAGGTGTCCTTCCCTCTACCTCTCTGAAGAAGGTAGCACTTAGGAGGGCTAGTGAAGGAGAAAGAAAGGGGACCAGAAGCAACATTTGTCACTACACGAACAGTGACTGGAGTGGTCGGAAACCTGGGTCCCACTTCATGGACTGTCACTAAAAAGCTGTATGACCTTAGGCAAATCACTTCTTTCTCGGCCTCAGTTTCCTTCTCTATAAAAGGAAGGGTGCAGAGATCTCTAAGATCTCTTCCCCGTCTGCCATTTCATAGTGTTCTCTAATTAGATGTTTATAATGAAGGGTAACAGAGACAGAGCTCGGGTCTCCCGCCCCACCCCACCCCCTATAATAGGATGCCCTTCGCACTCCCAAAATCGTGTCTCCTCTGAAACCAAACTCTGAGTGCTGCTAGTCCCACTGCCCAAGCGTCCCTGCCTGGGGAACACTCGAGGAAAGCCTACTCCGAGAGGACTAGTCTTTTCCCCCAGGGTCCTAGTCCCAGTCTCCGTCTCCTCCTCCTCCCATTCCTTCCTCCCTTCCTCCCCCTTCTCCAGTCCACACCTTTTCCTAGTGCGGTCCCCGAGTTGAACCCTCTATTCTGCTGGGCTCCCTCCTCCCAGCCCAGCTGCTGCGAAGACCCGGAGAAGTGGATTTCACAAACTGCTCCATCTCCCCGCCCGGAACCCTTTCCTCGGTGGCTCCAGCGGGGAGCTGGGCGCGCCCTGCAGCAGGGCTGAGTTCGGATCGCCTACCGGCTTTGTACACAAGGCTGTGGGACTCTCACTGCCCCAGGGGCCTCGGGAGGGCGTTCGTCCAGTCTGGCTACTCCAAACCTGAGAGGAAAACGTTATCTCACAGTGCCTACGGAGAACCGAGCCCTGGGACCAGGCGGCCTTGTTCACTCCCTCTGGTGCCTTGCTTCGGTGCACGCATTCTCAGGGTTGCTGCCAACAGCACCAATTTGTTCCCTTACAAATAGGGAGAGAACAGTTAGCCTTTTGTGCTCAGTGCCCCTACTTTTCACTGGCCAAAGGTTTGAAAAACCCTGGAGCAAGTAGCAAGGTCGGATTGGGAATTCGAAGCCCACCCTCCAAAGGAACTTTCTCTAGTTTCCCCAGGTCCTAGCCTGAGGTCCCCCTCCGGCTCCTGTCACGTCATTTCTAGAGTCATTTTAAATTTAGAAAACAATCTTCCTCTCTAGAAAACCGGAGCAATTCTGGATAGGGCGGGGAAGAGGAATGGGGGAGGGGGGCAGCAGAGAAGAAACGCGTTTCATTTTGGCTTGGTAATTTCCGTGGGTAGATTTTTTAACGAGAAAGCGTGAACCGAAAGGAAGCTATTTGCAACTCCCAAACAGAATGGATAAAAGCCGAGACCAGATTGGCTGGAGAAACTTTCTCACAATGCTTGCTTGCATCCTGTCTCTTTAGGAACAGGGAACTGTTGTTTTATATCCAGGAAATCATTAAGCTAAAGATTTTCTTTAAAATGTGAATATTAAATGTTAAGCTAATTATTTTAGCACAGTGCAAAGAGTGCTGTTATTTGGAGTCAGAGAACCTGGGTTCGAATAGCAGCTTGCCGGCTTTCTACTTGTGTGATCTTGGGCAAAATGCCCAATGTCACTGTGCCTCAGTTATTTAGTCTGTATGTAAAATGGAGGGGGATTGGACTGGGTGGATTCCAAGGTCCATTCTAGCTCTAAATTTATGACCCTATGACCCAGAGGCTTAAGTAAAGCATAAGTGATGGAAATCTCTTTTTGACTTTATGGCAAATCATGAATTTTGTCTTTCCCTTCCCATCTGGTACTCAAATTTTTTTCCTGAATGAAGTCTTTCCTTTCTACCCTAATCCATATTGATGTCACTCTTCTCTGAACTCCTCTAGCTCTTTTAGCAGTACTACATAATTAAGCACTTAATTATATACAAGAAGCCCTCACTATTTGCAGGGGGTGGTTCTAGAAATCTTACTCAAATAGGAAAATCCTTCAATGAAATGGGAGTAGGGAGGAAAAAAAGTAGCAGGAAGAGAGGCAGTGAGACTATGAATCTGGCATTCTCCTGGAGTGTGAGAGTAAGGATGCCTTTAACTGTCCTCCCACCAACCCTCCAGGGAAATAATAATAAAATAACTGCAATAATGAATCTATTTCCTCCTTTCTTTTGATCTTTCCTACTTCTGTTCTTCTTTAGAAGTTGGGTAAGGTAGAAGAATTGGACAGAAAGATATTGAAAAGAGCAGGAAGGACTGGCCTTGGAGCTGGGAAGAGAAAGATTGCAATTAAGCTTTTAGGTTAGGGATTCAGGTAAATTATTAATTAATTTGTAAATAAGTCCAAAGGAAATTTGGGAAGAGATGAATAGATGTTAATCAAATCATATTCAACAAAAGAGAGTAAATATGTTGAGAATTGAAGAATACAAAAAAGGCTTTAGAACTAGCTTGAACCTAGCTATTTTTTTTTCATCTATAGTTCATTCCAAGTTATATCATTTCCAGTTTGGAAGTCTTGGGTGTTTGATTAGCTCTATTAATTAGAGGAACAGAATTGCAACAATGAAGTCATGGATTTGATCCCATGATCCAGCAGATAAAGAAATCCATTCCATTAGAATGTTGGACAGCTTATCTGGTTGGCAGAGCTGCCTTAGAAGACAGACTATGTTCTATCAAATATTCATGGAATGTTGGATATTGAACCTGATGGCCAAATGCTTTCATTTTTCAGAGGGGGAAACTGAGTTTTAGAGAAGGAAATATGTGAACCAGGTTACAGGTTGATTTAGTAATGGAGTCGCAGCTAGAGCCCAAGTTTCCTGATTCTCAGACCTGGCCTCCTCCCACAGGAGCCCAAGCTTTCAGCCTTACCACCACAAGGAAAACACCCCAAAGAACATACATATACTGTTCCCAGACCAATGACAGGGTCCTTTTCATATGAAAATACATTTTCTTTTAGTGAGTGACAAACATTTAGAAAAATCAGTTAAAATTGAACAAAAATCTGTGCAGTTTTGACAAGAAGCACAATCATGATAATAAAGAAGCATAATTGTGATCTACAATGTAGTCGTTAAAGAGTGCATGCTTTGGAGCTGCCTCTGGGCTCCAAAAGCAGCCCTTAGTATATTGCTGCCCTGGTTAGGTGACCCACATTCCCACTGTGACCACTAGAATTTCCCTTCTCTCTCTATTCCCTTCCATCTTGTTCCTGAGACTACCTGGAACCCTCTGCCTTTCCTCCCACTGTTTATGGTTGGTAAATAAAAGAATGAAAGAAAGGAAAGAAAATTCTCTCTTCCACACCCAGAGATAGGTTCATAGTATCCATCTCATCTTTGGATCTTGGAACAAGTTGCCACACATAAAGTGGGTGAGATTCTATAAGAAAGCTCAAGCACATTATTGTTACAGACAATGGAGTGCCATAGTATGGAGTCAGGAGATAGAAACGGAATCCCAACTCTAAGGGTTACTAACTGTATGACCTTGGACAAGTCATATCACTTATCTAACTCCCAAGTGGGGATGATAATATTTATATAGCTTATTTCACAGGGTCATTCTAAGAAAAAGCTTTGACTCCCCTAATACGCTAGAGTAATGGCAGTGGTTAGTAGCGCTGACAAACTATTCACAAACACCTACTCTGTTCCAGAACTGAGGGAGGAAAATGTTTTCAGAAAGTTAGAGACAGTCAGTCAATATACATTTATTAAGTGCCTACTACATGGCAGCCATTGGATACAAAAAGAGACAAAAGACAGTCCCTGCCCTAAGCTCACAACCTAATGGGCATAAACAGAGGCACAGAATCAGGAGAGTATAAGTTATGTTTACGATATGGAATCATAAAATATCTAGGCTGGAAGGCTCCTTAGAGACCAACTAATCCAACCCTTCTTTTTATGGTTGATGACACTGAGACCAAGAATGGGGAAGTGACTTTGCCCAAAGCTCACAGGAAGTCAATGGTCTCAAAACATAGGAAGAATTCAATAAATGCTCATTGATTGATTCTAGGCCATTTTTGCTGCTAGGTGGCTGTCACTGCCTTACACCTACCTTACTTGCTTCAGCTGCAAAATGAGAGAGTTGGACTAACAGAACCTTAAGGTCTCTACACGATTCTGTACCTCTATCATCCAGTGGGAATTCTAATTCCCAGTTTTCCTGCTGAATCACACTGTTTCTAGTACTTTTTAATAAGATGAATACAGTTTATAATATTGAATTAAACTGAATATAGGCTCCCTCTCCAAACATAGCCTGTATCCCTAAGAAATTATATCTTAGAAATTAAAATTTTATGTGGATATGCAATTAAAAAAACTCCACCTATTATAGGTGGTATTTAGGTTTTATACAAGCTAGATTTGAGAAGAGGACTAGTATAACCCATGTATCAACCAACATGCAAAGGAAATTTCCATTTGTATGATAAATGTTTTACAAATCTATATAGCTTTTCTGAACTGACAAGGAAATTTTACATATTTCAGTGTCATAATTAGAGAAAGGTGATTAGGGGTCTATCCCAAAGCTGGGAGTAGAAATAGGGAAGGAAATAGACCCTCCCTTCCTACAGTATCATATTGAATCAGATATTTCACAGTATTCCACCAGCCCCCATCCCAAATTGTGTTAGACCAAAGCATTCCCATACGTCTCTTGAGCATCACTTTCCTGCATGAGGATTCTGCCTTACCATCATCAAATCCATCCTCTTCCCCAGGAGAATTTCCAGCATACATATACCCAATCAGAGCAGACTATCATCTTAACCCTTTTCTCTCCCCTGCTCCCCACTCTTCCTCTTGCCTGGGGGAATTCCTTAGCATATATGTACCAACTAGAACAACTCTAAACACCTCTGTGTGAATGAATGAAAGGGAAGTTTATCAAACACAACAATATTCCAGGAATTGTGCTAAGCCCTGGATATATAAATATAAAAAGCAAAAAAAGATAGTTTCTACATTCAAGGAGCTCATGCTAAAAAAAGAAGATAAGACATATAGGGAAGTAGTGGTCAGGGAGGCATTTTGGGGTCTTCTTCAGGACTAGGCCTGTTGATTTGATTATCGCACTCAGAACAAAAACCTAGGCAGCTAGTTGGCTCAGGAGATAGAGAGCCAGGCTTGGGGATGGGAGACCCTCAATTCAAATCTGGCCTCAGATACATCGTAGCTGTAATCTTGGGCAAGTCTCGTAACCCCAATTGTCTAGTCCTTATCACTCTTCTGTTTTATAACCAATATTTAGTACTGATCCCAAGACAGAAGATAAGGGTTAAAAATAAAAAAAGAACCCCCAGCTGGAATTCTCAGAGTGTACTATCAGAAAGATGAGTAGGAAGCAGGGTTCAGACCCAGCTAGATAGAGTGGACTCTTGTCAAACAGGAGAATTTCCTTAAGCACACGGTGGAAAGTGTCCAGACAGCAGTAACTATATGTTACTCAACTAAACTTGTCTGGGGTAGCTTAGTTTTGACTGTCAGTTTTATATAGCTTAATTTTATCCCCTGTAGAACCTCTTTGTGCCTATGCTCTTATGGAGCTCTGAAGCAAGGTATGACCCTGGTGGGTTGGTACTTTGGGTCACAATCTTGGATCATTTTAGTATTGAATTTATTGCCAAAAAGGGATGCCAGGAAAGATCTGGTCATACCCATTCCTTTCACAGAAGAGGAAATCAAGGCTCAGGGAAATGATCTTCCTAAGGCTTTAGGGATAAATAAGTAGCATAGGTAGACATCAAAATGAAGAGCTCTGAATCCATCTTCAGAACTCTTTCCACTACATCATGTTGCTTCCTTGTGAATATAAATAACTAATTCAAGGGTCATTGGTCCAGCCCCTGCATGCTGCTAGAATGCTGTAACCCTGGCAGCAGCTGGATTTATGAGTCCTGACTATACAAGAAAACAGAGAGAATTTACAAGAAGGTTCCTTCTTCCTCTGCAATGAGAAAGGATATCACTAAGGTGAGAAAGCATGGGGAGAGTAGAAATAATACTGACTTTGGAGTCAAAAGGTCTGATTTCAAGTTCTAGTTCTGCAAAGTACTAGTTGTGTGAACTTGGGCAAGTTCCTCTAAACACCCATTTCCTCCACTGAAAAGTGAGTGGGGTTGTATTCTATGATCTATAAAATAATAGGTTCTAATTGTGAGATCCAGTGATGCTAGGCAGTGCTAAATGATCTCTAAGTCCCCTTCCAATCCGAAAGAATCTTTGGTTCCTATAGTATCTGAGAATAAAAAAGAGATGCTGATTCTCTGACCTACCTATGGATTGGAAACTAGGCTTTGTAGGAAATGGAACTCAAAGTGGCATTCTTATAGAGATACAGTGACAGTCTGCAGCTTTCTTCAGTGACTCTGAGAAAAGCCTAGAAAAGTATAAGAGCTATGTAAAGGTGATATCTTCAATTGTAAGACATAAATCCCAGACCAGGCAGAGAATCTGGAACACAAGGGTGGGGGGGCCAGATGGGTGGGATGCAGTTTGGCAATGGCACCAGAAATGGCTGAGTCATTGCAAATCAGTAGAGTAGTGTCCCTATACCATATATCCATGATGGCGGGCCTATGGCCCATGTGCCAGAGATGGCATGCATACATCTCTGTGGGCATGTGTGCCATTGCCCACCAGAGTTAGTTAGTAGAAAGGTAGAGGGAATCAGCTGAAACTGTTTCCTTCCCCTCTTCACCATACCTCCCTGCCCCTCTGCCCAGCAGCCCAATGAGAGCACTTACTTCCTCTCCTGAGCAGAACACCTGGGCTGCTCCCTTCGTTTCTCTGTCTGGGGTAAGGTGGGGGAGGGGGATGCTCAGTCTGGGGGTAGGTGGGGTGGCACAGCACATAGTGACTAAAGGGTTTGCCAGGACCACCATGTATAGTATCTGTATAAAGGATATGGGGGGGGAGGGGTTCATGATTTTATTACAATACAGATTTATGGATTTACTTTTACTAGTTAGCTAGAGAATCTATTTTTTAAAATACTTTCCTTGAGATGCTCTGAAACTGCTAATTCAATTGTTTAAAGAGCATTAAGCACTTATTATGGGTAAGTGCTGGGCTAGATGCTAGTTATATAAAAATAAGGATGGAAATAGTTCCTGATCTCAAGCAACTCACATGAGAAGGGGAATTGGGGGAAAGAGAGAGAGATACAGAGAAGTAAAAATATAAAATAGAGATCCAGACCTGGATATGGGGTAGGGGAAAGAGGTGGATGGGGGTCCTGGGTTCAAATTTGATCTCTGATACTTCCTAGTTGTGTGATCCTGAGCAACTCACTTAACGCCAATTGCCTAGCCTTTACTGCTTTTCTGCCTTGGTATTGGTTCTATTGGTTCCAAGAAGGTGAGGGTTTAAAATAAACAAATACAAAGTAATTTTGGCCAGGGAAGTATTCACATCAGATTGATTCAGGAAAGGCCTTGTATAGGTAGAAACATTTGATTTGGACTTTGAAAAGAGCTAGGGATCCAACCAGCAAAGGTAAAAGAGAGAGAAAGTATACAGGCAAAGAGAGAGCCTGTGAAAAAGAAGGATGGGAAATGGAATGTTTACTACAAGCAAGTTATGTTGGAATCAGCTCTAAGAGCCTGCTCTAAGAGCCAATTGTTAAATTTTCTTTGTGAGTACAGTATTCATACCTTGAAAATTGGGGGAAAAAACCCTACAAAGCAGAGTTCAATTTATTCTTTTGCCAATGGTCTAGATCAGTGATGGCAAATCTTTTAGAACTTTTTAGACACTACATGCCATGCCCCACCCACATCCCAAGACTGGGTGCCTTGCCCCACTTGTCCCCAGAGACCAAATGCCCCTTCCCTTACTTCAGACAGAGGTAGGAGAAAGGGAGGGAGTGGTCCAGGCTTCCAGGGAATAAGATCTTCCATTGGGCTGCTGGGCAGAGGGACAGGGAGGCATGGTAGAGAGAGGGAAGGGAGCAGCTCCACCCAAGTCCCTCTAGCTTTCTAGTGATGAATTCTGGTTGGTGATGGCACATGTGCCCACAGAGAAGTCTCTACATGCCATCTTTGGCACATGTGCCATAGATTTGCCATCACTGGTCTCGACTTAAGAAAGGGATGAAGAAAAATCCATGCATATTAAATCAAAAAATGTTATATGAACTTTTTCTTTTCTTCCCAGAGAGCTGATTGTTAAACATTTAGTATCACGCCAATGTGTACTGGTAGTGAAAAATAGGTCAGTTTGGCTACAGTATAGAGTAGGTAAAAGGGAATAATCAGAAATAAGTCTGGAAAGATAGGAAGAAACCCAATTATGAATAGTTTTAAATGTCAAACAGAGGAGATTGTATTCAATCCTAGAATCATCAGGGAGCCCCCAAAGCTTTTTGAACCTGGGATGTAGATAGTCAGGAATATAATTTTGTTAGTTGTGTGGAGGATAGAATGGAGAGTATAAGACTGAAGGCAGGGAGACTCTGTAAAAGGCTATTGAAATATTCCAGGTGAGAAGAAATGAGGGTCTAACCTAGAGGACTGTGTGAGTAGAGAAAATGAGAAGGAAGAGGTGTTAAGTAACTAGATTGGAGAAATCCTTGATTAGCATAATAACAACAATAATGAACATTTATGTAACCCTTTAAAATTTATAAAGCATTTAATAAACATAAACTTACTTGGCTCTCACAACTATCCTGGGAGAGATACTATTATTATTAGTACCATTTCATAGATGAGGAAACACTGAGAGAGATAAAAAGTTAAATGGCTTGCCCAGGGTCTCACACAACTAATTGTGTCTGAATTTTAACTCAGGACTAAAGTCTTATCTCCTGTATCCCCTTTCTGCCTCTTAGCCAAAGAATCAAAATTATGGATCCATTAAAGAGTTATGAAGACTGTGGGATATTACCAATAAAGAATCTAACATGAAAAGCAGCATAAAATAAATCTTTAAAGAGATTTATGACTGGAAATAGAGGCAGGCCAGTTATATAGTTGAAGCAATTGATAAAAGAGGTACAGTCAACATAGTCTTTGGTACCTTTGAGGAAAGCCTTCAGCCCTTTGGGTGATTTCTATTGGAGATGTTAAGGGAGGACATGGGCACACAATGAGAGGGCATAAATATGGTTGGGTTTTAATTTGCATGGTGACAACACAGATCTATCAATCCACCTATCCATTGAAAGATAATTAAGGTAGATAAAGAAGGATTAGATGCAGTTGAAAGACAAAAAGGTACTTAAAGTATAGGTGAAGATAGTGAAGAAATTATATTTAATATTAAAATATTAAATAAAGCTTTGTAGCCCAAAAAAACTGTGTCTCAGTTTCTTTATCTGTAAAATGGGGAAGAAGAGGGAGATTGGATAAGATGATTAATGAGGTCTCTTTTTGTCTACCAGGCTATGATTTTATGACTCAACAGTCCTTCAAAAGTACCTAACATTCCTAGTTAGGCATTTTTTCCACTTGGAGAGTCTGGCCAGTTGCTAAGTATTCAATCCAATTGTGAAAAACTTAAGAGAAACTCTTAAAACTATACTAACTTTAGTATAGTCCTTAACATACTTGGTCTAGCATCAAGCATACTTTCATTATTCTTTCTCTATTATAGAAAATGACAGCATTTTCTATGGTCCCTTCCACACTCTTATTCTCCAATTCTATTTAATAAAATGAATCAAATTACTATTAATAGAAAATATTTTTTTAAAAACCCTTACCTTCCGTCTTGGAGTCAATACTGTGTGTTGGCTCCAAGGCAGAAGAGGGCTAGGCAATGGGGGTTAAGTGACTTGCCCAGGGTCACACAGCTGGGAAGTGTCTGAGGCCAGATTTGAACCTAGGACCTCCCATCTCCAGGCCTAGCTCTCAATCCACTGAGCTACTCAGCTGCCCCCAGAAAATATTTTTAATTTTTACAATTTTATTGCTGCTCCATCAAAAAAGGGGTTTGAGGGTATCATTTTCAACATAGATCAAATGAGTTAATGTGTGTAAAGTGCTTTGCAAATTATAAAACATTAAAAATAAACATTTTATAAAAAAAATATATATAAGCTACCTTTTATCTGGAGCTGGTGGGGAGGGGGGCTCATATTATGATAAGTAGCTTTTGTAGTGTAACTTCCTTAAAGATTGGCATTAGTCAGCCTCTAGCCTCCATTTTAAAAGAACATGAATTTCATAGACATGACAACTGTTCCTTCAGATTACAAAAGACTGAACTCCGGAGGATGACAACAACAGTGACAAGTTGAAATCACATGATGGCTAGTCTTGTTTGCATTTTTCCTCTCTGACCAAGCACAGCATGACCTTAGGTGACACTGGCTTAAAAAAATGATAGACTTGAGAGCTGAGATTAAAAGTCAGATGAAACTGATAGGTAAGAGTCCCATGATTGCACACAGCCATTCTCCTCTTCCAAAAGTCCCCCACTCTCTGCTTCCCACTGTTCTAAAGGCATCTGAATTTGTGCTGTCCTTTGGAAACGGAGGGCATAAGCTTCCTGATGACCATCGTTGAAGGTCTTTAGAAAACTGTGATAAAAACGCCGTATCTAAGGGCATTTCATTCTGCCAGAAGGACAGGTTTGCAGGTGAATTTAAATGAGGTCTCCCATGATGTAGATAACATGTTATGTCCATGACACTCAGGCCAGGCTCTGGCTGCTGTGCAAGACCACATCCAAGTCATCTCAGACAAAGCAAAGGATTTTTATACTTGAAAGAAACCAAAGGGAACATCTAGTCCAGTCCCATCTTTTTAAATGAGAAAGATAAAACTCAGAGAAGAAAAGGATCTTGCACAAGGTCAAAAAGAGAATAAGGAGGAAAGCCAAAATTTAAACGCTGATATATTTTTTTCTCCAAATACCTTATGGAATGAGAGATTCTACAATTTTAGATTTGAAAAGAAATTTTAAAATCATAGAATCCAGCATTCATTTTGCAATTCAAGAAACAGGTCAAAAGAAGTCAAATAATTCACCAAAGGCCACAGGAATGACAAGTCTCTCTTTTTCAGATGCATATAGCACAGCAGTTCTCAACCTCTCAATTTGTAGCAATGAGAATACATAATGCATATCAGGTATTTACATTCCGAATCATAACTGTAGCAAAATTACAGTTTTGAAGTAGCCACCAAAATCATTTTTTGGTTTGGGGTCACTGCAACATGAGGAACTGTATTGTGGGGTCATGGCATTAGAAAGGTTGAGAACCACTGATATTAGCAGGTGCTATCAACTTAATCAATGTCTCTGTGTCTGTCTCTCTCTCTCTGTCTCTCTCTGTCTCTCTCTTTCTCTCTCTCTCTGTCTCTCTCTATCTCTCTCTGTCTCTCTCTTTCTCTCTCTCTCTCTCTTTCTCTCTCTCTCTCTCTATCTCTCTCTCTCTGTCTCTCTCTCTCTCTCTGTCTCTCTCTCTCTCTCTCTCTCTCTCTCTCTCTCCTCTCTCTCTTTCTGTCTCATATATTCATATGTTGTTCAATTGTGTCCAATTCTTCATGACTCCACTCAGAGTTTTCTTGGCAAAGATACTGATTTGAAATTTCCTTCTCTGTCTCATTTGACATATGGAGAAACTAAGGCAAACAGGGTTAAGTGTACTTGCTCAGGGTCACATAGCTAGTGTCTGAGGCTAGATCTGAACTCAGGAAGATGAGCTCCTGAGTCCAAGCTTGGCGCCCTATCTACTGGACCTTCTAGCTACCTCTATCTTAAATACATATATAAAACCTAATAAATCCATTTTTTCAAGTCAACAACTGACTTATAGGATCAAATATTTAGAGCTGAAAGGAACTTCTAAAGACATCTAGTCTAATTCTTTCATTTTACAGGCAAGGAAACTGAGGTCTATAGAGATAAAGTAACTTATCCAAAGTCACCCTTTCACAGAAATGATCTCTTTTGGTGTACAACAGTAACCTTGAATGCTTGACAAGGAAGATAATAGCATTCCCATTTTATGAATAAGGAAACTGAGTATCAAAGAGATTTCATAACTACTATTTTATGATCCTCTAACTCACCCCAATGCCATGATGGCTAAATTGGGATTCATCCCAATTCTGGTCAATTCTTCCCTTTTAGCAGCTCTTGTATCCATTGCTTTCTCTCAAGTCACACAGCTACTGCCCTAGTTCAAACTTTTATCACTTCTCACCTGGACTATTACAATATGCTCCTAAATGGTCTTTTCACTTCTAGCCCTTCTCTTATAATTAGCTTGCAAATAACATTCCTAAAGAAAAAGTCTAACCATGTTATTCCTTTGCTCAAACAGTTCCATGGGCTCCCTATTGCCTTTAGCTTCGTATACAAACTACTCTTTGGGCACTTAAAGACCTTTTCAATCTAGCTCCTACCCATCTTTCCAGGTCTATTACACAATAATCCTCATCACTCCCCTTTAGCTATCGGGATTATACCTAGGATTTCACTCTCCTTCTGTCAACACAGGTTGGCATTTTCTGCACCATTTATAGCATTAGCCACTTGCCTAGACACTAAGAAGGGAAATCATTTACTTGGGACACACAGTCAATATGTATCAGAACAGTGGACAGAGAATTGGTCTTGAAACCAGTAAAGCATGGATGCACACACTCTGTTACGATTGGCTGACCTCCTTCCTTTGCCCCATTCATAGCATTCCCTCCTCCCAATTCTGAACCTTTGTATCTCTGTCTCTCATGGCTGGAATGGAATCCCTCCTCGCTTCTGTCTCTTAGAATATTTAGCTTCCTTCAAGACTCAGCTCAAGCAAGGCCTCCTCCTACAGGAAGCCTTTCCTGATACCCCTTGGCTGTTAGGACCCTCTCCCCACCCCATATTATGTGGTATTTACTTCTTAGAGGCAGTATCTAATGGATAGAGAACTGGACTCAATCAGCTGGATGCCAAGGAAACTTGACCTGGGTTCAAGTTTCATCTCCTGACAAGTACAGGTTGTGTGGCCCTGAGCAAGTCACTCAACTTCTCAGTGTTCTATCATTTAGTCAACAAGAACTTACCAAGTGCTTCTGTAGAAAAGTTATTGACCTGTATTAATAGCCAGAGTTTCCTCATAGAGGCATTCCCAATTTCAGTGAAATTTCAGGTCCACTCCCTATCCCCTAAAGTTCATATACATTTATCTTGTACATGTCGTTTCCCTCCAGTAGAATGTAAGCTCCTTGAGGGCAGAGATTATCGTTGTTCCTAGTGCCTGGCAAATAATCGGTATTTAAGAAGGCTTATTGTTTGCATTAAAGTGTTCTGGTTTTGAATCCAGCATTCTTTCCAGGGGTACTGGAAGCTAGGGAACCATCCCTTAGAGAGGTAGAATCTGGAATTGACCCAAGAAGGCCACAGAGATCCAGCAGGAGGTCCATGTGAGGGCAGAGTACTGGTGGTGGCCCTCGTCATTCAGAAATGAGCCTCTACGTTGGCTCCCCCTCATTCCACCATACTCTTTCTAAGACCTCAATTTGCTCCAAAGACAGACGACCTCCAAAAAATAATAGAGAAAGAGGACTGGTGCTTCTTGGGCGCTGTGGACATCTGGTAGAGTGGCCCGCTGGGGTGCACCATCCCTGCCTGCCATCCCCCCATTCAATAAATCTCTATTACATGCCCAGTGTACCAAGTAGTGTGCCAAACACTTTTTTTAATTAATAACACTTTATTATTTTAGTTAGATTCCAATAATAGTAAAATAAATATACGATTTTAATAAACCATTTACCAAGCTCTTCTTAAAAGCTTACTAAATACCAACAACCTGTCTTGTTGGTGTTTAAAAAAATCAAATTTTCAGCTTGAAATAGCATATAATATTCTAGTATTTTTTTGCCAAAAAGAGGCAAAAGACAAGTCCTGCCCTCAAGAAACTTACAATGACTGCCACATTCAGAGTTCTATTTTTCTAAACAAATAATCACTTGGCTTTTTTATTAAGTGGCAGTAAACTTGCGACTGTGTGGCTGCCAGGGTCCGGGGACAGGACAGAAGTTCTGACTTCTGACAATCTGACATACTAAACTGGGTTTCCATGCCACCCGAGAAAATGCACTCAGCATTGGGAGCTTCTCCTTGGAATAATTTTGCTTTGGAGAGTTGCTTAGTATTTGTAGGAAGTAGGTTGGTTTGGGTACCTTGGGTAGAAAGCTTTATAGGAAAGGGGACACTACCCTTTATGGGAGGAAGAGGGCAGGATGAACAGCAACCAAGCATTAGGAACCCCCAAACTCTATCATGCTGTGCTCTTTGTGATTGAGTTCAATTCATATCTGTTGCTGATAATCCCAGGAAAAAAAGATCTGTGTTAACACCAAAGATCATGCACACAGAGAGATGTGCTAGAGTCAGCTAAACAAACTCAGGGAGTCAGTTGTTAAACTTTTAGTGTAAGCATTTAAACTACAACAAAAACTACAAATCAGAACTTGGTTTATTATTTTGTTATTCTCTACATCTAAAAAAGAGTTGGAGGGGTAGGTAAGTAGCTCAGTGGATTGAGAGCCAGGCCTAGAGACAGGAAGTCTTGGGTTCAAATTTGACTCAGATTCTTCCTAGCTATGTGACCCTGGGCAAGTCACTTACCCCCATTGCCTAGTCCTGACCACTCTTCTGCCTTGGAACCAATACATAGTATTAATTCTAAGATGGAAAGTAAGGATTAAAAAAAAAGAGTTGGAGGGAAAATGTTGATAATACAGATTAAACTCAAAAGTGTGTCTTGTGAACTTTTTTGGAAAATTGATTGTAGAACACTTACCTACACAGCACATTGTATACATGTCCTCAATAGTTTGCCTCATTCTTAGGGATTTAGGGAAGCAAGAAATCTTAGAGGCAACCTAGTTCAACTCTCCCATTTTATAGATCAGGAAAAAGGATGATTTTCGTAAGGTGATATTTTTGCATCATGTGAGGAACAGAACATGGAATTCAAACTGATGTCTTCCAAATCCTCAACTAGGGCTCCTTCCACTAAGCCTGTAATGAAAGAGTTGCACATATGCTCACTCATGCTTGCCCAGAGGAAGGTGGCATAGAAAGCAGCTGGGTGAATAAACATTAATGTTAGGAGTTAGAGGACCTGAGTTTGAATCCTCTTTCTGACACTTAGGATCATAGACCTAGGGCTAGAAAGGACCTCAGAAGCCATCAAGTCCAACATCTTTGTCTTACCATTAATAAAATGGAGGAGAGAGGGCATCTAGGTGGTTCAGTGGATTGGGAGCCCAACTTAGAGACAGGAGGACTTGGGTTTAAATCTGACCTCAGACACTTCTGTATCTTCTATCTATTTGATGCTGTGTAAGTTACTTAACACCCAATACCAGCCCTTACCACTCTTCTGCCTTGGAACCAATATACAGAATTGATTGTAAAATGGAAGGTAAGGGAGAGATAAACAGACAGAGGAAAGGAAGGAAGGAAGGAAAGAGGGAGGGAAGGATGGAAGGAAGGAAGGAAGGAAGGAAGGAAGGAAGGAAGGAAGGAAGGAAGGAAGGAAGGGAGGGAGGGAGGGAGGGAGGGAGGGAGGAAGGGAGGAAGGGAGGGAGGGAGGAAGGAAGGATGGAAGGAAGGAAGGAAGGAAGGAAGGAAGGAAGGAAGGAAGGAAGGAAGGAAGGAAGGAAGGGAGGGAGGGAGGGAGGGAGGGAAGAAGGTAAGGAGGGAGGGAGGGAGGGAGGAAGGGAGGGAAGAAGGTAAGGAGGGAGGGAGGGAGGGAAGGAGGGAGGAAGGAAGGAAGGAAGGAAGGAAGGAAGGAAGGAAGGAAGGAAGGAAGGAAGGAAGGAAGGAAGGAAGGAAGGAAGGTAGGAAAGGAGGGAGGGAGGGAGGGAGAAGGGGAAAGAGGGAGGGAGGGAGGGAGGAAAGAAGGGAGGGAGGAAGGAAGGAAAATTGAGGACCAGGGGAGTTGTGACTTGCCCCAGGTCACACAGGTTATAAGTGGCAAAAGCAAAATTTGAACCCAGGATTCTCTGACTCATCTAATCTATACCTGTGTGTCTCTGGGAAATAACTTCACCTCTCTGTAGAATTATCGGTGAGTCATGTGTTTTGTTAATAAATATTTGGCTGGTAAAGAAGTATTTCTGAATTTTCAGGCAACTACCCAAGGTACCAAAGATTGCTGAGCTAGAAACTATTAAAAGTGCCATCTAGTGGTTAAATCTATACACTACAAGGCATAGCTTATATACATGTAAACAGGCTGACAGTCTCTTAGTTTATAAATTACAAATTACATTTATAAAATAATAGCAATACACCAAGAGATCAAAGCAAGATATTGGCATTAATTGGTATCAAAGCCAAGGAAGAAACAGTTTAGAGTAATGGAAGGAACTGAGGCTTTGGAGCCAGAAGACTCAAGTTCAAGAGCAGACTTTGCCTCTTACTAGCTATGTAAGCTTAGGCAAGTGATTTGATATTTTTGAGTTTAGATTTTCTTTTCCTCAAAATGGGAAAAAATATTTGTCCTACTGCTCCACATTGGCCTCTCGCAAGAATCACTGTTGTTCAATCATTTCAATTATATCCAACTCTATGACTCCACTTGGGGTTTTCTTTATACAGGTGTGGTTTGCCATTTCCTTCTCTGGCTCATTTTATAGATGAAGAAACTGGAGCAAACAGGGTTAAGGGACTTGCCCAGGGTCACACAACTAATAAGTGTCTGAAGCTGGATTTGAACTCAGGAAGAGGAGTCTTCCTGACTCCAGACCCAGAAATCTTTCCTGAAGGCTATGATGGAAATTGTTTTTAGTTCTCATTAATAAGTATCAGTTAATATCTACATGGGAACATGTAATACAAAGAATCAGAATATTTTAATTCAAATCCTGCCACCAACCACTTACTATCTATGAGATCTTAACCAGGGCATAGAAACTCTCAATCTCAGTTTCCTCAACTGTCTGATGATGGTGGTATTACCTGCCCTTCCTGCTCACAGGGTAGCTATGGAGATCCATTGTCAGAGTACTTTGTAAACTATAAATTACTGGATGGAATATGAGAATAAACATAATCTTCAAGAGAACAGTCAGAAGGGACATGATTTTAAGATTTGATGATGTCTTATGAAATGCAAACACAATTGATCTTGGCATACTATTTTCCACATTTGTTTATTTGTGGTTTTGTTTGTGGATTGGGTTTTATATTGGGTTTTATAGGAGTTATTCTCCTTCAACAATGACCAGTATGGGAGTATGTTTTGCATGATAATACATGTATTAGTAAGATCAAACTGCTTACTGTCTCTGGAGGAGGGAGGGGAGGGGGGGAGGAAGGGAGACAATTTGGATCTTATGATTTCAGAAACATGTTGGAAATTGTTATTACAATATATATACAATATACAAAATAAAATATCTTCACATTTTTTAAAAAATGGATCTCATGAATGTGAATATTGGCTCCAACATTTACTAGTCATGTGACTCCAAGCAAGTAAGTCAATCTGTCTAAGCTTCAATCTCTTTATCCATAAAGTGGAGATAATAGAATCCTTTCACCAGCTACTCCCATGAGCTTCAGAGGAAAGCATTTTCTAAGCCTTAAAGAAATATCGTTGTGATACCTTTTATAATTATCATCTTTTGAACTAGATCTGATGTTTCTTTGGCATAAAGAACTCCCCAAAGGGAAAATCACCCTTCCAATTCAACTGTTTGACAATTTCTAGGCTTACAGAGTTGCCTAGAGCAAGTGAGAGGTTAAGTTTCTTGCTAAGAGATTCACAGAAAATGTGTCAGGGATGGGACTTGAACCTTGGACTTCCTGATTCCATAGCCAGCTCTCTGTTTATTATGACATGCACATTCTCTCTCCCTTCCTCTCTCTCTTTCTCTCTCTCTCTCCCTCCCTTCCTCTATCCCTCCCTCCTTCTCTCTCTCTTTCTCTTTCCCTCCCTCCCTTTCTCTCTCTTCCTCATTCTTTCTGTCTCTGTCTCTCTCTCTTCCTCCCTCCTTCTCTCCCTCCTTCCTTTTCTGTCCCTCCCTCCACCTCTCTACATATATATACATATATGTATATATACACATACATACATGTCATCATACTATGATCATATTATATTTTACATACATGAGTAGATGCATATAAACTGTCTGCACACACTTAAAAACAATGAGCAAAATCAATCTATTTCCAATCTTTTGTTTTAAATGTTCAAATTTAGAGTTTTAAAATTTTAAGCTGTCACTGCTCCCTCTTTCTCAAAGTCATGGCAAGACAGTTAGTATCTGAAGCCTTGGCCAAGACAAACTCAGCTAAATAATATACAGATTTAGGAAAAATACTAAAGGAAGATATATATATCTATTATATAATAATGTAGTGAAGCAATGAACCATAAAGTCGCCTTAGCATTTTTTTGTTGTGTTATGCTGCTGACTTGTATAGAGCTTTCATTTCTCTAAAGCCTCCTTTAGAGACCTTTTCCAGGCTTCCTGTCGCCTACCTATACCTCTCCCATTCCATACTTTTTTCTTTTTAATGGTGGCCAAGTCCTAAATCCAGTCCCCAGTCCCCTTTCTATTCTTCTCTTTACTCTATCCCACCACCCATTCCCTCTCAACTGAAGATCTAACTTCTATATCTGCTTGCACCTAGGCAGGGTAATAGCCCCTAAAAGAGGGAGAGAGATGATGAGGCTCAAGAGGCCACTGAACCATTATTTCATTCATTTTACTGAAAAGGCCCTAAGTAGTTGGAGATTTCGGGACCCTGACAAAACGCCAGCAATTACTGGTTGATCAAACCAGTGCCAAAGTTACACAGCTGCACATAGCATATTTCAGGGGAATATTCTTGTTTTCAAGTGATTTGTGGCCTGGCGCTACCAGTTACCCAACTGTGAGAATAGCCATTATTGATGTGCGAATGATAGAACTCATTCATTCAACAAACATACATTCAAATTGTTGACAAGGTATCATAAACACCAACAAAGCAAGGGTGCTTAAAAAAACAATGAAACAACCTCCGTCCTGAGTTTTAATAAATACCCATTTTTCCTTTTGTCAACAAGAAAAGCATAATTCTATTTGATCTTTTATATATGAGGCATTTCTTATTTTTAACAAACATATTAGCATTTATGTATTGAGTCATTCATTCATTCCAGACTTGGCCACCATTAAAAATGTTATGTATTCAAATCAACATTTGCTGAGTGGCAATGTGCAAGGTACCAGATTGGGGGGAAGGGGAGACAAAAAAAGATATATACATATAGATATATATATAGTTGCCATCCTCAAAGGAGTTTATAGGTTAAAGAGAATGAACAATGTGAATGAGCAATAAGAGAATTATGAGCAAAGGAATATGAGAGTTCAGAGGAAAAAGGAAAATACTTTAGGTTTAAAGGGCATGGAGATATGACATTTGACCTGAGACATAGAGGAAGGATTGGATTTCATCCCATAGAAACACAGAAGTTGGCATTCCAGGTAGAAGAGATATTGTGGGTAAAGATATAGAGATTAGGAAGTGCCAAGTGCATTTAGCTAAAAGTGAGTAAGATTGTGCACAGATTAAGGTGGGGAAGGAACCCTGGACGTCATCTAGTCCAAGCCCCTCATTTGACAGATTAGGAAATAGAGGGAAAGAGGTTGTCATTATTGATAGATAGTAAGTGGCAAAGGAATGATTTGAACCCAGTTCCTTTGACTCCAAATCTTGTGCTCTTCCCACTATCATAGAGCCATCCTTGACCAACTTGACCTTGACCAACATCCTTGACCTGAATAAAAATGCTTCCTACATTGCCCCAACAAGTGGTCATCCAGCCTTTGCTTTAACACCTACCTCTAGCCAAGGAAGTTGTCCCACGCCTCCATGTTTTGATAGATCTAATTATAAGAAGGTTTTCCTTAAATACAAGTGAAAACTATCATTAACATCTCCCAACTCTTGCTCCTAATTCTGCCGTCTAAGGCCGAGAAAACAAACCTAATCTTTCTTCCACATTGAAAGAAAATCAGTCCAGTTTGACTAGAGGAAGGGAATTAGTTGAGGGGAAAATCCGGGAAGATTGGTTAGGAACAGGTCTTAGAGAGACTGAATATCAGGCTAATGAATTTTGTCTACTACACTATTCAGTTACCTATAGGTCTATTGCCCAGATTTCAGCATACATTTGGTTGCACCCTAACAGGGGGTATTAAACTGGAATCTATGAACTTTTTAAAAAAATAATTTGGTGATTGTGTTTTATTAGAAATCATTCCCTTTGTAATCCTATGTATTTCTAATATATTTAAATATATTATTCTAAGAAGGGATCTATAGGCTGCCCAAGGGATGCATGACACACAAAAAGGTCCAGTCCCTGCCAACAAAATATACCTCTAGGACAGACAGATGGGCAATGGACAGAATTGAGAAATTAAGAGGGCTCAATTGCCTTGGGGAAATTACAAGGTTCTTTTATTGACCCCCAAACTTCCAAGGAAAGCAAGAGCTCATCTTTTCAACGCCAGAATTTTACTGGTGTTGCTTACTGTAGGACAATGAGACACAGAACACCACTGCCTCCAAGGAACTAAAAATAAGTATCACACAGAGGGCAATGGAGAGGCACATGGTAGAAGTGAGTAGGTTGCAACATATTACCAACAAGGAACTCTGAAGAACAGAAACAAAGGGTGTCATCAGCGGGGAATTGTGGAACAGAATAAGAAGATAGGCTGGTTCTATGGTGAGAACAAGGCATGATAGGTGGATAGCCACTGGTACCATTGCTCATATCTCATTTCTCTCCCATCTCTGCTTCGTACTCCCCAGCCTAAGCTACTGCCTTTCCAATAGTCTTCTCACCATGAAAATGTCTCCCCTCTGGCAGTTCTCTGATTAATAAGTCCCTGCCTGGGGCCACTACTTCATGAAGATTCTAGCCAGTGATTGTGAACCTTTTAGAGACCAAGTGCCCAAACTGCACCTTCATGCCACATATGAACTGCCCCCTTACCCCAGACAGGGGAGGGAGGAAGCACTCCCATTGGGCTATTGGGTAGAGAGAGGAGTGAGAGATGTGAAAAAATGTTCCCCTCCCTTCTACGTGGCTTAGGTTCACCAACATGGCCCTAGGTTATCCATACTCACATCTCTCAGCACCACTCTTGACCCTCTAGACCTCCATCTTGCCTCCACATGAGTGCCTTCCTCTGGCAGCATCACCATTCTCCACTTTCAGCTTTCATTTATGTTTTGCCTTGTTTCATTAGGATGTAAGCTTCTTTTTTTTCTTAAACCCTAAACTTCTCTCTTAGAAACAGTACAGTACTTAGAAACAGAAGAGTATCTATTCTAAGGCAGAAGAGATTAAAGGGCTAGGCAATGGGGGTTAAGTGACTTGCTCAGGATCACCCATCTGGGAAATGTCTAAGGTCAAATTTGAACTCAGGACCTCCCATCTCTAACATCAGGCTCTCAATCCAAAGAGCCACCTACGTGCCCCCAAAATATAAGCTTCCTAAGAACAAAGACTGTCTTTTGTTTGTTTGTTTATTTGTTTTATTTCTATTCCTATAAATACTTAGCACAGTGTTTGGCATATAGTGAATGTTTAATAAATGCTTTATCTATCATGGCACTAAGGGAAATTGAGGGAAGTTTAACAGAACTCCTATAGCACATTTTCAGGAGATAGATGATCATTGCACAGGAGAAACAGGATTGGAAATGTTGAAATCTGCATTGATGAAGGGAATTCCCAAATTGATGAGATAACAGATCCATTTGAGTATGACAGGAAGTATAATAAAAGAAAACTTGAATGATTGTACCTTCAACATATTAAGGGTTCACTAGAGGTTAAATAGCATGAATTTATGGTAAACTCAGGTAATGCAGCAGATAGAATGCAGGGCTTGGAATCAAGAAGACATCATCCTAAATTCAAATTTGTCCTCAAAAACTTACTAGCTATCTGACCTTGGGCAAGTGACTTAACCCTGTTTGCCTTGGTTCCTTCATCTATCAAATGAGCTGGAGAAGGAAATGGCAAACCACTCTAGTATCTGTGTCAAGAAAATCTCAGAAGGATCACAAAGAGTAGACAATAGAAAAATGACTGAATAACAAATGGCAGACCCAGCCCTCCTCCCCTGGTCATGAAGGGTGGGTGATTCCCTCATGTAATATTCACCAGCAGTAAGAATGAAGAGGGTATATGATAGGGATGACCATGAGTGAAGAATCAAAAAGGCAAAATTGGGAATAGGACAAAGGGATAGAGATAGAATAGAATTAAATTAGTAAACCATAGACTGTCCAGGGAGGAATGAAAGGATAGTACAGAGCCTGGGAAAAATGAGACGGGATTGAAACTCTGGAGGTGATGGTGATCATGAATATTTTTAGGAGGAAACACAGGGAAAGATGGAAGGAGAGAAGATTATGATCAGAGAGGGCAATTTCAGGATTCAAGATCTGTGGCTTCGGAGGGTAAAAGTAGGATTAATTAATTATTAAATCAATAAATATTGACAAAAATCCTAGTATAGGCCAAGCACTAAGGATACCAAGACAAAAATTAAGGTCTCTGCCCTCAAGGAGCTTCCATTCTAATGAAGTCTATTAGGTTTCTAGTACATCAGAGTTTTTACTATACCATAAGCTTAGCTATAACAAAGGGATTGCTCCAAGAGTAAAATTAAATCTTTAAATATGAGCCAAGAGAATATACACTATGCCAGGAAACTGTACTTCAGCAATCCACGAACATTCCCTCACTGTCTGAAGAGTGTGTACTGGACTCCTGCCAGCATTTACATTGAGCTAAGGTATGATGGGGAAAAGGATATAAGAGGAGTATAGAATTTAGTACTCAGCCTCAAGATTGGGACGAGTGCTGGAGTATTATTATTTGGAGAAGCTAAGTGGCACAATGGATAGAGTGCTGGCTCTGGAGTCAGGAAGGCTTCTCTTCCCAAGTTCAAATCTGGTCTTAGACACTTCCTAGCCATCGGACCTAGACCAGTCACTTAACTCCATTTGCCTCAGTTTCCTTATCTGTCAAATGACCTAAACAAAGAAATAGCAAAGCAGTCTAGTATCTTTGCCAAGAAAACCCCAAATAGAGTCACAAAGAATCAGATACATCTGAAAACAGCTGGGCAATGTGAATTCAAGCATCTGAGTGAGTAAAAATAAGATGGAAGCTACTAAGCACAGAGCAATAGTTCCCCCTCCCATTTTATCATAGCCCACTGACCCTCTGTGTGTAGGGAGAAGACAACCACCATTATCTTTGGTAGAGAATAAAGAAGAGAAATTCTATAAAGAACTTAGCAATAGCCAGGTATGGATAATTGTTTCACCTGGGAAAGTAGCCTCCAGAGGAAGGCTGAGCTTGTCTGTGTTCCACTGTAATTGAGTCTTAAGTATTTTTTTAAGTGTGGCAAAGGCTAGAGGGATTTGCTTTCCAAGTTCAGAGGCAGTGAACGGCCAGTAATTAAAATTCTGTTGTTCCACTTTAAAGCAAGCTGTACCTAGCCGGAGGGGCCAAGGACAGAGAACACCCAGGAACATAACTGGGAATCCTAAACCAGAGATTCACCACAAAAAGTAGAACAGAGGGGAATTAATTGGCTCAGTGGACTGAGAGAGCCAGGCCTAGAGACCAGAGGTCCTGGGTTCAAATCATATCTAAGACATTTCCTAGCTGTATGACCCTGGGCAAGTCACTTGACCCCCATTGCCTAGCCCTTACCGCTCTTCTGTCTTGGAACCAGTACACAGTATTGATTCCAAGATTGGAAATAAAGGTTAAAAAAAAGTAGTAGAGCTACATGGAAAGCAGAATAGAATGGAATAAGTCTACAAATGGAAAAGAAACTAGAAACAAATGAGTTAAATGTATCAAATCAAAGACCTGGGCATTCATTCAGAACTGAAAGTAAGCTTGGAGAGTTGACTATATTGGTGACTACCTTGGAAGGATTAGCCACCCAAGAGCAGGGCCTGGAATAGATGGAGATGGAGAGCCTCTTCTAATATTTGACTAGGCAAGTGGTGGGATAAGGAGAGAAATAAAAATTAAGTATTCAAAAAGGAGTTGATCCAAGTTATTGGCCTAAAAAATTGCTTAAGTGTTTGTCCTTGTTTAGAGATGACAGTAACCTCTCAGAATTCACAATAGAGAGAGCTGTCAAGCTGAAGTTCGTTTAAAGCAGAATTTTCCAAACTATTCAAGGTGTTCCCTTTTGGGAGGGGGGTGGAAATACGCTGAAATAAGAGCTCTGGCAATCAAAATACATACAGTTTTTTCATATTGTATGTTTCATAAACAATCACTTCACATGGAGAAGTGATTGAGAAGCTATGTATATAGTTTTTCAAGTTGTTACAAAAATAATCAGTTTTTTAAAACAGTCTATTACAAAATTAAGCAATAATATGGGGACAGAGCAGAAGGCAATTTTCTGTCATTGTGAAATATGCTGGATTTCTTATGCCTTAGTAAGTTGAAGGGAGTTTGAACTAAAAGACATTGTCCCTTTTCTTAGTAACAGTTTTCTTAGTAGCAGTAGTAAAGATGAAATAAATTCACCCTCTTATAAAAATGTCCTCCTGAAATGCATGATTTAAGAATGATTTGGAAAAACTGAATATTCTAAATAAATCAGTGCAGGGTCCTCAAATTCATACTCTGATCTAGAAAGAAAAAGTGATCACATTGATGGGGGGGAAAACATGGATTTCTGGGTAATAAATCTTCAAAATAATATTTTCTATTCTTCAGTTTTAACACACCTTCCTTGAAATATAAAATAGAAGGGAGTAACAGTATTAATCATTTGACTGATCTGTATGATGATGTTGTTTTTAAGATCCAGATATTTCTAAATATGAATGGACAAGAAGTCCATTTACCACGGACCATCAAAGCAATAATGGGTAATAGCTATCTTGTGATAGTATAGTGAAAGAAATGTGTAAACCTGAAAATCTTATCATGGTTTGACTATAGGCAAATAGAGTTCTCATAAAACAATGTGATATGAATTTTATAAACGTTTATAATGTTCTATTTATGTAAAACTGGGTCTTCTTTTATAACTATTCAAAGGATAATATATTGATCTCAAGTAGTGGTTGCAAAGAGATGACTAATAGCAATATCATTATTAATCTCTCATTTAGAGAAATTTTGCACCTAAAATGAGCTCACCTATAACATTAATAATATTGTTAGAGTTACTATATATTGTAAATATGAACATTGTATAGGATTTTAAAAATATATGTGCTGTATTAGGGCAACTAGATTGTACAGTGGATAGCATGTCATGGCCTTGAGGCAGAAAGACTCCTCTTCCTGAGTTCAAATCTGGGCTGAGACACTTACTAACTTTGTGACCCTGGGAAAGTCACTTAATCCTGTTGACCTCAGAGGTTCCTCATCTGTACAATGAGCTGGAAAAGGAGATAGCAAATCACTCTGGTATCTTTGCCAAAAAACCCCAAATGAGGTTACAAAGAGTCTGACATGACTGGAAAATGACTAAACATAATGCTAAACTAAAGATTTATTTGTGTTATAAAAAATTGTAATTTTATCTGAATAAGAGAGAAGCTAAGAAAATTATTTGCAGAGATTGATTTCTAAAAAATGAGTAGTGAAATAATTATTTGTAAAAAAATAACAATAACAAAAGGAGACATTGCTACAGAAAAGTTTGGTAACTGCACATTTAGAGGAAGGTAAAGGCAGTCACGATTGACTCGTCTCTTTCCCCTGAACATACATGCACACGAACCCCACAGGGCTCCAAGTGATGCAAATGATCTTGGACTTTTGGTGAAACTCTAGACCTTCTACTTGATCTTCCAGCTTATCTCCTGCCTGCCCTTTCTCCATGTTTTGTTGATATTGAGGCCGAGTCTTGGTCCTGATCCTGGTCCTGACCTGCCTCCTGCCTTCTAGATCCTGCTTCAAATAGTCTTCCTGGGAACAGGTTCCTGGTTCTGCATTATTGACTTGATCCTACTACAGCCTTCACAGTGGACGCCTGAAGGCTCAGACACTTCTCTGCTCCTCAGCTAAAGAAGCCTACTCCTAACCCACGGAAGGCACCATTTCTAGTTCAATATCAATGCTCCAGTGAGGATCATTATAACAAGAAACTGGACTATGTTGAGATTTCTTGACTGGAGTTGTCTGTAATTTCAAATCTCTTGATTTTATAGGAAGGTTGGAGCAACTAGATGGCACAATGGATAGAGCACAGAGCCTGGAGTCAGGAAGACTTGAGTTCAAATCCAGCCTTAGATATATACTAATATACTAGCTGTGTGATCCTAGGAGAGTCACTTAACCCTGTTTGCCTCAGTTTCTTTATCTGTAAAATGAACTATCTTTGCCAAGAAAACCCCAAATGGGGCCAGGAGGACTCAGACATAAATAACTGAAACAACTGAATAAAAGCAACAACAAAAATTGGTCACCTTAAAATTAGAGCCAGGGCAGATAACGTGTATATATGTACATGTGTGTATGTATGCCTATATACATGTGTGTTTGTGTGTACATCCATGTGTCCACATATTATACATGTATTGTGCAAGGATATTTATATATTCAAATATCCAAGAAAGGCTTAAAATTCCCATGATAGGTTTTTTATTGTAGCATACATAAATGATTTACAAAATGAAATATCTATAATGGGAGTTGAATGTGATGGGATGATATAAAAAATGAGATTAAATTAAGGCATGAGAAAGAGGAATGTATTGGGAGGAGTGGAAAGGGAAAATAGAATGGGATAAATTATTGCACGTAAAAGAGGCATGAAAAAGTATTCTCAATGGAGGGGAAGATGAGGGAGGAAGATGAAGGAGAGCATGTGGACCTTTCTCTCATCAGAATTGGCTCAGTGAGGGAATCAGTTGGGTATAGAAAGCTCTCTTACCTTACGGGAAAGTAGGAAGGGAAGGGGATAAGAGAAGTGGGGTGGAGCTGTTAGAAAAGAGGGCAAATTGGGGGAGGTGAAGGTCAGAAACTAAACAGGTAAATAGGATGGAAAGTAATACACAGTAATCATAAGGGGAGAAAATTTACATCTCTAATAAAGGCTTCATTTTTCAAATACATAGAGAAATGAGTTGAATATATAAGAATACAAGTCATTCCCCTTTTGATAAATGACCAAACATTCTCAAAGTAATTAAAGTTCTCTCTAGTCATACAAAAAATGCTCTAAATCACTATTATTTAGAGAAATGCAAATGAAAACAACTCTGAGGTACATACCTATCAGATTGGCTATTATGAAAAGGAAAATGGCAAAACGTAGATATGTAAAAGCTGGGACAGGAATGCATTTGGGGGGAGTTGTGAACTGATTCAATCATTCAGGAGAGCAATTTGAACCTATGACCAAAGGGCTATAAAACTGTACGTACCCTTTGACCTAGCAATATCATTACTAGGTTTGTATCCCAAGAGATTTCTTAAAAACCCAGAACATGGAAGGCCTTATATGTACAAAAATAAATAAAACAGGTTTTTTTAGGCAGAAAAGATTTGAAAAGTGAAGGGATATCCATCAATTGGGGAATTGCTGAATAAGTTATACTATATGGTTGTAATGGAATACTATTGTCCTGTAAGAAGTAACAAGCAGGAAAAACTCAGAAAAACCTGGAAAGACTTATACAAACTGAAGCAGAGTGAAATAAGCAGAATCAGGACATTGTACAATGACAGGAATACTTTACAATAAACAATTGTGAATAACAGCTATTTTTTAGCAAAACAATGATCCAAAACTATCCCAAAAGACTCATGATTAAAAATGCCATCTACTTCCAGAGAAAACGAATTGAGTCTGAATCCAGACCAAAACAAACTTTTTTCACTTCCTCAATTTTTTTCTATTTGAGTTTCCTTCCACAAAAGGATTAATATGGGAAAATGTTTTACATGATTGCATACGTAAAATCTATATGAGATTGCTTACCATCTCAAGGAGGGTGGGAGGTTGGGGGAGAGGGAGGGAGAGAATTTAAGATTCAATATTCTTTGAAAAACATTGAAAACTTTTTACATGTAATTGGGGGAAAATTAAATTCAATTTTTAAAAAAGTGGAGGAGGTAATAAAGATAAATGGATGTATTTTTTTAAAGAAATGAAATGCCTACATGCTAAAGGAAACTTTATCTTTCATTAAAAGTATTTGTATTTATTAAAATATATATACATATGGAATGACCCCAAAGTACAATTTTAAGCTTAAAAAGCTCAAAACTTCACTTAGACTTTTGGAACATCCTGTCTTTGCAAGTTTGCCTCAGTGTATCCACTCTATGTTGTGCCTTAGGCATCCTAAAGCATGTCCTTCATATATCAATGCAACCTCTGGGCAAGTCAACTCATATTTCTCAGCCTCAGTTTCCTCCTTTGTAAAATAGTTAAAAATAACACCTATCTAAACCCTGTTCATTTGATTTTAAAATTTTATTTTATTTTCATGTCTGTATTCTCTCCCCACTCCTTCCCCCTGAGAAAGCAAGACAAATAAAACTCCTTACTCATATGTATAATCAAGAAAAATAAATCCCTCCCTATATTGGCCATGTGTTGTATATATGTGAGGGTTATGTATACATGTACATATGTGTACATGTGTAGCCTTTGTGTATATATGCATTGTGTATACATACATATATACTATCATCTGTATTCTGAGTCCATCAGTTCTCTATCTGGAGGTGGTTAACATGGTTCATCATAGCTTCTATGGAATTGTCCAAAACTACGTTAGATCTTATTAAACCAGAAAACAAGTAGAGGGGAAAGCTATGAGACTGAGGAAGCAGTCCAAAGCCCACAGCCCAAAGAGGAAGTCATAAGTGCTCAGTGGTAGCAGTGCTCATTTCAGGAAGCCATGTCATCAAGAGCTAATAAAAAGACTCTATGGGGAGGGGGCAATGTTTTCATCTCTATTTCACCATGAAGGACACCAACTCTATCATGACATCTCCATATTGACCTCTTTGGGGAATGTCATAGCCCTTTATGTCTCAGTCCATGCAAAAGTCCCCTGTGCCAAGAAAAGAACCTGGGAAGGAAGTGAAAGGAGAGTTATCTCCCCTCTGGTGTTGGGAAATGTGCACTGTACAGCATGGAGGAAGATTCAGGCTGTCTATCCATGCCGACAGACTGCATCCTAAAGCATAGCTGCATGTCCCTCATATAGAAATGCAACCTCTGGGCAAGTCAACTCATATTTCTCAGCCTCAGTTTCCTCCTTTGTAAAATAGTTAAAAATAGCACCTACGTTTGTTGTAAAGATCAAATGCAATAACCTATGTAAAATGCTTTGCAAACCTTAAAGCTCTATCCAAATGCTAGCTAATATTAATATGAAGGCTTGTCTGTGAGATTACTATAAACACTAATGTGAGACTAGAATCAATGACTAACCAATACCAATGGGAACCTGGTAAACCACATTGCTGATTATCTCACAGTTTCTAGTGCCTCTTAATAGGTCACTATGTTTAATTGATGGAACAACGCCTATAATATTGTGTGCCAGCCTCTGTTCTGCTGACTGATCATAATGCATACAAATAAAAAGAGGAAGTGGTAACTGGACATCCATCATCCAGAGCTAAGAACTGTAAAGTGACTTGACACTTTTCTGGGAAAAAAATCTTTGTCTTAAAGACCTCATGCAGGCTTAAAGCAAAGTTGGTCACGAAGAGTTCCCATTCACTGGATTTTTTTGTTAACAAAAGTTCAACTGATTATATAGAGATTGATCAGAACAAGGACACCCTGATAGCAAATAATTTAAGGCTTCTTTTTCAAATGTCTCAAAAAAATTATCTTCATGAAATGCAGTATTTTATCTAATGCTCTTGCCTGGAATGTCCTCCCTCCTCATTTCCACTTGGAATTTCTAGCTTCTTTCAAGGCTTGGCTGAGGTACCACCTCCTATAGTCCTTTCCAGATCCCACACATCCCCCTGCAGTTATCAGGTTCTTCTCTCCCAATGAAATTGCAAATATTTTGCATTGATTTATGTGCATGTTGTTTTCTCCCAATAGAATGTAAATTCATAAAGGCAGACTCTCTCTCTCTCTCTCTCTCTCTCTCTCTCTCTCTCTCTCTCTCTCTCTCTCTCTGTCTCTGTCTCTCTGTCTCTCTCTCCCCTTTTCTCTCTTTAATATCTTCCCTCTATTGTAAAATAAACTACCATAAATTCCATTTGACTTTAGTAATTCAATTTTGGGATTTAGGAATTAAATCCCTAGTGATCAATTAAATATTCAGTCCAACCATAAAATTTAACAATACCAAACACTATTCTGAGAACTGGAAGTACAAATATAAGCAAGCAAGATAGACCTTGCTCTCAAGAAGCTTCTATTCTAATGCATGAAGAGAACACATAAAGAAGGGTTGGAAAGCAGATGAGGAAACATCATGGAAGTGGGACAGTGGCCTGGTCTTTTGTAAGATAAAATGGAAACTCATTTATCTGAGATGGAGGATCTAGGGTTGGAGTCCAAATTTTTGTGGTAAATATATGAGCATGGGTAATGGTTGTAGAGGGGATCTTTGCATTGGATTAGATGATGAGACCTCCAGGTTCCCTTCCAAATCTTAAGATTCCATTATTCTAGGGATCTTAGTTCAGTTGAACAAAGTTAAAACAAAATAAAACACTCCCTCTCTACCACCCCTACCCAATATATGCATCACAAAGGTAGAAAACTAAATATTTAAGAGGTCCCTGAGAAATAACAGGGTCTTTGCCATTGCTAGGACTATACCCTAGGTATAGAAAGATGAAGGGAAGAAATATACAGCAAATTACTCTGATAAAAGCCTCATTTCTCAAATATATAGGGAACTGGGGCAAATTTATAAAAAATATGAGCCATTCCTCAGCTGATAAATGATTAAAGAATACAAACAGGCATTTTCAGAAGAAGAAATCTAAGCCATTAATAGTCACATGAAAGATGCTCTAACATTCTATTAATCAGAGAAATGCAAAATAAAACAACTCTGAGATACCACCTCACACCTCACAGCTAACATGTGTGAATCTTGAAATTTCTCAGACTTGTGAATGTTAAAAGATTCTCAGACTCTACCTTAGAACATTTGGTTAAGACCATTCCCCATTTTAAACAATGAAGCTACTTAGATCTAAAATGTGATAACTCTACTTAGATCAGAAATGTGAAGACCTCTACTCCACCGGTACATAAGCCTGCTTTAGGGAAGAAAACTCCTTGCAGAACAATGAAAAGTACTTAAACCCATACTTAAGCCATGCCTATTTTTAGAATTATTACAAAGGGGTGCTAAGTACCTATAAAGGTCAGGCAACTTGTGAACTTAAAAGGAGCAAAGAGGAAAAAACTTACACAGAGATTCTAACCTACTCAGGTGTGGATTACTAAAAGGATTAATCTATTCAGGTGTGAATTCAGAATGGGCTGCCCTTTGGAAAATGTCTACTGTGATTGGTAGATGTAAGGACTTAGGGGAGGTAGCATAGGAGAAAACCCACTATATAAAAAAAGGACAGACTGTTGAAAAAAATCTCTTGAGATATACAGGCTCTTGAGAGACAATCTCTAAGGAGGTCTTTCAAGGGAGGCTGACTCTAGCTGGAACTCCCTCTGGGGAGACTCTGTCCCCCTGAATCCTTGCTTGAACAGATCTTATGGTGAGTGATTAGGACTGACTGATCTTTTTTTTTTTTTAGGGCTTAGGCCTGGGTTGGCCAGGGCTGCCTGGGCCGGCTTATTCTTTTCTCATTTATTTCCTTTTTTTCTCTCTCTCTCTTTCTTTGATTCCTCATTGTATTATTAATTAAAATCTCTATAAAACCCAGTTGACTTGGGTATATTCATAATTGGGAATATTCCCCTGGCGACCACCTTAAATATTTGATTCAAAACAAGACACTGTGGTGAAAACATATTTCCTGTGGTCACAACTTACTCAACCACTCTTATATCTACTTACAGTTTATGGCATCTACTTTTTTAAATGCCACACATGACAGAAAAGGAAAATGACAACAATTGGAGGGGATATGGAAAAATTGAGAAACTAACACATTGCTGGTAGAGCTGTGAACTAGTCCAACCAATCTAGAGGACAGTGCCAGCTCTTTCACTTACTATCTATGTGATCTTGGCAAGTCACTTCCCTTCCTTAAACCTCAGTTTCCTCATCTGTAAAATGATGGGGTAAGACTAAATGACCTCAAAGTTCTAAATCTACCTACCTACAGATCATCCACATAGTATAGATTGTTAGATAGTCTCCCATGTCACTGCTCCCCCAACCCAACCCTATGATTTCCAGCATTATAGTTGCTTTTTTGAATTAGCAAGCATGATGGTAGAGGAAACGTGGAAGAGTGAGGAAATAGTCTCCAGAATACTTGTTATAATGTCTGTTTTAGGGGGAAGCTAGCTGCATTAGTGGATTGAGAGCAGGACCTAGCAGGTTCTGTGTTCAAATTTGACCTAAGACACTTCCTAACTGTGTGACCCCAAACGAGTCACTTAACTTCCATTGTCTAGCCCTTACCACTCTTCTGACTTTGAACTAATATCGAGTATTAATTCTAAGATGAAAGGTAAGCGTTTAAAAAAAATTTTAATGTCTTTATTACTTTTTGTGTTGGCAAAAATCCTAGAGACTAAACTGGTGCCTATTGATTGGGAAATGGCAGCCTAGATTATGGTATATAAATACAAAAGAGTATTGCTGCACCCTAAGAAATTATGAATATTAACAATCTGCAAGAATTATATGAACAAAGGCAGAGTAAACAAAGCCAGGAGAACAATATCTACAATGATTACAGTAATATAACCTTCAAGGAGACTAAAAGAAAGCCACATGTTGAGTAATTGTCATAATGGCCCAATGAAAGGATGCAGTAGCACCAAAAGAGGGGAACCACAAGTACAGAATGTTCCTGTTGAATGTGGTCATCAGAAGGGGCTCCTTGTCCTCATTGACCACCACCACACTTTTGGAGAGATCTTGTGGTGTCTCTGGTAACCCACTGCACCTGGAGCCCATTGTTTTGACCAGATGTCAATCACTCCCAAGGCTTCAGTTTTTTTGTAAGCCAACTTAAATCCTCCCTGTTGCTTCCTCCCAAGCACCCCCATCCCATTCCAGCTATTGGAGTGTGTTTAAATTCTGCCCAATATGCTCCTTTCAGACGCTCTTGCTCTGTAATTTCCTGGATTACAATCCCTTTGCCTCAATTAAAGACCCTAGTTGATGCAACTTTGGTAGTCCTCTTTATTTCTGATGACACCTCAGACATCATTGCATTAGCTGGTTTTCCTTTGCTATTTTTTTCTTGGTTATGTAATAGGTGGGTTAAAAGAAGGGTTCAAAACTAACTAACTAACTATATATATATATGTACATATGAAATGGGTTTATTTAGCTAAAAGTAAAAGGGAAAAGTGAATTAGGGAATAACTAACTCTTAACCCAAACAGAGATTAAAACCCTTATACCTTCTATAATTATTCTAAACTAAATTCTTAAATTAGTAATTAAGGTTGGGGGGGGGTAGTAGGAACAAGGACTAGGGCCAAAGAATCTCACAACCAGGAGTCCTCTTTGAGTCAAGCAGTAGTCCCAGTAAGAGCTCCATTGAAATCCACTTGACATCAGCAGCACCTGCAGCAACAGCAGGCAGAAACAGCCAGAATATCAAGAAAGTCAAAGAAGAGGGAATCGCTGGCTCTCTGAGTCCACTCCAGAAATACCAGAAAGAAACCCTCTTGGCTCTCCTGACTGCTAGGAAAAACAGCAGCCTCTCCCTATTCCAGAGGAGTCCGCCATTTACTGCTTAATACCAGTTACTACTCCCAGTAACTGCCTCGGTCTTCAGTTCCCCAACTCCTAAGAGTACTGTGTGGAATGTTGGTTTGTAGGATCTCTTGCTTCTTGCTTTTGCTAAAAGCCAATCCTTACAACAGTTATAATGGAGGGCTCATTTGATTTGGGGATAAAAGGGTGGATGTAGAAATTCTGAGGCAAAGACAAAAGACTTCAATAAAATGTATATTAATTTTTATTTATAAACAAAATATTTTCATACACTATTGACTATTATATGATCAATATAGTTTATAACAAATTCATTATTACTTATAGAATGTAAAAGAGAGCCACAATGGTTCATACACTTATGGGCAAGGAAGAAAAATGCTTCTGGAAGAGGCCACCATGCTCTTCCTTAGCACTGATTCTACTTCACCCTCAATGATCTGATCTCAGAGGGTTAGAGGATTTAGTAGTTTAACAAAGAAGGCTTGGGTTCATAGTAGAAAGGATATGGAATTGTCACTAACTATACTGGCAGTGAAATGAGGAAAATGGCAATGAAGGAGAGAAAGGGAAAAGGCAAGAGAGACTCAGAAGGAAGTGGAGAAGGAAGACAAGTTGTTTAGTTTCTCTGCACCTTCATTTCATGATCTTCAAAATGGGGATGATAATAATTTACAATTTACTTCACAGGCTTGGAAGAAGTGCTTTTTAAGGTCCATTAAAGAGAAATGTTATTGTTATCTTTGATACTTTGGTGATCTCTGTCTTCATCACAACACCCTACAACAAAAGAAATGTTTCTTTGGAAAGTTCTTTTGGGAGAAAGAACAATCCATTGTACCCATCATGGTGATGAGTCTCTCTAGACTTACCTTAGTGGGTCCTCAGATGACAGATATGCAATTTGTCCCTGGATCCATAATGCAAGCCCCACTAGCTGAATAAAACTCATCCCTATTTGTATTCTGCTGGCTTAACCTTCAGGACCCAAAGTTCAGTTCTTTGGCACAATGAGGCATGAGAGTAGGACATCAGTAGGGATGACTGTTATGAAAAGCACAACCTATCCATGTCTTCTCAACCCAGACAACTTATCTAAGTCTACCCTCAATTCCTACACAGGAAATGCATTCAACACAACATGCTTGGGGCTTTCTCTTAACCTCATATGGATAGCAATGACACAGGGAGAGTGTCTATTCATTTGTCTCTTGCTTTAACTACATCATGAGCCTCTTCCCTGCTTTTCTTACTAATAATGTTTTTTATACTGTTTCTCCTGGGTGATTCCTTTCAGCAATGCATCAAATTGCCCTTTCAGTGACCTTCAACTTTAATTTCTTGGAGGATGGCATTCCATGACTCGCAACTATATGGAAGCTTAGTAAAAGTATTTTTGTTATAAGAAAAAAGAAAAAATTCTTCATTTCAGAGCAAATCTTAAAGTCATTAAAGAAACATTGTATAGTGACCAAGGATTAGTATGCTTTTTGCAGGGGTAGGAGACCCTGAGTATAGAACACTGGCATATAATAATGCCAGTCTTATTTTATATTTGTGGGTTAGTTTTGCTCAACTTTTTTTTAAATAATATTTTATTTGATTATTTCCAAGCATTATTCATTAAAGACAAAGATCATTTTCTTTTCCTCCCCCCCACCCCCCATAGCCGACTCGTGATTCCACTGGGTGTCACATGTGTTCTTGATTCGAACCCATTTCCATGTTGTTGATATTTGCATTAGAGTTTCCTTTAGAGTCTCTCCTCTGTCATGTCCCCTCAACCGCTGTAGTCAGGCAGTTGCTTTTCCTCGGTGTTTCCACTCCCATAGCTTATCCTTTGCTTATGCAAAGTGTTTTTTCTCCTAGATCCCTGCAGATTGTTCAGGGATATTACACCACTACTGATGGAGAAGTCCATTACGTTCGATTATACCACAGTGTATCAGTCTCTGTGTACAATGTTCTCCTGGTTCTGCTCCTCTTGCTCTGCATCATTTCCTGGAGGTTGTTCCATTCTCCATGGGATTCCTCCACTTTATTATTCCTTTTATCACAATAATATTCCATCACCAACATATACCACAATTTGTTCAGCCATTCCCCAATTGACGGGCAACCCCTCGTTTTCCAATTTTTGGCCACCACAAAGAGTGCAGCTATGAATATTCTTGTACAAGTCTTTTTCCTTATTATCTCTTTGGGGTACAAACAGTCTTTTATCACCCTTTGGGCATAGTTCCAAATTGCCCTCCAGAATGGTTGGATCAATTCACAACTCCACCAGCAATGAATTAATGTCCCCACTTTGCCACATCCCCTCCAGCATTCATTACTTTCCATAGCTGTCATCTTAGCCAATCTGCTAGGTGTGAGGTGATACCTCAGAGTTGTTTTGATTTGCATCTCTCTGATTATAAGAGATTTAGAACACTTTTTCATGTGCTTATTAATAGTTTTGATTTCTTTATCTGAGAACTGCCTATCCATGTCCCTTGCCCATTTATCAATTGGGGAATGGCTTGATTTTTTGTACAATTGATTTAGCTCTTTATAAATTTGAGTAATTAAACCTTTGACAGAGGTTTCTATGAAGATTTTTTTCCCAATTTGTTGTTTCCCTTCTTATTTTAGTTACATTGGTTTTGTTTGTACAAAACCTTTTTAATTTGATGTAGTCAAAATTATTTATTTTACATTTTGTGATTCTTTCTATGTCTTGCTTGGTTTTAAAGTCTTTCCCCTCCCAAAGGTCTGACATGTATACTATTCTGTGTTTACCCAATTTACTTATGGTTTCCTTCTTTATGTTTAAGTCATTCACGCATTTTGAATTTATCTTGGTGTAGGGTGTGATCTATTCCTAATCTCTCCCATACTGTCTTCCAATTTTTCCCAGCAGTTTTTATCTAATAGTGGATTTTTGTCCCAAAAGCTGGGATCTTTGGGTTTATCGTATACTGTCTTGCTGAGGTCGCTTTCCCCCAGTCTATTCCACTGATCTTCCTTTCTGTTTCTTAGCCAGTACCAAATTGTTTTGATGACTGCTGCTTTGTAATATAGTTTAAGGTCTGGGACTGCAAGGCCCCCATCATATGTGGGTTTTTTTTCATTATTTCCCTGGATATCCTTGATCTTTTGTTATTCCAAATGAAGTTTGTTATGGTTTTTTCTAAATCAGTAAAGAAATATTTTGGGAGTTCAATGGGTATGGCACTAAATAGATAAATAAGTTTGGGTAGGATGGTCATTTTTATTATATTGGCTCGTCCTATCCATGAGCAGTTAATGTTTTTCCAATTGTTCAAGTCTAGTTTTAGTTGTGTGGAGAGTGTTTTGTAGTTGTGTTCATATAGTTCCTGTGTTTGTCTCGGGAGATAGATTCCTAGGTATTTTATTTTGTCTAAAGTGATTTTGAATGGGATTTCTCTTTCTAGTTTTTGCTGCTGAGCTGTGTTGGAGATATATAGAAAAGCTGATGACTTATGTGGGTTTATTTTGTATCCTGCAACTTTGCTAAAGTTGTTGATTATTTCAATTAGCTTTTTGGTTGAATCTCTAGGATTCTTTAAGTAGACCATCATGTCATCTGCAAAGAGTGATAACTTGGTCTCCTCCTTGCCTATTTTGATGCCTTCAATTTCTTTTTCTCTAATTGCTACTGCTAGTGTTTCTAGTACAATGTCAAATAGTAGAGGTGATAATGGGCATCCTTGTTTCACTCCTGATCTTATTGGGAATGCATCTAGTTTATCCCCATTGCAGATGATATTAGCTGATGGTTTTAGATATATACTGTTTATTATTTTTAGGAATGACCCTTCTATTCCTATGCTTTCTAGTGTTTTTAATAGGAATGGGTGTTGTATTTTATCAAAGGCTTTTTCTGCATCTATTGAGATAATCATGTGATTCTTGTTGGTTGGTTTGTTGATGTGGTCAATGATGTGGATGGTTTTCCTAATACTGAACCAGCTCTGCATCCCTGGTATAAATCCTACTTGATCATGATGGATGATACTTCTGATTACTTGCTGGAGTCTTTTTGCTAGTATCCTATTTAAGATTTTTGCATCTATATTCATTAGGGAGATTGGTCTATAGTTTTCTTTCTCTGTTTTTGACCTGCCTGGTTTTGGAATCAGTACCATGTTTGTGTCATAAAAGGAGTTTGGTAGAACTCCCTCTTTGCTTATTATGTCAAATAATTTGTATAGTATTGGGATTAACTGTTCTCTGAATGTTTGATAGAATTCATTGGTGAATCCATCAGGCCCTGGGGATTTTTTCTTAAAAAGTTCTTTGATGGCCTGTTGGATTTCATTTTCTGATATGGGATTATTTAAGAATTCTATTTCCTCTTCTGTTAGTCTAGGCAGTTTGTATTTTTGTATATATTCATCCATATCACCTAAGTTGGTGTATTTATTGCCATATAATTGGGCAAAGTAATTTCTAATGATTGCCTTAATTTCCTCTTCATTGGAGGTACTGTCCCCCTTTTCATCTTTGATGCTGTTAATTTGCTTTTCTTCCTTCCTTTTTTTAATTGGATTGACCAGTACTTTGTCTATTTTGTTTGTTTTTTCAAAGTACCAGCTTCTTGTCTTATTTACTAAATCAATAGTTCTATCACTTTTGATTTTATTAATTTCTCCCTTAATTTTTAGGATTTCTAGTTTGGTTTTCTGCTGGGGGGTTTTAATTTGATCGCTTTCGAGTTTTTTCATTTGCATTTCCAATTGACTGATCTCTGCTCTCCCTAGTTTGTTGATATATGCACTCAGGGATATGAATTTACCTCTGATTACTGCTTTGGCTGCATCCCAGAATGTTTGAAAGGATATCTCACCATTGTCATTTTCCTAGGTAAAATTATTAATTGTTTCTATGATTTCTTCTCTAACTAAATGATTTGGGAGTATCATATTGTTTAATTTCCAATTAGTTTTTGATTTGGTTTTCCATGTACCTTTACTGATCATTATTTTTATTGCCTTGTGATCTGAGAAGGCTGCATTCATTATTTCTGCTTTTCTGCATTTGTGTGCTATGTTTCTGTGACCTAATGTATGGTCAATTTTTGTGAATGTGACATGTGGTGCTGAGAAGAAGGTGTATTCCTTTTTGTCCCTAATTATTTTTCTCCATATGTCTATTAATTCTAATTTTTCTAAGATTTCATTCACTTCTTTCACCTCTTTCTTATTTATTTTTTGGTTTGATTTATCTAAATTTGATAATGGTTGGTTTAAGTCTCCCACTAATATGGTTTTACTGTCTATTTCTCCCTTCAATTCTCCTAGTTTCTCCATTAGAAATTTGGGTGCTATATTATTTGGTGCATACATGTTGATTAGTGATATTTCCTCATTATCTAAAGTCCCTTTTAACAAAATATAATTACTTTCCCTATCCCTTTTTATCAGGTCTATTTTTGCTTTGGATTTATCAGATATCATGATTACCACTCCTGCCTTCTTTCTGTCAGTTGAGGCCCAGAAGGTCTTACTCCATCCTTTAATTCTGAACTTGTGGGTGTCAACCCGCCTCATGTGTGTTTCTTGAAGACAACATATGGTAAGGTTTTGGATTCTAATCCATTCTGCTATTTGTCTACGTTTTATGGGTGGGTTCATCCCATTCACATTCAATGTTATGACTGTCACTTGTGGACTCCCTGGCATTTTGATATCCTTCCCTAGTTCTAACCTTTTCTTCTTCGGCTCTACCTTTTAGTCCAGTGATTTGCTTTAAATTGGTCCCCCTTGTCCCCTCCCTTGTTATGTTTCCCTTTTTAGTCCCTCCCTTTTTGATCCCTCCCCTTCCCCCCTCTCTTTCCCTCCCCTTTTGTTTTTCCCTCTCCCCCTCCCCCCCTTGGTTTTCCCTTCTCCCTACCCTTGTTGGGTAAGATAGAATTCAAGATCCCAATGGATCTGGATGTTTTTCCCTCTCAGAGTTGATTTCTCTGAGAGTAAGGTTTAAGTAAAAATTCTCTTCCTCTCCTTCTTATAGGAGTTTTCTTCCCCTCCTCTTCCCGTGTGAATCTTTGTGTGAGAAAGATTATTCTATTTGGTCTTTCTTTTCCCCCTATTTACACATTACATTTTCCCCACATGTTAGTATACATAGATTGATATAAATGTAGTCCTTATAGAAGAGAGTTTGAGTAAAAGAAGAAGATAACATTTTTCTCCTTTTCTCTTTCCTTCATATTTACCTTTTCAGGTATTCTATGCTCTTTGATTTTCGATACCGAACTTTCCACAGAGCTCTGGTCTTTTCATTGCAAAAAAGTTGGAAATCTTCTATTTTGTTGAATGCCCATACTTTCCCTTGGAAGTATATAGTCAGTTTTGCTGGATAGCTGATTCTTGGTTGAAGACCCAGCTCTCTTGCCTTTCTGAAGATCATGTTCCATGCCTTACGATCATTTAGAGTAGAACTTGCAAGGTCTTGTGTGACCCTGATTGGCATTCCTTTATATCTAAATTGTCTTTTTCTGGCTTCTTGTAGGATTTTTTCTTTTGTTTGAGAGTTTTGGAATTTGGCAATTACATTCCTGGGAGTTGTCTTTTGGGGGTTTAGTGTAGAGGGTGTTCTGTGAGCTCTGTCAGTGGCTGTATTTTCCCCTTGTTCTAGAATCTCTGGGCAATTTTCTTTGATTATATCTTGTATTACGATTTCGAGTTTGCTGTTTATTTATGGCTTTTCTGGAAGTCCAATTATTCTTAAATTATCTCTTCTCCCTCTATTTTCCAAATCTGTCACTTTGTCAGTGAGATATTTTATGTTCTCTTCTAATTTCTTGGTCTTTTGGCTTTACTTTATTAGTTCTTGCTTTAAAGCCTGGTTTTCTTTTACAGTTTGGTCAAACTGGTTTTGTAGATGCGTGAACTTCTTTTGCATTATTTCCCACTTTTCCTCCCAGAAGGCTTCCATCTTTTTGCTCATTTCAGATTCAAATTCTTCATGGGTTTGTGGAGAGTTTCCATTTCCTTTGGAAGGTATCAGAGCATTTGCTTGTGTTTCCTCTTCTATCTCCTCTGTGTTTTGTATTTTTGCTCCATAAAATGTGTCCAAAGTTGCCCCCTTCTTCTTGTTTCTTTTGCAATTTGGGGGCTTTTGTGCTTCTGAGTAGTTTTCCATCTCTATCTGAGTGGGGAGGATTAGCTTTTCTTATCTCTGTCTGGAGTTCAGAGGTTTTAGCCCTAGGCAGATTGTCCATTCTATGTAGTTGTTGTTCTGTCTTCCCGGGGAGCCAGGAATTGCTGGTGTGTCCCTGTTAATGCCCTCCTCTCCTCAGCACCCTCCTGATGCTTCTGCGTTGCCTTTCTTCCACGCTCTGAGCCTAGCTTGGCCCTTGTTTCTGTGCCTTAGCCGGTCAGCGGCAGCACTCTGTGGGGGGAGGGGCCTCAGCTTCCTGGAGCTCGGAGGGCTCCTAATGAGATTAGCTTTCCCTGGGTTGAATTTAGTAAGCCTTGAGGCAGGGACTTTTTTCGTAAGACTCCGATGGAATGATCCAGCCAAGGGGTTACAAGCTCCCCCCTCTCTCTGTTTCCCTGCTGTCTGGGTGCCCCCTCGACTGGGTCAGGTTGTTTTCAGGATGTGGCCTTCAGAATAGCCGGCTCCTGAGGCCCTTTTGCCAGCCCTGAGGGTTGCTGTTGTTCTAGATGACCCTGCTCTCTGAGGGGGAGGGGCCGCGGCTTCCCGGAGCTCCGAGGGCTCCTCCTGGGGGGTTACGAGCTCCCCCGTCTCTCTCTGTTTCCCTGCTGTCTGGGTGCCCCCTCGACTGGGTCAGGTTGTTTTCAGGAAGCAGCCTTCAGAATAGCAGGCCATGGGGCTCTGAGGTTGCCTCTGCTGCCTCAGACTCAGACTTGGCGCTCTGGGTTGGGGGGGATGGGTCCTAGGACCTTCCTTCTGCCTACCCCTTAGATCCGAGTGGTCTCGGGTTCTGGCTTTTGGGGGGGGGGCATACCTTTTGATCCAGGTCCAGGTCCAGGAGGAGGACTCCCAGGGTCTATGCTGTTGATCGTTTTGAACTTCGGTGCCCTAGGAGCATTCGGTTGGAGATCAGTAAGGAAGGGTTTCAGGAGATCTGGACTTTAGCTTTCTCTAAGCCGCCATCTTGACCGCAAGTCTCGCTCAACTTTTTAAAAAACTCTTTTTTAATTTTTTATTATAAAGGATGGCTAAAACAAGAAATGTCAATGATGTCAAAAACAAAAAGAAGTCAATAAAAATTAAAAACAAAAACATAAAACATGCTGTATAATTACCCTGCTCCAGCCAGCTCTTTTCCTCCTAATCAACCCTGGGTCTGGATCATTATCCATTTGTAGTGTCTGTCAAATATAAATGTACTGAGATCTAAATTAACAAGTTTTCCATCCAACTACATATCATGATCTGTACAATGATTAGGAGGTGTTCTTGATCCACTTGGTTTTTTTCCTAAATGAATAATTATGGAAGACTCTTGACTGATTACGGATCTAATTTTCTAAGTTCTAAAGGGTTTGGAGAACATAAAATTTATGAAAATTAACCCTGGCTTGCATTCAAGCAGAGTGGGGGAGTGACAGCTTATGTCCTAGGACAGTGGTGGTCCTTTGTGCTCAAAGACAACCAATGACATCACAGAATGATGTCTTGACTTGCTCCATGATGCAAGATGGAAGAAATGTGACTTTTAATTGGACGATGTATGGGGAATGCCATATGCCTTCATAAGGGGTGCCATGGGAGCCAGAATTTCTTGAGTAGAAATTCACATGTGGTTCAAGACACCCAGAGACATATGGCAAGCCTTCAGCATATCCCTGATTTATAGCCTGTCTCCCAAGAAACTTCAGAGAGAATTTCTCCTTAGGTGAGATTGAAATCTCTCTCTTGGCTAAAGTGAGATTTTATTTTACTCCCATTTAAAGGAATTAGTCACTCATGTGAATTTTCTGGAATGTTCTGATGTGTATAAGTTCTCTGATTTCTGTTTGCTCTTTACTTAGATAAATGGATTTACTTGATGTCTACTCTTTTTTATAATCTTCTGTATAACCAATGCTCAATGAAAAGGAGATAAGCTAAAGATTGGCAACTAGGGAAGTAACTTTTGTTCTGAACCAAACTCAAACCCCCAGACTAACAGATTTTAAGAAAGCAGATAGTTATCATTCTAATCTGCCACCTTTTGGAAATAGGCCAGAGAAGAAGTACCTTCTTTCTCCTGGTCCCCTCAAGGCAAAAATCTCAGTCACAACAAAACCAATGCAACTAAGATTAAAAGGGAACAAAAGTGGGGGTGATGGAATCATATAGCAAGTGTCTCTGACAAAGGCTTCATTTCTCAAATACATAGAAAACTGAATAGAACTTATAAGAATACAAGTCATTTCCCAATGGATAAATGGTTAAATGATATTAACAGGCAGTTCTCAGATGAAGAAATCAAAACTCTCATATGAAAAAATGCTCCAAATCACGATTTGTTAGAAAAATGCAAATTAAAACAACTCTGAGGTACCAGCTCATACCAATCAGAATGGCTAATGTGACAGAAAAGGAAAATGATAAATATTGAAAGGCGTGCAGGAAAATTGGAACACTAATACATTGTTGGTAGAGTTGTGAATTGATCCAACCATTCTGGAGGGCAATTTGGAACTATGCCCAAAGGGCCATAAAACTGTGCACAATACCCTTTCACCCAGAAATACTACTACAAGGTGTGTATCCCAAAGATATCAAAGGAGGAGGGAAAGGACCCATTTGTACAAAAATATTTACAGCAACTCTTTTTGTAGTAGCAAAGAATTGGACGTTGAGGGGATGTCCAACAATTGGGAAATGGCTGAAGAAGTCATGAAATATGATTTTAATGGAATACTGTTATACCATAAAAAATGATGACAGGATGATTTCAGAAAAACCTGGAAGGACTTATATGAACTGATACAAAATGAAATGAACAGAACCAAAACATTGTACACAATAACAGCAATACTGTACCATGAACAACTGTGAATGACTTAACTATTATCAATAATATAAGGATCCAAGGCAGATCCACCAACATAAAAGGAACTCATGGAGTTTGGATATAGACTGAAACATACAATTTTTCACTATTTCCTTCATGAGTTTTTTCTTGACTACGTAATATGTGTCTTCTTTCACAATATAATGAATATGGAAATATATATTACATGAAAGCATATATATAACCTATCAGATTACTTGCTATCTCAAGGAGGAAGAGGAAGAGAGAGGGAGTGAATTTGGATTGCAAGATGTTAGAAAACAAATGTTAAGAATCATTTCTACTTGTAATTGGGGAAAATGCAATAAAATGTTACTGGAGTAAAAAAATCAGTCACCTTTGGAGAGAGGTGGACCAGAATCCAGGGTTACTTATCTATGCTGTACACAAATTGTATTTAGACAATTCATGTACCACATCTTACACGGGGACACACACACACACACACACACACACACACCCCTACCTTTCATGCCAATGACTAAATAAAAGGTAATTTAAGGGAAAAGATAGCACTAACTAGAAAGACCAGGAACACCTTCCCACAGAAAGTATAACCATAGTTCAGCCTCAAAGGAAACGAAATATAATAGGAAGTAAAGCAGATCTAGACAGTATACTAAAAAGCCAAGACACATTGGCAACAAAGATCTGAATAGTCAAAGCTATGGTTTTTCCAGTAGTGATGAATGTCAATGGAAGTTGGACAATAAGGAAAGCTGAGCACCCCAGAACTGACGCTTTTGGATTCTAGTGCTAGAAAAGACTTTTGAGAGTTCCATGGATAGCAAGAGATCAAAGCAATCAATATTTAAAGAAATTAACACTGACAATTCAATTGGAGAATAAATGCTGAAGCTAAAGAGACACCCACTTTGGCAGCATAATGGAAAGGAAAAGACTGATTCTGAGAAAGATTCAAAGCAAAAGAGAAGGGGATAGCAGAGGATGAGATGGATAGATAGTGTCATAGAAGCAATGAACATGAGTTTAGACAGACTTTGGGAGCTAGCAGAAGGCAGGAGAGCCTGGTATGCTTTACTTCACAAGGTCACAAATGGTCAGACACAACTGAATGACTGAATAACAACAAGGAGTGAAGAGAGATGTTTTTATAGTTCTGCCGTTTCCAGATATGGAGAACATGTCACCTGTCTGGTATAGCAGAAGGAAGGCTAAGTTCAAGGAACAACATATTGACCATTTTAGCTGAAATGTAGACTAAATGAAGGGGAGAAGCAAGTCTGGGAAGGAATTCTGGAGCCAGATTATAAAGAACTTTAAATGCCCATATTAAGAGCTTACTCTGGGATGAGCTAGGTGGCTCAGTGGACTGAGAGCCAGGCCTGGAGATAGGAGATCTTGTGTTTAAATCTGATCTCAGATACTTCCCAGCTATGTGACCCAGATAAGTGACCCAAGTCACTTAACCCCCATTGCCTAGCTTTTACTACTCTTCTGCCTAGGAACTGATATTCCATATTGATTCTAAAATGGAAGGTAAGGGTTTTTTCTCAAAGAGTTGTATTTTATTTTATCCATGATCAAATTTATGCTGTAAGAAAGTTTTTTTGGTTGCTATGTGGAGGACTGATTGGAAACAGAAGAGCCTGGAAATATGGAGAGTATTTGGAAAACTATTGAAATATTATTGGTCTAAACTAAGTGGAGATCATGTGAGGAGAGATGGATTTAAGAGAAATTGTAAGGGGCATGTAGGTGGCTCAGTGGATAGAGAGCCAGGACTGGAGTCGGGAGGTCCTGGGTTCAAATTTGACCTCAGACACTTCTTAGCTCTGTGACTTCAAGTTATTTAACCCTAATTGTCTACCCCTTATCACTTTTCTGCCTTGGAACTAATACCTGGTATCAATTCTAAGACAGAAGTTAAGGGTTTAAAAAAAGAGAGGCATCATAGAGGTTTAATTGATGACTTGGCAACTGATTAAATATGGAAGATGAGTAAGAAAGCGAATCATTCAATATGCAATCGTGTATTAAGCAGTTTGCCTATGTGCTAGGCATTGGAAGAGTAAAGGGTCAAAGACAACTGAGTCTGTGAAGAAGGATAATTGGGTGAAGCTGGTGTTGCCTTTCTGAGAAGATTAAGGGGGGTGGTTTAAAAGGGAAAATAATAAATTCTATTTTGTATGTATTGAATTTAGACCACCAGCAAAATTTTTCAGCAACTGGGGATGTGGGTCTGTAGTTCAGGTGAGAAACTGTGGTAGAATATATAGACTTAGAAATCATTTACCAAGAGATGATCATTGAACCCAATGGGGTTGATGACATCACTGAAAGTGAGTATAGAGGGAAAGGAAGGAAAGAAGCGGTCCCAAAACAGTCTTAAGAGACACCTACAGTTAAGGTAGATGATCCAACAAAGAAGACTGAGGAGAGACGTACAGGTAATAAAGGAATTAGGAGAGAGCAAGGTCATGAAAACCAAAGAGGACAACCAGGTCAAAAATTGTAAGTGGTCAAAGATGGTGAGGACTGATAGGATTTATGAATTAAGAAATCATTGTTAGGTGTTGTGGTTCCATTAACTACTGGGAGACCAAGGCAAATAGGTTGCTTGACCTAGAGACAAGGGTTTCATTAGGTCGAAGGAAGGAAGGAAGGAAGGAAGGAAGGAAGGAAGGAAGGAAGGAAGGAAGGAAGGAAGGAAGGAAGGAAGGAAGGAAGGAAGGAAGGAAGGAAGAATGGAGAGAGGATTTAAGTACCTACTATGTGCTAGACACTCATAAATGCTTTACAAATATCTCATTTGAGCCTCACAACAACACTGAAAGTTAGGTGCCATTATTACTTCCATTTTACAGTTGAGGGAAGTGAGTCAGACAGAGTAAGTGTCCTGCCCAGAGTCACACAGTTAGGAAATATCTGAGGTCAAATTTGAACTCAGATCTTCCTTATTCCAGGGCCAGAGTTCTATACACTAACTATCTCACTTGGTTGAGTGTCTACGCTAAGACTGGCATCAATATGGGGAATCTGAAGGAGGAGTGAGGAAAAGAACCTCAAGGGTGTCTAAAGAGGAACAAATGGGTCCAGGTCAGAAATGGAGCAGGTCAAAACTTCTATGCAATTGGCAGTAGAATTTGGCTCATGAGTAGCTTCTGAACTTCTAACATGGGTGAGATAAAAAGGTGCAGTATCAAAAAAAAAAACTCATTGTTTCTATTGTTTGCTGATTACCAATATCTATCTATCTGTTTTACTCATCCAGGGAAACATAGTTTTAAAGCCTCATCAAATGAGGTGTCTCCCAAATATGTGAGTACTATACAAGATTCTATTCCACATGCAGTCAGAGATGATTTTGTTCAATAATATGCTGAGTATCAGCTTCAAGCAAGGTATCCACCTTTGAGACAAGCTTATCAAATGTCTTAACGAGTTTTATTTTTTTTAAACCCTTACCTTCCATCTTGTAATCAATACTGTGTATCGGTTCCAAGGCATAAGAGTGGTAAGGGCTAGGCAATGGGCGTTAAGTGACTTGCCCAGGGTCATACAGCTGGGAAGCATCTTAGGCCAGATTTGAACCTAGGACCTCCTGTCTCTAGGCCTGGCTCTCAATCTACTGAGCCACCCAGCTGCCCCCTTAACCAGTTTTAAAGAGGAAGTCTGGAATAAAATCCAAGTGAAAGACAAATTTCATATTAACAAAGATGTTCTGTAGATATTCTCACTTTATGGATTACCTCGTGCTGATTGCAACGAGCCTTAAAACCCCAAAGAGACTTTCCAATGAGATCTATAATCATTCAAGAAATTGATCTAGCCAACCACACTTCATAAACAAGGTGGATGAGGAACACACATGGCCTAGATTTTTTTACCTGAATGCACCTGAATGGATAATTCACTGAATTAGTCCATCACTACATATGTCTTAGACTGGTGCTGAAAAATGACAAATTGTTTGGCTGCAGAATTGGATATGAATTGATTTGAAATTGATTCAGATTCTAGTCTGAATCACATCTGGGAAGCTTTGTATTGGTTCCAATGCTACACCCACATTCAATTTGTATCACCAATATTGTCCTGGCAATGCCAAATGGCAGCAAATCAGGGAACATCATAACCTCAGGAGAAGCAAAACCACAGGTGATTTAAAGGGTAATGAAAAGATTAATGATGAGTATAAAGAGGCTACCTCAAATTACCTCCAATAATTACATGTGAAAAGCGGCATCAAAGATAACTATTAAGGACCTGTAGAATGCAAGAAGAGGAAGCCAGTAATGAAATAAGAAGGAAAGAAACATGAATTTATTAACCACCTACGGTGTCAGTCTTTATTTCATTTAATCCTCATAATAACTCTGGGGATTAAATACTATTATTATCCCCATTTTACAGTTGAGGGAATTGAGGCAAGAAGAGTAAGTGACTTATCCTAGATCACCCAGCTAGTAAGTATCTGAGGACAGATTTGAACTCACATTGCCCAGTATTCTATATATTTTGCTACTTAGTTCTGAAAGTAAGAACAGGGAGTAGCAGATGGAGAGACTGAGTCCTGCAATGATAAGCACAAAATTTTAATTGATTGATTGATTGATAAAAAAACAAACTATTGAATCAGAGGAAGGTCTCCAGTATATCAGGTAGGTTTGTTATAGATTGATATATGGAAAGCCATGGCTTCCCAAGAGCTCAAAGCCAACAATCAAAGCCCCAGCACCAAGGTTAAGCTTCCTGCTCTCTGAGTGACAAATGGGTTAGAAGAATCAGAGATAAGCACCCTTCTTGAGGCAAGAGAGAGGATCTTCCTTTAGTCCCCACCCACCTCATCTAGGACGCCATCTTCCAGGGATTTATTTTCCTATGTAGTTAGAGGTTTCGTTGTTATTTCAAAAAACATTTATGAGAACATACAATTGTAAGTTCAGCCTAACCACTGGTTTGTTTGTTTTTTAAGAAAGATCTTTGGGTTTTTTTTTCCTTTGAACAGATGTAATTTGCTCTTTCTAAGCAGAGAACATACTGTCTTCATTTGAAATGTGCAAAAATGGTGTTAGAAGTGGTTTGGAAGCCTTGGTGCATCAAGCACTCTGAACCACCACCCCAATCCTCCAGACAGCTTGCCAGGCTAAGATCTGGCACCTAAGCTTCCCCAGGGAGAACTTGGTCATCAGATGCCTCTCACATTCTGTCCTTCTAACCAACTGCTTGAGTGCCAAACTGTAGCTTGTGAGTAAAAGGGTGATTTCAAGAGAGGAGCCAAGCAGGTTGAGAAAGGACACAAGTCCCCCCTCCCCACCCCCATCATCACATGCTCAGAGGCCTCTAGAAAGATGGGATCTATCCCTCACTGTGTACACAGACATGTTTTTCTCCTTATTCTACAAGTACCAGAAGCAGCATTTAAGCATGGAACCCAGAGTCCTAGATTTAGAGCTTGAAGGGAAATTAGAGAGAAAACTGGATCCAATCTCCTCATTTTACAGATGAGGAAACTGAGGCCCAACCAGGGAGTAATTTGAAGAGCGAGGATTCCAAACCAGCTTTCTAATCCAAGCCCAGTGCCTTTTCCAAAGCATGAGTTCTAGCCTGGGCTCTGATTATCACTTAACTGGGAAGAGCAATTCACTTCCATTCTCTGGGACTAATTTTTCTTTTCTAAACAAGAGACTAGAACTAGATGACCTTGCTAAGTAAGGTGCCATCAGTTCTAATGCTCTGTGATTCTAATACTCACTGAACCCTTATTTCCAGGAATGGCAATGTCATGCCAGAGACACTGATCAGACCTAATGCATGATGTAATTCCCTGACGTACGCATTACCTTCCAAAGGCAGAAACCTCTGGGAAAGATCTCTGAGTGGCAGTAGACTCCATATAACCGAACCAAGCAACCTAGGCTCATCGCCTGCTGATCTCCTGTGGCTGTTCAGAGGCTTATGCAACTTCTGCATTGATTTAACTCCCCACTTGGAATTCTCCCTGAGGTTTTCATGAATTTAGAGCTCCAGAGGGGTGACTAATGACAGGGGCCCCTACGAGGAATCCTTCTGTCCCTCCAACCGGCGCTGCCAGGGGCAGACAGACCACAGACCTCTATCCTGTGGCTTAGCAGGAACTCATCCAGGGCAAAAGTACTGTGGAATTTCTTTTCCAAGAGACCTTAGCCCTGGACTCCAGAACGCCAGAGCATTTGAGAGATTTAGTCTGCCACTTTCTGATTCTGGAAGATTCGAAAACAACTATTGAGGTAAAAATTGTTGGGGACAACACATCTCAGGGAACTGGTTGATGCCCTTGTGACCCTGTATAACCTAGAATTAAAGAAAGGAAGGGCCAGCGAGATGGCACAGTGGGCTTGGAATCAGGAAGACTTATCTTCATGAATTCCAATCTAACCTCATATTTACTAGCTGTGTGACCTTAGGCAAGTCACTTAGCCCTGTTAGCCTCAATTCCTCATCCATAAAATGAGCTAGAGAAAGAAATGGCAAAGCACTCCAATATCTTTGTCATGAAAATCCCAAATGTCTGTAATACTTGTCTCCAATCAACAATAGCAAGGAATTAAAGAGATGGATCTGAGGCTTTCAGTAATAAAGAGGGCTAAGGGGAGAAGACTAAGAGGAGCAACTAACTGCTAGAGAGTGGGGGAACTAGAGTGAGAAATTAGGGTTGAAGAAAAGATAAGGAAGACACACAAGATGAAGTTATTGGTTGGACTGAATTTCCCAGCAGTGCTCACTTTCATTTCATGCTATAGGGTTGAAGACTACAGCAGAGGGATGGCTTAGCTGCCCTGAGGACCCAATTGCTTTATGATAATTACTGGATTTCCAATTTAAAGATACCTTACTGACCATTTAGTCATCCAAGTCCCTCCTCTTACAGGTGAAGAAACTGAGACCCCATGAAGGGGGAATGGCTTGCCTAAGATCACCCCACAAACTCAATTCAATTCAACAAATATTTGTTAAAATATATATGTATATTTAAAAATAAAAAACAAAAATTTATGCAATTAAATTTGAACCCCTGAAATAACCACTTTATCAAAAACTTATTAAAGTGAGACAGAAAGTAAGGGTTAGTTTGGAACACATGAAGAGAAATCTTCCTGATTCCAAGCCTACTGTGCCACCTAGCTGCCCCCTCCATTCTTTAGTTCTATGGGATATAGGGTCACAAGGACATCAACCAAGTCACCGAGATGTGTCATCACCAAACAATTTTTATCTAAATAGTTGTTTTCAAATTTTCCAAGATCAGAAAGTGGCAGACTAAACCTCTCAAATGCTCTGGAGTTCTGGAGAGTTATTTATCCCTTTCACCAATAAGGTCCTATGGCTAGAGATAACTTATGTTTGCAATGCACAAGTTGCACACACACTTCCACTGTTCCCAGATGAACACATGGGAAATTGGGAAGCCCAGCTCCAGCAAGGCTGAATTGCTGCTCCTATTGCAACCTCTATCCCCTTTATTTCTTGGATCTGTGGGTTGATTCATTTTTCAGTGTCTGACTCATAGTTTTTATCCCAAAACATTTCTCACATTTAACAGCTGCATTTTCAAAGTATGAGCTAAGAAGTTATGAATGTTCATTAAATTAGCTTCTTTTGACATGAAATACATTTGAAAATCCCAGTGTGCTAACAAATAAGACGTTTAGCAGAGCCCTTATATCTCTGTTTTTAAATCTTATTGTTTTTTTGGTCTAAATGTTTATTTATTTTTTGTCAAGAGTTTCTTTTTTTCCATTTTCTTTTTAAATTCAGAATTTAACAAATCCCAAATAAAATTAGCATTTCCATATACATGGCAGAAGAGAGGGAGAGGATCATATGTGAAACTCTAAGTCTCCATTATGTAGCTTGATTAGTTTGGAAGTATCTGATAGTTGGATGGAGTGGGCATGCCTATGATCCCTACTATTAGAAATGCTAACTTTGGTGGACAGCTTAAACTCTGTAATTCTGACCTCCAGTGCCAAGCAAGTTGGGTAATCACATTAAGTCTGATACCAATATGGTGGGCCCCTGGGAGCAGGCACCACAATGCCAAAGGTAGGGCAAAATGGCCTTGGTGATGAATGGTACTGATTCAAGACTCTTATGTCATTCACTAGTGGAATTGACCTGGGAGTTTTACCTATGTTTTTACTTTTAATGTCTTTCTTTTGCTTTACTGATATCCCTAGATTTCTTCTGGATGAGATATACTATTTTTTAAAAAAAAGATAGTTTCAAGAGACAGCCAAGTAGCACAGTAGATAAAATGTCAGGCCTGGAGTCAGGAGGGTCTGAATTCAAATTTAAACTCAGATCCATTCTAGCTGTGTGACCCTGGGCAAGTCACTCAACCCCAATTGCCTAGCTCTTGCCCTTCTGTCTTAGAGTTACTACTAAGACAAAGTAAGGATGAAAAAAAAAAGCTTCAAGATGAAGCGTATTTTTGTCAAAGTTCTATAACAGAGGCCAAGTTACTGGGTTCTAAGGAGATCTTTTGTTTAATAAATAAATATTTATTGAGCATTTCCTCCATGCAAGATGCCAGAGCGAATGCAAAGATCCAATATTTAGTATAATGTCCAACACATTGTAGGAGCTTAATAAATAATTATTGATTGATTGATTTTTGAATGAAGATGAACAAGGCATGATCTGGGTCTAAAAAGAGATTACAAATTATTTGTATTATAGACAGCAATTTGTATTGCAAGCTCTACTTCTAGGAGAAAGTAGATAGTCTTAGGAAAGGAGGAGATACATCAACAAGTACACACCAGGGGTATAGAGAATAGATGAGGAAGGCTGTAGAAGGAAAGGAGGGAGAGGAGAAACAAGTCTCTTGCCAAAGGTGGCATTTGAGCTGGATCTTGGAGAAAGCCAAGGATTCCAGGAAAAACAAGTCTAATCCCTTTTCCACATCCCAGACCTTCAAATACTGGAGGACAATTATCCCACCTCCACAGAAGAGGTTCTTTCCTCCAGGCTTCAAGTCTTTCAACTATTCTTTGCCTGGCACAATTCTACAACTAACTCTCTTTCATCTAGAATCCAGCGGTTCAGAGTGCTGACAGAGATGTACTGGTGTGACTGTAAATTCTTTCTGACCTACCTGAGGATGGAGTGAAAGTCCAAGATCAGAAAGTCAGAAGGCCTTTAGAAGGGCTATTCTTTTCATTATCCCCCAAAGCCAAGCAGGCTCTGTACCCTGTAATGCAAGGCAGTTGTGAGGGTGCAAGGTAGGCAAGGCTGGTGGGTTGTACTTAATGACTAAATAAATTCTGGGGCCCCACAGAGTTCTCATCATGAAAAGTTCTTTAAATCCTGGCCAAACATAGCCACTAGACCAGTGGTTCTCAACCTCTCAATTTGTAGCAATGAGAATACATAATGCATATCAGGTATTTACATTCCGAATCATAACTGTAGCCAAATTACAGTTTTGAAGTAGCCACCGAAATAATTTTTTGGTTTAGGGTCACTGCAACATGAGGAACTGTATTGCGGGGTCACGGCATTAGAAAGGTTGAGAACCATTGGACTAGATGGTTTTGCAAAAACAATTGAGCCAAGTCCTGAGATCTGATAGAATTCTTTGACATTAGCCTTCAGATCTTGGCCAAGACGATGGCCCCTGAACTTTTGATTTGACCTTTCTGGTAATGTGATTATCTCTGGCTTGATTATGGTCAATCAACAGACTCATTTGGAATCAGAGGTCTGAATTCTAGCTCTACCTCTTTTTTTAAAATGTAGCATTTTATTTTCCCAATTATGTATAATAACAATATTTTACATGTTTTCCAAAATTATAATATCCAAATTGTCTCCCTCCCTTCTCTAAGTCTACCTCTTACTACCTTGAGCAAGTCACTCAATACTTCCCTATCATAAATGCTTATTGAACTGAGTATGTAAAATATGGAACTTGGATAAAATATGGAACAGATAATCTCTGAAATCCCTTCCAGCTTCCTTTTTTTTCCATTTTTTCCATTATTTTTTCCATTCTCTCCCTCCCTTCTTCCCTTCCCCCCCTTCTGGAGCTGACAAGCAATTCTACTGGGTTATATATATATATATATATTGTCACTCAATACCTATTTCCATATTATGCATTTTTGTAATAGAGTGATCTTTTAAAACCAAAATCTCAAATCCTATACCCACATCAACAAGTGATAAATCATGCTTTCTTCTACATTTCTTCTCCCACAGTTCTTTCTCTGGATGTGGATAGCATTCTTCCTCATAAGTCCCTCAGAATTGTCCTGATCATTCCAACCCTATTCCTATGTCCCTATGATCTTAGATTGTGGGTATTTCCTGCCTGACCAATGTAATATGGTTTCCCTTTCTCTGATCCCAGATCTTGAGACATCAGGTGGTCAAAGCTTGGCATGAAGGTTTGCCCATCCTGGCTAAATATTTGTGGCTATTTGTGCGGAGAGAGCATAGTACTTAACACAAACCATAACCCCCTGGGTATGAGGCCTCTAACTCTTCCACTTATGACCTGTGAATCTTAAATGAGTCACTTAACTTCTCTTGACCTCAGTTTCCTCATTTGTAAAAATGGACAGTTAGACTAGGATCACTAATTTAGAGCTAGAAGAGACCTCAGAAGTTATCTAGTCCAACCATCTCATTTTAAAAAAAAACTTTATTTTTTAATTAGTCATCACACATTATAGAAACTATATTTACTGATGGAATAAATAGGTGGCAGAAAATCATTTATCTATACAGACACACCCAAAATCAAATCACAAGAAAAAAAAAGAATTGGCCAAAATCAATTAGGAACTGAAAAAAATTATTTATGCCTTTTAATGGTCTTTAGAAATGATAAATATTCAAACCATTTCATTGTTTTATGAAAGATAACCAGCGGGAAAAGAAAGCCCCCTCTGCCTTGTCTGCAGGACACTAGCACCAGAACTATTCATAATGTGAGAATGTGTCTTTGTGGTGATCCTAGCACATGCAAGTGAGCACACGCACACACACACACACACACACACACCCTACACAAAGAACAAATTCAAGCTGGGGGGGGGAGAGAGAGAGAGAGAGAGAGAGAGAGAGAGAGAGAGAGAGAGAGAGAGAGAGAGAGAGAGAGAGAGAGAGAGAGAGAGAGAGAGAGAGAGAGAGAGAGAGAAGAAAAGTCTGACCAAGTGTTTTGTCTTTGTGGAAGACCTTTGGGTCTGCTCCTCTGCTCTCTGCTCAATCACAGGTTCCTTTCTGATCAGAGGTAGTTAAAGTCTCCCATTTTACTGACCAAGAGACTGAAGCCCCAGGACATCCAACATATAAACAGCCTATCTGAGAATTGAACTTCTGTTCTTTGACTCTAAATCCATCCTTTTTCTCTTCTCTACCTTATTCCAGCTAGGTAAAAAGGTACCTCTCCATTTTAACATTCTTTGTCACTACTCTAGCTGAGACCTGGAGACCTTACCTGTCTTCATCATGCTGATTACAGGAACTTCTTCATGATTTTCTCCAAGGTGCTTACACATCCCAAGTCTGGCCCACTCCTCATTTGGGGGGAAGAGAAGGGAAAATGGGAAGAATTGAGATCAACAAGGTTTTACTGTATTTGCACAAACTCCAAGACTATCTCCTGGTCAGTGTTGAGGCTATAGGCAGCGTTCGGTCACAAATTTGAGGGAAAGGTGCCCAGACCAGAGCAGAGGATAGGCAACCCAAAGGCCTGAATCAGCAGCAATCCAGAAGCTGGCAGTCAATTCAGAGTCCAGGGACCTGGAAACAAATGGACAGTCTGAAGTTAGCAGGAATCAAGGGGCACTGAAACCTGGAAATAAGAACATAAGAGAGTTTCAGAATTTCGAGGTAGCCTTTAAGAACCAGGATGTCTAAGAGGGGGACCACCGAATAGACTGGGACAGCAAGAACTGCTCCAGACCCAGAGCTTTTAGATGCTCCCTTTCTGGTTGCCCTAGAAAGACATTTCCACACTGACAGAGTGGACCTGGGAGATCCATCTATAACTGAAGTTGTCCCCACCACACAGAAGCAACAGCACTGGTTCAGATTCTAGTATTCTCTTTACTCTTCTCTCTTCATCTCCCAGTGTTAGAGTTAATTGGAATTAAAAGGCATAATAGAGCAGGAAAATTTAAGTTCAAACCTAGCCTGAGACATTTACTAGCTGTGACCCCGGACAAGTCATTTAATCTCGGCTTACCTCAATTTCCTTATCTGTAAAATGAAAGTAATAACACCACCTACCTTATAGGGTTGTTTTGAAGTACAAATGAGATCATAACTGCCTGTTAAATGTTAGCTATTGTTACAATTATTATTGACTCTTCCAATGACTTTTTACAAATTTAGTCCCAAGTCTCAGGTCAACTTGATACATTTTTTAAAATTATGGATTTTACGATCCTCAATATGAACATTTCATTAGACAAAGGAGAACAAGAAAGAGGATTCTGTATGAAATTATAAACTTCTTTAAGAACACACATATATATAAACATGTGTGTATGTGTGTAGACATATATGTATGCATGTGAACATATGTGTATATATGTGAAGATATATAATATATGTAGAAACATAATTATTTCATTGATATGGAGAACTTCCAGGGAGGAAACCCTCTACCAAATGTAGGTAAGACCCATCCTGAAATTTATAATAGTCCAGAGTTGTTTGGAGCACTCATAAGCTAAATATCTTACCCAGAATCATACAGCCAATATACTTTAGCCCAGGTCTTCTCCAAGACTATAAATGGCAGAGACGGTGCTGACTGTTTGGTAGAATTTGTTTGGTAAAGAGTTTCCTCAAGGCAGCTACATAGGACAGTGGATACAGGAGCACCAAGCCTAAAGATGGGAGTCTCTATCATTTGGGTTCAAATTTGACCTTAGATACTTCCTTGACCCTGGGCAAGTCACTTAACCCCAATTTTCTAGCCCTTAATGCTCTTCTGTTTTAGAACTAATACTAGAAATGGAAGGTAAGGGTTTAAACATTTTTTTTTAATTTTTAAAAGAATTTCCTCATCTGAGAGTTCCTTGCAGCAATGCAATCATAGTTTTAGTCCCTATACCTATATACAAAATATACTAAGACTTTTGGGACATCTCAAATGTGTAAAAACACATATATTTCTGTATGTGTGCATATATATACAAAAATATGTATACATATAAGCATATTAAATTTAATAAGATTATAAGAAAATTGTTCTGTGTCCCTTTCCACATGTTTAATTATTCATAAGCATTTAAAACCATTTGAATATAACAAAATTGTTTATAAACAACTAAACAGTAGCTTCCTAATTGGCTTTTCCAATACCAAGATGGCAGACTGCTTTCTGAAGATTTTAGAAGGTTCAGCTCTCACCTCAAAAGTCTGTTACAACTTCTAATGGCTCTGGTCTGTTCTATCTCACAGGGAACTCCAATTCAGGAGAACAGGGATGTTGAGGCTTTGGGAAAAATAGGAATTCTCTAATGCCTTCAAAGAAATTGTGTTTAAGCAAGTTCTTTAAAACATAGAGTAACTGGGAATCTACAAAGTGCTCTTGGGTGACAATATGAATATATAAGAACCATTTTGTTATTTATACATGCATTATAATTAGCATATTAATTGCAAACAGCTGCTGCTACCTTTGAAAAGCCTTTTCTTTAAATAGGTAATGCTTCCTCTCATTATCTTGTTGGCCTTTAATTTCTTGGGCAATTCTCTTTTGGGCATAGAGCAAAGGGTATCATTATAGGCCAGCACTGAGCTTATTAAGGAAGAATTCCATACTGAGGGATTCCAAATTAAGGAGATAGATAACTGTGCAGAAATCCTGGCTTAAGCTTCGAAAGCACCCCATCTTGGGAGACACTGGATAATCGATCCACAGCAGATAATCCAACAACTCTTAGTCTCTTAAAAGAGTTGGAGGGCAGGCAGCTAGGTGGCTCAGTGGATAGAGAGCCAGATCTGGAGTTGGGAAGACCTGAGTTCAAATGTGACCTCAGAGACTTCCCAGCTGTTGCTCTAGGTAAGTCACAACCCCAACTGCCTAGCCTTTGCTATTCTTCTGTCTTAGAATTGATACTAAAACAGATAGCAAAAGTTTTTTTTTTTTTAAAGATTTAGGGGGAGTCTTAGATCATTTGGAGAGTTGTTTTGTTTGTCTTTTGGGAGGGTTGATTTTTGTTTTTTTTTATTTTTTTAATCCTTTGGGATATTCCAGATGACAGATTTGCCTCTACTTCAGAAGTCCAGAGGCCCCTCCGAGGGATTACAGTTGAATTAGGAAGGAAAGACCAAAGGAAAATCCTATTTGCTGGAGGGAGCCTCATCCTTTATAAACTGAAATTGACACTTCTTATTCTGCTCATTCTGACTTCCACTGCATTCCAAGCCATTGCCAGACATTCAGACTTTTATCTTGTCACTGGACTTGGATGATGGCTGTGTGCAGCTCTGCTTTACTTAAATCCAATTCTCCCATAAGTCAAGTTGTTGGTTCTCTTCCAAAACAAAAGATTAACAACCATGACCTTGACCTAAGGAAGAAGAGTGACTAAAGTTGGTTCAAACTTTTGTGTTTTAACCCTATTTACATTTTCTGTGACGTGGCAGAGATCTGGCCTCAGAGTCAGGACACCCTCTGCTCCAGTCCCACCTCTGACTCATCCTAGTTGTGTGACCTTAGGCAAGACCCTTACCAGCTCAGGGTCCAGGCTACTCTCAAAGACTCTTGAAGTAGGTGGACATTTGCTTTGGTGATATGAATATCCTTATGCAAGCTCCCTGTACCAAATCATGTTTGGACCCCCCCAAAATTTTTTTAATGCTTTGAAAATTAAGAAACTCCACTCACTTCTTTTACTAAAAGAGTAAATTTCCTTTTTTCTTCCATATCTGTATGATATGTATGTATGTTTCTTTCCAAGCAGATTTCTGTCTCACTGAATCCTGGAAAAGTTTGAATTTCAATAACTAAGCAAGAGAACAGTGCCAACAACTCACACTCTCTGGCACTTTGAAGTTTACCCTTATGTAGCCCCATTTTACTGGTGAGGCCAACTGAGGCTCAAAGAGCCAGTAAAGCTCAGGGCCAGGATTCAGTCTCAAATTTGCTGGCCCAAGTCTTGTTGTTCTGGACAGGGCTGCTCAGATGACACGTGACACTAAACCATTCTGCTATTAGTCAGTGTAACCTGGCTGATGACTGTCTTAGGGTTCCTGAAATCTTCAATAAGAGACACTGCCTGGATTTTAAAATCAAGTTACATTCAAGTTGTTTCCTTGTTGCTTTCCGGCTTTCACTCAAGCACCTCTAATTAAGAGCAGATGGAGACAATAGTCCTTTTGACTAAAGGAAAATCTAATGCTTTGCCTTTGAAAGATTACCCACTGTGAGAAGCCTTGTGGTATAATGAATGGGAAGAGTGTTGGAAATTACTGGAAATCTGGAGGCCCTGTTCTCCAGATTCTGTTGCTGCCTAACTATGTGGCCTTTAGCTAGTTGTTTAATTTTTCTCTGCCTCAGTTTCCTTGTTTATTAAATAATGTCCCTCCCAGCTCTAAAATGATTCTAATAAATTGCCCAGGAGTGATTTTCCTGAGAGAAAAGATGCCTCTCTCCTCAATAGTTTCCACTTTGAGATAAGTTCAATACTACTATATTTTATTCTATATTTTCCCCAAACTCCTGCCAAGCCATCAGTAGCTCTTTGTCAAGCACCTGAGGATATGCAGTACTAGTTGGCATTAATAGCGTTTTCAAATTTACAAAGTTCTTTCCTTCAAAAACCTATGTAAGATAGTAGTGTAAATACTGTTATCCCCATTTTACAAACAAAGTTAGAGTCTATCCCTTTCCCCACTTCTCTGAACCATGACTCAGAATCAAGAATAACAAAGCAGGGGGCAGCTGAGTAGCTTAGTGGATTGTGAGCCATGCCTAGATGGGAGGTCCTGGGTTCAAATGTGACCTCAGACTGTAAAGATTAAAATTAATATCCTGTACTCCAAGTATTATATTTAATAATATTTATTAAATATTTATCTTGAAGTATAAGGAAGTAAGGCTAGCAAAAACCAAGAGCCGTTCCTCCCTCCTCCACCATGGAACCAGAGAGCCCACATGGGTAGAAAACAGAAACTCAAAAATTCCCCCACACAAGGAGATGCACAAACAGAAAAAGGAAAAGGGGATTTTGGGAAATGTAGTCTCTAGGGTTCAAGATTCTAAATCAATACAGACACTTCCTAGCTGTGGGATTCTGGGCAAGTCACTTAACCCCCATTGCCCAGCCCTTGCTGCTCTTCTGCCTTAGAACCAATTTATAGTATTGATCCTAAGATAAAAGGTAAGTGTGTGTTTGTTTGTCTGTTTGTTTGTTTTTTAAGTAAGAAGAAGAAATGACAAGCAGGATGATTTTGGAATAATCTAGACAGAATTACATGAACTGATGCAAAGTGAAGTGAGCAGAACCAGAAGAACATTGCACACAGGAACAATGACATTCTTTGACAAACAACTGAGAATGACCTCGTTATTCTCAGCAAAGCAATGATTCAAGACAATTCCAGAGACTCATGATGAAAAATGCCATCTGTCCTCCAAGAAAGACTGAAACATACTATAATTCTCTTTCTACTTCTTTTTTGTTGTTGTTTGAGATCTCTTCCATAAAATGACTAATATGAAAAAATGTTTTAATGATTGCATATGTAAAATCTATATTATGTTGCTTAGCATCTCAGAGAGAAGGAAGGAGTGTGAAGAAAGGAAGGAGGGAAGGTGGGAAGGAAGGAAAGAATTTGGAACTCAAAACTTTGTAAAATGAATTTTTTTTAATGCTTTTACATGTAATTGGGGGGAAAGTTTTAAAAATTAAATGAAGGAAATATTGGTAGAACTTGTGACTAGATGGAGGGAAATTGTGAGTAAAGAGTCAAAGATGATTCAGAAGTTTTGAACTTGAATGAGAAAATAGCAATAAGCAACAGAAACGGGGAAGTCAGGTCAGAGAGATATTAGAACTGTCCCAAGATAGAATTTCCTAACAAACTGAGTTGTTCCAATGTGGAATTGAGGACACCCAGGAGTCCTGGAGTCAGGAAAAATTAGTTCAAATCCAATCTCAGATGCCTACTAAACAGTGTGAGTCTGGCTAAATAATTTAACCCTGTTTGCCTCGGTTTCCTCATCTATCAAATGAACAGAAGAAGGAAATGGCAAATCAATCCAACATGGAATTGAGGACACCCAGGAGTCCTGGAGTCAGGAAAAATTAGTTCAAATCCAATCTCAGACACCTACTAAACAGTGTGAGTCTGGCTAAATAATTTAACCCTGTTTGCCTCGGTTTCCTCATCTATCAAATGAACAGAAGAAGGAAATGGCAAATCAATCCAACATCTTTGCCAAGAAAATCTCAAACAGGGTCATGAAGAATCGGACATGACAGAAATGATGGAACAATAAGAAGGAATAAGCCACCTTGGAAAGTAGTAAATGAAGGTATGAAGAGAGGCTGGATGACCAGCATTCAAAGACGTCATAATGATTATATCTAGACAAGATAACTTCTGAGGTCCCTTTTAACTCAGAGATTCTTTGATTGCCAGCATATGGTCTTAATAACTGAAAAGGGCGAGCAAAGTGTTTGTTCAGTATCGCCTCTGGAGTTAAAAAAGAGGAGATAGGAAGAAGGACAACATGGGAGACTGGGAAACAAAGGTTTAAAAAAAGATCAACAACTAGCATTACTGATCTGTCCCACTGTTTATAAATACTGTCTGTCATTCATCTAGTACAGCAATTCTTCTTCCTTCTATATTTGAGTAAAGCACTATGAACCATATTTGTGTGATTGGCTTAATTCCATTGTAACTCAGTAGTTTGAAGCACTTTAAAACTATTATCTCATTTGATCATCACAGCAGTCCTGGATGTAGGTGCTGTTATTATCTCCATTCTAAGGTTGAGGAAACTGAGTTAGCTGATTAAGTGTTTTGTCTAGGTTAACAAAGCTAGTCAGCATCTGAAGTCACATTTTAACTCAGGTCTTCCTGACTCCAGGTCAGGCTCTTAATCCATTCTATCCACTTAGCAGCCTCTCTGATCTTACCAGTGCAAGACCTGCCAAGGAAAGGGGGAAAAGTTAGTGTAGACATTGAGTGGGTCAAGGTAAAGAGGTTAGAAGCTGTCAGTCAGTGGATCATAGATTTACATGTGAATCTTGGATCAGAGATCCATTTTTTGTCCAAAGTCTTTTCTGCATCTGTTAAAATAATTGTATGATTTCCATTGGTTTTGTTATTACTATGGTCACTTACACTGATTTTTTTTCTAATACTGAACCAGCCCTGCATTCCTGGTATAAATCCCAGCTGGTCATAGTGAAAGATGTATGTGATAAATTGTTATAATTTTACTAAAACTTTATTTAGAGTTTTTGCATCAGTATTCATAATGGAGGGTTCCATAGTTTTTTCTCTGTTTCCACTCTCCTGAATTTAGATATTGGCACTATATTTGTGTCTTTAAAGGAATTTGGTAGGACTCCTAATTTGCCCATTTTTCCAAATAGCTTACATAATTTTGTAATTAATTGTTCTTTAAATGTTTGATAGAATTTATTTGTCAATCCAACTTATCCTAGAGGATTTTTCTTGGAAAGTTCATTGATGGCTTGCTCAATTTCTTTTTTTTAAGATGGGATTGCTTAAGCATTATATTTTCTTTTCTATTAATCTGGACAGTTTATATTTTTGTAAATATTCATCCATTTCACTTAAATTAGAACACTTATTGGCATATAATTAAATAATAACTTCTAATGATTACTTTAATTTCCTCTTCATTGGTGGTGAATTCACCCTTTTCATTTTTGATATTGGTCATTTGATTTTCTTCTTTCCTTTTTTAAATTAAATTAATCAATAGTTTATCTAATTGGGTTTTTTTTTTCCAAAAAACCAGTTTTTAGGTTATTTATTAGCTCAATAGTTTTCTTTCAATTTTATTCATCTTACCTTTGATTTTCAAGATTTCCAATTTGTTATTTAATTTGGGTATTTTCCATTTATTCTTTTTCTAATTTATTTTTAGTTGCATCCCCAATTCATTTATTAGATCAAAGATCTAGAACTTGCAGGAAACCCTGAAGCAGACTAGTTTAATCTCCTCATTTTTGAGATGAAGTGACTAAAGTTCAGAATAAAAACAGGGAATAAATGGCAATATCAGGAAGGTCAGAGTCCTCAGAAGGTATATCAGTAGCAAGGTCAACTAGGTGACTCAGTGGATTGAGAGTCAGGCCTACAGACAGGGGGTCCTGGGTTCAAATCTAGCCTTAGACACATCCTAGTTGTATGACCCTGGGCAAGTCACTTAATCCTGTTTGTCTCAGTTCCCTCATCTGTAAAATGAACTGGAGAAGGAAACGGCTATCCTATATTTATTGTATTATGATATGTTAGTTGTATTGTGTTATGTTATATTATTATAGTATATATAATTTATATATAATTATATGGAATAATTATCTAACATAATATTAATATAATATATAATTACACATTATATAATATATTTTACTATATTGTGTTGTATAATATATTTTGTTTTCTATTATGTTGTATTATATTTATTATATAATATGTCATTTTATTATATCATATTCTATCATCTCATATCATATTATATCATATATGATATGATGTTACATTACATTATGTTATATTATTATACTATGTTATATTATATTGTTATGTTATATTATATTATATTATATTATGTTTATAATATCATATCATATTATATCATATCATATATCATATCATATCATATATCATATCATATCATATATTGTATTATATTGTATTATATTATATTATATTGTATTATATTATATTGTATTATATTATATTATATTATATTATATTATATTATATTATATTATATTATATTATATTATATTATATTGTATTATATTATATTATATTATATTATATTATATTATATTATATTATATTATATTATATTATATTATATTATATTATATTATATTATATTATATTATATTATATTATATTATATTATATTATATTATATTATATTATATTATATTATATTATATTATATTATATTATATTATATTATATTGGCAATCCAACTATTACCACTCTTCTGCCTTGGAACCAAAATGCAGATTTAATTCTAAGAAAGAAGGTAGGAGTTTAAAAAAAAAGAAAAGAAAATGAAAGACAAGCAATAGCAATGTTTCTGGTATGACAGGAACTACCCTGAAACACTGTAGTAGGTTAAGATTAACCTGGCTATTAGCTGGGGTGTTTGAATGTGAGGTCCTTGAGAGCAAGGACTATATTTTTGTATTTCTTTGTGTCCCCAAGGCTTAGCCCAGTGCCTGGCACATAGTAAGCAATTAAAAACTATTTGTCGATGGACTGACTAAGTGGGGTAGGAAGGGTCAGGTAAGGAAAGCTCTTGATGAAATCCCTGCCCATACTTGAAGGATCAGTTCAGTTCTCCTGTCCTTCTTGACCACCCCCAGCTGAAAGGTTCATCCGTTCTCTGACCCACTGTCTATATCACTCATTTGACACTTCTCACTCCCTGGCCAGCTCTGTTAGTTTTCTTTTCACACTTCTTCTGACTTTTCTTTTCCTCAAGCTTGTAAACACTCACCAGGAAATGTTTGTGGATTGATCAATCAATCGATTGGACTAGCCTTAGAACAAATTAATCTCAGGCCTGATGACCAATTTCATTATAAAAGACCTTTGATCTCAGAGGACCTTATTCCCAATTGATTGTAGTTATCAAGTGTACAGTTAGAGGAAGAATAAAGAGTTATATTTTCCGTTCTTGTGACACCGTTCTTGCCCATGACCTGATTTTCTTGTAGACTATGACAAATTACTTCCTTGCCCTGAGTCCAGGGGCCAGGGTCAACTGTATGGTGCCAAGTAGGGGAGAAGCTTAGCATGGAAGCTCCCAAAGGCCAGAACCGTAACTAGGGACTTTTGCACTTAGGGTAAATGTCAGTGGTTGGTTGTGGGTCAGGTTTCCTGGTCTAAAGGGACCCCATCGCTGGGACAGAGGAAACACCAGTTTTCTAAGCAACTGTAGGGTGAGAAGCGTAACCCAGGACAAGGCCCCTGGGGAAGAATTGTGACATGAGGTGGTGAAATCAGTCTCTGGGACAAAGCCCTGTTCACCCATACCCCCTCTACAGAAAGCCATAGAATGCCCTTCTTCTCTGTCTTGGTCTACCTTAAATTAGTGTAGAGAGCTTCCCTTCAGTCCCTTGGCTTATGGAAGTTGTATTCAGGTGAGAACTAGCCTTGCTGATTAAAACCCTGGCTAGGGTGTGAGAAATGAGGAAAAGCCTGCTCTGGGAGTGATAACTGTCACATTATCATCTCAGTGGGACCCCCAGGAATTAAGATGAAACCACTTTGCCTCCTAGGGGCATGGATTTGGAACTAGGCCTTTGAGAAAGATTGGCTTTGTCCTCAGGCCAGCTGCCTGACTTCCACTTCGGGCCATGACAGTTCAGGCCTCCCTTCCCACAAGACTGATGGGACCAAGAGGTGAGAAGAGCCTAGCAGAATCCCCCTCATTTCTATGCATCAAGGGGACAGCACACAGGGTGCTGAACATAGAATCACAGAATGCTCTATCTACTGTGCTCTACCTAGTTGCCCCGCTCCATCACTTTCTTAAGTCTAAACAACTAACAAAACAATAATTCAAATCTGGATTTGTAGCATTTGTCTATTTTTGAGGTAGAAATGCTCACACTAAAAATTTAACAATTGACTTTCTCAGTTGTCTCCAGTACATTCCTGCCTCCCTCAGGGTAGGGATGGGGGTGGGGGATATTATATTTAACCACTTTGTACATATTTGTATTTATTGGCTTTATATTTATGCTGTATAGATTTATATATGTCTTTGTTATCAGCCCATTTGAATGTAAACTACTTGTGACTGTGATGGGGGTGTATGGGGTGTTCAGGGAGGAGTAATATCTTTGGTATGGAGGACTTGTGCCCTCGTAGGGCAGCTCTCCAGCCTCTGACCCTCACCTGACACCCAGTTATCACTTGTGGCTCCCAGTAGCTGCTAGCATGCAGCAGCAGCCATACCCCGGGCAATGCCTTCAACAGGCCGGCTAAACCTTGTGAGGGTAGCCATCGGGTCATCGACCCCTGGTGAAGACCGCTCACCCAGCATGTGAAGACCGCTTCGGCCGAACAGATAGAAGAAACCGATAAGAAGGTTCAATGGCTGAGATGGCGACGCAGCAAAGCACTGTGGAGTGCTTAGGGCGTGTTGGAGCACAAAAGACAACACGGCCATCCAATGCAGCTGAGGAAGTCTCCAGGTGTAACGACTTTTCGTGCCAATGGACCCAGGCTTCCAACACCAAGAGAGTGGGACTGTCTCTGTGCATCGACTTTTCCACTTAAATCTCCTTCATACACAAGTGTCTTTGTGCACACTCATCTATCACAGATGAAAGCGCACAAAGACAATCGTCATCCTCAGTTACCGAGAGACTACTACTACTTGTGACTACAGATTATTTCATTCTTTCTATTTGTATCCCCAGCTCCTTGCATAGGTCTTGGAACATGGGTAGGTGCTAACAAATATTTGTTGACTAATTGATTTTTACCCTATGAAGTAGAGTAGAAAAAGATTTGGACTTGGAGTTGTGTGACTCAAGTTTGAATCACAATTCTGGCATGGGATACAGGACCCAGACAAATTAATTGCCCTGTCTGAGGCTCAGTTTCAACTTTTACAAAATCCTTGTAGTACCAACCTCACAGATGCCATGAAGAGAGAAATTGAATTCCATTTCATTGCCATTCCTGAGAGAGGAAATTTCATCTCCAGCATTTGTGATTCTGCATAAGCAGATCCCCTCTCAAGGGATGTTCCCCTTTCTTATTGCTATGTCTTGGCATGCCTAGAGTCATTCATACTCTGAGGGCTCTTAGGTCACTAAACTGAACTATCTCCTCTCTTTGGACCTGACACTCTAGCCCTCATCTTTATTTTCACCATTATCCCCTTAAATTTGGATTCTTTCCCAGAAAATTGGGTTCTGATAGATGAGATTTCCCCTTCTCTGCTCCTGGGCCATACCACCTCCCAGCTCCTCTCACCTCCTTTTCTGTTTCCCTTCATGGATTATCTTTCCCATTTGAATATGAGCTCCTTGAAGGCAGGGGCTGTCTTTTGTTTGCTTGTTGCTTTTTTTTTTTTAATCTCCTGTACTTAGTACAACACCTGAAACATAGTAACATCTAGTATATGATCTGTCTCTATCTAGTCATAGCTATCTATCTCCCTAACAATCTATCTCTATATCTATTTACCAATCAATATGTATATAACAATCATTTATCTGTCTAATTTAGCTGAGTGCCATCTCCTATATTAGGTCATTCTTAATCCCCTTTTAGGCCAACTACTTTATATTTACAATGAATATATTTACATATATGGGCATGTCTACTTGTCTATGTCTGTCTTTGTGTGTATGTACATATATATGTGTGTATCTGTGTGCGGGTGTACATATTTATGTGTTTTTACTTTCCTATTTCCATATTGTCTTCCCCAAGTAAAATACAAAGTCCTCCAGTGGAGGGACTATTTTCATGTACCTGCTAGTCATTGAAGATACAGAGATGAAAGGAAAAGGGTCTCTGCCCTCAAGAAGCTTATATTCTATTGGGTACATAGATAAATCAATGCAAAATATATTCAAGGTAATCAAAATAAAATTGGAGAGGGTATTGGGAACTGAAAAATACCAACAGATCAGGAGAGGTCTCCTGTAGGAGAAGCAGGAGGTGGAATCTTGTGGCTGGAGAACAGCAAGTAGTCTTGTTTTACTAGCACATAACACACATGAAGTGGATTAATATGAATCAATCTCTAAAGATAGACTCAAGCCAGATTGTGGAGAGTTTAAAATACTAGAGAAGCTTGCATTTTATCTGAGAGGTAATAAGGAGCCAATGGAACCCCGAGCAGTGACTGACATGTTCAAACCCAAGCTTTAGGAATATCTGTTTTATAACTAAGGAAAAGATAGATGGAAGAGAGAGAAAGACCAAAAGGAGGAGGATCAATTAATTAGGTTATTGCTGTAATCAAGGGGAGAGACAATGAGTACCTGGATTAGGGTAGGGTCTATGTGAGGGGGGGAAGGAGAAAGATGGGAGAGATGTTGGAGAGGTAGAGTTAGTAAGACAAATCAACAAATACCAGAATCTCCAAAAATTCAAAAATAATTGGTCGCCTAAATAGAATACAGAAAGACAAATGGTGGGCCTTTGAGAATCTTCTTAGGTTCTGAGTTGGTGGTATTTAGAAATTATTTCTTCTGGGAGAGAAAATCATCATTTTGGAAAACCATTTCTGGTCTAACTCAAGTTGATTTTTAACTCTCAGATCTCTGTAACAGACACAGCTTTGTTTGTGTGCTAGCTGCTATGGGGACCATCAGATGCAAATGTCAGTTCCCACAAGACCCAGCTAAGCTATTGATTAGAGGAAGGAAGAAGCTTGGATGGAGAGTCCCTCAAAAAAATCAAATAAATGATTAGGGAAGGTTATGCTAGAGAAGTGGCCATGTGGAGCAAAACCTTCTGATGCACAGTGCCTGGCACATAGTAGGCAATTAATAAATATTGATTCTGATGGAAAAGACATCATTGGGCTCAGCCAGATTAGATAATTAGGTAATACAATACAAATTGTTAATTTTTTCCCCTTCAAGCAACCTTATGTGAAAATCAAAAGAAAAAGCTTACTGGGGCATATTGTAAAGGCAAACTAGATCTTCTCAAACAAAAGTTAACCATGAAGAAAAAAAAAAAGACCAACTGTGATTGGAGAAAAAAACTGTAAAAAGTTGGCAAACTGAGGAAAAACTACTAGAGAATATGCTCCAGGAAAGGATTTGTGGGGTGGGGTGCTATTTTTTTAACTACAAGTTGAAAGATTTCTTTCTATAGAAAAAAGAAGCAATTTTACTCAGGTTTGGGGAGAAAACTAGGGTTAGATAATAGTTAAGAATCAGTAAGGAAAATGTAAAAATTATACAGCTATTTTTAGGTCCTTTTCTTTAAGATGCTTTATTTCTATTTCAGAATGTTCTAGGTAGCTGAATAAAAATGTTGACTTTGTCTCCCCAAAAAGGATCCATGGAAAAATATATTAGCTTTGTTCTGATACCTATAGAACTGCTCAGACCATGAGGCTATAGTTAAGGTATCATGTGATGCTCACCTGATGGTAACAGATCCTCATAAGATGGAAAGTACCTAACAGAGGCACCTAGATGGCTCAGTGCAGTGGACTTGGAGTCAGGAAGACCTGAATTCAAACCTGCCTCAGATACTTACTAGCTGGGTGACCCTGGACAAGTCACTTAACTATGTTTGTCTCGGTTTCCTCATCTGTCAAATGAGCCAGAAAAGGAAATGGCAAACCACTCCAGTATCTCTGCCAAGAAACCTCCAACTAGGGTCATAAAGAATTGGGCATGACTAAAACAACAGAACAGCAACAACCAAACAGGAACCAAGCAGCCTCCTCAGAAAACCTGAAACGGTCCAACAAGCAAGAATCTCTTCGCGGAGAACACATCCCTTACAAAGCTCAGCAGCAAAGGGGCTGAGTGAAGAGATCAGGAGCCACCCAAAACTCTCCCTTGGTGGTGTGCTTTAGGCCTGAAGACCACAAGAATAAGAAGAGGCAGCATATGGATCCAATCACCAAATGGGGGCAAGGAAATCAGCCCAGTTTGACAAATAAGGAGGAGCTGGTTACTCTAAACATGTGGGCTGTGGAAGGAGAGCGTACTAAAGAAATTGAGGGAAAGAAAGAAAACAGATGTTGGGTTCCACTGTGCCACTTGGTATAGATCATGTTACATGACCTAAAAACCAGAGAAGATGTTCCTTTGTTTGTACCAGTTAATAACTTGAGTATCAAATCTTCCACCCAGCCCCAAAGTGAACATGTGGGAAATCTTTTGGCTGTAAAATCACTTTTTTTCATAGAATTGCTTCTTTCAGACTTGAGATATCCTCTTCCTAACTCCATTTTGCCCTCTACTATCTGAAGACTTTTGAGGGGTTCACACTTCAGTGTACTAGAATTTGGGCTTTAATTAAAGTGTAGCGGGGAGCTGAGATGACTTTTGTATAACTCATACAGAACTGACAATTCAAGAAAGAAGGACTTGGGGCCTGACTAAATTATTATCACAACTCCTTACTCTGTTTTTATAGAAGTGACCTGAGTTCTCTACCAGCACAAGGTTGCAAGTTAGGCTTTCCTCGGATTGCAGCAAAGTAGGGATGGATCTGAGGACTCTTCTGATCCCTATTAACTCCTCATCACATCCTTCAAGATGGAATTTGATGTTGGTCTCTAGCAGAGTTGCCATCTAGTGCCATCTAGTTGCCTCAGGTGCCATCTAGTCAAATCCCCTGTGTAATGAATGAATCTCCTTGACAACATCCATTCAAGTCCATGGGCATCAAATTCTCTCATTCCATTATTGGGTAGCTTTAGTAATCACAATATTCTTCCTAATAATATGCTAAAATCTGCTTCCCTAAAACTTAGGATCATAAGATTTGGGCTGTCAGGGTCCACCCAAATCCCACCATTTGATCAGTGAGGAATTTGGGGCTCAGGAAGATTAATTAACTTGCCCAAGAACTCATAGGTATAAAAATGCAGTAGGTCAAACACAAGACCTCTGACTCCCTATCTAATGCTCTTTCCACTAATTTATTGGTCCTACTTCTGCCATTTTGAGATACAGAGAATCAAATCTAATCCTTCTCCATGTGATACCTGTTCAGCTGCTGAAGACAGTAATCACCCCAATGTCTTCTCTTCTCTAGATCAAGTAGAGTAATTACTTCTTTTAGTTAGCTCAGCCTGTTTTGGGTGATGTCTTGATAGGTATCAGGTCTGTGAACTTTCTGACTCCAAGTTAGGGACACTTTATCTTCTAATACCACGCTTAGCCCTTGGTGGTTGGACAAGAAGGATTCCAGGAGATAAAGTCTTTTTTAAAAACAAAAGCTCAGGACCAAGCTTATTGCTTCCGCCAAACATCACAACCAGTGGGAGCTGCTTTATTTAGTGTTGAGTTATGTTGCCTAGAACAGACCCAAGAGTAGGCTATGATGGTTTTTGTCAAAGTTGTCATTCCAGGCTTGTGATCTCATTGGTGTTTATGATCCACTCTCCAGATAACATCACTGCATTCCAAAAACCATAGTGGAGTCAGGTCACCAGCCCTCATTCTGCCATGAACTTCAGGATGGCCTCGGGCAAACCATTTAACAACAACAACAATAATAACACTTAACATTTATATAGTGTTTACTATGTTCCAGATAAAATTATTATCTCATTTAGCCCTCAAAACAACTCTACGAGGTAGGTGTTATTATGATCCCCATTTTACAGAGGAACAAACTAAGACAGAGAAGTTAAGTGATTTACCCAGGGTCATACAATTAATAAGTGTCTGAGGCTAGAATTGAACTCAAGTCTTCTATCCAGCACTCTATGTACTGTGCCACCTAGCTGCCCATTTCCCTTGCCTGGGTCTCATTTCCTTCACTCACAAAGGGAAGGTTGGATGAGATGACACCAAAGGTTCCTTCCAGTCCTGACAGTCTATGATGCTATGACAGCAGCTGCTACATCTGAAACAACTCTCCTACCAGAACAATTCTGTTTCTCCCTAATTATTTAACAGCCTGTCGTCTTGGCAAACTCCACCCGGTGAATTCAGCACAATAATGAAGAAGCAAAGTGTTCCCTCCAGCAGCCAGTCTCTGGGGTTTTCCCAGAATGAATTCCACCAGGAGTGCATTCAACTAAATAGAAATGGATTATAATAATCTCTGACATGGGCATAGCCATCTTGAAAGTGCTTTTGCAGACATGATCTCATCACAACCTCACTACAACCCTTCGAGCTAGACAGAGTTGACTTAATTATGCTCACTTTGCAAATTAGGAAACTGAGGCTCAAAGATATTAAGTGACTTTCCCATTGTCCCATGGAAAATAAGGGACAGAAGTAAAAAAAAATGGTTGACACTTATTTAGGGCCTTAAGTGGCATGGTGATGTAGGCTGTACTTGTACTTGATAAGTGCCCCAGTTTATAGGTCCTGCAATAGCAATCACAGCTCTCACACTCTGCTTTGCTGTTGTGGGCAACTCTTCATGTCCCTATTTGGAGTTTTCTTGGAGGAGTTACTGGAGTAGTTTGTCATTTCCTTTTCCAGTTGATTTGACAGATGAGGAAATCAAGGCAGACAGGATCAAATGACTTGTCTAGGATCATCCAGCTAGTAAATGTTTGAAGCCAGATTTGTACTCAAGAAGGTGAATCTTCACTGACTCCAGGCTTGGCATTTGTATCCACTGAACCATCTAGCTGCCTTCTTATCCTCTGCAAGCTTAATGAAAAACAGGCTGTCATTTACTTTGTTGGTTGGTTTGTTTATTAGCATGTAGTGAGCATAGCATATAATTTGTCCATTAGGTGGTACTGCACTCAAGCTACTAGCCAAGCTGGTTGGTCAGCATGTACCCCAGTATCTCAACACAGGCATCCTCGAAGATTTCAGCATTCCAGCTTCTTGGACGACACACTCACCCTACAAACTCTAAGCTTGCCTTCCCCTTCCACACCCCTGTTGGCCTGGATCCAGTATTGATTTAAGGACATAAAAAGAAAGCACTCCTCCAAATTATTAGAAAAGATTAGGAAAATATCTATATATCTCTGCCTCAATCCTGTGTCTTAGAAATTTCCTTCATTCTAACCACTGTGGCCATGTTATTTAGTCAGTCAGTAAAATGAAATCACTAAGCAACCATCAAGCTCTCTTTTTTTCTAGATCATCCCAATCTACTCAGTCATCCCTCTTGGATCTATAGATCATGGTAAAGATTCCAGGAAATGATTAAATGTTTGAAATATGCTAGGATCAGTTTTATAAACCAACAAATGGTGGGAGGTGGGGCGCTCCAGGGAGTAGAATCAATACCCCTCTTTCTTCTCCTTAATAGCCAGAGTTTCACGGAAATTTCCAGCCCCATTCCATCTTTCTCTGCTTCTGCTTGCTGGTTTTGCCATCCCTCAACTTTATCTGCTCTCCGACCCCAGGGGCTCCATTTGCGCCATTGCATTACTCAAAAGATGTGCAGTTCTGTCAATGCTGTTCCCACTTTGGGTTGTAAAGGCTCAGCTGTAAGATCAGTAGGATCCAGCAGCAAGTAGCTGATGATGACTGCCTGTCCCACCAAGAGTTTTCCATCTCTGCCTCTCTGCTCCCAGACACCTGGGAAGAAATAAAGGCCAATGAAGGCTTTTAAGAGCAGAGGAATAGGAAACAGGGAACTTTGGAATCTGTGTGCTACATACAAGGCCCTCTACTCCCAGGTGCAGGACCCATCTATTTCCTCTTGTCTGGACTTCCTGACCCCCCATATTCCTGATCCAGATTAGAAAATCATTGTAGTTGGTACATTGTATGTGCTACATTGAACATACTGTCAGACTAGATTGATGGGTTGGTTTATTAAAATAAACTTAGCTTTTAGTTTTTCTTTTTTATTATTCCTTAATGCAAAAGATGGCTCTTTGGGAGGGGGCAGAGAAAAGGAAATCAATGGAAATGAAGGTAATATAAAAACAAAGGATACCAATAAAGTTATTTTCAAGAAAAAGGCATATACTACATAAGATTTATATACAATTTCACACATATTCTCTCATCGTATCCTCAGAACAAACTTTGACATAAATAGTACAGATATCATTTCCCTCATTTAATAAATGAGAAAATTGAAGTTGAGTGAGAGAAATGACTTACCAAAGGTCACATATAAGTAGTAAATAGCAATGTTAAAATTCAAAATCATGCCTCTTTCTTTTTATTAAGCAAGAAACTCTAAACCCAGTCAATAATCTATGATGGAAATGGACCATGAAGAACCTCCAGAGTACTGAATAATAATAATAATAATAATAATAATAATAATAATAATAATTGTTTTTGTTTACTCATTTTAATTACATCTGACTTCATGAACCCATTTAGGGTTTTCTTGTCAGTGATACCAGAGGGGTTTGCCTTTTCCTTCTCTAGCTTGTTTGACAGCTAAGGAAACTGAGACAAACAGAACTAAGTGACTTACCCAAAAATCACACAGCCAGGAAGTGTCTGAAGCCAGATTTAAACTCAAGAAGATGAGTCTTGCCAACTCCTGGGCTAGCACTCTAGCCATTGCACCACCTCGCTGTTAGTATTTTTATAACATATTATATATTTATATAGCCTTTAATGTTTGTAAAATACTTTACTCCTAAAGGTGGGTGTTATTATTATCTCCATTTTACAGATGAGGAAGATGAGGCAAAGAGAGGTTAAGTGAGTTGCCCAGGCTTATACAGCTAGTAAATGTCTGACACTGAATATGAACTCAGGTCTTCTAGATTCTAGGTCAAACATTGTATCCATAGGTGGCCACCTACCAGTCCATAAGATCTGATCCCAACACAAAAACAGCATGTTAGCTTTCTAGGTTATAGGTAGCTGCTTCCTTTCCACTCTGCTAGCATTTTTTCAGCTCCTTGCCCCAAGTTCAGGTGATCTTTCCATTCTTCTCCCTAAAGATTCAAAAATAATCACACTGGGGACAATTGGCAAAGAAGGAGGTCAGCAGCTAGGACTTGGGGTTAGGAAAGCTTGTTCTGAGTTCTTTTTTCCTGTTAGCACTGTCCTAGGTCAGTCCTACAGGTTACTCTATTTTGGAAGAAGATTCAGAGATGGAGATGAGTTGTTGGTATCACCAACATTTACTCCCACATATTATCCAGTAGGCTACCAAAGGCCCTCAGTTCTTCTACTCTTCAATGTAATTCAACACGAATTCATTAAATACCTACTATGTGCATATGTGAAAGGTACAATACTAGGTGAGGGAGCTACAAAGATGGGAAACAGTTCCTGCCCACCAAAACTTTATTAGGGGAAATGGCATTTACACAAATGCATGGTAAAATATTGTTGGCTCAAAGGAAAGATTCATCTAAAATGCTTTGAAAATGTCACAGAGAATCATAGAATCATAGAGCTGAAAGGGACTAAAGACAAAGCTGAAAAGGGATAAATAAACATCTCATCCAAGGTCATACAAGTGGTAGAGAAAAAAAGAATTTCAACAAGTGGAGATGCAGAGGGTGGGATTTCCAGCATAGGGACAGCCTGTAAATATTCTGGGAGGCAAGAAGAGAAGGCTGAAGACTGGGGGACAACCAGTAGTTTAGTTTAACTAGAAATTAGAAAGTGTGAAATAAAGTTGGAAAGGTAGCTTGGAACCAGACTCAGTTCCTTACTCAACCTTACTTACTTACAGCAACCTTAAATGCCAGGCTGGGAATTTGTATTTTATCTAGAGACACTCTAGGTCTGTGTTGGTGAACCTATGGCACACATGATGGAGGGGCCTGCTTCCCTCTCCCTCTTCATGCACACCTGAGGACATTTCTCTCCTCAGCCCAGCAGCCCAATGGGAGCAGTTCCTCCCTCTCCTGTCTGGGGTAAGGGGGTAAGGATGGGGGCTCACATGCAGTGTGAGGGTCACAGTTTGGACATGTGGTCTCTAAAAGGTTCTCCATCACTGCTCTTAAGTGTTGGAGCAAAGAGGAGGGACATTGTCAACCTGGAACATTCAGAAGATCATTTTAGAGGATTGGGGAGGATGAGATAGAGAGGAAAGACTATTATCCCAGTTCAAGTGAGAAGTAATGAGGGTCTGAACTAGAATGATAGCCAGGGGAGAGAAGGAACAGATGCTAGAGTTGCTCTGGTGCTAAATTCCAGAGGATCTTGCAACTAGGTAGCTTGATGATGAAGGGGCTAAAATGTGAATTGTGGATTCAGAGAGACTTCAGTCTAAATCCAACCTCCAACTCTAAGTGATCCTGGGAAAGTCACTGAATTGCCTCAGTTTCCTAACCTAAAAACATGACTAATAATAACACCTGGCTCCAAGGGTTGGGGGCAACTAGTTGTCACAATGAATAGAGTAGGATTAGAATCAGTAAGCCAGGAAGACCTGAGTTCAAATTTGACCTCAGATTCTAGCTGAGTGTTCAAGGGCAAGTCTCTTAGCCCTGTTTGCCTCCATTTCTTCATCTGTCCAATGAGCTGAAGAAGGAAATGGCAAACATTCTAGTGTCTTTGCCAAGAAAACCCACATGGACTCATGGAGAGTCAGGTACTACTGAAATGAATGAGCAACAACAATAATAACCTCCAAGGATTTTCATGAGCATGAAATGAAATAATATTCGCAGTTTGCTTCGGGGGGAAGACTTTGGGAGAAGCTGTGTACCAGGTACTGGTAGAATTGTCCAGCAGGGTGCTATCTCAGGATGGTGACCTTGAACATCAATGCAAATCCCCCAGTGAGACCTCACTGAATTGAAGTTAACTGATGAGTTAAATTGAATTCCTGTTACTAATTGCTAAACTTTACAAGCTTTCCAAATCTGATCGCCTCTGGGGAATATTTACATTTACCACAAATGTTACACACATTTGGGCTCAAGAACATTAGGCCTGGAGTCAGGAGACCTGGGTTCAAATTCCATTACAACATTAACTGTGTGATGGGATATAAAAGTATTTAACCTCTCTAAGAATCAGTTTCCTCATCAGAAGGAAGTTGTTTTGCATTTAAATGAGTTAGGATTACTGTTGTTTCAAGTTATCATGTAGATTTTAGTTTACTAAGTAAGGAGGAAACTTTATATTGCCAAAAAATGCAGTGTTTCTTCAGAGTACCCTTAGGTACAATTCTGTAAGTAAGAACTCCATAAACTTTGTTTCATTAAGTTTCTCTTAAAGCAATCATTGATTTGATTTGCCCAATGTTTTTGTTAATGATTCAAGTGAAGGCACAGATGGCACGCTTATTAAATTTTCAGATGATTCAGCATCAGTAGGGATAGATAATATGCTGGGCAACAAAAGTAAGATTCCCAGAGTTCTCAACAGGATGGGACAATAGGCTTAATCTAATGAGATGAGGTCTAAGAAGGAGATGTGAAAACCCTACACCTCGGTTGAAAAAATCAACTATGCAAAGTTAAAATGGAGAAACCACGGCTTTTTAAGAGCAGATATAAAAACTATCACAGAGGGATAGAGGCCGTAATAAAAGAACTTGGACATAATTTCAACTCTGTGAAATTGAAAAGGTTCTACACTGACAAAAATCAACGTAACTATAACAAGAAGGGAAGTTGTTAATTGGGAAAAACGTATCAGAAATATGAAATATTATCTAGATAGGGTCTGATATGTAAAGGACTGAAACTAAATATAACTGGGAGTATATCCCTAGAGAATAAGTTGTCAAAGTAGAGGAATCAACAGTTCTCAAAACAAAAATTATGAACTATTTTTTAACCCTTACTTTCTCCCTTAGAATGTTAAAGTGTATATTAAGTATCAATTCCAAGTCAGAAGAGTGGTAAAGTCTAGGAAATTGGGAGTAAAGTGACCTGACCAGGGTCATACAACTAGGAAGTATCTATAGCCAGATTTGAATCCAAGACTTCCCTTCTCCAATCCTGGGTCTATCTACTGAGCCACCTAGTTGCCCCCCAAATTATACACTATTAACAACCATATAAAAAATTGCTCCATCACAAATAATAAAAGAAATGTAAATAAAAATCACTCTGAGATTTCATTTCATATCCCCCAAACTGCCAAATATAACAAAAGGTAAGAATATCCAGTGTTGGAGGAGATACAGAAATATAGATACATTCACACACATTGATGGGATTGCAAATTGGTCTAGCCATTCTAGAAAGCAATTTAGAATGATACTGAAAAAATGATTGATCCCCTTTGACCCAGAAAATCTACTGGTAGAAAAATATCCCAAGGATCATAGGATCTTATATTTGAGGTCAGAAGGAACATCAAACACCATAGAATCCAATGTTCTCATTTTATGGATGAGGAAACTAAAGCTGAGAGGTTAACTGATTTTCCCAAAGGCATAAAAAAAAAGCTCACATGAGCACTAAAATATTACTAGCAGGTTTGGGGGTTTTTGTGGTACAAAGACTAGAAATCAAGTAAATAGATGCCCATTGATTGGAGAATGGCTAATAAAGTGGTACATGAATGTAATAAAATACACTAAAAGAAATGAAGCAAATGAATTAGAAATATATGATAGGAGTAGCTCAGTAGTACAGTGAATAGAATGTGGGACCTGGAATCAGGGAGGCTTGAGTTCAAATCCAACCTCAAACACTTACTATGTGATCCTGGGCAAGTCATTTAACCCTATTTGGCCCCCCAAAAAAGTATATAATAAATGCTTATCAATTGATATAAAGAATTCAGAGAAGAATGGGAAGACTAAATGAACAGATACAAAGTGAAATAAACAGAACCAGGAAAAGAATATATACAAAACTATAATAATATAATTAGAAATAACAAAAGAAATGAAATTTATATAGGGAAGTGCAAATAATGAAGCTCTTGAAGTGATCCCTCTACTTGAATTCAAACTATATATTTCCATTGAATTAGAACCAATTACAACATTTTACATAACAATAACTTAGAATACTGAATATTTTAATACACACAACCACTTTGAGGATTCCTTATGTACCTAGTTCTAATGACCAAGTTTGTCCCCAAAGTAGAGGTGAAAGAATACACCGCCTTCCCTTCTTTTCAGAGGTGAGGACAATATGGGTATGAAATATTACATGTAGGATGATAGTTGATTTATTAGTTGAGAGACAGAGAGAGAGAGAGAGAGAGAGAGAGACAGAGACAGAGACAGAGACAGAGACAGAGGGAGAGGGAGAGAGAGAGAGATGAATAAAAGAATAAAAAAGGATTGAGAAGCTCTCTCTTTGTGCCAAAGATTATGCTAAGTGTAGGGACACAAACACAAGATCAAGCAATTCCTTCCCTCAAGCAACTTACTCAAGGGAAACAACAAATATAAGAAGGCTCAGTGACAGCCCAAATGGCACAATCCAGGAGTGTTTAAGATTTAGTACTGGGAGGCAACTATATAGTTTAGTGGATTAAGAGCCAGGAGACAGAGGTCCTGGGTTCAAATATGACCTCAGACACTTCCTAGCTGTGTGATCCTGGGCAAGTCACCCCCACTGTCTAGCCTTTATGGTTCTCTTGCCTTGGAACCAACACACCGTTTTGATTCTAGGACAGAAGGAAAGGGTTTTAAACAAAACCTTAGTGGCAGAGGTCTGGAGGATAATGCAAATAGCAAGGAACATAGACTCTCAGTTGGAAAGAACTTGAGAAGCCATCTAATCCAACCAAATCTGAAGAACTCTTTCTATGGCATACATAACAATTGGTCATTCAGCCTTTGCTTGCAGACCTCTAAAGAAGGGAAATGATCTCCTCTCAAGACATCCCCTTCCACTTTGGGATATCCCTTAGGGAGATTTTCTTTATTTCAAGAGGAAATTTATAAACTCTCACTATTCCTAGTTCTGCAATCTGAGGCCCAAATGGACAAAATTACTCCTTTTCCTTGAGACAATCCTTCAAGTACTTGAAGACAGATATTGATTTCCTCCCCAAGTTTTCTCATCTACAAGCTAAACTTCCTTTTCAACCACTCTTCATCTGGCTTGGTCTCCAGTTTCTTCATGATCCTGATAGGTCCTCTCTGCCATATTCCAGCTTGTCAGCATCTTTCCTAAAATGTGCAACCAAGACCTGAATACTGCCCTCCCAATGTTTTGACCATATTACAATCTAGTCTCTAGTTGTGGATTTTAAGCCTCTCTTAATGAAGGCTGATTGAATTCACTCACTTTTTTAACTAACATTATACAAGTCATAATGAGGCTCCGATTGCTTCCAGAACTGCTCTTTAGCCATACCTCTCCCATTTTGTACTTGTAAAGTTAATTTTAACCCATACAGATTTTTACATTTATTCCTATTAAATTTTATCATATTGTATCAACCCATCCAGCATTCTGTTCTGTTAAGTTTTTTAGATACATTACTATTCTTCATATTAGTTATACCTTCCAGTTTCGTGTTATCTGAGAACTGATAAGCACGCCATCTATGACCATAATCAAATGGTTGATAAAAAATGTTATATACAGGACCAAGCCTAGATTCCTGGAGCGTTTCACTAGAAACCTCTCTCCAATGTGACTTTAAACCACTATTCTTTGGATCTTCCAGTCAACTGATTTTTAATCATTCTAATTTAACTAAAAAGTCTAGCCCATATATCTCTGTCTTTTTATAAGATTAGCCAAAGAGACAAGAAGTTTTATAGGGCTAAACAAAAAGTAAGCTTCTTGACAGGAAGTACTATTTTATTTCTATGTTCATATTCCCAAGGTCTCATGCCTGATAATATAGTATGTTGTTCAGTCATTTCAGTCATCTCGCCCTTCATGACCCCATTTTGGATTTTCCTGGCAAAAATACTGGAGTGATTTGACATTTCCTTCTCCAGCTCATTTTACAGGTGAGGAAACTGAGGCAAACAGGGTTAAGTGATTTGCCCAGGGCCACATGTTCTAGTAAATGTCTAATTCTAGCTTTGACTCAAGGTCTTCCTGAGCCTATACCCAGTGTTCTATCCACTGTGCCACCTAGCTGAGGGAGCATTTAACCACAGTATAACCCTCATTGATTGTCAGACCCAGGAGCTCCAAACATATGGAACTCATGAGGTTCCTCCAAGGCTAGCAATGTCCACCTCAGGATCATTGTTGGGTCGCCGATGCTCAGAAGCAAAGGAAGAGTCCGTGAATCCCTAACATATGGTACACTGCCATGTGAGAGCAACCCCAATGGTTTATGGAAAAATGGAGACTTCTCTTCTCCCTTCCCCCACCATCCCATGACATGAAGTTACATAAAATTTTCCATGCTATCCATCTCAGAGAGTAGAAAAGAGAGCAAGAACAAGAGCTATTTCTCCCTTTAAAGTAGACTGAATGGGCAGCTTTTTCTCACCCAGTGGCCATTCTTTTTTTTGAAGCACTTCCCTCCCAAAATACCAAGTCCTTATGTGTTGAGTAAGTGTGTTCCTGGAAGAGATTAGAGGGACTCAGTGCAAGCTCAATGGGATTTACTTTTAATCCAGGCCCTGCTACACTCATGTTTGCCATTAGATTATAGATTTATGCTCTCAGGTTCAGTTCCGTAATAAAGGGGTTTTTCGTCTCTCCTTTTATCTTCTTTGTCTGCAATTCATTAGCTGCTATCAGATTAATGGCAGAATTAGCTCTCAAGGCCAGTTTCTCTCAATCTTTCCTTCTTCCTTCCAAAAATAAAAAATAAAACAAAATAAAGATCACCTGTTCAGCTCCTACCAAAGCTCTACTTCATTAATTTTATGGAACAGGATAAGGATAATATAAATACCTTAATCATATAGAATTTAGTCAAATTTCAAATACGAGAAATAAGAAAATTTGGATGTGATGGCAAAGGAACTCCCGTCAATACTCTGGTCACCCAAAGCCAACAATGAGGATAATGTTGAGACCCAAGACTGAATTATCCAATAATCCCGTGTTCCTTTATGACCTTCCATCAAGATCAATCATACCCATTATTCAGATCTGCTCTCACTGCCTAGAGAACACTCATGAAGAGTATTCTCCATACAGTTTATTCTTCCTATAAAATACAAGGGACCCCTCTTTTTTTAACTTGGCCTCACTGACTTATTTTAACTTATTTTATTAAAGATATTAGTACCAAGATATGGTATGAAATAGTGCAAAGAAGATAAGCCTGGGAGTTAGGAGACCTGCATTCTAGTCCCAGCTCTGATACTATTGGGGTGAAGTCTAGCAATCTTTTAAGCCCCCTATAACTGATGCTTATTTTCTTTACCTTTGCTTCTAGGTCAACATCTGGTGGCCATAAGCCTCCAGTGATGGACGCCATCATCCCATGTCCTTTACTGGGCTGCGTGCTGTCACAGATGTCTACACTTATGCAAATCCCAGTCAGTTTGTGACCATTACCCAAACCCAAGACATCACTATTCACCAAGTGAAGATATGGGCCCAGTCCAAAAAGGAAATCAATTGTCTAGGAAGCATCATTCTTGAAAAGTCAGAATTCTGTAGTCAGAGAAAGTGTCCCAAACACCCAAATGTCTCTAAACTTCTAGTCTAGAATGATGCATATTATACATTGTTAGGTGCTTAATATTTGTTTACTGAAATAAATTGGCATTTCAATCATTGGGAAGAAGTCATTGAGGGAGAAGGGATGGGGATGGAGTTGGGGCCTGCCTTATACCCTTCAAAAACACTATAAGAACAGTCAGTCCTTCCATTCATTGTAGGATTTTTCCCATTTCCATCCATTTGAGCCCCAAGTTAGTAATTCTATCCTCCCCTGGTTTCTGATTAGGCTAAAATGGGCAGAACACTGGACTTTAAATCACAAGACCTCAATTCAACTCCTGGTACTATTGCCTTTCTGGGAAGTATTGAACACTTTGTACCTTGGTTTCTCATCTGTAGGGCAGGTAGATGGTGCAATGGAGAGAGCATTAGACCTAGAGTCAGGAGTTCAAATCCAGGCTCAGACATTTATGAGCTTTCTGACCCTGGGCAAATCATTTAACATTTTTATCTTAGTTTCCTCATCTATAAAATGAGTCAAAGAAGGAAATGGCTAACCACCCCAGTATCTTTGCCAAGAAATGGGATGACAAAGAGTCAGACATGACTGAACAATGCTTCCCATCTATGAAATATGTATAATAATACTTTTCCTGATTTCTTCTAAGTGTTATTGTGAGGACCAAATGAGACAGTGTATGTGAAAGAGCTTTGTAACCTATAAGGTGCTAAACAAACATAAAATATCATTATTATTATTGCTATTAATGACATGGGGTACATTTTTTTCACTGTAGGGTCTTTCTATCTGTATTCTGTCTAGATTCCCCTGATTTCCTAGAAAGTAGTAATCCTATAGTCTGTCTCTCATAGACATCCCCCTAAATTTGTCCCTTTCTGAAATGTCTTTTTTTTTCTCCAGCAAGTTGTTATTGTATTTTCCCAATTATGTGTAGAAACAATTTTTAACATTTGTTTTCTGACAGTTTGTGATCCAGATTCTCTCCCTTCATCCTCTCCTCTTCCCTGACATGGTAAGCAATTTGATATAACTTATACGTGTGCTATTACACAATACATATCACATGTACAAGAAAAAACTCATGAAGGAAATAAAGTGGAAAATGGGATGCTTTGATTTGCATTCAGGCCCAGCCAGTTCTTTTCTGGAATGTAGTCTGAAACATTTCTATGTTGATTTTCCTCCATTACCATATTCTCTGACATTTTCTTTTGCTGCCTGTAAACTGTTCTCAGATATAATAAAGTCCCATTTTTCTTTCACCTGGGAGTTGGTGTGTGCCTGTGTAGCCTTGAGCAAGACCCTTGTGCTCTCTTGCTTAGTTTTCTCATCAATAAATGAATGGGGGTACTCAACAGCCTCTAAGGCACCTGGGTGCGCTCATACATATTGAAGAGAATGAGTCTGTGCATGTGTACATTTGGCTGTGTGTGTGAGCTGCTGGGTGATTAGCGGGTTTTCTCTATACTCACCCTGCCCTCTAGTGTCCACATCTCAGCAGAAGAGGTAAAAGTTACATCATTTCAAATCCTCATTACATTCATTTTATGGAATAGGATGAGGACGATATCAATACCTTGCCAGGGGGAGCTGGGACAAATTTCAAACATGGGAAATAAGAAAATCTTGATGTGATGGACAAATAAATTGTAAAAACATTATGGTCACATGTAAACCATCACTGAGGATCCCATGGAGATCCAAGATGGAATGATCCAACAATCTGGTTTCAAAGTGTTATTCCTGGGTTAATTTGGGGTTTGTTCTGGAAGAAATGCTGATCCTCTTGGGAATCAGTTCTGAGGATCTCTCTTCAAAAAGCCAGCTGATCATCAGATGGGTCCAACCTATTCCTGAAGAAACTAATTGGCAGAAGACACTATCACTGGGGACAGGAAAGAGGGAATCTTGAAACAAGTTCTCCTGCCTGAGAAAAAGACAGTCACGGAGTCTCCTGGAGGCATGGAGCCACTGTGTGTCTCATGATTGCTTTCCCTCTGTGACTGGAGATAGGAGAGCAAGAAGAGCTCAATGCAGAGCTGAATTTTCTCCATACAAAACAGGTTTGGCGTGGATGAAAGCAAACCATGTTGTTGGGTACCACATGCCAAGATTCAAAAGGGCATCTGGACATTCCGTATCATAGGTCAGAGAGCATAGAAGTTTCTAGTGTGAGCTAGACCTCATCTGACATCTGACTTTTTACAAATCTTTGATGTGATGTTGGCTTTTTCTTGCCTGGCCTTTAGATCCCAGGGCTGCCATCTTGCTTGCCTGTTTGCCTCAGTCCTAGACTTGCCTCCTTCCTCTGTCCCAGGGTTATTCTCAGTAGTTTTTAATAATTGGATGAATCAGTGATACCATTAATGTGGGTGTTCCCCAAAATGCTACAGACCACAACAAATCCCCAGATTCTTAGCCTATACCAATCTTGCCCCTAAGCTTAATGATCTTTTACAGAACCACCCAGAATCTGGATGGAGGGCCTTCCTAAAGTGGTGTCTGTGAACTTGGGGTTCTTTGAGAAAATTTGGATAACTATTTCAATATAATCAGTTTCCTTTGTTAATCCCATATATTTTTGTGCATTTAAAAACATTATTCTGATAAGGGCTATATTATAAGCATCATCAAACTGCTAAAATATAGTGCATGCCATACATACACACAAAAAAACAACTTAGAATTTTTGCTTTAGGAGAGCAGCTAGGTGGCTTAGTAGATTGAAGGTCAGGCCTAGAGATGGAAGGTCCTGGGTTCAAATCCAACCTCTGATACTTCCAAGATATGTGACCTTGGGCAGGTCACTTAACCCCCATTCCCTGGCTCTTAACCTTCTTTCTGCCCTGAAACTGTTCAAAGTATCTATAGGATAGGGGGAAGGAAAATAATACAGAGGGAAAAACATATAAATATTACGTTTATTTTAACATTGAAGGGATGAAGGAAAGGGGAAAGGGAAAAAGGTGAAAAATCTGACTGCTTTTACCCACTAACTAATCAATATCTGACTTACACTAGACTAAGCCCTGATTTATCTAAAAGCAAGTCCAACAGGGTCAATATCTCACAAAGAATCCTTGGTGAGCCAGAAACAGGAATCCAGCTGATGTCCTCAGATGTCCCAACAGGGCAGTGATCTTTTCTCCAATCTGGCTGTCCACCAGGAAGACTGGACTTATTCTTTCACCACAGCTAGAAGATCCTCAAGGCCAGTTGTTTTATGGATGGGTTCAAGGTGATTCACAAATACACCTGCCTCCTCCTTTTCTCGGGTCCAGAGTGAGAGTTAATCAACTGTCCCTAGGAGTTCTGACTCAACCAGGTTCAGGAAGATTCTGAATCTCACTCCCTGTCAATAATTACTTGCATAAGTTTTATTTTTCTTTGCTACAGAACCAATACATGGTATCAATTATAAGATGGAAGGTAAGGGTTAAAAAAAAACCTTCCGCTTTAGATCTTGGGGTGGTTTTTATCTCTTTATACAGAGAATCAGAGATCTACAGGTGGAAGCGACCTTGGTAGTCACCTACTCTAGCTCCCTTATTTTACCCATGAATAAACTAACACCTGGTATGGATAAGTGACTGATGCATGGCCATATATGTAGTAAGTGTTCAAACTAGGATTCAAACTCAGATCTATAATTTTAATTCTAATACTCTTCCCGCTCTATCAGATTGGTTTCTGCCTGCCTTTCTCATAATGCATTTTCTCAGGGATCTCTCTTAAAATATATATCATCCATCGTTGAAGCTATGGAACATCATTCTCTCTCTTTTCTCCTCCCTCTACACTATCTCTTTTGATAACATCATTAGGTCCCAGAAGGGTAACTATTCTCTTTATGTGGAGGACTCTCAGATCTACCTATGAGGCCAGGGGATTATTGGGTGTACCTCATTAGAGTACATGCATCCCCTTTAGAAACCACTCATTTAGATGACATAGCTTCATGGTTGGCCCATTGTGTTAGCATATTGTGCTGCCAATTGCCAATTAAACATTATAAATTGGATCTCTTGGAGACATCTTCAATGCAGTATGTCTAGTATAGGGCTCTCCTAAATATCCCTCTTTCATGCCACACAGAGGTACCTTGGTTTTCCCTCAGCAAAGAACTTAAAAGAGATGTCAGATTGAATATTACCTATCTCTTCTAAATCTGCTGACTTTTTTGGTGATGGGAAGTAGCTGCCAGGAATAGGCATCTGAGTAAATATTTCTATAAATAAATAAATGAATGAATGAATGAATAAATAAATAAATGCACAGTACATCCCTTCAAGGTGAAAGTGATGCTTTAAATATGAATGAGAAAGTAACTGCTTTTCAAGAGACCCCTGTGATAGAAAAAGCATTTTTAAAACAGATGTTTAGAAATATTTCCATTACTAAATGATTTCACTTCTGAAAACAATGTATAAAAACTATAAAAACTCTCCTCTATGAATAATTAAAAAACTTAGAAATGGAATTTTCTAATCAGATTAAAAATCTTCCAAATGGGAGATAGCTAGGTGGCTTAGTGGATAGAACCCTACTAAAACCAGGCTTCAAATGTGGCCTCAGACACTTCCTAGTGGTTTGACCCCTGGACAAATCATTTAACCCCAATTGCCTAGCCTTTGCCTTTTTGTTTTAGAGTTGGTACTAGAAGAGAAAGTAAGAGTTTTTTAAACAATCAAGCAAATGGAGAGTTGGAGGGGATTTTAAACCTATTTGTTGAAGTGATAAAAATGTATCCCAATTATTTTACAAAAACAACTAATTAATAGGGGCAGCTGGGTAGCTCAGTGTATTTTGAGCCAAGCCTAGAGATGGGAGGTCCTAGGTTCAAATCTGGCCTCAGACACTTCCCAGCTGTGTGACCCTGGGCAAGTCACTTGACCCCCATTGCCCTTACCACTCTTCTGCCTTGGAACCAATACATAGTATTGATTCTAAGACAGAAGGTAGGGGTTTAAAACAACAACAACTGATTAACATTCTATTCCAAAAATGGAAATTTATTAGCTGGATTTCAACAAAAACTTTTGCATAATTGGCAAATGCAATTGGATATAAGTATAATGTTTCATTAAGCTTAGGTGTATTTTCCATTTAAATCTACATCTATTTGTGAAGCATCAATTTCAATTTTCAATTAGGACAGTCATTAGAACATAGTGCTGAAATAAACTGAATTTAGAACCATACATTTTTTAAAAATCCTGACTTTCTATCTTAGAATTGATACTATCAGTTCTAAGACAGAAGAGGGGTGAAGGGATAGGCAGTTGGGGTTAAGGGACTTGTCCAGGGTCCCAGAACTAGGGAGTATCTGAAGTCAGACTCTCACTGTGATTCTGAGGCAAGAGGTTTGCTTCCTTTCCTTAGTCCACTTAACCTATTTGTGATGTCACTCTTCTGAATCCCTCTGATGTAGCAAACTTCAGCCTCAGTCATGGTCAGAGGCACGTCTTCAGGACACCAGGGGTCTTGTGGAACAAGAGACAAGCATGTCCCAGAGAGCCAAGAGACTTATGGCATCCCCCCAGAGTACATTCATCCCCTCTATTTTAAGTGTTTGTGGACAGAGAACTACCCTCTTTTTGTTCTTACATTAGGCAAAGGGTGGGGTTAAATTGCAGCCTAACTCAATCAGAGAATGTGCTACATTCAAACTCAACATGAAACTTTCCCCCTTTTAAACTTTAAAGTAAATCTTAGGGTTCTGAGAAAAGGAAAGGGGATTTAGGTTAGTGTTAAATTCTTATAATCTCCCCTCTGATGTGCTGGGAGACATATTACTCTCCCCATTTAATCATCCCATACATCATTTCTATACATTTCAGGATTGTTAAATGAGGGTATATAAGGACCCAAAGATCTACATCTCATGGAAGGTCCAATGGCATTTGAGTGTGCCTTAAACATATTAAAAAATGATTGATAGACGCATTGACAAGGAGCCATTAAAGGGATTTCCTCTTTTCTGGCACAACAGTTTAATAATCAAAATAAAATACTGACATATGAGAAGGACAGAAGAGGATGGAGGGACCAACCTCACCCTCACAGTTCAGTTTGTTGTCTCCAAAGGCTCACTCAGAGTCTCATGATGTAGTATCTGATTTCTGGGGACATCTTCTATTTCTGTCCTCTTTTTAGTCTGTCTGGAAGCATAATGGTCCTCACAGCATTTTCCCTAAGAGATCTGCTTTCCTGGTCCAGGGTATTGGCAACATGTTTTTCTAAAATTGCTTTTTAGAAAATCTTAATCTATGGACTTTTAGGATAGTTTCACAATCTCCCCTGAGGAGGATGAAATATTGATCAGGATCTAACCCTACATAAAAGCACATAAACCACCTATGTTATGATTAAAATTCTCCAGAGACTGTATATCAAGTTATAATTATTTATTAGTAAAAGTTAGAGTGAGAGTCACATAATCACCTGGCCACACATAACTAATCTGAGTTTGCTGTGCTTGTCCCTGTTCATTCACCCAAAGTGCCTGTGCCAGGGAGTCTCCACACCAAGAGAGCCAGACACTTCATCTAAACACTCTCTTAAACCTCCAGGTGATGTCACTCTTTCTGAATCTCTCTGATTGGCCAGACTTGACCTCAGTTCAGATCAAAGACCAGGCTTCCCCATGCCAGGAGTCATGGGGAACAAAAGTCAAGCCTCTTCCAGGATACCAGGGAACCACAGGGACTCTGGTGTCATTCCAAACTACATATGTGTGCCCAATCAAAAGTGTGGGTCTGATACCTACGTAAATGGCTTCCCCAAACTTTCCTTTTCTTAAAAGAGAGTTATAATTTATATTAAATTCACACACCTGATGGTAACACAAAATTATGTTCCAACATGGCGTATATTCTTTTACAACAATAAACTTTGCATAGAATAGATGGTTAGGTCAATCATTTAAGAATGCATTAAGTCACCCAAATAATATATGTATCACCTTTCCCAAAAAAGAAAAGAAAAAATATATACATAAATTAAAAATAACAAGTTCTTGATACTTTTTCATGATCTATTGGAGATAATATCTAACCTACAAGCATGTAGGTCAGGTAGAAACAATATTGCAGTAACATGCCATCCTCCATGACTTAAAAAAAGTTGCCATACCAACAAAAAAGAGGGCAGAAGTATGACAAACAAGAGAATGTAATCCCATAGTCCTGTGTTAGAGAAGACATGGCATGAGTGCCCCAGTGTGCTGGAGGGGGCTGCTCCATTCCCCTTCTCTACAGTACCAAAGGACATCTTTCACATGCCCAGTCCCTCTGCCCAGCAGCCCAAAGCAAGCACTTCCTTTCTCCACTGTCTGGGGTAATGCAGGAGGCTCACGGGCAGCTTAAAGGTGCAGGGGGCATGCAATCTCTAAAAGGTTCACCAATGCTGTCCTGATTTCTTCTCTATTAAAGAACCATAGGCATAGCCATCTGGAGTCAGAGCTGAGTGAGAATATTCTTCACAAAAGGAGACGTCCTACCTCAAAGTCTTTGCTGAACAAATGATCTTCTCAAGAGAGATGGGTATCTCTCTTGAAACAGCTCTCTCCCCCTTGGCATAGGCATATATTACCTCCACAAGGGCTATTGACATCCATGATCATTAGCTTATTAGCCTGATAGTGACTTATTAGCGCTCTTTTTGTAGTTTATCTGAAATCAGACTCAAACATCAATTATAGTCCCATAAGATTTAACCACTGATGGCAGGTTTCAGTAGTCTAAACTTTGGGTTATATAGTATGGTCACGACTGTTAGATGTTGTAAACTGACCCTTCGATACCAAATAACAAGTATAATTCCATAGATTCAAATTTAAAATAACACATAAAACTAATAAAAAAGAAGACAAAATTAAAAAAAGAAAAAAGAAAACCATTCTCCAAACCCCATTCAGCAATGGTAACAGCTAAACATAAGTTCTTTAAAGAAACAGACTGATTACTTAAAAGTTAAATTCACTAATCTCTAACATGGCCATGATTCTTAGTTCACATATACATACGTTTTTTTCCTTGGTAAAAGCTTGACAAAGACTTTAATTCAACAACTAAGGAAAAGTCTGAAAAAGATAGTAATAATTCCTAGAATTAAAAAGGCTCATTTAGCCAGAGTTGCTATCAAACCCATCCCCTGTAGCCATGAAAAATTCCACCATTAACCATGAGATGCTACATGGTAGTGTCACTCATAATTCTTTGAAGCTCATGGAATTTGTAACAATTTCCCCTGACTTGTTTATTTTTTATTTTATTTTTTTTAAACCCTTATCTTCCATCTTAGAATCAATACTGGGTTTTGGGTCTAAGGCAGAAGAGTGGTAAGCACTAGGTAATGGGGGTTAAGGGACTTGCCCAGGGTCACACAGCTATGAAGTTCTGAGGCCAGATTTGAACCCAGGACCTCCCATCTCTGGGCCTGGTTCTCAGTCCACTGAGCCACCCAGCTGCCCCCCAACTTGTTTATGTAAGATCAACAAGATTGATTAATAAGAGCACAGACACCCCCAGAAACTGCCATATGCATATCAAGGGCTAGCCAGTTTTGTATGACTGTCTTTGTCAAGGAATCATTCTCCTCCTGGAGGAAGGAGATAGCTTTAGAAGTTTGGGAGATGGTTTGAACTGAATCCTGAGCCAAGTTTCTGTCCAGAAAAATCTCTGCGCTATGAAAGGCAGCTTTTTAAGACTGAATTTTGTCCTACCAAGCCAAATTCTGTTTCATTGTTTTTATTTATTATGATTTTGGCAATTAACAAATACAACACAAGCTCTATATTCTCTATGCAATTAATGCATGATCAGAATCAACTTTCAAAATCTCCAACTGACCCCAGTGGAAGCCCTGGACAACCCTCATACCATCTATTATACTATCTATGAGTAATCTGGATGAAGGCTACAGATGATGAGTTGATAAACAAAATGCCACATGACTGAGAAAGCTGGTCTTTTTACAGGATTGTAGGAAACTTCTAGTGGAAATGCTCTATAACAGAAGTGCCAAACTCCTAAGACCAGCAAAACTCCCTCCAAACCATATTAAATTATAATTGGTGGGGCAGGTAGGTGGTTCAGTGGACTAAGAGCCAGTTCCAGAGACAGGATGTCCTAGATTCAAATCTGGCCTCAGATACTTCCCAGCTGAGTGACCCTGGGCAAGTCACTTAACCCCCATTGCCTAGCTGTTAACCACTCTTCTGCCTTGAAACCAATACACAGTATTAAGACAGAAGGTAAGGGTTTTAAAAAAAGTAATGGGGAAATGTTTAATAAAATAAATAAAAATACAATGCAACATATATAATGTTAATTTGTGGTTTTTCCGAGTCAGTATGCAGCCTTCAAAGACACATTTCTATTTGAGTTTGACCCCACTGTTCTATAGTAGTGGTTCTTATGTGACTTCATGTTCCCCAAGACCCTTTCAGGGGGTCCACGACGTCAAAATTATTTTTATAGTAATGCTAAGGTGTCATTTGTCTATTAAAATGCCACCCCCTTTTTCCAACTACACATGTGTGTGAGAACAAACTTCAACCAAAACAACAGATTGCAACAGATTGAATGCAGATGCAGCTTGGAGAATCCAGCTGTCTTCTATTAGACCAGACACCAAAAAGATTTGCAGAAAGATAGAAAACAATCCCACTCTGCTCACAAAACTGAGGGGAGGGGCATAAAGTTATTTCTCATAAAAATATACCATTTATGTTCATGTTTAATGGGCTTGTTGTTATTTTTAATGAATTAGTAAATAAATATTGTTAGCATTTATTTATTTTAATTTAATGGGGAAGATATTTTTAGTTATAGCTCCTATGAGGAAAGGCTTTTTGGGGTCCTCAAAAGTTTTTAAGGGTGTGAAAGGGGTCCTGATGCTAAGAAGTTTGCTAATTGTTGCTCTATGATGTACTAGCACCACCCTGTGGTGGGAAAAAAGGGTTGGGGGGGGGGGGAAGATCCATGAAGGGTGCTGCATTAAAGCTAATATGAAAAGTATAATTAATACATTCAATTCACTCAATTCAGCAGCTGTATATGAAGCACCTACTATGTGCAGTACTCTGTGCTAGGTATAGGAAGCAATATAAAGGTCATTAAGGCTCCATCTTTTCTGTCACATAGTATTACTCACTGTTCATAGTTTCCTTTTGCAGTTTCCATTTGTACTGCACATAGTAGGTGCTTCATGGACAACTATTGAATTGAGTGAATTTGCAGAATACATAAACATTTCATTCCAAGGGCACCATCTTTTCAGTTATTTCTTCACTCCCTCTTTCAGTCATATCCATCATTGTAGCTATACATTGGCTTTCCTGAATCTCTTTTAACAAAAATTAGCACAAGAATGATTTTGCTAAAAATAGGTCAAATCTTTATCAATCGATGTCAAATTGCTAAATATTTGTAGAAGTCATATTTCCCCAGTCTGCATGTGGGTCAGCTTTTGGAGACATGCCACTGTTTGATGTGGTTTGCCAGGGAAACATAACCATGACTCAGAGCTTTAGAACTGAAAGGGCAGTTTGAGATCATCTACTTCAACACCCTCATGTGACAAGAGGAATCTGAGTCCTAGAGGACAAAAGTAATCTCTAAAGACTGTTTTCAAGGTTTGAATTCTATGATTCTAAATAACTTTCCTGTGGTCATTCCACTGTGAATGTGGAATCCCCTACCCACCCACCTCCCATGATTACAGCAATAAAATCAGATGTTTGACAAATTCAGTTATTTTGTGATCACAGATCTGAAACTTTTCTAAAAATAATCATTTTTAAAAGTAAATCACACAGCTGGAATGAAGTTTTCTGACTATTTTCCATTCTATGCTGTATTAGGTGAAATTTTTGTTCAAACACACCCATGTGGTATCTGATGTATACTTTAGTTCTCCTTTTTGGTTGATTTTTGCTGACTGTACTTGATATTTAGGAATAATACAATGCTTGGGAGCAACCTAAAAAGGTGTATTTTTAGCAACAAGTTCTTGATCTATATAAGGAGGCTGCTCACAAGGCTTGTGGTCTTCAGCTGCCTATTGGAGTCCAGCTTTATTGTGAGACCAGCCCTCTTTGACTTGGAGACTTTGTTTCATTTTTTTGTATCTCGAATTTTGCCATACACTCCTTTACATACCAACCTGTAAGATGTAAGCTTCTTGAGGACAGGGAGTGTTTCATTTTTCTCTATTACCTATAGCCCAGTGTTCCCTCTAACCAGGCTGACACACTCCAGATCCAGCCCTGGAAACTATAACCCAAAAAGGGCATTTTCATTCTTTCTGATTTGTTGCTGCTACCTGGAATTTATTCCAGGATAATCACCCAAGATAGCCTACATGTGGATATCCTTATATGTAAGTAAAAACAGTCCTTAGTTCCCATATAAGCACATAAGATAATAAATGAAAATCAAACATGAAACAGCCTTTATTTCATCCCACAGAAAATGTAGGCTATTTAAAGGTCTCATAGAAACCTACAAATAGAGGAAGAAAATATATATAATATTCAACTAACAACAAATTCTGCTCAGAAAGCAATCATTTTGGAGGGCCACTGAAGAAGTAGCACCCTTTCCATTATGCCTTCTCTGTCTGATTCATTTATTGTAATAGGAGGGCAGCAGTAGCAAGGTCTAGATCCCTTTTGACCTCAGATTGTAAGTCCCATTCTCACTCTTCAAGCCACAATGGACCATGTGGATGGTCCTCTTCTTTCTCCAAGAGTAAAGGCTGCTGAGGAGAGTCTCTTCATTCTCCAAAAAGTCTAACCCCCCAACTTTATAACCATGAGTCTCAAATCTCACCTAAGAGGAAATTCCCTGAAGTCTCTAGCATAGTAAGCTGACAATTGGGGCATGATTGAAATGTCAATCCCTCTATATGTCAACTCTTCCCAGAGTCTTTCTCTTCCTTCAAGAACCTGAAAAAGAATCTGGAACCACGAGCATTCTCTCTTGAATCTAGAAGCTAAAAGATCAGGCTATCTCTTCTCTCTAACTGTCACCAACTTCGTTATTCACACAGACCTAGAGATTGACTCTCTTCTTTGCTAGAAGCCTAGATTCTTGGATCATGCTACTTAAGAAATTCTCTTCCTCTGAAGAAGAGCTTGAGGTTCTTCATCTGTGAACTCTGCTCATAGTTGAGAATGAACATGTATAAGTCTTTCTGTCATGTCCTATAGGAAGGAATGTAATCATTGCCCCAACTCTTAGACTGGGAAAATCTTCTTCCAGCCATCAACCTACCTCTTAGGGAATTTGGGAAACTATGTATTCACCTCTGCCATATGCTTCTGTTATAAGTCATTTTCAACTGCTTCTGAAGAGAAGGAAAGTAGAAAATAAGAAGAAAAAGAATGAGGAGGAGGTGGAGGAGAAGGAGAAAAAGGAGGAGGAGGAGGAGAGGAAACATAGGAGGCCAGGACCAATTTATTGTTCTCTTAACTTACTCAATTTGAGCTAGTCAATAACCTTGGGGAAATCACAGTCAGTAAAAATACAGGAGACTTCTGTGCTTTTGCCTTAAGGTACCAGGGGGCATGTCCACACTTTCTATGGGGAGGTACTTTTAAGATACTTCCAAAAGTTCACTCCTTGTAAAATCAATAAATTAATTAAAATGTCAATGGATTTCCTGAATTCCTCTTATGACTTTGTATCTCCAGTTCCTTGTAATATATTGCTCTTTTTCAAATACTTATTGAATTGAACCAAGCCTCAGTCTACATTTCTGCTCTTACCAGCATGAATGTGAAAACAGAGGAGATACCACTATAATTTCTAAATTTCACAAATACTGCTCCTCCTATTCTTCCCTGATCAAGAACCTCCAAAGGTCTTCTTTTCTCAAGCATTTTAAATCTTTATCACTCTCCCATACTAGGTCATCCATCATTTTATTCATCATATCCCAATCCTCATGTCACCAGCCTCCTTTTCATTATCCCCCCAACATAACCCTGTATTCCTATCTTCCTTTCCCTAATGTACTTACTGTTCGCCCCATCTTGAGGTCTTTACTATGTCCTTACAGGCCTGTATGTTTCTTCTCCAACTGGAAACTAGTAGTATCACACAGATACACACACACACACACACACACACACACACACACACACAGTGCATAAAAAAGACTTCCAGCTTCAAGCTCTGGACTAAATTAAACTAGGTTCATGACTTGGTGGAGTTTGGTCCAGGATTTTCTCACATTTTCTAGTTCATTATACTCCCATTCCAGGGCATCAGGGAAAATCTCTTAAATAAAGTTTATGTCTGATTCATATCTATAGGATCAATAGCATCCTTTCTTGAGAGGCTCATATGTGAAGTAGATATACATAATAAAACAGGTATGGGACAGCTTTTGATTATCTCTACAACAAAAGAAATGCTTAAAACACAAAATATTCATATAAGCACATTGCTAAATACTTAATACGTAGCATAGGAACTTACTAGACATGTTACTCTCCAAGGAGATTAGTACTTAAAACAGGAAGGGCCTTCTGACCAAACATTTCACTTTTACTTCATATATGTACTGTCTTAGCAACTCACTCAAGGTTATTATCTTCTGGAAAACCATGCTCTGGCTTAAGCTTTCTTAATCTTTCATCTGCCATATGCTCCTAGGCATTCTCTCCTCCAAGAAATTATTTTGGAGGGGGCAGCTGGGTAACTCAGTGGATTGAGAGCTAGGCCTAGAGATGGGAAGTCCTAGGTTCAAATCTGGCCTCAGACACTTCCCAGTTGTGTGACCCTGGGCAAGTCACTTGACCCCCATTGCCTAGCCCTTACCACTCTTCTGCCTTGGAGCCAATACACAGTATTGACTCCAAGATGGAAGGTAAGGAAAAAGAAAACAAAACAAAACAAAAAGAAAGAGAAGAAATTCTTTTGGAGAGCACTTCCTGCTAGACAACCAGCACTTGAACTTAGGGATTTCTGACCTCTCAAATGCAGAAAGTTACCACCAAGGCTAGAAAGCTCCATCTTACCTGTGCTCAAGAAAAGAAACATAAAGCAGAAGAAGCAGTTAGGGACCCATCTTAGAGTTACTTAGTCAAATAAATGCTGTTGCTTCCATCTATAAGTAGCTCTCATAGCTACCAAAAAGTAAATATTCCTTCCTCATCTGCCTGGAAGTCTAAGAAAGAGGTCAAAGAGTCTTAATATGCTGAAGAAAGAGACAGAAAGAAACAGAGATAGAGACAGAGAATGGAGTCATTATTCTTAAAATCAACTAAGTGTATGATTCAGTAGCCAATTCTCTTTGACACAGCCATCCCCCTTTCCATCACAACGACCAAGGAGACAATCAGGAATCTCTTTTAATGCATGTCCTTCAATAAAAAGGCAGAGCACATGTGTCACCAGAAGTGGCCGGAATGAAGGCTGAGTTCTGTGCATGCATTCTGGGGTGTCCTTTAATTCAACCACCTAGCTATACTCTTCCCATTCATTAAATATTTTTTCTCCCCAATGAATCAACTGAGGTACTTTTGGTATATTTTTGGCACATTTTCTTACATGCCCAATTCTAGAAAAAGGACCTGAAGAAGCAAAAGCATTATCTTTTAAAAGGTTACCCTAGAGTCTTCCATTAAAAAGTCTCAACAAAGGTTATAGGATGCAGTTCTTAATGGCTTCCTAAAAGCCACAGAAACAACCCCAAGCAGCCTATTCATAGTCTTTAGGCAATCTCACAATTAAAAGTCTTTTGTGAGAGTCCAGACCTACCATAGCTGGTGAGACTAGAGATTACAAATATTCCAAATACAAAGTTCTACAAATTCAACAAGCAAAAAACATTTTATAAAGTTCCCATAGATTTACCACCTGTCCATTGCTTAGAAAGGCTTCCCCCAACCCAAAACAGCTAGGGAAAGAAATAAAACTGAAATGAAAACTCAGAAGAAACAAAGAGAATAGGTAGGTAGGTAGGTAGGTAGATAGATAGATAGATAGATAGATAGACAGACAGGTAGGTAGATAGATAGATAGATAGATAGATAGATAGATAGATAGATAGATAGATAGATAGATAGATAGATAGATAGATAGATAGATAAAGGCAGGAAGAACAAAGAGGAAAAATAGAGTAAAGAAAAGGAAAAAATGAGCTTCTCCAAACAAAGGGAAAGTCTAGTTCCACCCCAAAACTATAAGAAGCTTTTCCAACTGCAGTTAGGGACATGGAACCAACTAGAAATAACTTCCTTAGTCTCAGGTAAGAAACTAAATTCCTTCATGGGTCCCTCCATCACAAAGAGCAAGAACCCCCTTTGCCAGTATATAAAGCAATCTAGATGAAGTCCTATGAAAAATTTCTCCAGGAACCCCAAACTTAAATGGCAGGGTAAGCAGGCTTAGCTCAAAAGTAAACTCAGATGTACCCCCAGACTCCCCAAAAGAAATTAAACAGTTGGGGCTGATGAGATCCCAGATAAGTCCCACATATTACCCAGCATGTGGTGCTGGTGAGCAAGGCAAGCTGAGCCATCAGACATTGTAATGTAGGTGCCATGCAGACAGGTAGTGTCAGACAGGGTGCTGACAAGTTTCTAGAAAGATGTAGGCAGGAGCTTTGCAACTGGCCAATCAGCATAAGCACAGTGTACTAGAGGCTTTCCCTCTTTGGAGCCTGTTAAAGAACTAGCCAAAATTTGACTGAAAGTTGCCCTGGTGTGTTTAACATATCATTAGCATCCCATTTGTGTTGTGGTTTTCACTACCCTCTTACTGGGTAAACAAGGTGAATCATGGGTAAAGCCACAGGGACTAAATTACACCATAGGTAAAGTGACATCAGTTCCTTGGGTACAGAAAGGCTGCAACCACGCAAGCAATTGGCCCCATCCCTGACATCCAAGCAAGATAAAAAAGTATTCCTGAAATTCTCTCAGGGTCTTTCCACAGGGACTATCACCACCCACCCCTAAAAACCAATACTGCTTACTCAACATGGAGATTGCCTGAATTGTTAGTTCTTTAGACAAGACCCTGATCTCACCACTCATATGTTATCCAAGCAAGACTAAATGACTTAGTTCCCATCCTCTCCTTGTAGTAGAGTTTCCCTAGCAGCCCACTCCCCCTTTCTTCTGAAAGCATCACTTTCTATTCAAATCCAATATGCCAACATGACTGCCCCACTGCACTCAATTCCAAGATTTGTTGTTATTGTTATTATTGTTGATTTTTGAGGGGCAGCAGGGCTCAAATCTAACCAAAAGTAGGGGAAGATAGATGGCTCAAGTGGATTGAGAGCCAGGTGTAGAGACAAGGGGTCCTAGGTCCAAATCTACCCTCACTTCCTAGTTGTATGACCCCTGGGCAAGTCATTTAACTTCCATTGCCAATCTTCTGCCTTGGAACCAATACACAGTAATGATTCTAAGACAGAAGGTAAATGCTATTTAAAAAGCAAATCTAACCAGGAATCTCTTAGTCTCACATTCTTTGTAGAGTATGACACTGGCCTCCCTACTTGGCCCCCAACCTAATTCAATTAGGAAAAAATATCTCTTGTTTCCAGAATGGGGAATCTGCACCCCCTCACCTCCCAGGCACACACACACACACACACACACACACACACACACACACACACATGTTTTAAGGTATCTGCAACAAAAATTGTAGAGTGGCAACTGGAAATAACCATAGAGAATAGCCCTTAACTGACAGAAAATTGTACCTTAATGTTGGTGGAAGTTTTGTTCTTTGTGAAGGTTACTCTGAATGAATACTGAAACTTCTCAGTGTTTGCACCTTTTCAATAAGAGCTTGATCCCATTGTTCTCCCTACTGATCCTCTTCCATTACTACCACCTAAACTTTTAGGCAGTCAACAGAACTGGATCATTTCAACTGATTACTCATAATAGCACCCTTTTAAAAATAAATTAGAAATGATTGGAAATATCTGACTCAAGGGAATTTTCTATGAAAAGATCCATTGAAAGCAGACAGTCAGTCTCCTTCTTCCCCCTTATGTTTTGGTAATATTTGTTTCTCTTCCAATAGAGACATCAGTTCTGGAAAAGGAAAAAAAAACAACATTTGGCCAAAACATTAGTGGGAGATTGCTCTAAATGCAGGGAAGAATGAATCGTACTAGGAAAAACCTCCCAGAACCTTCTATCCTCATCTCTAAATGTTCTCGGTATTCTCTTTCTTTTTTTTTTCTTTTTAAATCCTTACCTTCTGTCTTAGAATCAATACGAGTATTGGTTCCAAGGCAGAAAAGTAGTAAGGGCTAGGCAAATGAAGTTAAGTAACTTGCCCAGGATTACATAGCTAGAAAGTATCTAACGGGCATCTAGGTGGGACTGGAGAGTGAGGCCTAGAAATGGAAGGCCCAGGGTTCAAATCTGGCCACTGAAATAGGTGGGTGGAATAATAAGCACATAGATAAATAAATATAACCAACTATTTATTTAAGCTAAGGGAAGGAGGGGAAGGGAATTGGGAAAATCTGAACTTAAACCCCAAAGTCAGAGTACTAAACCCCACTAAACAATGATGTTCTCTACTTAAAAGTCTACTTCCTAAATTTTCCTAATTATATATACTAATCCTTAATTACTATATTAAAATTTAGGGAAGGACTTGTAGGTACAGGAATAAGGGCCAAAGGAAGTTTCACAAACTGATGTCCTCTTGGGGTCTGGCAAAAGTCTCAGTAGAAATCAGTAGCAGCTCATAGGAATCAGGAAGGGGAGTGATGGTTTAACACACATAGTCCATCAATGTAGTATTAACCTCTCTCTCTACCACTTCCTTAAGATGAATTGATTGAAGGAAGATCTCAGTCTCCAAAGAGCAACTCCACCAACTGCCCCTTCTCTTCCAGAGAGGAAAATTGCCTGTCTCTTTTCAGAGTTCCGGAATCTTTCTGCTTTGAAGGATTTTCTGCTTTTAGCTTGTTCCTGCTTTGCAGCAAAAGTCTAATCCTGTTGTCTTACAACAGTTCCCCCTTTTGCACAAAGCCAAAATTCTATTGAAAACACTATTTTGGTATTTGTGCACTAACAAACATATTTTCCTTAAACTAAAATTCTTACACAAAATAATAAACAACCTACACTCATCTATCTTATCCTATCTAATACTATCCTATTCTAGGGATTTAATCAAGGAAAGGAAAAGGGAAAGTATACAATGAACAATTACAAAGTTCAAATACAGATCAAACATATACAAAAGCAAAACAAGCAAATAACATCAAAATCAAAATACAAACACAAATTCCATGCAAAACACTAAAATCATAAAATACTACTCTTATCAGCTAATACAGAAAATTCTATTACTATTGCAATGCATAAACAGCAAATTAGACAAAAATTTTTGAAAAAATACAATGAATACAACATTGAATACGTTTTACGAAAAAATTAAATCAAACCATCAAACTTACTTATGCAAAATACATCTAACAATAGATGAAATTAAACATAACCTTATTCTATGTTAAGAACTTAGCAAATATGATCTATTTACATAAGTTTTACATATATACATATAATGCATACATGCAATGTATACATGTGTGCTATATACACACAATTCATATTTACACGTAGGTTACATATATACGTGTACATGCACTATAATACAATTAATTTTCCAAATCAACTATAAAACACACTATTTATATATGTATTTACAACTTGTATATGTGATCTGTTATGTCATATGTGCTATGTAATGTATGTTGTTATGTATGTTGCTATGTTTTTTGTAATTTAGCATCTTACCTTATCAATCTTAAATTCCAATCTATCAATCTATAGCCCTATCTTAATAAAATCTCCTATCTACCTATTCTATTACTATTCTAAATTAACTAAATCCTAGACTAAATTCTATACTAAGTAGCTAACTATTCTTTGTTAGTAACTACTTTATAACAAATTATAACACTGTTAGTACCTAGCTATACATTGTCTCACTCATTCAACTAGTGAATCAATGTATCCTAACCATGTTTATGTTTTTGTATATTTGTGTTTGTTCTGTTGTTATTCATGCAATGTTATGTTGTGTTATGTTAGTGTTATGTCAGTGTTACTGTTGTGTTACTGTTGCATGCAATATATTTACAAAAACGTCAGATTTTTCTTCTCATCTTGTTCGAAGAATTCTTCCTCTCCAAAATCCATGGTAGTTATATGTATTAATGAATGCTTATGAATATATGTTATGTTATGTTAAATTACATTACCCAAATTCCTTAGAACCATTAGTCCATCTAGATCTCTTCATTGAAAATTCCCTTCAAAGTCTTTATCTGATTAATATTTATGTCTTTCAGTTTTTGTACAATGTCCATCAATTTTCTGAATCTTCCTCTTCAACTGCAATGTCCTCTTCCATCCAAATGTCCTCTTCCACTGGAATGATCCTCTCCTTACTGATCTTACTGCAGCCTGTATTTGACTAATGAATCTCAGCTTTCCACAAATTATTCTTCATTTTCTTCTTCTACAATTTCTACATTTTCATTATCAATTTCATGAGATAATTTAATATGTGAACAATGATACCATGAATCTCTTCCTAATACTTTCACTTAAGATGGTGAAACTAACAAAATTGGATAAGGACCTACCCAACTCTCTTGAGTTGCTGATGTTTTTGCAAAATTTTTCACATATACCATATCACCTGGTTGAAAATTATGAAGAAGGCTAATCATATATTCTTATAACACCACAGATACTTCCTAGCTGTGTGACCCTGGGTAATTCATTAATCCCAATTATCTAGCTCTTGCTGCTTTTCTAACTTGGAATCAATACTTAGGATGATTCTAAGACAGAAGATAAGGGTCTGTTTTTGCTTTTTCTTTCAAAAAAAGTATCTGAGGCCAGATTTGAACCCAAGTTCTCTTGACTCCAGACCTAATTCTCTATCCACTGAGTCTCCTAACTTTCCCCTCACTATTCTCCTTCAATAGAAATTGAAAGACTCTTTCCTCCAAGGTTCTGTCTTTGGCTCTCTACTTCTCTCACTATTCTTTCCCTTTGCCATTTTACTTAATATCACAACTTTAACTATTATATCTAAACAGGTCATTTCTAAATCTGATAAACCCTGATGTCTTTCACAGATCCTAGTCTTCAGTTCTAACTGTTTGCTACTCTATCTAGATATTCCGTCATCATCTCAAACAGAACATATCCAAAATGGAATACCACCCTCCATCCTTCCCACATGCCACACCCCTGCCTTGGAAAAAATTCTTCTTCTCCTGACTTCTCTGTTTCTGTTCATGGCATTGCCAATCAATTATCCCAGTTCAAAGCCTTCAAGCCTTCTTTTTACTCCTCTCCCTCTCCTTCACTTTTAGATCTTCTCCTACTCCACTAATCCTCTGCCTCCTATACACTCTTGTCCTAAATCAAAAAACAAAAACAATTCCAAGTGTCCATAAGTCATTGAGAAAGAAATCTGATATTTCATCCATACTACATCCATAATGGTATATGCTGGGAGGACCAGTGGGAGGGAGGACTAGTCCATAGGTTGCAAGCTCTTCTAGTCTTGCCATATCATATAGCCCATACAGAGAGAGGAGCCCCATGGCAAGACTTGCAGTGAAGAAGGCTTCCAGGCTCTGTGCTAATTGGCCCTCAGTTTCACACATTAACAGCTACAGAAATCACAAAAGAAGAAAGGACAGGACTAGGAGAGTCCTACAAAACGGAATCAAATAGCAGAGTGGATTAAAAACCACTCCTACCATATGTTGTCTACAAGAAACACACATGAGGCAGGAAGACACACACAGAGTAAAGGTAAAAAGCTAGAGCAAAATCTATTGGGCATCAACTGAGAAAAAGGAAGCAGGAGTTACAATCATGATATCTGACAATGCCAAGGTAAAAATAAATCTAGTTAAAAGAGATAGGGAAGGTAATTACATCCTGATAAAAGGCTGTATAGACAGTGAGGAAATATCAGTACTCAACATGTTCACACCAAATGGTATAGCATTCAAATTTTTAAATGAGAAACTATTGGAGGTTAAAGAGGAAATAGATGGTAAAACTATACTAGTAGGAGACCTGAACCTTCCTCTATCCAAACTAGATAAATCAACCCAAAAACTAAATTTTAAAAAGGTAAGATATTTGAATGAAATCTTGGAAAAATTAGAGTTAATAATGTAGAGAAAATTAAATAGGGATGAAAAGGAACACAATAGTAGCTCCCAAAATATACCATTCTTCCCATATTTGCCTGTCAAGTTACCCCAATCAGGGTCTTAAGCTCTATAGCCAATGACCTTGATTCTGGTCATACTTAATTTCACTCTCTGGACTTCTTAACCATCCACCTCACTGGCCGAGAACCCATACCTTGGGCATCTTAATCCTCTTATACCCTGATCTCCCAATATGGGACCCCTAATATCTTTTTTCCAAAAAAAATCTTACCTTCTTTCTTAGAATCAATTCTAAATATTTACTCTAAGACAGAAGAGCAGGTAGGCAATTAGGATTAAGTGACTTGCCTAGAGTCATACAGCTAGGAAATGTCTGTTTGAACCCAGGTCTCCCCAACTCCAGGTCTGGCACTCTATTCATTGTGCTACCTAGTTGCCCTCAGCCCCTAATGTCTTGAATGGTGGTTGCTTCAACCATATCTCCAGATTTCTGAACTATTGGATCCCATTCTCTTTCTAATGCTGGAACCATAATCCAGTCACTTCTGTCATTGCTCCTAGTAAGGATATGCCAGTCCTTCACAGTGACTCTCCTGGCCACTTTGTAGCTTCCCACCCCCACCCCCAACAAAATAAGCCTCTCTGGACAACATTTTCCCATTTGAGTTGTTTCTTCATACTAGAATAAAAGGTCTTTGAGGGCAAATACTGTCTTACGATAGTATTTGTGTTCTGAGTGCTTAAAGGACAGAATGTGCCACATTGTAAGTACTTACTAGATGTTTTTTCATTCAAAAGCATATTTAAAGATGAGGAAGGTGTTCAGTGGAGAGAGAGCCAGGCCAAGGCCTGGGTTCAAATCTGCTTTAGCCACTTACCAGCTGTGTGACCCTGGGCAATTAAGTTAATCCCCATTTCTTAACCCTTATCACTCTTTTGCCTTGGAACCAATGCATGGTATTGATTCTAAAATAGAAGGTAAGGGTTTTTGTATATTATGGGGCAGCTAGGTGGCATGGAATCAAGAGGACATAAGTTCTAATCTGGCCTTAGACACTTCCTAGCTGTGTGACCCTGGGCAAATCACTTAAATAATTGCCTAGCCATTAATGCTCTTCTGCCTTGGAACCAATACTTACTATCAATTCTAATACAGAAGGCAAGGGTTTAAAATTTTACTTAACTTTTAAAAAGCATATTCACCAAACCCAGCCCTCTCATCCCAATTCTTGGGCTATCACAGTCACCACAACCCCTACCTGCCCTTTCATGCCACCATGTTCCTACCACCCAGACTAGCCTCCAATCCTGCAAAACAACATAATTGCATATAGACTAACACTGTATCACTTTTTCTTTTAGATTCTCACTTCTAGAATCAATACTGAATATTGAGTCCAAGACAGAAGAGCAGCAAAGCCTAGGCAACTGAGGTTAAATGACTTGTCCAGGGTCACACAGCAAAGAAGTGTCCAAGGCCAGATTTGAACCTCAGTCCTCCCAGGCCTGGTATCCCATCCACTGTGCAAACTCACTACCCCTCACTACTGAATCTCTTTCCTGATGCCTCTAAAACATCCCCATAGGAGGTGTGAACCTTAAAAATTCTCAGACCCTACTTCATAAGGTTAGGATTGTGAACCTTAAAATTCCCAGACCCTACTTCATAAAGTTGGGTTAAGACCATTCCCCACTTTAAACAATGAAGGAACTTAGATCAGGGATGTGAGAACTCTACTTAGATCAGGAATGTGAAGACCTCTACTCCACCCGTACTTAAGCCTGCTTTAGGGAAAAAAACTCCTTGTTGAACAATGAAAGATACTTAAACCCATACTTATAGTAGGACAAAAGTTCTTTAAGCCATGCCTATTTTAGGACTAATACAAAGGGGTGCTAAGTACCTATAAAGGTCAAGCAACTTGTAAACTTACATGGGACAAAGAGGTGAGAAACTTACTCAGAGATTCTAGCCTACTCAGGTGTGGATTACTAAAAGGATTAGTCTACTCAGGTGTGAATTCAGAATGGGCTGTCCTTTGGAAAATGTCTACTGTGATTGGTAGATGTAAGGACTTAGGGGAGGTGACATAGGAGAAAATGCCCTTTAAATAGGAGCTCAGATACATTCTGAAACATTCAGATTGAGCTGCTGAAGTCAGCTGAGATGGAGCTGGCCCGGTGTCACTAGAATCCTTGCTTGGACAGATCTTCTGGTGAGTGATTAAGGACTGACTGATCTTTTCTCTTAGGTCTTAGGCCTGGGTTGGCCAGGACTGGCCAGGGCCGGCTTATCCTTTTCTCATTATTCCCCTTTTTCTCTCTTTCTCTCCTTTTCTTTAATTCCTCATTTGTATTAATTAAAATCTTTATAAAACCCAGCTGACTTGGGTATATTTGAATAATTGGGAATATTTCCCTGGCAACCACCTTATATTTGATTTAAAAACAAAACACTGTAGTGAAAACATATTTCCTGCGGTCACAACTTACTCATCCACTCTTTATATCTATCACAATTGATATCTTCCACTATTTTAATCACTACAGTTTATTCCACAACTATTTTAATTGCCACAGAGGGAGTCAAGATGGTGGCTTAGAAGCAGCAAAAGTTCAGACCTCTGAAAACCCTTCCTTACCAATAACAAACTGAATGCTCCTAGGGGACAAACTTAACAACAGGACAGAGGTGGGGAACCCTCCTTCTGGACTCAAATCAAAAGGTACGCCCCCCCCAAAAGCCAGAATCCAAGAACACTCGGGTCTAAGGGGAAGGCAGAGGAAAGGTCCCAGGACCCCTCCCCCCCAACCCAGAGGGTTGAGCCCCCAGCAGCAGCGGGAACCTCTGGGCGGGCAAAGGTGCTGGTTTGGAGGGTCTACCTTGTGAGCAATGGGGTGCCGGGCTCAGAGTATCCAGCGTGGACAGTGGGGAGGAATCCAGGGAGAGGCCGTAGCCATAGCTGGGTCCTTCCATCTGGCTCCAGTCTCACTGGGAGGTTTTTGCTTCGGGAAATATCCAGACCAATCCAGTTGAACTTAATGCCATCAGGACTCCTCAGAGCTCAGGGAGGCCAGTACCCCTTCCCCCCTAGAGTGCAGGGCCTCCTGCAAGGACAGGAACCTCGGGGTGGGCAAAGGCACTGGGGAACCTCACAGACAGTGGAGAAGCAGCTGGAGAGAACTGGAGAGAGCCTGGGCGGCCCAGTCTTCCAGGAGTCTTTGGTCTCAGAGCACATACAGCCCAACCCAGTTGAACTTAATCTGATCAAAAGCATCCAGAGGACAGGGAAGCTAGCATTCCTCCCCTAGAGACTGTACCAAGAGATCTGACAAAACTCCAAGAGGGGAGACTGACAGTCCCAAAACAAAACAAAAAAAAATGAGAGGAGCAAGAGCACAGACAAATATGGAGAGCAAAGAAGGGGTAAACTCAAGCAAACAACAGAAAAAGAAGAAAGAAATTACAATAGACAGCTTCTGCACAGGTAATGAGCCAAGAGCGAACAAAACAGAGGGGGAGGGATCAGCAAAGGAAAAATCAGAAATCCCAGAGAATTGGATACAGGCTTTGGAAGAACTCAAAATGCAATTCAAAACACAATTATTAAGAGAGGCTTAGGACAATTGGGAAAAGAACTTAAAAACTAAGATAAGTCATATGGAAACAGAGGCACTTGAACTAAAACAAGAAAATAGTGTCTTGAAAGCCAAAATCAACCAGCTGGAAAATGAGGCAAAGGGGATGAAAGATGAGGAAAAGCAGATGAAAGATGAGGTGAAGAAGATGAAAGATGAGAAAAAGGAGATGAAAGACGAGGTAAAGAAGATGAAAGATGACCTCCAAAGAAAATCAGACCAAAAGGAAAAGAACGACCAAAAAGCCAAGGATGAAATCCAGTCTTTAAGAACCAGAATACAACTAGAATCAAGCGACTTCACAAGGCAGCAAGACACTATAAAACAAAACCAAAAGAATGAAAAAATTGAGGAAAATATGAAGCATCTCATTCACAAAACAGAGGATTTAGAAAATCATTCAAGGAGAGACAATTTAAGAATCATTGGTCTACCAGAAGACCATGACAAAAGAAAAAGCTTGGACATTATATTACAGGAAATTATTAAAGAAAACTGCCCTGATATCCTTGAACAAGAGGTAAAGTGGAGATTGATAGAATCCACAGATCACCTCCTGTACTTAATCTCCAACTGACAACACCCAGGAATGTTATAGCCAAATTCAAGAACTATCAGACCAAAGAAAAGCTATTACAAGCTGCCAAGAAGAAGTCATTCAGATACCACGGAACCATAGTGAGGATAACGCAGGATCTGACTGCATCCACACTGAAAAAAAAGAAAAGCATGGAATATGATATTCCAGAAAGCAAGGGAACTAGGTCTACAAACAAGAATCAACTACCCAGCAAAACTGACTATATTCTTACAGTGGAAAGTATGGTCATTCAACAAAATAGAAGAATTTCAAGAATTCGTAAAGAAAAGACCAGACCTGAACAGAAAATTTGATTTCCAAGCACAGAACTCAAGAGAATTATCAAAAGAGAATTAAAAAAGAGGGGGGGAAGAAAAACAAAGTAAAACAAAACAAAAATTTTTAAGAGACTCAATAAGTTAAAATGATATGTATCCCTATAAGAAAAGAGGTCATTAGTAACTCTTAAAAACTGTTGTTATTATCTGGGCAGCAAAAAGAAGTACACTTAGAGGGAACAGTGACAAACTGTATAGGATGAAAGGACAAGACATAAATAGGTATATAGATATATGCATGCATAAATACATACACATGAGTATGCATATATATACATATATATAACTAGAGCTTTAAAATAGGTTAATATTAAAAGAAATGGGAAAAGAAACAAATGGGGTAAATTTATATGTCACAAAGAAGCTCATGCTGGGAGGGGGGAGAACACTGGAAGGGTAAAGAGGTCAGAGACAGGAAATACTCAACTTTTACATGCTTTGAAATTGACTCAAAGAGGGAAAAACAATCCAATCCATTAGGGGCAGAGAATAGATTTGCACCCTATAAGGGGAGTAGTAGTAGTAGTAGTAGTAGTAGTAGTAGTAGTAGTAGTAGTAGTAGTAGTAGTAGTAGTAGTAGTAGTCTCTCGGTAACCAAGGATGACAATTGTCTTTGTGCATTTTCATCTATGATAGATGAGTGTGCACAAAGACACTTGTGCGTGAAGGAGATTTAAGTGGAAAAGTCGATGCACAGAGACAGTCCCACTCTCTTGGTGTTGGAAGCCTGGGTCCATTGGCACGAAAAGTCATTACACCTGGAGACTTCCTCAGCTGCATTGGATGGCCGTGTTGTCTTTTGTGCTCCAACACGCCCTAAGCACTCCACAGTGCTTTGCTGCGTCGCCATCTCAGCCATTGAACCTTCTTATCGGTTTCTTCTATCTGTTCAGCTGAAGCAGTCTTCACATGCTGCGTAAGCAAGGCCCTGATTCACCAGGGGTCTATGACCCAATGGCTACTCTCACAAGGTTTAGCCGGCCTGTCAAAGCCGTTGCCCGGGGTGTGGCCGCTGCTGCATGCTAGCAGCTACTAGGAGCCACAAGTGAGAGCTTGTAGAGCTTGAGAGTAGAAGGATAACAAATGGTCTGGTGGGGAGGGAAGCAGTACAAAGGAGGGAGGGAGTGGGGGGTTAATTTTAGAAAGACTATAGGGAAAATAAGGGAGAGGGATAAGAAGGGAGGGGGTAGAAAGAGAAGTAAAATAAGGGTGGGAACTAGGGGGACCATTTAAAAGCAAACATTGGTGTAGAAGGAAATAGTGAAAGAAGAAAAGGCAGGAACAGGAGCATAAATCAAAATGCTGGGAAATACACAGCTAGTAATCATAACTCTGAATGTGAATGGAATGAACTCACCCATAAAATGCAAGCGAATACCAGAGTGGATTAGAATCCAAAACACTACCATATGCTGTCTACAAGAAACACACATGAGGAAGGTAAATACACATAGGGTGAAAGTAAGAGGGTGGAGCCAAATCTATTGGGCATCAACTGACAAAAAGAAGGCAGGAGTCGCAATCATGATATCTGACAAAGCCAAAGTAAAAATGAATCTAGTTTAAAAAGATAGGGAAGGTAATTACATCCTGATAAAAGACAGTATAGACAGTGAGGAAATATCTGTACTCAACACGTATGCACTAAATGGCATAGCATCCAAATTTCTAAAGGAGAAACTAGAGGAGCTCAAGGACAAAATAGATAGAAAAACTATACTAGTAGAAGACCTGAACTTTCCTCTATCTGAACTAGATAAATCAAACCAAAAAATAAATAAGAAAAAGGTAAGAGAAGTGAATGAAATCTTAGAAAAATTAGAGTCAGTAGACATGTGGAGAATTCTGCAGCACATGGTACATTCACAAAAATTGACCATGTATTAGGGCATAAAAACATTGCAAACAAGTGCAAAAGAGCAGAAATAATAAATGCAACATCCTCAGATCACAATGCAATGAAAATAATAATTAGTAAGGGAACATGGAGAGGTAAATCGAAAATTAATTGGAAATCAAACAATACAATTCTCCAAAACCAGTTAGTTAAAGAACAAATCATAGAAACAATTAATAACTTCATTGAAGAAAATGACAATGATGAGACATCCTTTCAAAACCTATGGGATGCAGCCAAAGCAGTACTCAGGGGGGAAATTTATATCCTTGAGTTCATATATTAACACATTAAGAAGGGCAGAGATCAATGAATTGGGCATGCAAATTAAAAAATTAGAAAGCGAACAAATTAAAAATCCTCAGATGAAGACTAAATTAGAGATCCTAAAACTCAAAGGAGAAATTAATAAAATTGAAAGTCAAAGAACTATTGATTTAATAAATAAGACTAGAAGCTGGTACTTTGAAAAAACAAATAAAATAGACAAAGTACTAGTCAGTCTAATTTAAAAAAGGAAAGAAATAAACCAAATTGACAGTATACAAGATGAAAAAGGAGACCTCACCTCTAATGAAGAGGAAATTAAGGCAATCATTAAAAACCACTATGCCCAATTATATAGCAACAAATATGTCAATCTAGGTGATATGGATGAATACTTACAAAAATATAAATTGCCTAGACTAAAAGAGGAAGAAATAAATTACCTAAACAACCCCATATCAGAAAAATAAATTGAACAAGCCATCAAAGAACTCCCTAAGAAAAAATCCCCAGGTCCAGATGGATTCACAAATGAATTCTATCAAACATTCAAAGAACAACTAATCCCAATATTAAACAAACTATTTGACAGAATAAGCCAAGAAGTTCTACCAAATTCATTTTACGATACAAACATGGTACTGATCCCAAAGCCAGGCAGGTCAAAAACAGAGAAAAAAAACTATAGACCAATCTCCCTAATGAATATAGGTTGCAAAAATCTTAAATAGGATATTAGCAAAAAGACTCCAGCAAGTCATCACAAGGGTCATCCACTATGACCAGGCAGGATTCATACCAGGAATGCAAGGATGGTTAAATATTAGGAAAACCATCCACATAATTGATCATATTAACAAGCAAACTGACAAAAATCACATGATTATCTCAATAGATGCAGAAAAAGCCTTTGATAAAATACAACACCCATTCCTATTGAAAATACTAGAAAGTATAGGAATAGAAGTGTCTTTCCTAAAAATAATAAATGGTATATATCTAAACCCATCAGCAAACATCATCTGCAATAGGGATAAACTAGAAGCCTTCCCAATAAGATCAGGAGTAAAACAAGGATGCCCATTATCACCTCTATTATTTAACATTGTACTAGAAACACTAGCAGTAGCAATTAGAGAAGAAAAATAAATTGAAGGTATTAAAATTGGCAATGAGGAGACCAAGCTATCACTCTTTGCGGTTGATATGATGGTTTACTTAAGGAATCCTAGAGAATCAACCAAAAAGTTACTCAAAATAATCAACAACTTTAGCAAAGATGCAGGATACAAAATAAATCCGCGTAAATCATCAGCATTTCTATATATCTCTAACCCATTTCAGCAGCAAGAATTAGAAGGAGAAATACCATTTAAAATCACCCTAGACAATATAAAATACTTAGGAATCTATCTGCCGAGACAAACACAGGAACTATATGAACACAACTACAAAACACTTTCCATACAGTTAAAACTAGATCTAAACAATTGGAAAAACATTGATTGCTCATGGGTGGGATGAGATAACATAATAAAAATGACAATCCTACCCAAATTAATTTACTTATTTAGTGCCATGCCCATTGAACTACCAAAAAACTTCTTTACGGAATTAGAAAAAAAAAACATAACGAAGTTCATTTGGAAGAACAAAAGATCAAGGATATCCAGGGAAATCATGAAAAAAAATGCAAAGGAAGGAGGACTTGCAGTCCCAGATCTCAAACTATACTATAAAGCAGTGGTTATCAAAACAATTTGGTACTGGCTAAGAGACAGAAAGGAGGATCAGTGGAATAGCCTTGGCGTAAATGATCTCAGCAAGACAGTTCATGACAAACCCAAAGCCCACAGCTTTTGGGACAAAAATCCATTATTTGATAAAAACTGCTGGGAAAATTGGAAGACACTGTGAGAGAGATTAGGTTTGGATCAACACCTCACACCCTACACCAAGATAAATTCAGAATGGGTGAATGACTTGAACATAAAGAAGGAAACTATAAGTAAATTAGGTGAACACAGAATAGTATACATGTCAGACCTTTGGGAAGGGAAAGATTTTAAAACCAAGCAAGACTTAGAAAGAGTCACAAAATGTAAAATAAATAATTTTGACTATATCAAATTAAAAAGGTTTTGTACAAACAAAACCAATGTAACTAAAATCAGAAGGAAAACAACAAATTGGGAAACGATCTTCATAAAAACTTCTGACAAAGGTTTAATTACTCAAATTTACATAGAGCTAAATCAATTGTACAAAAAATCAAGCCATTCTTCAATTGATAAATGGGCAAGGGACATGAATAGGCAGTTTTCAGCCAAAGAAATCAAAACTATTAATAAGCACATGAAGAAGTGTTCTAAATCTCTTATAATCAGAGAAATGCAAATCAAAACAACTCTGAGGTATCACCTCACACCTAGCAGATTGGATAACATGACAGCTATGGAAAGTAGTGAATGCTGGAGGGGATGTGGCAAAGTTGGGACATTAATGCATTGCTGGTGGAATTGTGAATTGATCCAACCATTTTGGAGGGCAATTTGCAACTATGCCCAAAGGACGATAAAAGACTGTCTGCCCTTTGATCCAGCCATAGCACTACTGGGCTTGTACCCCAAAGAGATAATAAGGAAAAAGGCTTGTACAAGAATATTCATAGCTGCACTCTTTGTGGTGGCCAAAAATTGGAAAATGAGGGGATGCCCATCAATTGGGGAATGGCTGAACAAATTGTGGTATATGTTGGTGATGGAATACTATTGTGCTAAAAGGAATAATAAAGTGGAGGAATTCCATGGAGACTGGAACAACCTCCAGGAAGTGATGCAGAGTGAAAGGAGCAGAGCCAGGAAAACATTGTACACAGAGACTGATACATTGTGGTACAATCGAAGGTGATGGACTTCTCCATTATGTCAATGCTGTCCCTGAACAATCTGCAGGGATCTAAAAAACACTATCCACAAGCAGAGGATAAACTGTGGGATTAAAAACACCCATGAAAAGCAACTGCTTGACTACAGGGGTTGAAGGGATATGACTCAGGAGAGACTCGAAATGAACACTAATGCAAACCAACGACATGGAAATGAGTTCGAATCAAGGACATGTGATACCCAGTGGAATCACGCATCGGCTATGGGAGAGGTGGGGGGGGGGGGAAGGAAAAGAAAATGATCTTTATTTCCAATGAATAATGTTTGGAAATGACCAAATAAAATAATGTTTAAAAAATAAAAATAAATAAAAATAAAATGTTCCCATGCAACAGGAACCACCATGTAGCAAGTGAAGCCAAAAGAATTATGAATTTCTTTTTTAGGTACATAAACATACAAAATACAAAGTATTTACTTGCATTCCATGGCTTTTTATTGTTCTCAATATTTTAAACAAAAAAAAACATTTTTAAATTATTGCAAACTTTTTCACATTCACTTACCCCACATTTTTATTGGACATTTACTATGTGCCCACTTCACATTGTAGGAGATAAAATTTTTTTTAAAAGATAGTGCCTACCTCCAGGACAGTGGAGACATGGACCTATGTCTATAATATAATATAAAAGATTGAAGTTTATAATATAAATAAAAGCAAAGTGAGATTGTTTAATTGAGGAAAACATTTCAGAGAATCAGAATTTCAGAATTGGAAGAGACTTCAATCATCAACTCTAATCCCTGTGCAACTAAGAATATTCTCTACAAAGGACACCTAGGTGGTACAGTGGACAGAGTATTAAGGCTGGAGCCGGGAAGACCTGGGTTCAAATTTGACCTTGTATACTCCCTAGCTGGGTGACTCCATTTCCCTAGCCCTTGCCCTTCTATCTTAAAGTTGTTACTAAGACAGAAAGTATGAGTTTAAACAAACAAATAAAAAGGAATATTTTCTACATACAACACACCCAGCAAGTGGTCGCAGAATCCAGTGGAGATCAAATTCAAACAGAAAGAGGGGCCATCAGTACATGAAGATCCCTACAAGCCACATATTACCTTAATTTTCAAATGTAATGTTACTGTTACATTTTTTTAATTTTATTAAATATTTCCCCATTGCATTTTTATTTGTTTTGGCCAGCATTTGGGGAGTATTGAAGACGGTGTATGACTAGCTGCCACATGCTGGATACTTCTGATCTAGGCTTTGCTTACTGCATTTCTAGTAAAGGGGATGCCATTACTCCTTGAATTGACATATGCCAGTTTGACAAAGTTCTTAACTGGGTTTTAAAAAGCTTTTCCTTACATCAAACCTAAATTTATCTCCTGCCAGCCAAGAAAAAGACTA